>NC_064216.1:8325490-8950139 GCF_023101765.2 Spodoptera frugiperda
AAAATTTGCCGGAAGTCACTATTCCACGCGAACGAAGTCGCGGGCAAAAGCTAGTTCATACTAAATATAATTTTCAAAAATCGCTACGGAGCGAAGCTCGGTCAACCAGGTACTACATATATGTTATTAAATAAAGCATTATATAATAATTTACAATAGTTTACTGGGCTTTTTTCGATTTTCGAAAATTTCTCAGTGGTAGCACGGAGTCTGGAAATGTGCCCGGTATATGGCAATAGGCTCACCACCTATTACATGGGACTTACAACATAAATTGTGAAAAGTGGGTGTGCATTGTACAGTGGCATTACGTGCCATAATGTGCACCTCTGCCTACCCCTTCGGGGATTAAAGGCGTGACGATATGTTATGTTTTCATTATATAATAATAAATAAATAGAAATATTTATTTTAACTTTAACTATAAACAGAATACAACAAAATAAAACAAAAGGATCGAGCAGTCAAACTGTATAATTAGTAGCAAACCCGGCGAACTCCGTTTCACCACCAATGTTTTTTCCTGTTTTTCTGCTTTCCTCTTGATTGTTTTCCTGAATTTTCTTTGCTCTAAACCTCACGGGGCCCGAGACCTTTCCAACGAATGCAAAACTGTGGAAATCGGTTATGCGTTATAGCGTCAGGAAGGAAAACCCGACTTATTTTTACAGTACACAACCATCACAAAACAAATCTTTATTCTTAAGTAGGTATCCCTCAAAACGAATAGGGATAATAACATGGTATAAAATTAAATATCTTCGTACTTGCTTCTGTCAGCAGCTTCGCCCGTGTTCTCGTGGAATAAAAAGCCTACGTTTTATTCCAGTCTATATCTTTGTTAAAATTTCATCCCGATCCCTTCAGCCCTTTTCGTGTGATTGAGTAACAAACATACACACAAACTTTCGAATTTATAATATTAGTAAGTTTAGTACTTATAACTGTCAGACATATACACATAGTATATTCATAACAGACACATAAAACAAAGTAAAGTTTCGAAAAACGACCTCGTGGCTACTGCGCAACGTGTCGTGAGTTCGATTCCCACGTGGACCAACTCAACAACTCTTTGTGTGATCCACAAATTATTGTTCCGGGTCTGGATTTAATATGTATGTGAAATATGTATTTATATGTTTGTAAACATACTCACGACACAGGAGACAGCCCTAGTGTAGGACAATGTTTTAAGAAAACGAAGTGAAGTTTAGAAAAACGACCTCGTGGCTACTGCGCAACGTGTCGTGGGTTCGATTCCCACGTGGAACAACTCAACTCTTTGTGTTATCCACAAATTATTGTTCCGGGTCTGGATGTCATGTGTATGTGAATTATATGTTTGTATGTTTGTAAACATACCCACGACATAGGAGACAGCCCTAGTGTAGGACAACGTTTTAAGAAAACGAAGTGAAGTTTAGAAAATCGACCTCGTGGCTATTGCGCAACGTGTCGTGGGTTCAAATCCCACGTGGAACAACTCAACTCTTTGTGTGATCGACAAATTGTTGTTCCGGGTCTGGATGTCATGTGTGTGTGAATTATGTATTTGTATGTTTGTAATATGTAGGAGAAGTGTGTGAAGTGTGAAGTGAAGTTTAGAAAAAAAACGACCTCGTGACTACTGCGCGACGTGTCGTGGGTTCAAATCCCACGTGGAACAACTAACTCTTTGTGTGATCCACAAATTGTTGTTCCAGGTTTGGATGTCATGTGTATATGAATTATGCATTTGTATGTTTGTAAACAAACCCACGACACAGGAGACAGCCCTAGTGTAGGGCAACGTTTTAAGAAAATGAAGTGAAGTGTAGAAAAACGACTTCGTGGCTACTGTGCATCGTGTCGTGGGTTCTATTCCCACGTGGACCAACTCAACTTTTTGTGTGACCCACAAATTGTTGTTCCGGGTCTGGATGTCATGTGTATGTGAATTATGTATTTGTATGTTTGTAAACAAACTCACGACATAGGAGACAGCCCTAGTGTAGGGCAACGTTTTAAAAAAACGAAGTGAAGTTTATAAAAACAACATCGTGGCTACTGCGCAACGTGTCGTGAGTTCAAGTCCCATGTGGAACAACTCAACTCTTTGTGTGATCCACAAATTGTTGTTCCGGGTCTGGATGTCATGTGTATGTGAATTATGTATTTGTATGTTTGTACAAAAACTCACGACGTACTAGTGTAGGGCAATATTTTAAGAAAACATAATTAAGTTTAGATAAACGACCTTGTGACTACTGCGCAACGTGTCGTGGGTTCGATTCCCACGTGGAACAACTTAACTTTTTGTGTGACCCACAAATTGTTGTTCCGGGTCTGGATGTCATGTGTACGTGAATTATGTATTTGTATGTTTGTAAAAAAACTCACGACACAGGAGACAGCCCTAGTGTAGGGCAACGTTTAATAAAAAGTAGGAAGAAAAAGAGTGATGAGAAACTTAGTTTATCTTGGTGACATGTTTATGTAAACAAACACGTGTTTTATTTTTCAAATTCATTAATAAGTGCCTGAATAGGTAAATAATATTAATATAGATGTTAACGAAGTTTCTTTGATAATGATTCGAAATATGTAGGTAGTATGTGTATTACATTAGATTGTTCGAGATTGCATGGTTGCGGTGTTACGTTGTTACATGTTTCATTGTAAACAAACATGTGGTGCTTCATATTCGAGGTTTGATTTTTCTTTAAAATTATGTATTACTTCCACACAATACATATAGTGTATAATATATTGTATGGGATATACAAGTGTATTTGTATATAGTGTGTGTACAAATATGTAATGTTATGTAACATGTCAAATTAATAGTCGTCGAAAGTTTATGATTTGAATATAGGAAAATGAGTTGAATGTTTTCAATGTACATAACAACAATATAAGTAAAAATAAATATAACATAGGTAATTATTATTTGTTCGTGTACATACCTAAGTGTGGGAGCGCCGTGCTACGATACGACGGGGCCGGCTCGACCGGAGAAATACCACGGCCTCTCAGAATGACGGCAGACGTGAAACAACGCTTGCGTTGTGTTTCGTTGTGAGAGTGACGTTACCGGAGGCCCAATTACCTCCCTTCTTCCCAATTCCCGATTCCCTAACAACCCTTAATACCTAACCCCCAAACGGCGACGCACTTGTAACGCCTCTGATACGCCTGCTCGTTTACCGGCTTATACCACGAAAAAATACCACATGTAAATATATCCTATCTATCTGGAAGTCATTGAGGGAGGCCTATGTTTAGGAGTGAGTCAGTAAACGTCTTGGCTGATGATGACGATAATACTATTGTAGATTCACGATGGGTGACGTTGGAGCATGATTACCTACCTACCTACCTAGTACTGACGATCATAATCGGAACCTGTGTCAAATATTTTAATTATAATTAACTTCGCATAATAACTATCGTGAGACACACAAAATTAATTGAAAATAACATGTTACTCATGTAACTGATAAAAGATCAACGTGCTTGGCCACGTTACAGGCGGGCGCGGAAGCGGGCGCGGGCGCGTGTTGTCAAACATATCACACGACTCTAACATTAGAACTTAAGACGGAATATTTACCATGTTTATTTACTTCCATGGATTTCCGATATTTCGGCACTGTTTACATGGTAAATATCCCGTCTTAGTGTTAGTGACCATGTCAGTTTAAAAACTTATATCACACGACATCCAAGTGTTCACGTATAAAACGCAGGTTTATAATTAGCGGGGTATTGTGTCATAATAATATATTTGATATTTCGCGTGTATAAGCACTACTAGTTTCAAATCACAGTCACTTCGGGAAACACTCTTCTTCGTGGGCAGCGTGCGCGGCGACGTTGCGCAGCCTACACCGCAAAACATTATTTTCAATTAATTAATAACACTATATAAACACCAAATAATAATAGAATAATACTTACGAGGTTGACTTGGACCTGCAAGATTGTTCCAGCACTCGTTCCGATGGGCAACTGAGCTACCCTACCTTTCATTGTAGCTTTTGAATTCTATCTAGTGAGAAATTACCAACCATTGACAATATTTATAGTCTGTGTAAAAGTATTGCCCAACTTAAGATTTTCATCCTGTGTCGTTATTGTGTTTATAAACACTTTAATTTCAATTGCATATCACGCGCAAACCTGGAATAAGCGCTTGTGGAGCGTACAGCGCGGGAATCGAACCCGCTCAGGCCAGTTACAGCGTTAACCGTGCGGTTAAAGTATTTCGGCGTCATTTTACTATAATATTTTTATGTAATCCACCAAGTATATATGTATAGTGAATATTTGTCTTATATAAACATATTAGATATACCTAATATTATATTAATAAAATAAAAAACTGCGTAACAAACATAAGTCACTAGCAAACCGGGCGAACTCCGTTTCACCACCAATGATTTTACCTGTTTTCCTGCTTTTCCCTTGAATTTTTCCTGAATTTTCTTTGCTACAAGCCTCACGGAACGCAAGACCTTTGCAACAAATGCAAAACCATGGAAATAGGTTCGTGCGTTCTGGAGTTTTAGCGTCAGGAAGGTAAACGCGACTTATTTTTATATTATAGAAGATTACGTACTGATATGATATGATATGTACTCACCCACCAGTCACCTAATTATGTATGTATGTGTGCTCACCTATTACAGAAACAGAAATGTTGAAAAGTGGTTGTACATTGTGTAGCGGCATTAAGTACGTGCCGTAATGTGCACCTCTGCCTAACCCCTCCGGGATAAAAGGCGTGACGATTCATGGTACCTACCTACTGATAGGTTACCCACCTATTGATATGTTGAAATCAGTGCTACTTTATGTCGGTGATACCTTATATTCAGCTGATTTTATCACAACACTAGCAAACCCGGCGAACTCCATGCCGCCACCAATGATCTTCCGTGTTTTCCTGCTCTTGATTTTTTCCTGAATTTTCTTTGCTATGGAAATGGGTTCGTGCGTTCTGGAGTTATAGCGTCAGGAAGGAAAACCCGACTTATTTTTATATAATAGATTAAATTGTATCACAGATTGTAACTGTGACTATTACTTACCTAAGTTATAGGCTTGTGACACCAATTTCTATGTTCAGCGGGTGGGTAACCTATCAGTAATTCAGTACATATAATTTTATTATAACTTTCTTGAGACATACTAAAATAATTATTATATCATCGGCTTACTCACGCCTCTAGCATGGCTTGAAACTTATCAAGGGCTGTAGATGTTCAAAGATGGAGTTCCTCGTCAAACAGTTATGTGAGTAAGCCAATAACATAATAATTAATTCAGTACATAATCTGTTACTTTGTGGTTTTTTATTCTTTACCTTTCGCACTTCATCATCAGGCCACTAATGACATTTTATTTATTTTTAAATGTAGCCCTACACTAGTTTTTTCTTCTGTGTCGTGGGTACGTTTAAAAACATAGAAGTTAACACATGACACCCAAAACCGTAACAACAACTTATAGATCATACAAAGAGTTGCTCCGTGCGGGAGTCGAACCCGCTACAAGTTAAGGGGCAACCGGTTGCCCGGCCACCGCGCCATCCGTGCAGTAAAAAATCATACCCCATATAGGTGTAAAGTCCTCATCAATACAAATTAATCAAGCCCAAACACAAGACAGCTACTGATAACTATTTAGGAGATCCCTCAACTATTGTACTTCTTCATCATCAGACTCCTAGTGACAATCACATCCCATTTTTAAATGTAAAGTCCTCATCAATAAGTACAAATAATACAAGCCCATACACGGGGTTATTGCTGTAAGTTATCGAGATAATCCCTCGACTGTCTCTCGACTCCATCATAATAGGTAATCGCTCTTATAATTATTAAAAGTTACATCATACTTATCATCTAACAAACAATATGGAGATCACTCATATTATGATTTAAATTTAATTACAAATAGTACTAATCCACAGAAGTATAATACAACTAAATATGTATTTCAACGAAAACTGAAAAAAAAAATGTCAAACATAATACACAAACAAATAGAATTAAATTCTGTGGGATCAGCTTCATGTTTCATGGCCCCAGAAGAGCTGTAATGTTGTAGGTTGTCTAGGAATGTTACGGACATGGGGAGCGGCTGTCATAATGCCGTATTTGTAAACAGTGTTTAAATTAGCTCAAAGATAATAATGCACTTTTTGGCTTTGCTACTGGGCCTATTTCAAGATGATAACAAATATGTGGTTTAAATTAAGTCATAAGAGGTTTCTCCATGCGGTATAATGTTATAAAGCGTAAGAGTTCGTTTTTTGACCGCGTTCATCTTTGAAACTACTAGTTTGAATAGACTAATTATTTTTGTGTTGGATAGTCAATTTATTATAGGTAGTACATACGAGTACGTTTATAGATACAAATTTTTAACTTAATCGAATGAAGATTAAAAATGTTGTTCCAAGATTTCCTCTTCACGGTGCACGTTAAATAAAAGCTTGTGTAACATCACGCTACGATCAATAGGAGCCGACCAGCGAGATTAGTTAGTCATACTACTCATGATAATTTTCATTATTTTCAGACGTATTGTTTGCAAGTAAACGACCCACCAAATACTACTGGCGAAGCATCACCGTTACCTAATTTAGAGATTGCGCGGCGTACAGGATACACAAGTACTAGCGACAGCGATTTTAGCGACAGTAGTGATGAGCAAAGAATATCCGTAAGTCCTTAGCTTTATACACTTGTTATAAGTACTTGTTACTTGAGTATAAAGGTTAGTAAGTAACTTTAATTATGATGTTATTTTTACAGTCCAACTTAATCATCGATGAAAGGATACGACAATTAGCAAACAGATTTTTGCCCCAACAAGTAGTCGGTAATGGTTCTGGAGCTGCGCCTCAGCCGATAGCAAACGGAGCTGGGGCCCAGCCGTTGGCGAATGGAGCTGCGCCCCAGCCGTTGGCGAACGGAGCTGCGCCCCACCCAATGGCGAACGGAGTTGCGCCTCAACCGATGGCGAACGTACCTTTGCCCCACCCGATGGCGAACGCAGCAGCGCCCCAACTGATGGCGAACAGAGCTGCCCCCCACCCTATTGCAAACGGAGCTGCGCTTCAACCGATTTACAACAGATATGCCGCGCCCCAACCGATGGCCAACAGAGCTGCGCGCCAACTGATGTTTAACGGACAGGCTGCGCCTCAACCAATAATATACAACAGACATGCTGCGCCCCAGCCGATGATATACAACAGACAAGCTGCGCCTCAATTGATAGGCAACAGACATGCTGCACCTCAACCGATGGTCAACAACGCTGCGCCACAACCGATGGTCAACAACGCTGCGCCACAACCGATATTCAACAGAAATCCTGCGCCCCAACAGATATTCAACAGACCTAATGCGCCCCAACCAATGGTCTACCAAGCTCCACCACACGTAATGGACAATGGAGCTGCGCGTCAACAACATCTTCCGTTATATCCACCTCTATTTTACGGCCTTGGTCCCCCACCGGTAGCTCCCCGTTTAGCCATTCAACCGGTCCAACCGGTCGTCAACGGTCCTCCTCAACCACCGGCAGCTAATGACCCTATTTCCCCTCCGATAGTTAACGAGCCAGCTCTTCCACCAGTGGTCAACGGCCCTGCTGCCCAACCAGTAGTTGATGTCCCTGTTCCCCCACCGGTAAATAACCCTGTTCCCCCACAGGTAGTTGATGACCCTGTTCCCCCACAGGTAGTTGATAACCCTGTTCCCCCACAGGTAGTTGATAATCCTGGTCCTCTACAAGTAGCTGCTGATCCTGTTAATGTTCCCCCACAGGTAGTTGATAACCCTGTTCCCCCACAGGTAGTTGATGACCATGTTCCCCCTCAAGTAGTTGATAACCCTGGTCCTCCACAGGTAGTTGCTGATCCTGTTCCTGTTCCCCCACAGGTAGTTGCTGACCCTGTTCCTCCACAGGTAGTTGCTGTTAACGGTCCTGCTGGCCGACTAGAGGTTGATGATCATCCCCCAAATATGGTTGATGACAATGTTCCCCCACAGGTAGTTAATGACCCTGTTCCTCCACAGGCAGTTGTTGACCCTGTTCCCCCACCGGTAGTTGCTGTTCCTGGTCCCCAACAACGAGTCAACGGTCCTGCTGCCCGACTAGAGGTTGAAGATCCTGTTCCCCCACCGGCAGATCATGACCTTGTTCCCCCAAATGTGGTTGATGACAATGTTCCCCCACAGGTAGTTGATAACCCTGTTCCCCTACTGGAAGTTAACGGCCTTGCTGCCCAACCAGAAGTTGCTGATCCTGTTCCTCCACCGATTGATGATAACCCTGCTGTTCAACCGGTGGTTAGTGGACCTGCTTCCCCACCGATAGGTAACTGCCTTGCTTCTCCACCCGTAGATAACGGCCCCCAACCGATAGTTGACAACCCTGCTTCTCAACCAATAGATACAACCGGCGATTCCCGAAATAACAAAGCGGGTGACTACTGTACAGAAAAATTCTGGAAACGACTAAGAAAAATGCAAAAAATAGCAAAAATTATTGATACAGAATTGAAAAATTATACGCAAGCAAAGGATGATCTGACTACGTCATCTGAAGAATTTGATGAAGAGATGAATGCCCAAGAGAATATCGGTGGTATTGAACGAAACCAGAGTAATCCACAAGTAAACTTAAATAATGTACATAGTGAAGAAGACGATAAGAGTGTAGTAGAAATAATAGAAGCAGAAGTGGAAGGTAGAGAAGAATACAACGAACAAAGAAGAATATTGAAACGAAAGGTTTCACTGTCTGGTCTAGTGGCAAACGGCTCGAGGTCGTACCTCAAGCGGCGCAGAAACTCACCTAATATTTCTTTTAGTAGTATTCGTAAGAAGTGCCACAACCTGGTAAGAATCATTTGTGCAGTATCTTCTATCTTCTAAACATATATTATACGGCATAATTTATAAAAGCAGTAAAGAACATGGCCGCACAATTCATAAACGCAGTAAGTACCACTAACTGCACATGCTCTTTACTGCGTTTTTAAATTTCGCAGTCCTGTTTTTTTACTGCGTTTATGAATTGCGCGGCAGCAAAGCTGACTGACTGGCTGACTGACATAGTGATCTATCAACGCATAGCCCAAACAACTGGATGCATTAATTTTACCCCCCAGAGGGATAGAAGTTGGGGCAAATAGGGGATGAAAGTTTGTATGAAATTTGGTCAATTTTAAATCGATTGGATTGAGACTTTGCATGCATAAAGCTACTATGACGTAGGCATCCCTTAAGAAAGGATTTTGATAAATTCCATTAATAATAATACTTCTTAACGCGAGCGAAGCCGCGGGCAAAAGCTAGTAATGTATATAATCATTTTTATGATTTTTTTTGTCTTTTTGAACCATATTCAATTTTCTGACCATCAGGTGGAAATCGGGACAGGTGTTGCTAAAGTACCAGGATGTATAATGACTTCGATTGACTGGAGTTCACATAGTTTAGCAACTCGTCAGTTATTACTATCAGTATTTCCACGAAGGTATGTTATTCAATAATGCTCAAACCATTGAAAAATGTATTTAAACATTCAAAAGTAATTATGTGGTAGATACAGATTTTTTAGATCGCTACAAAGCGGTGCACGATAAAGTTATACAGGAAGTCTGTAAATATAAAGGGCCTACCTTAAATTGAACTATTACACGCGAATCCCCAATCGTGTCTTTACTTACCTAACCCAATGGGACATAAGGGAAACGATATAAAAGAAATACAGTTGAAGTACAATTTTACTTTCAGTGTTCTAGCCCAGTATTCGCTTCTTGGGACGCAGCCTTCAATTTATAATATGAAGAAAGAAACAAAGAGAGTTTTAAATCCAATGCTCGTTGAGGACATTGTGAGAACAGTAGCGTCAAAATGTAATGTTCCCAAGGATTTAGTGAGGTAACTTGCATTATCTTATTTTTTCTTTAAAATAGTAGAGCAACCCAATACTATACCTATACTATATTTTCTCATGTGTACAACCGTGGTCACATCCACTTGACCACCACTAAGTTAATGTTTGCTTTCAAAATGAACGGAAAATGAAGCATAGGCGACGGCACAGACAACAATCCGACGACTATCTTCTCTCAACTTCTTCATCTTCGTCGGAAGAATTAGTGGTCGAGGAAATATATGACGATTAAAATATATTACTGTAATACAAATGTAGTTGCCAAGTATGTAGCGGGTAGGTAGAGGTAACAGTAGGAATATCTAATAATGTCTTGCCTATCACGATTCTATCGTACCTCTTTCCCTTCTTCTACCATCATTAATCTCTTTGTGCATGCTCGTCGATTAAGAATGGCTATAATATAATTTGATCACTCTTCAATATATCGCCTATTTGGTCTAGGACTATAGTTAAATCCTACTGAAATAGATGCTGAATAATTATGATAAAATAATAAAATATGACAATGTTTGTTCAAAGTTTATGTTGATGTTATTAATATTATTTCATTAGATATTTATTATTTAAATTTTATTTTTTACCTTACCTAAGTGTATACTTAGGTACATAATTAAAATGACGATCATTTTAGGGATTTGAAATGTAACGTTAAGTATTTATGAATATCTAGAAAGGTATTATGTAATTAATTTTATTATAGTTATAGATGCATTTTTATATTTTATTTAAGTACAGGTTTTCCTAGTTTGGTTCCTAAATGATTATTTGTCTTTTCAACTGTTTTAAACCTGGTCGTGTAACGCTACAAAATTTATTGTATTATTAATTATTATGCAAGCTTAGTTTTAAGATATGTCTGTATTAATATTGGAAAATAAATAAATTTTATTACGGAAATTATTATTTTATTATCAAATAAAGACGTCAGTTTCCAATTCGGAAATTGTACTGTACGAAAAGTTTATTTTATTTAAAAAAAAATAAGCCTAATCATGTTCTACATTTGCGTCTGAACTCTGCTAATTAAAGTCTTTAGGAAGATAACTATAATTAATTCAGTACATATTCAAAACGCCTTATTTTCTTTTTCTCAGCCGTTGTATTATCAATCGCGAATGCGTATTCGATCAACAAATTAATTCCGATCTATGAGCAATAAAACCGATAGCAAACTTAACTACTTTTGTCTTCTCCTTCAACCGATCGCATGCGCCGCTGCCGAACCAAAGTTCTGTTCCAATCATTTTCCAATACATGAGGTAACCACAATATCATGGAATTTTCTAGATTACAAGATTATAACATGCTTTAGAGCAGCAATGGCTATAAAAGTTGTTAGATATACCTATTATAATATCTAAAAATCCTACGAATGAATTACGAAAAACGCCTGATGAAACACGATTAGTCTTAATATAGCTATTATGTTTTGCGTAGGCGCTAGTAGTCAGGTATAAATAGCATGATAATGAAATCCTAAGTCGATGTTTTTCTCAGCAAAAGAATGTGCAATCAAAATGCCATACTTTTAAAACAGAAACTTAATACTAAATAAATACCAATAGGTATATTAAGTAGGTACTGACAACAGTGTAGGCGTATCGTTGCTACGTTCTGCTATTATAGAATTTTTCATTGAAATATCCATTTAATTATTGAAAACTTATTTTTGCCACCTTACTTAGACAGTCCAGAAGATTGACTTTGGCCATTTTTTAGGCCTGGCCTACTTATATTAAATAACTAGCTATAGAATGCTAACGTTAAGAACAATAATATCTGCAATGCTAGGAAATTAGCCTGTAGCTGTACAAACATTTTTTTATTGTTGTATTATAATGGGTATGGTATATTAGCATGGTACGTATAATTTTAAAAGGATTTGACACAGTTTAAAAACATTATTAAGGTGTATATTCTAGCTAGCAATCTCAGTCTATGAGTGTTTAGAAATCACGGACACTTAAAATTCGGAGTTGCGAGTGCAGAGACACAGAAATTACTAAAATATTTTGTAAATCTCGTCTTGTGACTTTTAATTGTTTAAAATTAAATTAGCTATTAATCATTTACATTAATTTTTAATGGAAAATTTGTCATAATGGCAGGAATAAATCGTAAAACTACTATTTTCTTTAATTTTAAAATGGTAGCTTTTTTACTTAACTTTATTTGTATTTTGTCTTTGGCAATACTTGAATTTTTAACTGTCAAGTCAAGTGTCAATCTTTCTATCATGTTTTGTTGTCAATTTGACGCAGTGAGTGAATGTGTGGTGTTTTGCAGGTTATAAAATAAGATCACGTTGAATTCATTTTAATAAGTGCATACTAATATAATTTTGATAAAATGGAAGACATTGAAGATACAGATTTGGTAGCTTTGGAACATGACCGTTTAATAAGTGCTGTATCGAAGTTGGACAAAACGCAACACATAACAGAGCCAACACGAAATGAACCCACAAATCTTAATTCAGAGTTTAATTTAATTAAAAGAACAAATAAACTGAATATTGACAACGTTGCTAAGGTATTAGAGGATACTGCACATCATGTACAGATAAGTAAAAAACTTAAAAAGACTCAAAGTGGGGCTAAGGTTTTGAGTAAGCCACTGGAGAAGCCCCAAGCGGAACGTATAAAACGAGCGACAGGTTATGAAGAGACGAAGAAAAAAGTAGGAAGATGGGACCCAGTCGTAGCAAGAAGTCGTACTGTGGATTATGTAACTTTCCCAATAAAACATGTAACTGCAAAGCTTGAACCTACATCTGACTTTTTGACTAAGTTTCAATTAAAATCTGAACTTGAAAAGGAATTAGAAGAAGTAGATCCCCAGCCTATGGTCGAAGATGAAGAGGAAGACGAGCCTATCTATCCCAAGAGTTATGAGGAAATGGTAGAATATAGGCAACATCTCGCCAAAATGAGAGCACAGCAGTCATACAAAGCTGCTAAAGCTAAAAGGCAAAGCAAAATTAAGAGTAAAAAGTTCCACAGGTTAGTACCAAACATTAGATGTAGAGTATTTTGAATGTAAAGGTTTTTTATGTTTAATGTTGCAATAGAACATTTTTTAGTATGATTTTTGTGTTTGGAGATGGTCTACTGACTATATTCAGACACAAAAGTACCAACATCAGGAAGCTAGTAGACACCTTTTTCCTTGCAATTAATATACAAACACAAATAGTAGTGTCTGACCCTTCAGAGAATAAATGGTTACATATTGTGTTACTATATTGAAGAATTTGATTTGGAAATCATTCTCTTGTTTCTCTCGGAGACCCAGATCAGATGTCCGTCGGACGTATCATACCTGAACTACCCAGGCTTTTCCCTGGAGCACAATTTCGTTCCCCGCGCAGGCGTATGCCTATACGTCCAAGACGGCATCTGTTACCGGCGTCTCCGAAACTTTGAAGACCCCAGTTTTTCAACCTTGTGGATACTGGTGGACACAGGGATGGAGAAAATTCTCTATGCCTGTGTCTACCGGTCGCACAGCGGAGATTTGGAGACGACCAGATTAGCTCAACACCTTGTGGAGACGGCGGATGCGGCTCGGCAGAGGTACCCTTCGGCCCAGTTGGTGTTACTGGGGGACTTTAACGCCCATCACCAGGAGTGGCTGTTCCCATACCAGTGCACTGACCATGCTGGGAGGGAAATGCGTAAGCTTGCGCTAACGCTTGGCCTGACCCAGCTGGTCCAGGAGGCCACAAGGGTGCCCGATGTCGACTCGCACACTGCCAACTGCTTAGACCTTCTGCTGACAACTGATCCAGACAGCTACTCGGTGTCAGTTTCTTCACCCTTGGGTAGCTCTGACCACTGTCTGGTGAAATCCGTATCCACGTACTCCCCACCGGATCCTTGTCCCAGAGGATCTCGGCGGATGTGGCGGTACAAGTCAGCAGATTGGGATGGGATGCGATCTTTTTTTTGCATCCTATCCTTGGCGGCCTGTCTGCTTCTCTACTGAGGACCCGTCAGCTTGTGCGGATGCCATAACGGGGGTGTTGCGTCAGGGCATGGAATACTACATTCCATTCTCGGATGCGACATCTTTCGGTGGGACTCGTCCATGGTTCGATGCCGACTGCAGACGTGCTGAAGCGCGAAAGCATGCGGCATACTTGGCATGGGCGGATGCCAGGCGTCGTAGGGCTGACGATATTCTTCAGAGGAAGAGAGCCTATAACCGGGCTGCCAAGTCATGCAAAAAGGCATTACGGATGGCTCGGTTCAACCACATTGGCCGAATAGGGAACAAACTGGCTTCTTACCCAGCGGGTAGTAAAGCGTTTTGGTCCCTGGCCAAGGCGGTTGAATCGAACTTCTGCCGCCCTTCACTCCCACCTCTCCTGGGGCCTAACGGGACGCTGGCACACACCGCGGTAGAGAAAGCGAACCTGTTTGCTTCTCTATTTGCGGAATCTTCACGTCTTGATACTGGTGGCGCTTTGCCTCCTTCTCTCCATAGAGTTTGCGAGACGAATATGTCAAAAATTCGCATACGACAGAAGGAGGTATATAAGACGTTGCGTAATCTTGACGTGAACAAGGCCAGTGGCCCCGACGGAATCCCAGCCGTGGTTTTAAAAATCTGTGCGCCTGAGTTGTCTCCAATCCTGACACGCCTGTTTCGACTTTCTTTGGAGACTGGTCAAGTGCCGGTTGCATGGAAGCTAGCCAACGTGCAGCCTGTGCCCAAAAAAGGTAGTCGTGCCGACCCTAATAATTACCGGCCCATCTCGGTCACGTCCATACTCTGCAAGAGTATGGAACGTGTACTTAACAACAGGCTCCTGGCATACCTTGAAGGTAACGACCTCCTCAGTGATCAGCAGTATGGGTTTCGCCGCAACCGATCCACTGGGGACCTTCTTGCGTATGCCACCCACATTTGGAGCGAGGCCATCGAGAAGCACGGGGAGGCAATAGCGGTCTCACTCGATATATCGAAGGCCTTTGACAGGGTTTGGCACGACAGCCTTATCGGCAAGCTTCCTGCATATGGACTTCCCGCTGATCTGTGCAGATGGATTGCAGACTTCCTGAGGGATCGGTCAATTCGAGTAGTCATTGATGGCTGCTCGTCTGACCAATTTGGCATCAACGCCGGAGTCCCTCAGGGGTCAGTACTTTCAGCAACGCTCTTTTTGCTGCACATCAACGACCTGCTTAAGCCCGGTATCTTTGGGTATGCAGATGACAGCACAGTTGTTGAAAGGTATGTGTCCGATGCGCGGAGTAGCGGAACACAGATCCGGTCTCAAAGAGAATCCATGGTCGAACGGTTGAACTCGTCCTTGAAGGCGGTTTCCGATTGGGGTGACGCCAACTTGGTCAAGTTCAACGCTACCAAAACCCAGGCGTGTCTATTCTCTGCCAAACGGAGTCAATTCCCGCTGGCTCCGACTTTCCGAAATGTGTCCGTTCCGGTAGCGGATCGTCTTGAGCTTCTGGGCGTAACTCTATCGCCAACGCTTAACTTCGGCTCTTATATAGAGTCGAAGGCGCATCTGGCTGGTAGGAAGTTGGGTATTCTCTCGAAGGTGAGACGGTACTTCACACCGAAACAACTGCTGAGCCTGTACCAAGCGCAGGTTCGGTCATGTATGGAGTACTGTTCTCACCTTTGGGACGGCTCGGCCAAATACCAGCTGGATGCGCTCGAACACATTGAAAGGCGTGCCAAGAGGCTCATCAATGACGATGCGCTTGTGGAGGCCCGGCTTCAAAGCCTTGAACACAGGCGCAAGGTCGCAAGCCTTTCCGTTTTTTACCGGATACATTTCGGAGAGTGTGCGGGGGAATTGCACAACTTGATTCCCCCTAGTCCTTTTCATCATCGAACCACAAGACAATCGGCGAGGCGTAACCGCTTCATGGTAGATATCCCACCCACTCGCACGAAGCGCTTCGCTTCAAGCTTCCTTGTGCGAACTGCTAGGGAGTGGAACTCCTTGCCGGAGTCTGTGTTTCCTGATGGGTATAACTTGGGTGTCTTCAAGGCCCGAGTGAATAGGTTGCTTATGGGCAGACGTGCTCCACCGTAGGCCGTATCATCACTTACCATCAGGTGAGATAGCGGCCAAACGTCGACCCATTAAATGTAAAAAAAAAAAAAAAAAAAAAAAAATCAATGACTATTTGCATTATTATGTACTTATTTGACTTTTATAATAATGTTTACAGAGTTCTCAAGAAAGAAAAATTAAAACAAGAACTAAAAGAATTTGAAGAACTACAAAAGAAAGATCCAGAAGAAGCTTTAAAGAAACTGGAAGCCATTGAGAAAGCTAGAGCTTTAGAGAGACACACTTTGAGGCATAAGAGCACAGGCAAATGGGCTAAGAACAAGTTGATCCGAGCCAAGTATGATAAAGAGGTAATGAAACTTATTCATGGACACTTCAGTTATGTTATATTTATAGTAGTTTAGTGTAATGCTGTAACATTCATCATAGTATTAGAATCAGATACAAAATTAAACATTCATAAGGAACTAGCAAACCTGGCGAACTCCGTATCGCCACCACTGATTTTCCTTGTTTTCCCTGAATTTTCTTTGCTATAAACCTTACGGAGCCCGAGCGCTTTCCAACGAATGCAAAACCTTGGAAATCGGTTCGTGCGTTCTGGAGTTATAACGTCAGGAAGGAAAACCCGACTTATTTTTATATAATAGTTTAGTATTTGAAAAAAATATCGCATTAAAATTAACAATTAATTCCTTTTTATTTCAATTCGTAAATAATGTAAATATAACCACCTGATTATACTCTCTATACTTAGAATCGAACTTGAGATCTCATTTATAAAATATTTTTACAGGTAAGACAACAATTAGCAGACCAGCTGGCTGTTGGCAGAAGTCTAACGAAAAAATTACAAGATAATCAGAGTTCAGATGATGAAGCTGATGATGAACCAACTCCTACCTTTACTTTATCACAAGACCCCTTCAATCCTTGGATGGTACAAAGATCGGACAAATCTAATGTTAATGCTGAATTTGACTTTGGTTATAAGAAATTTGTACAAAATAAAATGAACAAACAGAAAGAATCTGATGACAGTGATAGTGACGATAATGATGTAAGTGAGAAAGATGTTTTAAATGAAAAACTTTTTAAGAAAGAAAAGTCTCCATCTCCTGAACCAATGGAAGAAAAGATAACTATTCCTAAAGCAAACAAAGAAAAGTTAGCAGGTCCTAAATCAAAGAAAGGAAAGAAAGCTGCTGCTAAAACTAAAGCGAAAAAGCCACTTGCCACTTCAAATTGGGATGTAGAAATTGTTGATGACACTGATAATAATAAACCTAAAGATAATTTGGAATATCTTAAGCTCAAAAATCAGAAAACAAGAGCAGTAATTGATGAAGAATTAATGGAAACTTCATCTAAAACAGCTGAAGGAATGGCAAATAAAGAAAAAGATGAAACCATATCTGAATTAGTAAAAGCAGCCCAAACTCCAGTCCAAGAACCTGCTGCTGATTCTAATATTGATCCAAACAGATTCATTGAAGTTAAGCCTAAATATTTGAATACTGCTCTTTCACAAGTTGAAAATGAATATGATCAGTTGGATGATGATCAGGTAGTGCCTAGAGTAAACATAGAAGAGGTATTTGAAGAAGATGATGTTGTGGCAAGTTTCAGGCAAGAGAAGGAAGACGAAATAAACAAAGATAAGCCAGAGGACATTAATCTTACATTACCTGGGTGGGGAGCTTGGGGAGGAAAAGGTGTAAAGCCACAAAAACGTAAAAAGAACAGGTTTATTCTTAAAGCCCCACCTAAAATGCCGCGTCGGGATGAAAACAAGGGAGACATTATTATCAAGGAGTTCAAGGACCCTAAGCTTGCAGTACATAAAGTCAAAGATGTACCTTTCCCATTCGAAAGTGTTAAGGACTATGAAGCATCAATAAGAGCACCTCTGGGAAATACCTTTATACCTGAAAAGGCACATAAGAAGCTGATTCGTCCTAGTGTCATCACTAAAGCAGGCAAGATTATTGAACCCATGGACGAAGAAGAACTATTGGTGCCCAAAAATCGTAATTTTAAGAATGAAAGTGTTATTAAGCTTTTAGGAAGAAAGAAATAAAATTGATTTTCATTTTAAATGTAGATTTTATTTTAAATAAACTTATATTAATCTTAAATTACACTCCAACTCTTACGGGGGGAGACACGAGTATGACTCCATCCCCTCTCACAAATAACATGGGAATGTTCCTCTTAGTGGTTCTATAAACTTCTTCATAGGTTTCCTCGTCAATTTCAACAGTTGTTATTGTTTCTTCAGCATCACCCAGTACCATATTTAAATGTTGGTCATAGGCCTGTAATTAAAAATGATAGTTTTAAATAATCAAATGAATTACTATTCAAATGCAGACAAGAGATACTTGATCCATAATTATTTAAATCCCTGGAGGGATTAGTAAAGACATGTATACATTTAACTTGATATACACCTTGTCAGTGACAAAATGCTGGCAATTATATTTTTGTCGGCATTTATATGATTCTTCTTTTGCCATTAGTGGTTCAGGCAGAGCTTTACCCTATAGAAATATTGTGAAAACAACAGTTTTACACACACATTAGGCATACACCTATTGACATATAGACGTGTCTCCAGACTATGATAATTAAGACTGTCAATGACAATTCTCAAACCCAATCCAATAATACCATGGATTATGTGGAAAACTAACTTAATATCATTCCTTAAGCTTGAAATAAGTCAGTGAGTTGAATATTTTTGTACTACACTACAATAAAATTTAACTTACATGTAATTTTCCTCTCAACTCCCGTTCATTTCGCATTTTAACGTATATCCTCTCATCCAAGCTTAGTCTGATGAGGTCCAGAGGCTCCTTTACTGTCATTACAGATACCTGAAATAGTTTTAAAAAGGTAAGTTATAATTATGTTTAGTTTGCACACGACAGCAATCAGTAGCTTAAATAACATGAATATAAATTGGAGATTCAAAAAAGAAAATCTGAAACGAAATACTGATACTGATTTGTAAATAAATAACAACACGGTAGATGAGTAAATAATTTCCCACTTACATTTTCACCATCATCAGCCATGATTAGTGTAGTTTAGAAATCTGAACGACGTCAAATAAATTGATTATATTTCAGATTTTCTAAACGCTCAAGTTAGTATGTTATTATACTTATACACTCAGGCGGCGTTTCTGATTTTGAGGTTATTTGTGTATTTAATTTGACATAATACTATGATTGGTCGACTCGACTGCGGCGTCGGCAAGGGTTGCCAGACGAAACGCCGAACGACGTCCTTAGTGATGTCTATATTCGATTATGATATCATTAGTTATAGTTATTAAAAAGTAAATTAATATTAAGGGCAAAAGTATTTTGTACAAAAATATTTTTTGAGGAAGTATTTCATCCATATTTATTTTAAATTATTAATTAATTGTAAAAGTTTAAATTCATTTTGGTGCATTTTACCAAAACTTAACAGAAACCCTAATCGCCTAAAACTTTTTTTTTAAATTCCGAACAGCACTACATTTGTCAAACAACGCGTCAACGTGTGTGTCATAGTTTTTATTTTACGCTTTGAGGAAAATCTAATAATGTGTTTATAAGAAAAAACTATACAAGTAGCTTATAACGTTAATGATATTAGTTTAGCATAATGGTGAGAAGTGGGTAAGTCCTTTATTTTGTTTACTGATGGTTTGTGTACTTCGAAGTTGTTGTTGCAAGTTCATTCAATAATTGACATAATTTAATGTTTACAGGCGTGATCGTGATAGAGACCGCGATCGAAGGCGGTCTCACAGTCGGTCGGCAACGCCTGATCGTAAGAGGAGGCGGTCCAGGTCTAGGTCAAGAGACAGGACTTCTAAATCGACGAAGAGTAGAAAGCGTAGCCGTAGCAGGGAGAGAGAGTCCAAGAGAGAACGTAGTAGGGACCGTAGTAGGGAACGCGAGCGTGATAGGGATCGTGATCGAGACAGAGATCGTGACCGGGACCGTGACAGAAAGAGGTATGTGTTTACACAAGCATTGTTTCTGTAGTAACAACTGCTTTGTGTTCATGGTTTGATACTAGTTCAATAGTAGATTTTATAAATGTTCATTTGTTTTATACAACCTATGCTAATCATCTTGGTACACTTATAGCTTCACTTTTTATTTAATAAATCAATGTTTTCTTTCAGTGATAAGCGGGATGACAAGAGGAATGGATCCGGAAAGTCCTCAAGGAAGAAATCACCCGATAAAGAGAAAGAAAGGTCCAAGTCTAAAGAGAAAGCGGTTAAAACTGAATCTGAGTATGATCCAGGAACAGTTGATAAGGTAAGTTAATTATTATTTAAATGCTCTCTTAACACAGTGGCTGAGTAACCACTGACTCTTGGTCTGTGCCCTTATCATACAACTAGCTACTTCCGCGCGGTTTCACCCGCTCTGCTCGGTTCCTATTGATCGTAGCATGATGATTTATAACCTTCCTCGATAAATGCGCTATTCAACACAAAAAGAATTATTCAAATCGGACCAGTAGTTCCTGAGATTAGCACATTCAAACAAACAAACTCTTCAGCTTTATAATATTAGTATAGATTTGTTCACACAAATCGCAGGTTAGATTGCATACATACATAGACACATCTGTCTTTTCCTCATCTGTTCTATAGTCAGAAACTACAGAAAGTCAATTGCTTACCCCAGTAGGAGACAGGTTTGTGTTCGCTTGCTTTTTGCTATGAATCTTACATACCTCTTTCACTGGACCAACAGTCATCAATCGATAAATGCATTAAAATTGTTTAATTGCACATGTTTGTGCAATTATTTATTGCACATGTTTGTGCAATTATTATTTGTCTTTGGGATTCTGTGTATGTGAAAATTGTGTTTGCAAAAACATCCATGAAACAAGAAAATCTGGGAATTTATAAATTATAAAAGAAAATATTGTTTGACCTGAGAATTATATGAAAAATGGGTTCTTCTGGTCACTGGGCTAATTAGGTGTTCTGTGTTTGTAAACAATTTAATATTTTTTGTTACTTTCCAGGAAGAAGAGCAAAGTCGTTTGGAAGCTGAAATGCAGAAGCGACGCGATCGTATCGAGCGCTGGCGTGCTGAGAGAAAACGTAAAGAGTTGGAGTCTGCCAAGAAAGAGGTCCAGAAAGGCAGTATTGTAAGCAATATACAAGTACCAGCCAGCAAGAAATGGTCACTAGAAGATGATTCTGGCGATGAGGGTAAGTTTATTTCTAATTAATTTATCTAGTCTAGTTAATATAAATGAATGAAATAGTCTTTTACTGTCCAATAATAAAATATGATACTGACTGCCTCATTGGTTGAGCGGTCGCAAGTGCGACTGGCGAGCATGAGGTCTCGAGTTCGATTTCCGGGTCGGGCAAAGTACTGCAGGGCGTTATTTCGAATTTTCGAAAATTTCTCAGTTGTGCATGGAGTCTGGAATTGTGTTTGGTAATATTCTTATCCCTATTACATGGGACTTATAATACAAATAGTGAAATGTGTACTACTGTTTGGGGGTTTATTTTTACATCACACTATCAAATATGTATTATTGCAGAAAGTTATTAATTTTTTTTTTTTTGTCATTAGGTGAAGACCCAGGTGCGGAAACCAAAGAGAAACCAGTGGTTGATGAGAAGAAAGTGGAGGAAGAAGAAGATGAAATAGATCCACTGGATGCTTACATGCAGGAGGTGCAACAGGTCAGAGTAGTTTCATACTATTATGATTAGATTTAGATTTCAGCCATGATCGTCCCACTGCAGGGCAAAGGCCTCCCTACCTTCCTTATTTAAACTATTATGATGAATATGGATATTCTCAATCATGAAATATTGTTGCAATTTGTTATAACATTGTGTAATCGTTTTTCGTGGACTCCTTTTAAGGAAAGTATGCGTTAGAAGACCCAGCTCCGTGACATGTTTCTTTAGGATATAGTCTACAAAATAGTTTCTAAAGTACTTGTTTCAGTCTTAGGCCACTTTTCGTAATTTATAAGTGTATTACAAATATTATTTGTTGTGTCTAACGGACTAAACGTTTAGTTCTCTCTCTTAAAAGTGCGCGGGCAAAACCTAGTCCTTGTATAAAATATTCGGTTAATTTGAATTCTTATTTTTTCTTTAAAATCCCCCAATCCTTGGTGGTCGGCAAACCAATTTTTAGCATTCTACCTTGAACATTGCGGAATGTTCCATACAAACTTACACTCTGCATATTAAGAAAGTGGTGGCAGACAAAAAGTAAAAAATCACGTCAATTCGTTGCTCCGTTTTGCCGTGAAAGACAGACAAATAAACAGACATACACACTTCCACATTTATATAATAGTATGGACCGTAAATAATTATGTTAAGTCCCATTTTGACTGTCTATTCTCAGGAGGTGCGTAAAGTGAACCAAATGGACCAGGCGCGAGGTATTATAAACGTGCCGACTACTGCTGGCGGCACTGTCGTCGTGCTGACTGGCACAGCTAAGAAGAAAGTCACTGAACAGAAAAATAAAGGTAATATTATTTCAAATTACTCTTACTAATATTATAAATACGAAAGTTTGTAAGTTTGTGTGTTTGTGTGATACTCAATCATATCAAAAAAGCTGAAAGTATCAGGATGTTTGGAACATGGATAGATTATGGTTTCCACAGGGGGCGGGAAGCCGCGGGCAAAAGCTAGTGTTACATACATTTTATTATAGTCTAAATGCCCTAGAGCCTGGAAATTCACCTGGGGCTGATAGTACTCTGTCTGCATTCCATAATTCCTATTCTACTATAAATGTACGAAAATAATAAAACAAAGTTATAATTTGTGTTTGTTATTGTCTCCAGGAGAATTAATAGAACAGAATCAGGATGGTCTTGAATATTCTTCGGAGGAGGAGACGGAGGACATTAAGGATGCCGCCGCGAACCTGGCTTCGAAGCAAAGGAAGGACCTGGCCAAGGTCGACCACGCGAGTCTCAACTACATGCCTTTTAGAAAAGCTTTCTATACAGAGGTGAGTGTTCCTAAAATAAGATATAATACATGCTTTTTGTAGTTCTTAATAGAGTGAGAGTGAGAGAGAGTGAGAGTGAGTGAGAGTGAGAGAGAGTGAGAGTGAGAGAGAGTGAGAGTGAGAGAGAGTGAGAGAGAGTGAGAGAGAGAGAGAGTGAGAGTGAGAGTGAGAGTGAGAGTGAGAGAGAGTGAGAGTGAGAGAGAGAGTGAGAGTGAGAGGGAGAAAGAGAGAGAGAGAGAGAGTTTGAACTGGGACAAAATATAAAATAAATAAATAGGGGAGGAATTGTTATGTATTTATTATCTCTGCATGATGTTCCTGGCCACTTGTAAGGCGCCCCCGTGTAAATGTACCATATTCTATATTCGTAGAGGTATTAATATTAAATTTATTTAATTATAAAAGAGTCAGCAGTTTTACTTATTATAGTTATACTAGCGGACCCGACAGACGTTGTCCTGTCTACACGTTAATTTGAAAATTTTATTCTTTTTTTAATAAGCTAAAACATTCTGGACCTTTTTGATGAAAATTATTATTCAAATGTTATGACAATATCTAACGTCATTAATATTTGACACTGCGATGGTAGCGCCGTCCGTCGGATCCGATGTAAAACATTCCAAAATCAACAACTACTAATAAATTAAAAATTAATTAAAAAAACATTGTCCAGCGGACAAAATTGTGAATCTAAACCATTCTCAGATCCTCTTGAACACACACAAAAAGTTTCATCAAAATCCGTCTAGTCGTTTAAGAGGAGTTCAGTGACATACACACGTACAGAAGAATTATATATATAAAGATTTAATTATACATAATACTGACTAATATTTCACATTTACAGGTGAGTGAATTATCAAGAATGACTCCAGAAGAAGTAGAAGCATACAGAACAGAGTTAGAAGGTATCAGGGTGAAAGGCAAGGGTTGCCCCAAACCAATAAGGACTTGGGCCCATTGCGGTATTAGTAAGAAAGAAATGGACATACTAAGGAAACTTAACTTTGAAAAGCCAACTCCTATACAAGCTCAGGCCATCCCTGCTATTATGTCCGGCAGGTGAGTCTTATCTAAATAACTGATGTTTCTTTTAAAACAGTAATCGGTAATTATTTGTCAATACAAAGTTAGCTTAATATTTCTTTGAAAAAGTTTAACATATTAATCTTAACATCTGTATTTGTCCTCAATGTAAAGATGAAAATTCTATGTTTCGAATTCAAATATTATGGTATTGTTCTTACTCACATTATCTGTCATGAATTTGTACTTATTAGGGCTGGTTCATATCTGACGTCAAATACGTCGAGTGTATCGGTCGCACTAACATATCGTGGGTTGAGTGTGAACGGTCGAGATTTTTCTACATAATATATATTTGTCTGTTCTAACGTTACGTGACCGATAATACGCGACACATGTTGCGTCAGATAAGAACCAATCCTTAGTGACATAAAAATCCCTCAAAATTTTCAACTGCATTATAATTCTATTTTAATTATACTTTTCAGAGACTTAATCGGAATTGCAAAGACAGGGTCAGGCAAAACCTTGGCGTTTATCCTACCTATGTTCCGCCACGTACTTGATCAGCCGCCCTTGGAAGACACAGATGGACCGATAGCACTCATCATGACTCCTACGAGGGAACTCTGCATGCAGATCGGCAAGGACATCAAGAAATTCGCAAAGTCCTTGGGCTTAAGAGTAGTCTGTGTTTATGGTGGTACTGGAATCTCTGAACAGGTAATTTGGAATAAGTTTTTTATGATAATGCAATATTAGAAGATTTTCTGTCATGTCTGTCCATAAGTTTAAAAAGTGAAAGTTCTACATACATACCTCACGCCTGTCTTCCATAGGGGTAGGCAGAGACAATGGAACGCCAATTTCTACGACTCTTACACACCTCTTTCGCCAACCGTCATCAGTGTTTTCATGCATGCTCGTTGGTTAAATCTACTTTTAATTTGACCTTTTTTTGATATATCGCCAATCTGGTTGAAACTTGGGAGGAGACTGGAGAGTACTTGATTATTATATAGGGGCAATCATTAATGATAATATAACTAGCAAGTATAGGTTAAGCAATCACTTGTGAACTGACATTGTCATAAAAACATGTTCTACGAAGATTTTATAATGTCATTTTCAAATAGTGATATTTATTGAAAACACCTTTTTCACTCAGATTGCAGAATTAAAACGTGGTGCAGAAATGATAGTGTGTACTCCGGGCCGAATGATCGACATGTTGGCGGCTAACTCCGGCCGAGTGACCAACCTACGCCGCGTCACCTACATAGTGCTCGACGAAGCTGACAGAATGTTCGATATGGGCTTTGAACCTCAGGTAAGAAACGTGCAATGGTGATATTTTACAATACTTTTTAACATAAACTTCACACCCAGACTTGAAACGACAGTGTAGATCACATCTAATATATAAAATTCTCGTATCACAGTTTTCGTTGCCATACTCCTCCGAAACGGCTTGACCGATTTTGATGATATTTTTGTGCTTATCCGGTATCTATGAGAATCGGTCAACATCTATTTTTCATCCCCCTAAATGTTAGGGGTAGTACAACCCTAATTTTTTTAATTTTCCGCGGACGAACTCGTGGGCAGAAGCTAGTATTATGTAAACTTATTCCGTTCGGGATTGAACTCTAAACATGTTACCCTCTGAATTACTGGTAAAGATAATATTTAGAACAAATAAACTTTCTTAATAGTTGTATTTGTATTTATGCAGGTTATGAAAATTATAGACAACGTCAGGCCTGATCGTCAGACTGTGATGTTCAGTGCTACATTCCCAAGACAAATGGAAGCTCTCGCCAGGAGGATACTGCAGAAACCTATTGAAGTACAGGTAAGAACATTAAGTCTTACTTTTGACTGGATATTGACCATTTTTACTTTTTATATTGTAGAAAGCATAACATAACGAGCTATATCCACGAACTTTTTTCATATTAAATATGAAATTAATCTTTTTTCGCCAGGTATAAGTCTCATCTCAAGTAATTTACATCAAATCATTTTATTTTAGGAATTAAAAAGTAACCATATTAATACTTCTAGTGCTTAAAATTCCATTTCATTAATTTTATCCAGCCTTTTTCTTAAATAGAAATAAAAACGAAACACGCTTTCATTTCCCAGGTCGGCGGCAGAAGTGTAGTTTGCAAAGATGTGGAACAACACGTGGCGATCTTAGAAGAAGATGCGAAGTTCTTCAAGTTGCTGGAATTGTTGGGACTGTACAGCCAGCTGGGCAGCATCATAGTCTTCGTGGACAAACAGGAGAACGCTGACAGTCTACTCAAAGACCTCATGAAAGCCTCCTACTCATGCATGAGCTTGCATGGAGGTGAGACATCGACACGTTTTTCTTTAGTTTTGTTTATGCTGTATTAAGGGCATTTATTAAAGAAAATATGGGCTAATAACATCTCAACTGGTTGTGACGCTTTTGCGCAATAAGTTATGTAGTTTGCGCAAGTTGCGCAAGTAAGTATGTAGTTAGCGCATGCTTCATTCATGGGCCAAAGATTGAGCTCTCACTATGTCATATCAATGAATATGAAATGTTCTGTAATGTAATGCAACAATACGCGGTATTGTACAGACGTCAGCTCATCAAGCTAGTTTAAACGCTTTTGCTAAGTAATAAGGTTGCAAATGTCTTGAACAAATATGATAATTTGCGATTATTGGCGTCTTTTCTTATTACCTATATGGCTGCTATAATCATAAAAACGATTTAGTATACATTTAGTTGCTTTGCTGAAAATAAAATAAAATTGCAAAATACTAAAGGAATGCATTTCATAAAAGCTTAAAACAAAATGGATCAAAAACACTATAAGGCTATTAAATTTTCTTTTGCAGGTTGCCTCTGTCTACGTGTATTATATATTTATAATCTACATGAGAAATGGAATACTTCAATATAATAATAGTCCCGTTTTCTCCTATTACTCAAATAATAGTTAAAATTTAATAATAATTTTCTAACTTTGGAATCAGAATTTAGTTATGAAAGATCTACTAACGGACTATTTTGATTTCAGCGACCAAAGCGGATCTGGGGAGGCCTCGATTATAAAATAATTAAGTCTGCCGTTAATTATAAGCAAACTGCAACACCTACAAACAATTTAAAACATTTTTTTTTTGTAAATTATACATACTTTGTCACATTGTCAGTATGCTTGTAGTTACCGACATAAATCCTTTTTGTTGAGTGACGAATATATTAATGGTGGCCTGTTACAGGGATTGATCAATTCGACAGGGACTCAACTATCGTGGACTTCAAGTCTGGCAAGGTGAAGCTGCTGGTCGCCACCAGCGTGGCGGCGCGAGGGTTGGACGTCAAGCAACTCGTACTCGTCGTCAACTACGACTGCCCTAATCATTACGAGGATTATGTTCACAGGTGAGTCGTGAAATAACACATTTGTAATTCAGATCGTCCAGCCGACTTGACGTAATGAGTAAAAACATAGCAATTTTTGCATTTATAATATTAGGTTGATTAACTTTCCTCACATTCATCAGTTGTATTCAAATCTTCATGAATAATATACTTTTTAAAGAGATGTTTCATCCACTGCGCTGATGAAAAACACATATAAATTTCGTATTTTTGTAAACAGTTTTCATATCGTATTTTTCTAACCAAAATCCAACCAATCTGTCTAGATGTGGTCGTACGGGTCGTGCGGGCAACAAGGGCTACGCGTGGACATTCCTAACCCCAGAACAGGGTCGCTACGCGGGCGACGTGGTGCGGGCCTTCGAACTCGCCGGGGCCGTGCCCCCGCACGAACTCAGGCAGCTCTGGGACAAGTACAAGGACGCACAGGAGAAGGAAGGCAAGAAAGTGCATACAGGCGGCGGTTTTAGTGGGAAAGGTAAGGTTTTGTTTAACATTAGAATAATATGTAATATGTAGACATCGGAAAATTTTATGTAAAGATATAAAAATAGAAAAATATGAATATATTGGATTATGGAAAACGACGCTGCGACGACGCAACGGACAAGTGGAGCCTCGTTATTACGGCTTCTTTTCGATATCATGAATCTTCAATTTAGGACATATATTGATGATTAATTGTTTGACTTTTAAACAATTAAGCGCCTTACATACTTTGTTTCTTCATTTCGACCTTCACATTTCGACCCGCAGGTTTCAAATTTGACGAGTCAGAAGCCCAGGCAGCTACCGAGAAGAAGAAGTATCAGAAGGCGGCCCTCGGTCTCCAGGATTCTGACGATGAAGACGTGGAGGGAGACTTGGATCAGCAGATCGAGGTCATGCTCGCTGCCAAGAAGATTGTTAAAGAGATCAAGGTGAGATATATTTAATTTACATTAGAAGAAAATTCAATAATGCCTATTTTTATATTGTAGTAGCTTTTGCCGCCGACTTATGTAATTTTTAATTACTTTATATTATGTAATTAGTTGGTTATAATCTTTGATAGAAAACAATCGCCAATTGTTTATACCGCGTCTGGATTTGTGTCGATATTGTGATATTACCGACTTGAATTATAGCCAACCTATTTTTATTTTGTAATACTTTCGGCTTGGCGAAGGTTAAAATGTAACCTTGTCCGGCTTTGATGTGACTTGGAGATCACTGATTTAGGTAGAACTTTTTTGTTTTATACTAGGATTTTCTCCTGTGTCGTGGGTGTGTTTTCAAACATACACATGACATCCAGACAGCAATTTGTAGATCACACAAAGAGTGGCTCCGTGCGGGAATCGTACACGCTACACGCGGCAGCCGATTGCCTAGCCACCGCAGCAACCGTGCAGTCCTTAACTTTGAAAGAGTTAGTAAAGTAATGTTTTGCTTGCCTATAGCCTGGAGTGGCGGCGGCAGGCGTCCCAGGCGCGGGCGGCGCGGCGGGCGGGGCGGGCGCCGACCGCAAGCTGGAGCTGGCGCGGCGCCTGGCCGCGCACATCAACCTCGCCAAGGGACTCGGCGCCGAGCACAAGGGGGCCACGCAACAGGCCGCAGAGGCCATACTCAAGGGCGCGCCCTCCGCACATACACTTATTACTGTAAGTATCATAGGATGCCAAACAAGTGTGGGAGAGCCATGCTTTGGCACGAATGGGCCAGCTCGACCGGAGTGATACCACGGCCTCACTGAAAGCCGACGTGAAACAACGCTTGCTTTGTGTTTCGTTGGGTGAGTGAGATTACCGGAGGTATCCCCCTCCCCAATCCCCAATTCCCGAATAACAACCCTTAAATTCCTAACCCCTAAAAAGCCGACAACGCACTTGTAACGCCTCTGGTGTTTCAAGTGGGTGGCGTCGATTGCTTACCATCAGGTGATACGTCTGATCATTTACGTATGTTGGCGTGTTTCATAAAAAAACAAGCTGATTTTTCACCTGATGGTAAGCGGTCATCGCTGCCTATGGACACCACAGGCATTACAATTACGTTCTCAGCCTTAAGGAGTATGCTCTATTCTGAAGGTGTTTATTTAAGATGCCTTTCGTAATTAATTCAGGACTATGATATTAATCTTGGTTCATCGTCCTACTGCTTCTGTACTCGTCACTTCGTTGGCTGCTGATGGTTACTCATGAATTCAAAACACTAACATTTCCTATTTTATCCTATTACCAGGCTAAAACAGTAGCAGAGCAGCTTGCGGCCAAGTTGAACACGCGACTGAACTACCAACCACGGGATGAGAGCGCATCGGAACCCGCTGAGGAGGTGTTCAGGAAATATGAGACGGAACTGGAGATCAATGACTTCCCACAACAAGCTCGCTGGAGAGTCACCAGCAAGGTACGTTTTAATATAATCTTTACTAGTATTATTACTTTAAAAAAGAGATTATGTAGTGACAACCTTTAAAGTTTGCGTTGAATAGGCTTTAAAACTTCTGGTAGATTTGAACAATTAGAGTTATGTAATGATATGATTCATTTAATTTCTGTAAATATAAGCTTGTGTAGCTAACACATTTCCTATCTGGCTTCTCTGAGAACTACGTACATTAACTCGCAAGGTTTCTAAACATTGTTTATAAAACTTATTTTTAAAAACAAAACAATAGTAGTTGCGAAGTTCGGCAATTTGTTTATGTTTGTTTAAATATACTTTTTTTGACATGAAACTCGATACACAATATAATGTACTTGCATTCTTCTACTCTTTTGTCAGATATTTCATCACATTAAAAGCAATAGAAGTTAAGAATTTTATTATAAACGAATCTTATGCTGTTAATAATAATAATATACGAAATAATTACATTAATGGACACACCTAATGTATAGGTAATGATGCAATGTTTAACTTTAATTTCTTGAGATAACGCTAAGACAATTGTGGTTAATTTGATTGTGATAATTAACTAAAATTTTAATTAATAGCATACATGTTATTACTGAGATACGAAACAATGACGTACTGACACCATTTTAATTCTCTGTATTAGGTATTTACATTTTTTTTATTGTTTATCCTTTCTTGTTATTGCGGTTACTATTTATAGATTTCAGTTTATTTGGTTCAATCAGCTGGTAGAAGCTGTTTTTGTTATTCTTGTCTTTACAATAATATTTTTCACACCAAATTGAAACTGTTCTTGGAATTTGCGGTTAGCAACACAGTATTAATTTTATTCATGTAATTGTATTCGTATTACTTTAGATTTGCGAGATATTGAGTTGTTATCAGATGCATATTTTTGTTAGTAGCTAGTCTCTGGTTTTTCCAATACCTAACCCGTGTGCCCTCGACATTTAGACATGAAGGCATGCTTATATCAGTTCTCTTGTACCAAAAACAGTGCTCAGATTGTACTCGGAGAGTAATCACGCGATGACTGATTACGTCACCGCACGTACTAGTACACACTTGACCAAAACAAAACAATAAAATGCCGTTTTAATAAAATAATTGGTATTTTTCAAGATAAAATTGCAAGCGACCTGTCACCTTCTTTCAATCGTTTTTTTATTGAAAGTAAATAACCTCATTTATACTTTATTTGTTTACGAAGGGGTCGTTTTAACCTTGCGCAGATAACCCCAGTGTAGGTACATGCATTATAACGCATACTTAGTACTCAGTGCAATTTCTCTTTCCGCCGAGATTAGTTGTCAACATGTTGCTAAAACTTGCCATAATTGGTGCCTTCATATTTTTTTGTGTCAAACTTCTTAGAAGACAAAGGGTATACAGTAAATGTTTTTACTGTCATTAGATAAATAGACGAGGTAATAACTAACTATCTATCGTACTCGTAATTGTAAAAATCAAATTGTACTGCGTAGTTTTTAACGGATTTTAGTGGATTTGTTCTTTTACACAAAGATAATTATTTCATCATGCTGCGGTTTATCTGATGTGTTGGTTCACTAACAATTGTTGTTTTGATTGTAGGAGGCGCTAGCGTTGATCAGCGAGTATTCCGAGGCGGGTATAACGGTGCGCGGTACGTACGTCCCGCCGGGCAAGACGCCGCCGGAGGGAGAGCGCAAGCTGTACCTCGCGATAGAAAGTTCCCAGGAACTCGCCGTCGCCAAAGCCAAGTCGGAAATAACGCGCCTCATCAAGGAAGAACTCCTCAAACTGCAAACCTCCGCTCATCACATGATAAACAAGGCTAGATACAAAGTGTTGTAAATGAACGGAATAAAACCGGCGTAATTATGTTAACGTTGTTTTATTTCCTCGCTGACCCCGTCTGTGTCGTAATGTTTGTGAGATAGGTCTGCGATTAATGTACAATTGTACTCCCGTTAATACGTACTTACTATCTCCGTGTACTCCGTAATTAAAACATTGGCCTATTAAACGTTACAAAATTGTTTGGCCACTTCTTGATAAGGTGTTGTTTAGATTTTAATGTCACATGATTAATGATAGCAGAAACGTCACTTGCATGTTTATGCTTGCATTTATTATAATGCGTGTAGTTTACAGGTATTTTCTTGTACGAGTTTACTGCAATATACCGACCACTATCCTAGAATAAATAATAGCACGTCCTTTAAGGAAGAAAACCAAAGAGACATTGAATGTATCCGTCATAATGTATAAATAATGCTGTCAATTTCGAAAATTGAGTAACCTATTTTTAATACATAGTTTACTCTCTGTCCGACCACATAATCAACAAAAAAGTCTATAAGAAAGGAGAATTTCGATAGATACTGAACAGGGAATAGAACGCCACACCTCGTGATCGCAAGATAAACAGCTGTTTTCTATTTCAAAGTCTAGGCGAGTGATAACAATTAGCGGTTAGAAACACTCCCGTTATCTGATAAGATAGTTGTCAACAATCACGCATGAGCGATACGGCCAGAACATGCCAGAATATTTACTTAATATTCTTAAAATAGAAAGATTATAATCAACATAATCTTTATGGACTATATAAATATCGTGTTGATATATAAATATGTATTAAAAGCCATTACTCTTGATATCTTGTTTATAGTACCTACCTCTATTTGAAAGTCATGGTTTTGACGAGAGAATTATATTATTGTTTTTTTAAGCGGGTCACAAGGACATCATCTGGTTCCGAATTACCTTTTTTTTATAGAATCGAGCAGATAGGTCACCTGATGGTAAGCGATCAGCGCTGCCCATGGACATCCGCAATACCAGAGGAGTCGCAGTTGCGTTGCCTAGTATGTGATTAGTAGGTACCTATGTGCTAATATCGCGCAGTTAAATCGTGTGCCGATACTAATATACAAGATTTGAACTGAACCCGTTGCGTATATGGGCTCACAACAGTAAATAGGGTAGTAGACATTTTTAATTATTATTTTTTTGTCTACGGGGACCGTAGATTTACTTTTCATCCAGAGGGCCAGTATTTTATTTGAAACTAGTCATTTTACTGTATCTAAGATTTTGTATTGTCACGCCTTTTATCCCCTTAGAGGTAGGCAGAGGTAAACATTACGGCACGTAATGCCACTGTACAATGTGTACTCACTTTTCAGTTTTTGTTATAACTGTTATAAGTTCCATGTAATAGTGGGTTAGCCTATTGCTATATACTATACACAATTCCAGATTCCGTGCTACTAGTGAGAAATTATCCAAAAACGATTATCTATTTTCTAGAAATAATTAAGTGTATAAGTACTAGATATGCTCCATTAAGTCATGTCTTTAAATGAATCATGTACTTATAAGGAACCAGTGTCGTAAATAAGATACCTAGTAGTTAGTACCTATTTATTATCAATAACAGCTGAGAACCTCAGTGGAAGACTCAACTTGACTGATAAAACACATTTCTCTTACTTCCTGGTAGATTATCACAACAAGATTTTATTGAGATATTATGTTCCTATGTACTTGTATATAACAGGTATCTTTATTATAATAATCTACCTACATTACTTGCGTATGTGATAAGTATCAGATCCTACCGGTGTAGATAAGGCACGATCACTCGCTGGGCGTGCCATCACGCCGGCACATGCAGCAGGCAGCACGTGGCACACCAATGGACCAGTGTTTGCCACAATTGTGTCATCCTCTTGATTATAAATTATAAATAACTGCAAGAACAGGCGCGGTCTCGTGCGCGGGCGCCGCCTGCGCGATAACGCGGGTTATCGACAGCGCGGGAAGATTCCACGGCAAACAACTGACGACAACACCACTCACAATCCCACTCCTCACTCAAGCGATTTTAGACCTTATGACACTCACAAATTTGTATGGAAAGTTTAATTAACTGTCACTATTTTATCAAAATTACGTCCCTTGCGGCCCTATCTGTGGTGATAAGGAGCCTTTTACTTTGATAACGTAGGGTTTCTTATGGATAGCAAGGTCAGACACGATTTTAATTTAAAATATCGATGATAAGTTGTTTTTTTTTCGTTATCAACGTCGCTAGGCCACCTATTGATCTCCGATGAGCGAATTAACATTATCGTTCATGAGTTCATCAGATTTTTCTGGTTTTCGCGTGCCGTTTGTTGCTAGCTGGTTACATAATGATAAATAATAAAATATAAGGTCCGCTAGTTAAAATATAAACGTGTGGACGTCAGCTGTAATCTGCGTGCGTCAACTTTTATTGTTATTTTTTATATAACAAACGTTTTAGTTGTATATTAATGCGTAGTTACGTAGCACGTAGACAATTAGAATAAAGAACAATCTCTAACAATAAATTATTGCGTTGCTTAGTCATCGTATTTTTTCTAGAAGTAATGCTATCGCTCGTTCTCCTTACAACGAAGATTGCGAAATTTTATTTGTTTCTCGAGTATGACACTCGCTGTTGATATTTATTGCGTGGCAATAACCTGTTTCTGTTATTACACAATTACGAGAAATATTTTTCCTATTTGTTCTTTGTGATTGTTTTGATTAACACTCATACTCATTAGAACAAAGTAAAGTAAGTAATCTAAAAATGTATAAACAAGCTCGCTGAATGTGGTAAGCACAAAATAAATTTGAAATACCTAAACATTAGTACCTATCTTGTATCGTCTAATTCCCATAGTATATTTATCACATTACTTAAAACATACCTATTATTTTTATAGCCAAAGTTTGCTACGACGCTACGAAGAGTCCGTAGCTTACGTGACTACGAAAAATTCCCGTAGCTCGACTAGGCTACGAAAAAAAGTTTGAAATTCGGCAATGACTACGCCGCGAAAATATTCTGAAAAGTCTGTTTCTAGCAACAGTAACAAGAATTGAATTGAAAGAAAATGTGCATTATCTAAATAAATTCAAATTAAGTATAGCATACACTGCACTTAGCATTTGAATAATTATCTGTAAACAGCAGTAGCGGCTGACATTTGACGCCCGGCTTCGCAGAATCTAGAAATAAAGAAAAATAATGATATATTATTCGTACTTATCAAATGCGATAATTACTACACATGTCGCCGTTTCACGTGTATTGTCACATTTAAAAAAATAATGTGAGCATTGGTACTTTGTTACCTACCTACTGCTTTTTATAGATGGGTATCTAATGTTAAATTTATTTTTTGCAGTAGCGGTAAATGAGAGTAAGATTTATGAAAACGTACTGTTACTTAATATATTAATTAATTTTGAAAAACTTTGGTAAATAGGTATTGTTTAAGTTTATATATTTACCTTCATCATCATCATCATCACCATCAGCCTGTTCTTGTCCACTGCTGGACATAGGCCTCTCTAATGGTACGCCACTGAGCTCGATCTTCAGCTCTACGCATCCAACCACTACTAGCCACCTTGCGGATATCGTCACTCCACCTAGCTGGAGGGCGCCCTACACTACGCTTGCTTAGACGCGGTCTCCACTCTAGAACACGTTTATATTTACGTTAGTAAAAACAAATAGTATTATTAGCTGGTAGCGAGTTGCAAAATTCAGTCAATGTAAATCGACGTAACAACTGAAAACATTGTCTTTTAGCCTATCAGATACAAACGTGACCACATTTTCCTCAATGAGCAACGCTTCATTCAAAATTCTTCATTATTGTTAAATTCTTAAGGTAGGTATTTAATTCTTTCATAAATATCAGTTTTGTTTAATGTCTGTTTATCGGTGAATCAGTCTCGGATTCACGATACATAGAGTGCTCGTGTACGAAGTTACAAGTATGTACCCACTACCTACTTACCGAATTCTTTAGTGATTCAGAAAAGAACTCACGTGCTTTTTCGTTCCATCTCATATCATCAGTACTTGAATTTAGTTTCCTCAATCCGCTTATAAATCGTCCCATTGATAGTTTAGGATTTACACGGCAAGATAAACTGTTGCTTTGATGCGAGTACTATCTTAATCACCTAATACAACATTGCATCAAGTACTAAAATTATACAATAACCGAGTCATTGTCACGGGTTGAACTCACTGCCACGATCACCTGATCTAATCTTATTATTTTAATGCAATCACGCCAAATTCTACGCGGATCAAAAGTCCGATAGATATCTTTTATCGGATTATCAACAGGTGGAACATTATTGTGTCAATAGGATTACGGTACATTAGCGAGATAGTGGTTAGGAAACAAATATTAGAGACAAGCCTCCATGTCATGTATTGATAAAATTTGCCGATTTTTTCGGCATGGCACAGGCGTGCTACCCGGTATCGGATGGGTATCACGTTCCGATTACGTTTAAAAACCTCTCGAGTCACAGATCATGGACGTGGGTGATAGAAAATGCGTGAATCCTCATCTCGAACATGTGCCGCAGATCATGTTTTGATAAGGAGAAGCAATACACTTATCTATTGCTGTGTCTATGTATGAATGTTGAGTAAGGTAAGGTAATATACCTATCTACTATTCGATTGCTTTCCTACAATAGTCTTTGTAGAATTTTTGCAACATTAAACAGAATCAAAGGCGTCGTGAACTAATAGCAATGTTTATACGTTTAAAATGAGTTTTGTCAGTTTTGTGCTATCGCTATAAATTAAATAATGTACGGTCTACTTGAATATTTCAAAAAGGCTCTTCGTGAAGCGTTAATTCATAATTAATATGTTTTTCTAACACTTCTGCAGTTGACGATACAATTATGTCTATTAGGCTCACGGATATCAATAAATTGTTATCAAACATGTGATAATTGTTATCTATCGAGGCAGATGACCTTCCCAAGGATAGCAGCTGATCGCCTGATCCTGTTTAGAATTAGACTGTATAGTGTACAGTGATAAAAACTCACCCGTGGGTCTGTATGATTATTTTTACTAACATTAGTTGGACCACGTCCATTGCTCAACATAAACCCCTCTCTTAAGAGGAGGTTTGCTAATACCTCCTATCTTTGGCAGGCTGCTTGGGGTTTAGATTTTTAGAGAATGCTGTCCGTGATTCGGTAGTGGTGACTAGTTGCAGTTTTGGAAAATACCAAGGTCTATTAATCTGTTTGGCTCTATGTACTTTAGAGGTACTTCAATATTTTATGTCAGTGATTGAAAATACTAACGTGTATCGTGAGTGACCCGGTTGTGGCCACTTTAAGAATTTTGTCGACTTTGAGGCTTTCTTAACTTATAGTTTTTGTTATCACGAACATATTTCTTGTAAAAAGTCATTTAACATGTATTAATCTTGCCTAAGAAAACCCTTTTTTTAAAGAACGTCCAGTAAAAAAATAACTGTATAAAAAAGAAAAAAAAAGGGAGTTTGTGCCATTTTTGGCCAGATTCGTGCCATTTCTGGCCACGGTCGTGTGCCAGTTCTGGCCATCAAAAAATACAATAAAAGTAATTAAAATTTATTAATTAAATTTGACATTTTAGAAACAATGGTTTTCATTTAGTCTGGAAAATATGAAATATTATTACTTCACTTGAATTTAACTTACAAATAAAGAGATCAACATTTATATGACGTTGGTAAAAGCTGCAAAGTAAACTGACCTCCCTTTGTGTGAAGGCAATTTATTGCATCTCTGAAAATGAAAAATATGTGTTTGTTGATATGTAAAGCCAAGGAAAAATAATAAATAAATTACGATTAATGACTAGAAGTGGGGCGTTTATGTACAAAAGTTTTGGCCAGCCGTGTGGCCAAAGATGGAGAAATTCATAATTTTGTCTCCATTAGTGGCCACCTTCTAATAATCCCACTTCAGAAACATATGGCGACAAAATAACTTTAGTTCCACTTAGACAATATATTCTTCATGTAGTATTAACATAAACATCCAAACAATAAGCAAAGATTAAAAAAATAAAAACCAAATCCTCACCCGCTCGCCTTAGCCTTTTTGTTAAGATCTTAACAATTTCACCCTCAACTAAAAATAATGACTTGTTGCATCGAAGTGAAGTTTGACACATCAAAGCTGCCAACGGTATCAGTGTCTCCAATCTATACATATAATAAAATCGTAGAAAAGTGCTGTCTGTACATTGAAAATAAAAATAAAAAAAATAGCAGGGGTTATTGTTATGTCGATGTCGAACCCAAAAATGTAATTAACTTTTTTTTTGTCTGTTTGTCTGTTTGTCTGTTTGTCTGTTTGTCTGTTTGTCTGTTTGTCTGTTTGTCTGTTTGTCTGTTCGTCTGTGCGCGCTAATCTCAGAAACGGCTGATCCGAGTTAGATGCGGTTTTCACGAATATATTGTGGGATGCTTAAATTTACATTTAGTGTTTGTTTCATGTCAATCGGTTCATAAATAAAAAAGTTATGTCAAATTAAAGAATCACGTCGAACATTCTATGCTTATACCATTAATCTCCGCAACTATTTGACGGATTTGGTTGAAATTTGGTACAGATATAGTTTAGAACCTTAGAAAGGACATAGATATATTTTTATTTCAAAAATCAAAAAATAAAATAAAAATAAAATAAAAATAAAAATAAAAATAAAAATAAAAATAAAAATAAAAATAAAAATAAAAATAAAAATAAAAATAAAAATAAAAATAAAAATAAAAATAAAAATAAAAATAAAAATAAAAATAAAAATAAAAATAAAAATAAGAATAAAAATAAAAATAAAAATAAAAATAAAAATAAAAATAAAAATAAAAATAAAAATAAAAATAAAAATAAAAATAAAAATAAAAATAAAATAAAATAAAATAAAAATAAAATAAAAATAAAATAAAAATAAAATAAAAATAAAATAAAAATAAAATAAAAATAAAATAAAAATAAAAATAAAAATAAAATAAAAATAAAATAAAAATAAAATAAAAATAAAATAAAAATAAAATAAAAATAAAATAAAAATAAAATAAAAATAAAATAAAAATAAAATAAAAATAAAATAAAAATAAAATAAAAATAAAATAAAATAAAAATAAAATAAAAATAAAATAAAAATAAAATAAAAAATAAATTTATTCCGGACATACAGCGCCATCTATTGTTCAATTTCGTACTTATAGTACGGAATTGAACAATGTCGGGCTGTTCCTATACTCCGTAGATAGATGGCGTTGATCGCGCAATGGTGTAATTACAATTGTTCAGTTCATGTTATTGTTTTAATTCATTGGAAATTTGTTTTTACAAAATAGTAAAAAGCAATGAAAAATATAACATAATACAACTTTTAGTACAAAGAAAACGCTCTAACGGAGTATAGATAATTCTATGTCGATCGTTACACGACTTCGGTTCATGTTATTGTTTTAATTCATCGAAAAAAAGTTAACAAATAGTAAAAAGGTATAAAAAAATTATATCAATATAATTAAACTTTTAGTACAAAGAAAATGCCCGAACGGAGTATAAATAAATAATCCAAGTTGTCTTTATCCTCGATAGATGGCGTTGGGATCGAAATAGATTGCGCTATGGTTTTGTTACAATTATTTGGTTGGGTATCGGCCGAGCGCTTCGGTACTATTGTAGAAAATGTGTATTATCAGTCGTATGATTATTTGTCTGTAGTGGTCCTGCTGTTTCGTATATTCTAAAGTGGTTTCGTTGTATTTTTTGGTTTTCCTGGTTTTCTGGTTAAACTTTTTAACGTAGGCTTAGTTTGATATCGATTATTAGTAGTTACTGTAGTTAGTTTTTTTTTATAAAATTGTAAGTCTAATTTATAAATTAATTAGATTAGATTTAAGTCGTTTCTTTTAAATTATTTAGTTTAAGCTTGGTTATTATAGCATAAAGGATAGGTTCTAATATAATTTCTTTTTTAATTGTTATAAATTCGTAATTCGTAGCTTTCTTTAGTTTTAAGTTAGTTTTCATCTTAAGTTCGGAAAGATTATAATATTTCTTTAGTTAAAGTCCGTTTTTAAACTATTTTTTCAATGCCCTAAGTGAGTATACATCTATTAAAATCAAACGCAGAGCTCATTATGTTGATTTTTGAAGAGTTCCCTGGAATATCTTCCACATCTCATTTTTGAAGAGATCCCACGAGATCGGGAACTATGTGGTTAAAACCAAAAATTTGCCGGAAGTCACTATTCCACGCGAACGAAGTCGCGGGCAAAAGCTAGTATTATAATATATCTTTAGTTAAAGTCCGTTTTTAAACTATTTTTTCAATGCCCTAAGTGAGTATACATCTATTAAATTCAAACGCAGAGCTCATTTTTTGAAGAGTTCCCTGGAATATCTTCCACATCTCATTTTTGAAGAGATCCCGCGAGATCGGGAACTCATCATCATCATCATCATCATCAGCCTATAGCTATGGGAACTATGTGGTTAAAACCAAAAATTTGCCGGAAGTCACTATTCCACGCGAACGAAGTCGCGGGCAAAAGCTAGTATTCAATATTTTAAATACTGTACATAACAGAGTAATTTTTTTGTCCATGCCTTAGTTATAAATATTTGAAGGCCCAAGTGGCCACAAAGGGGTCGATGGCCACAACCGGGTCACTTGCCCTATAGTGGAAATTTTAAGTTGTTTACCATTTGACAAGGGATAGTCTGGGTTTCTTCTTGATAAAAGTATACACATACAGTACATTACTACATTGGTATTATTTGGTATATTTATTGCGCAATGCGAGTAAATTGGCGGATTTTATCACTGACAGAAATAGAGTGGCAGCGGTAAAGTTGAAATGAATATGTTAATTATGCAATCGAGTAGTTCCTCATTCAGAATAAAAAGAAAACTTTTACCTTTATGTTCTAAAAAATCCATAGAAAATTATGGCTTTTACTAAAACTTATTCAATATTCTTTTTGATTAGTTAGTTAGAATCTTCCCTATTCATGAATGGGTGTAGTTTACTCGATTCGCTTATGGTTAGGTTAGGTTGCAGGTCTTGCAGGTCATTTCCATTTCAGCCGACCGATCTAGAAGTCGGGCGTGTAGCCGGTGTGGCTCACATAATTTAAGTTAATTACCTAATGCTAAATTAAATTTCTCTAAAATAGTTTCTCCAAAGTACTCCAAACCATTTCATAGATAAACGTACCCCCGGAGATGTGAATTACCTAGCGGGTTTACCGGGGCTCCAGCTCGAAAAGCAAGAGTAGAAACGGGGTGGTTTTTAGTCAGTAAGAGTCAGATACTCCCTCTCGCCTCGCCCAAGGCGGGAGAAGAAAAACAACCGTACGCAGAGTTTCTAATACATTATTGTACCTATGTATGTCTTACTCTGTCCTCTACTCATTTTAAGGGTGATACGCCAAACTAACTGACGTAATGCATGACCTCGCTCTACGTAGTACAATTTCAGACGATAATTATTGTGACGGAAACATTTCGTTTAGTTAGCAACGTAACATGGGATTCCTGTACATACGTTGTATAGCACGTCATACCTTGTAATTGTGTTATTTACCTAGTTAATATATTATGTTGTCAACCCAACAATGTGATGGTTTTCCTACAACACGCTGGTGACATATGTGACGATTGTGTTACGTAAGATTTCGTTTAAACCATGTTGTTGTTTTCATTTATGTATGTAGGTAATAGGTATATAAGGTGTAAATGGAACGCTCCCAATCGCTGCAAGCTGGTGATGGTAAAAAATGAGTTTTATTTAAAAAAAATAGAGTATTTCATGTTTATTTAATGTAATAATAGTTGTAATCAACTGGCTAAGGCTGATGTTGCATTAATAACACGAAAACAATAGCGATAAAATTATAAAAACAAAAAAATCTACATAGCGTTTTTCGGGTGCGTTTCGTTTACACCCCGTATATCATAGTATGAAAAGTACATAGTATTTTTAGCTAAGCACCACTGGTCTTTTACGGCATATTGACGATTATTTTTGTTTTGTTTGTATTCAGTGTTAACGGAGCAAATAAACTGTTTCTGTTTATTTCTTATTTAAATACGTATATTGAAGTTTATTTCATCATCATTACAAATTCCTCTTTACGAATTTGTCGTCACACGGATAGCTTTAGTCAGCAGAGGTATGCCTATAAGTTTGCTAATACGTAAATATGAGTCAGAATATTTATGTTGTAAAATTTATTCTACGTTAGTAATTACTACCGTCTAATTTCTTTTAAATATTTAAGCATGTTGACTCACATCAGGAAACTTCTGCTACAGATGCTTTGTGGAACACGAATTTCCCAGTATATTTAGGTACACGTCTCTCAAAACTTATTGTACATCTTATGCGTATTTTTTTATCCATACGTGTATGGTATAGGTTAGTACTAGTTATACAGCATTTGATAATGCAACCACTTCCAAATCTCCTAGTTCAACAGAAGTGCCAAACCTGACTGGCTTCATATTATACTTAAACATATGTATATTTTTTTGCTCTAAGCACTACTTGTAGGTACATTTGCACTGGTTAATATAACAGTACAGTAATTATATGTATTGAACGTACTTGTAGCAAAGGTTACCTACAAGTATAATCAATTGCGAGAATCTCCAAAATCCACAAGTTATCGGTTTTGTCTGCGAGCAGCTAGAACAGATTGGGACTGATAAAGTCGTACTATAATATAATACATACAAATGCTGGCTGTTATGTTATGATTAATATCCTTATTTACTCCGTCCTTATCTTCGGAGTAAACTTTCCATTTGTTCATTACGTTGCGTCTTGTTTTATGTGCAGACGCAGCACGTCTAGCTACTCTCTAAAGGCCTTCTCAATGTCTAGATACCTATGAAGGTACTACATACAGAATTAAGAACGTAATTTGTATGAACTATCTGTCACAAAAGTTTATAAGCTAAAATATATAGAACTTTATAGTGAAATTTTAGAGTATAATTTTGAAGAAATTATACAGTTTTCGGAAGCTTGATGTGCTGGCGTTTGCACTCAATAGGCATGTGGTTCTATGTATTTACATTTTTTTAAAGATATTATAAAGTTTTTTAATATATGTATCACATAGACATTATCATATACAAGCGGTAAAAATTGTATATTTCATTCATTGAATACAATCTTTTTTGTAGTCGATCGTAGGATACCTTCCAACGCCACGTCGTTACATTGCACACGTTCTTCAATAATTCGCAATGTGTCCGACAATTGGCTCACTCCTTATCTAATCCTATGCGGAAAAAATAAAGGAAAATCCAAAACACGATGGTTTAATTGGTTTTACGTTATCAGTATGAAGATACGATGCCAGACGAGCCTTTGTTTGTTACTAGGATTATCAACGATGATATCTCAGTCCTAAGTCAAAGCCAGTCTTGAATGACTTTACCTTTCAATTTCGCGATGATTTTTGTACAGTAAAAGTTGATTTTTGTAAAAATAGAACTGACGAGAAATGGTATGAATAGCAAACGTAGAATTTACTACGAAATTAGTAAGTTGAGTAAATTGCATCCTATGTAACAGAGGATAAACTTATTGCCGTACATTCGATAGGTATTATTTTAGACTACTAAGCAGGTGACATACTGTGGCAGGGTGCTTTGCATGAGCTGAGCACCGCCGTATCTTCAAGGATGTGGACGGCGACGACTGGGACCTGCAAAGCAGTCATGTTACCTAAGGAGGAGGTGGGGAGCGTGAGGGAACGAACCTCCTCAGGCTTAGCCGTTGCGGGAGGTATTCCGGGCGTTGGGAATAGCGGGACATAATATTTTGCTTGTTTGTTGAATTTCTTTGCCTAAATATTAAGTTGTATTTTAGCCACACCCATGAAAAAACCCCAGATACGCTACAGTCCACAAAGGAGTGTCTACTGGCTACTTAATTCCAAATACTCGTAGTAGATATCAATCAAGTTTAAACCACTGCACACTGGAAAACGTCTAAAAAACTGGACAAATGTGGAATAAACCTGACACGACACAATACTCTAAGCTTTAACACATGCCGGTGATTAAGATACGCCAAATATGATAATTTTTTAATCGTTTGTTAATGTTGATGCATCGAAATTTAAACACATGCAATAAATAACATAACGTCACAATTTTAATCCCCGAAACGGTAGGTAGAAGTGCATGTTCATCCAGTGGCCTCAGGGATGACGGTAGCACAGTGGTCACATGCTACCATGTAACTTGCATAGCAAAATGTACGGGAGACACACGTCACCCGAGGGATGTGGCGTAAGAGGTGTTGCATTGGCGACTTCATAGCAGGTCTAATTTAAAGGACTCGGTGCCCCGTATAGATGCTGAGGGTGGCCACCAGGGTGGTTTAAGTGAGGTAAAACTCCCACAGTACAATAAATCAGAAAGTGTAGGGAGTCTTGCTCTCCTAAAAACTAGGCGCCTACTGAAGGTTTCCATCCGTCATCAAAAAATGGAACTCCAACTTTTCACTAGTTACATTATGAGTCCCGTGTGTGGGGATAGTGGTGGACTTTATCTTATCTAAAATCTAGAATTCGTGCGTGTTATTATTACTAAGAATTTTCCGGAAAATTAAAGCACTACATAAGCACTTTGCGGACTTTGCCCTGCCCGGTGGTAATCAGATTTCGATTAAAACAAAATAAAAATTGTTAACAATGGAGAATGTTCACGTTTTTAGACTTGTGTGGAACTATGAAGCCCACAATGTAACAAATTGATCTGTGCACTTAGTTTTGTTGTACAATCAAAACTGACCAAATTATATGCATCTAAAGTTTTGATGAAACAATTTCTCATACAAAATTTATGTTGTACTGTGACGTCATAGGACAACGTTCTATATTTTGTATTTTTTTAATATATGAGTAGTAGGTTATCACCTAACAATGTTTCAAAGCTATTTGAATATACAAATGCGTACTTAGGTTATTTCTTAATTTACGTAATACATACTGACATTCTCGATTGTTGAAGAATTTCACTTATTTGGGGTACTTGATTTGGGACTGTAGATAATATAGATTCCTGAAAATAATGTACTTACAGAATGATAAAATGAAAACAATCCAAAGAAAAGAAAACCTTATAGGTCTTTGGAGGCAAGGCTCATTAACAAATAATAATCGATTAATCGGGATGATAACAATCGATTAATTAAATCGATACCTAGGACTAGTGATACGAGGTGATATTTGTATCACGTGGGGTGCCAGCGTGTTGTGATTCACGGTGCATGGGTGTAGATAGTGTCGATGCCCATAAATACTGATTAATGAAGCTTATGATTTGTAGCGATTATACTTTTTTTTTCTTGTTGCTGTTGCTGTGAGAGATTTCATTTAGGTATGTAGTTTACTAAAAGGACTTAAGCATATTTAAAATATTTGACACAATTCTCAATGACTCTAGAATAACACATGCCTTTAAAAGTCTGCATTTATTTTGTTCTGTAGTCTTCTTTTTATTTGACTTACCGAACAAGGGTTTTAATTCCGGAGTTTAGTCTAAACCAAGTATTATTAGGGTTTTTCACAACACTAGATTTGCGTCCACGGCTTTGCGTACGCTTTTTAAAGTGGTACGTTGGGGTCTGATTTAAAAAAAAATCTTATAGTTCTTGTTAGTCATAAATAGTCTACATACCGATTTTTAGCATTCTATCTTGAAGATTGCGGAATGTTTCATCCAAACTTCCACCTCCCCCATTTTAGGGCGACGCAATTGCATAGAGTCTGAGACAGTGTCCAGCAGGATTCACAAGTTCACAACATAACTACTGAAAATGTTTATTTATTCATTTGAAAATCACGTCTCTTTCTTATTACATACTATTACTAACGTCTCAAGGAATGTGAGAGTCGCCGAGGGTATCAGATAATTGGCGTGCGTGATTTGTGTGGTGAGATTGACCTGAGAAATGGGTTATCAGCACCAGTCGGAATTTACCTAGCAACCCAATCAATCAAACTTACGTAAAACCGTGATTCTAACACGGTATTAGATAGTGCTGGGTGTAACAAAGAAACTATCGTGTAGTGTATAAATAAAATATGTCACTTTATTGCTAGTGGGTAATTTCTTTTATAAATACGTCGCCTCACCCTTCGGGATTTGTGTCGTGTCGTGTGTGCGTTTACAAACATACAAGTTAACATACACATGACACCCAGAGGCGTTACATGTGCGTTGCCGGCCTTTTAGGGGTTTGGGATTTAAGGGTTGTTGGGATATCGGGGACTGGGAAGATTGGGTGGTAATTCGTGCCGAAGCATAGCTCTCCCACACTTGCATTGTCAAAAATCCTATACTTGTTTTATTATCGCACTTACAACCGCGTGACTAACGAGGAAGTTTTCTATTTTTTGCAATAGATTTGTTTATCTATTTCAGCGATAAAATAGTATATTTCGCCTATTTCTATCATTGTTATCAGTTTCATTTTAAACAGAATATACATCCATTAAAAAGGAATGCGAGCCAAACTGTTACAAAAACTTCTCATTAGAAGTAACTAGGTAATTAACTACGGTACTGCTGCCATTTTCTTTTCAACCAGCAAGATTCCATTATTCCATTTAAAAATTAAAATTCAAAATACGAATTCGTTAAACGAACACTGTTGAAACGGCTGTACACAGCACAGATAACATTCGTTGGTAGGTGATTACATAGATAATAATATTAAAAACATATTATGTAATTAGCACGTGCTGTGTTGTACATAATAATGTAGATATCAGGAAATATTAGAAAGGAATTTTAGCGCTTCCGTCTAAGAGAAAAATGTTGAATGTCTTTGTTTTAATGGGTGGGCCCTGTTTCCTTAGGATGAATGAATATAATCTACACTCAGCCTAATTATATGTACATGAGTATAAAATAATTATTCAATTGCTGTTTGTTCGTTGGAAAAGTCTCAAAAACTAGCTAATTTTTAAAAAGGTTTAATTTTTCTTGGGCTTTCTGAATCTGATTTCTTACTTACCGCGAACTCCATACCAACTCATTACATAACTTGGATTATAATATCCTGTCCTGTATAAGTCCTGAAAACATAATTTATTAACAATTTTACAATAGCCTTTTTGTTAGAAAAATGTTCTATTTATTTGTTAATGGCTGAAATTGAATTTTAAACGATCTTAATCCATAATATCTAGATAGCCTAGGTCCTAGATCTAGATGTCCTAGATGTAGAAACATTTATAGAAACTTCCTAGTTATAGAACATCATAGAAATTCTCTAGAATAAAAAAATCGATGTCAATAGACTAAAGAATTTCGCCGTGAGTAAAGTCAGGACAAACCGCTCTATCTGTACCTACACATTCAGTAAGTAACGTCAGATAAAAAATAATACCTAGATCTGTTGGTCTGATTCTGTGATATCTCGTTAATCGTATGTTCACTAGTAACGATTTGATATACATCAGGTACTCATGATAGCTGATTGTTTGTATATTGCAATCAATTATTGCGTTACATCACTATTGCACAATACTGACACAATTTCTGAAAAATCTTTGACGGATATCAGCAGCTCTCTCTGATAAATTAGATATATATAATCGGGCAGAAGAGAGCGTATTCCTTTTTAAAAGGCCGGCAATACACCTGTGACTCCTCTGGTGTTGCGGGTGTCAATGAGCGGCGCTGATTGCTCACAGGTGATCCGTGTGTCCATTTGCCCCCTTTTCCATAAAAAAATATAAACTCTCTCTAATCCGACTGCAAAAGGTGGAGATTATGGCATAGACTCTTATTAGAGAAGGTTCAAAGTCTATCACGGAATTTTGTTGATGGGGTAGTAAATATTATAACGAGTTACGATACATATTGAAGTTTGGACGACAAGTCTACAGATGACGTAGCGTAACTACATAGCGAAATCAAAGTTTGTGACCATTTTAACATGGGTAGGTTGGTAAATTCCAACTACATACAACTTTTGGGCAGTATCCCACTAGGTATAACTTCGCTTGTTCGAAGCAAAATCACTGAAAACGTAATAAAGACCACAGAGAGTGACAACATTATGAAACATCACAGTCGTTTCCTGCGTCTGTACGAGTACAGACTAGAATTTACATGACGTGACAGTTTACGCCGTACATAATTATCCTGTTCCACGATATTTCAGTGACTAATGAAAGGTGTACATTGAGTGGGAATGACGTATTTATTTGGAAACGTCATTGAAGATGAATTTAACACGACATAAGGGTATTAGAAAAGTGTAAGAGAAGAGAAGTTTCACCAATGTAAAACATCGGTGAAGACGGGTATAAGGAACAGTATCGAAATTCATGTTTCTGAGGATGATTGAAAGCAGAAAGGCCCAATTAAACTTTGCCCGACACCTAAGTTGGATGCGAGACCCATTCCGGTTACCGCGACTCTTGGCTTAATTTGCTTGTAACACAGTATTTCAATAGATATTAAGATAACAGAAAAATGTTGCTAATTTTGCAATATATACGAACTTTTCTATACTTTGGGGACCCCTACTCTGCCCATGTTTTTCTGTTTATGGGTTTCAGTTTCGGACTTCATACTCCAACTGAGGATGATCGAAAACAGAAAAGCCCAATTAAACTTTGTCCGACACCGAAGTCGGATGCGAGACCCATTCAGTTTTCCATTCTACCAGGGAGGCAATCGATTGCGAAATTTTATTGGCTTCTGTAGACAAATTACAGTTTATCTTGCTCCATACTTACTATCATTGCCTTTTCGATAAAACTAATTTGTCCACAGATTGTAATTATTGAAATAATTAATCTGAGATAATGATGCAATAGGAAGTCTCGATGAATAAATGAGTTAATTATCAGTTATCAGTGCATGGAGTCTGACGTGGGATGTGACCGGAGTTGAGCAATTAGGCGACGCTGATGATAGGGCGTGATGTGTAACGTGACGGTACAGTAGAACATATTTGCTGCGGACACTAGGCAGTCCGCAGCAAATATATTCTACTCTCAGGTGCCGGGGCTCCGGCTTGTAAAGCAGGAGTAGGAACGGGGTGGTTTTCTTCGACGAGAGACGGGGAAAGTCATTGGATGATTTTCCACCCTTAAAAAAGTGTGGAGATTATAGTACCTCTTTTTTGCAGAGCGTACAATGTTTTCGGGTAGTTAGTGTGTGATATGATGATATGTGATGACCAATATCATCACATAATTCATTCTAGCTGTTTATTGAAGGATTTACTGTCTTTGTAACCGTTCCGTATTTGGCCCTTGATTTGGTACTGTGTAACATAATATTTCAATAGACATGAAGGTAACAGAAAAATCTTTCTACGAAACACTTACAACAAACTACACAAAGTAAAGGATACTTTAGGGACCCCAAAAAGCTCCATTCGAATAGCATGCTAAAGGTTCCCTTAGTTCTGAAGCTTTCCGCCAGATGCCACGAGTGAGCAAAAATCAAAGTTTCCATCGATCATTACGAGATGGCGCTACCAGTCACATTTTTATTTAGCGACGTTACGAACATTTTTGTTGTGGGAGTTAGGCGGTGTTTAGCTAGGACAGATAGTTCTACTTAGTGACCGTACATAGTACGTAGAATGAGATGATAATATAATCGGACTTGTTGTTTAATGACTTTTATTCGGTCTACGGAATTGATTACTATGTATTTTGAATATTTACATTATTTTTCTAATTAATAACAATGTAAATACAATGACGCGTCAATGTAAATTGTTTTCATGAATGTTCGACTTCACCTTGATCGGCAAACGGGTTTAAATGTATTCACCGATATCTACATTGAATGAGGAATAAAAACACTGGATAATGAGTTTTACTACCTTGGACGAGTGATACCAGACGTAGTTTTCTCTGTACTGCGTAAATGAGGTTGCAGAAGAAAGATATTAATGCATCACGACATTTTTTCTCAGGGAATTACATCTCTCGAACATCTATCTTAATTATGGTGGCGGACGTCTTCATAGACAGCTTGTTTACAAGGCCTGACCATGTGCAGTACTGACCGGCCTTTACTGTCCGTGGAAAGTATGGACATGCAGGCGATGTCGCACATGTACCAGCGAGCGGCGACACGCCGAATGTGTACGAATATTGTAAACAGGAAAGTTACCGAGCACGCGCTCCGGGCCAGCGTGTCAGAGGTCCGAGTCGTGCCCTTAACCTCCTTATATTATCACTGTCTGATTTGTTATGTTTCATTTATACTTTGGCAGATTCCAGTCGAATCTATTTATAAACAATTCAATAATCTTGTTATTGATTTAATTAAATTAGTGTAATATTCAGGGCTTCGTAGGTCAGTGTAATAAAATACAGAAATAGGGTAGATAATATTTTTTTTATTAATTTACTCTTGTATGTTTTTTCACATTTCTGTGAATTCTTTGCAACGATAAAAATATTTATAACAATACGAACAGAATCATGTTCGATACAACATTTCTTAAACAATAATATTTACTCTTTAATATCACAAGTACACTTACAACCTAATTTTTTTAAAGCTTTCATGTTTGGACTTACGATCTATGATTTTAACTTAATGCTAATTGATTGTGAGATCTAAAGTTATGTTGATATCCTTGACACGTTTCACTAGTTTCTGGATGTTAGCGGACACATAGCGCGCGTGCGGCTCCGACGGTGCTGGAACAGATGTGACCGCGGAGCCGGGTCCGCCAGCTCCGGGCACTCTGCTTACCAGGGCCGCCACACTGCGGGGCTCTTGCTGAACGAGCTGGTGGTGCAGTCCAAGGGGGTAGCGGTGTGCATGTGTACTGGTGATGCGGGTGGTGATGGGCTGACGTAGCCGGAGGTCGAGCTGGTGGTGGACGGAGCAGGGCTGGGCGGGCTGGCCGGGGGAGTGTCAGCCGCAGCAGCAGCGCGCTGCATGTCGTTCAGGCGGTGTCCCAAGTGGGTCATGAGCTGAGTACCCAGCCTCACATCCACACCAGGAATTGAAGCCAAGCAGCGAGACACTTCGTTGGCAGCATGAGTGAATCCAGCACGGAAACGGTCAGCATCCACAGTGGGGTTCAGCGACAGGCGGCGCTGACGGCGAAGTTTGTGAAGATGGCGAACGGTCAATTCCAAAATATCGGCTTTCTCCAATTTTGCAACATTTTCTCCTTCAGACTGAAGAGCGCTGACCATCAACTCTTTGAGTTCGTCGAGGCAACGATTGATGCGAGCGCGCCTTTTGCGCTCAAGCATCGGCTTCATCACTTTGCGATATTGATAAGTACGCGAGACTGGCTGCGGGCCGTCGTCTGCGAGCGAATACGCGATCTCGTAAGACATGTTAGACATTTGTGTGTAGCGAGTGGAGGTGTGCGTTTGCGTTGAGCGTTGAACGCGGAATGCGGTACGTCCGCCTGGCGGGGGCTTATATAGGGAGCGGAGGGCGCGCGATCGTGGGAACGCACGGAGCCGTCGAGTTCCCACACGCGCCACCTGTGCGGAGCAGCTGCCGCCGGGGCGGGGAGCGCGGGGGGACACGCGCCGCGCCGCGCGTGCGCGCCGTAAACAATCGGCGGCGCGGGCGCACGCCGCGACGCCTGGCCCCGGTAATTGCCGGTGTTGCGGACGGATTCTATGTTAGCTGCTACTGACTAAGCTAGGCCGTTGTCACTGTTTAGAACTTGCCATTTATAGATACTAACTGCTTCAATAGCTACGATATTGAGACAACTGTAGCATAATTTATTCGATGCAAGCTATCAAAACAGTAGCAAATGATCTCAGTATATGTACCTATGTTTCTAGTTCATAATTCTCGTGAAAACCAAAATTTGTTTTTCGTGAGTGAAACATTTTTGTAAACAGGAAAATATTTCAGAGTCGCGTAGACCCTGGCTACGGCTACGCTACGGGATCTGCGTAGCACAGTATTTTGTCACTACATTTTGCTCCGATTGTTGCATCAGCAATTAATCAAAGTGTTATTGCTGCATAAATAGAGCTTATATTTCATCAGAACACATTTAATTAAAGCTGCGTCTAATTAAGATCAGATTTATGCACATAGTGTTGCAACGTAATGTCGGTGTAAAGCGATCAATCAGGCGGCGGCCGGCGGAGCACAATAGCAGCGTCAATTATACTCTGTTCGGCTCTCGGCTACTGTTGCCGTTCATCAATCATGGATTACGCGCCGTAATAATTATTGACAGACAGAATTACAGTCGCGAGCCGCAGCGCCCTAAATGAGAGAGCTGGGTAATGAGGTGGCATCGAGGGAGAAGGTTCCGCAATGGTTCCGAGTGTTGTTGGTGTGTGTTGTGGCGCCATGGCGCATGCTGCTCGGTAGCTGCTCCGCGGGACGTAGGTGGCATTAGTCAGAGAGGCGCGCGCGCACTCGAGTGGGCGGCGGCCTACGCTTGACGCCGATGAGATATTGTCGACCGGGTATCGACACGCGTTCATTATCGGTGATCGCACCGCATGAGTGCGTGCTTTCTCCCCGCTACACCCACTGTTACACTCCAAATGTTTATGTGTTCTTTATTGTGGCGATGTGTAGGTTATGACATTTGCATATTTTATAAACTACATCATGCGTCTCAAGATATCATTTACATAATAATTGATACCGAGTCGTTATCTCCGACTGTGTGGGTTTTATTTTTATCAGTAATGCTCGCGAAATTTATTTGGAAGATGTTGTCGTATAACGTATGAGTCATGTCGTTCTAATTATTATTTTTAGGAATGTTTTCTAAGTAAATGGGTACTTAATGCCTACTGCGTGTGTACAAAAGGTACGGAGTGTTGTTTAATGGTCACCTTATCAAAATATTCCACGAGTTAATGCGGTGAACGGAAAAATGACAATTTGTACTAATCGTCAACGTACGGAGTCGGGCACGCTTCGCACCCGATATGATGAGTATGACCATTATTAAAATAATTATTAATTACTAGCAACATTAAAGAGCGGAAAGATTTTTTCGTTAATTGATGGTTATGTTGGTCATGTTTTACACATTGTGAATACGAAACACGTGTTGAAAATGCGTCCGAGATTTAGAACTTTAAACTTATACGGAAAACACATTGAACACATAAAATTATTATAGGTATTAATTTATTCGCATCGGGCAATCTATGGATGTACAGTCAACTTCGTTTAATTAAAATAGAATCGAAACAATAGAGAACAGACTATCTAGACACGAAAGAGACAACTACGTAATTAACTAATATAAATACCTAATATCAAAAACCTAAGTAAACACATTATTTATCCACGCCGACATTAACAATGCCCCTTGTCTTTTCTTGTCTGGCAGAAGCATTAATGTATTGATTAACAAAAGATTATTATGATAAGATATTATAAGGAAATTACACCATTTAAGTGTGACAGAATTACCAACCTGTTCGAATGTATGCACAATGGAACCCAGCTACCTGTCATCTAATAGCGGGAACATGCCGCCACAGATAAAAAAAAAACCCGATGGAATTAGAGAGGGGAACGTTGCAGATTTATCGGTTCGAGTACAGATTATTAAGAGTTTGTAATTAACCGGAACTTTTGTTGTTTTTTTTTTAAGTTATCGTGCTTATTGTTTGTTTAAGAACGTGCCTATTGTTTATTTTAAAATTATTATCTATTTGTGTTGTTATCAGGTTTTGAATATTATTTAAGTACAAAACTTAAGTTGGATATTTTAACAATAGCTTTTGAAGTGTTATTTAAAACAAAAAAGTATTATCTTTTACTTTATGTATTTATTTATAACATTTATCCGTAGCTGTTAGTTATAATTTTAGTAAAAATGATAATAGCTACGTTGGTTTTTCGCTCTATATAACTGATATAAGCGTGTTAATTTGTTTTTGTAAGTTTGTATTGAAGATTACGAAAAAGTTATGCAAAAAATTTTTTATTATAAGATTCGTGAGACATACCTACTAAAGTAATTATTATGTTATAGGCCTTCTCACATTACCTACTGTTTGACAAGGAATGTGATCCTATAGCAAATCGTCTACGTATTAAATTGACTACATTTTTTTAAGCTGAGCAGATTATAATGAATTTCGGTGCCACTCCTCGGTGACAACATCTTGCATTTTAGACACGGACTCTGATAAATGCCATGACCTAAACCTAGTTTACATTGATCTTTGTATATCATACAAATAAAACATAATCGGTATGAAATAACAAGCGCATTGATTTCATAAAAATCCGTGGACTCCGATAATATAAGGAACGGGCGTAGGCGGGCGGATGCGGTAATTGCATGTCGTTTATTGCAACGGCATTTTGATGCCATATTATTTATTAAATTGTATAAAAAAACATAATATTCCATACTTGCTATAGTTACTAATATTATAAATGTGAAAATGTGTGTGTCTGTTTATTTTTCCGTCTTTCGCGGCAAAGCGGAGCGATGAATAGACGTGAGACAAGTAAATGGAAATAGTTGAAGGGATAGAGAATGAAATAGACTATCTTATTTTTATTTTTGTGTCTTTTTAACCCGCCATTTCTGGAGTTTGTATGGAGCATTTTGTAATTGTCAAGGTAAGTACAAAGTTAAAATGCTATACAAAAAAAAATTGCTCAATTTTTACCTATTGCGGACTAGCAATAGGTAAAAATTGAGTTTGTCTGAAATCTGCCCCCTTAAAATAACTGTAGCGAAACCAGGGGCAAAAGCTAGTATGAATATAAAGCACAGGATATTTGATGACTCGTTGTATTTGGTGTGAATGTTCTCGAAGCTCCTTTTATGGGTATGAAAGTATGTTTGAATGTTTGTTACTTCATTATAAGTTTGTACAATTTTATGTAGGTTATAAAATGTGGGTTGTCGTTTAGATTCCAAGGCCTTGTATGTGAATAAAGTTTCTGCAGTCAGTTCAAGTCATTGAAAGATGCGAATATTATTGAATTCGTAACCTATACTGGATTTTTTTCAATGTAGCTGAAAAATAAGATGGCAATTACAAAGTCGGAAGAAGAATCCGAATAGATTTTTACCGACTTCAAAAAAAGGTGGAGGTACTCAGTTCAGATGTTTGTTTTTTTAAGTCAAAGTTATTCTATGTTCAAAATTAATTAAACGTAAATGCTGATTAATTCGGCGAATACCATAACTATTTCGCAAAAAGTACATTTTGTTTTCTGCCGCGCCATTATGTACAGTCATCATTGTACGTACAGCAAAACCTACATTACACATATACCTACACATAAAAACACCTAGTGTGTGCGTTTACTCAGGATTCCCCCGTAATTTTGTAAACTAATTTCAGTAAACTTAACGTAACTTAATATCTTTCGTTAATCGTTTTCATAAATATAAAACGTATATAGGTAATAAAAGTGCGGGAGTGGAAGCGTTTGTCATTAAAAATACTTTGGAGAATCTCCCTTGAATATTTTTACAGGAAGGAAGAATGCTTGCTTACTAAGAGATGACCTAAGCGTTTGATTCTACAATAAAAACTCTTAAAATTTACTGAATACGAGTACCTATATTAAAACCACAGAATGACGTCTAAATGCATACTAGGTAATGATGAAATTTTGCATGAGTATTAGGCAATCGAATAAGCTCAATCATAATTCTTAAGTAGACAGGAATGACCGTGAATAAATGTTTAATGGGGCGCTAAACGGGCATAAATAACGGGACCCTAGCTCCGAAGGGCTTCAACTCAAGGTCACGAACACAAAAGGAACAAAACAAAATTGAACAACCCTCCATTTAGTACATTTAACTTTATAAACCATGTTTAATTTGATACGGACGGAATTGCGCCGCTGGAAGTAAATGTTTCATTATCACATTCTAACTACGTATGTATCTTCTTATCTAAGGCCCTCCATTGAGCAATATCCAATCCAAATCACTTGTATGAGTAATGATATAAAACTATGACTCATGCTAATCTTATTCAAAATCCACTATCTTAGCATTTCCGAGCAATCTCTTATTTATATCATTAATGAAAAATGCCAATTTAATCGTGAGTCGTGACTCACCCGTTCAAAGTCTTAAAGAAGGTTTCACGCAATTTATAACATATTGTGAGTATGTACTCGTACTATGTGTCATATATATTGCAAGCTACTGTTTGTACGTGGATGTATATTATGTAATAAAAACATTGCCTGCATCATATCTGACGCACGCGTGAGGTGAGACAATAGAATTTATACATAAGTTCTGTAATAGTGCAGAGACCAAGGTGGTATGAATCCGTATGATGGTCATTCGTTGGACACATTTTGGGCGACAAATCCTTTTTTTTATGAAATAGGGGGCAAATGAGCAGACGGATCACCTGATGGTAAGTGATCAGCGCCGTCTATGGACACCCGCAACACCAGAGGAGTTACAAGTGCGTTGACAGCCTTTTAAAAAGGAATACGCTATTATTCTATTTTAGGATTCGTTACCATCATCCTTATAAGCCATAATTATGATGACCAGTAGGTTGGAAACCGATTTTAATATACATCATGTATCTATTAAACCATCAGTATTATGTAGGTAAATAGACTAAGCCCTGACCTTCAAGAACACAGACATGACTCAAGTATTATTTAAGGAAGACGTATTTACCAATGTGTCCCCAGCTTGATACTAAATTATATAAAGGACTATGAACTTTGTCACACATTTGGGTTTTTGAGATGACTTGGGTGTATGACGAATGCTGGGTAGATTTAATGAGGTGCTTAAATACTAATTTTAATAAATTATCTTTATAATAAAATGTTTTGTTGCGTATAGTAACATCTGGAAATATCCATGTTAATTTTTTGCTTTCTAAACCTTTATATTGGATTCGAAGTACCGTATGTGTGCACCGTAAAAGTAATCAAATAAACATTTACTTTATCGCCTAACCATACGGTTGGTTTCAGTTTAAACATATTAGTAACTCGTTGGCAACAAATTACTAAGCACGTGCTTATTTTTCATTAAGAATATACGTCAGTTAGTAATGATAATGCAATTTGAAGTTAATGAAGAGAACAAGAAACGAAACGAGAGTATTCGGCGCTCTAATAGGCCGGCGCAAAAACGAACCTATCAGAGCGCCGAATGCACTCTTGTTTGATCTCGTTAAACGTAAAACCAACTCGTACTAAGCCCTCAGAGCGCCGAAAGCGCTCTCGTTTCGATTACTTTAAACGTAAAGCCAAGTCGTACTAAGGGTACTGGGTACTGGTATAGACTAGTGTCGAAATAATGACGACATTAGTACATTCGTAATCTTGCCGCCTTTGTGTTCGAATGATAAAGAGATAATGTATGTATCACATGATTAAGAAGTTCATTCATTGCACCGGAAACACGCGCATAGTTTGTTTGATAAAACGAATTCAATGAATGAGTTTGTCATGATATTATTATGAAGTAGAGACTGATAGCAATGATACCTATTTGGTAGTAAAATTGATTTTATTTTTAATTAAATTCTTCGAATAATTTATCTTTGAGAAAAACTAATACTATGAATAAACAGACCTGGGTTTTTTCATGAATTATGAGTATTATGTCTCTCAGGGTCTTGGGTTCGATTCCCGGGTCGGGCAAAGTATTACTGGCCTTTCGGTCGGAAAATTTCTTAGTAGTAACACGGAGTCTGCAATTGTGCCCACTATATGGCAATAGGTTCACCCCCTATAACATGGGACTTATAAATCTAATTAGTACTACGAATAACCAACTTGCTCCTCTTTTTCAAGAATTATTTGTATATTATATTATAAAATGGTGGAAATTCTAACACGTAGTCACGTATATATTAAGAGATATAAAGGTAATGGGTGTTACAGGGTATAAACATAATATCGTGCGATGGTAACGATGTGGTCGGCCGTGGTTTGCGTTACCTAACGTGTGCGGTTTGATAATGTACTCAGCTGCAGCACGAGTGTACACTATAGACGTGTTGGTGTATTTCATTTCTTCATAATACCTTTTCTTAAGGGAAAAAAATCGTCAAATAACTCCTCTTGTCCTGGGCGAGGCGAGACGTAGGGTCAGTCTCTTACTGAAACTATCCCGTTCCAACTCTTGCTTCAATGCGGAGACCAGGTAACTTTTTAGTTTTTTGCAGCCCAGGAACTACTAACGATGACATAATTATCATGGATGTGATAATGACTTAGAGATTTCGAATTGTGAAAATGTCTGGTAACAGAGTCGCTATACTTAGAGTTGTATTGTATCCCTTCATGGATCAAAAGTCGTTAATAAAGTCGCATTATTTACAATACACACATAATTCAAAATAAGTATGCAGATGAGGATAATATTAGACATTAAGCACCCTCAACTTGAGTCACTTAAAGACACACCCTTCCTTAAGGAAATTTCAGTTTAAGGAAAACCTACTTGAACTTGCTTGGAGTGTATTTGGTCTGTGTTTTAGGTATCATAGTACATATTAGTCAGTTTTCTGAATAATTTACTGGTTTATTAATGAATAACGTAAGCGCTACCACGATGCTACCTACGTGTGTATCATCGAAATCATCTGATACTCATTGAGTAAAAATTTATCCTCTTCCTCCATACTACCTCATTTGATGAATGAATCGGTTTCAGGGTCGAAGTATCATTGGGTAAATCCATTTTTTATCTCTAAAACCTGTTTTAGTATCATAAAGCTAAAGGGTTTGTTTGTTTTTTCGAACACGCTAATTTCCGCAACTACTGGTTTGAATTGAATGTATCATGTCTGGAATTGAGCTGATGTTTGCCTACGCTTGACAGTCTATTCCATGGGATTTTACTACACATAGTACTGGTAGAACGCGGCTGTTACATAGTATAATTAATGTGAACTCCTGTCTCTTTCTTGGGTGGTTCAAACGTGGTCAATCACTTAAAGTAATCACGACCCTGACACGGAGCAGGAATTGAAACAGGGTATAGTTTTTAGTCAGTAATACTCCCTTGCGTCTCATGAAGGGAAGGAATTCCTACCTCAAAAAGAGGAATAAAAGTTGCCATGTTACACGCTATATTCCTGTTTCCCAATAAAATAAAGTGTAGGAATATTTACATTGCTAAATTTTCCTTTCTTAATAGTTACTAATGAAAGATGTAATTAAATATCTATTTGCAATGTTGTCATACAGATAATACGATTCAGGTTAATGGATAAAATCATGTTTGTGTCATTATCTTGCACTTGATTACAATAACAGGAATTTTCCTATAAATACCCGTGTTGGTTATTGTTTGTAAAGCACGCGTTCATTATATTGTCTGATAATATTATAATTATTATAATTGCTATGTTTAATTATAACTCTGTAGTACGTTAATCTTAGAGTTTATTTTAGAGTAATTATGTCTTTTGAGCACCGTTTATCTTTACGAGTCTTTATTGGATTTCCTGTTTTTACTGGATGTGTGTGATGATTGTGCTAGTAATTTGACTATAAATAGTTTTCTATAATGAATCAGATTTCTATATAGGTTTAGTCGTTCATATTTGTAATGACAAACAACGAACACACTTATACATTTGTTATACAACATTCATTTAAGAACCTTTTCTAAAGTGGTATAAAACTCTAGTTAAGTAAAATATATATTTATGTTGGAGCTATGGAGTTGCAGACTGCCTAGCGGGTTACCGAGGTTCCGGCTCGAAAAGCAGGAGTAAGAACGGGATAGTTTTTAGTCAGTAAGAGACTGACACTTCCTCTCGCCTAGCCCAAGGCGAGAGAAGTCATTGGATGATTTGCCCCCCTTAAAAAAGGTTACACATTTCACAGCCCGCAATTATTACGAGTAACTATATCACATAAAATAATATAGGTCACATAACAGTTTTATAAATAGATCATTATAGTAACATCATGTTACGTCATCCACCATCCGTAGGTATATTTTCATGTCTACATGTCACCAGCAAGCGGCGCAGGCGCCGGTTTTCCCGCAAGTATTACATGCTTACCTACCTATGTATATTAAGACGTCGTCGTGCGGCGTAGCACGGATCCAGTACATTGTGGACGAAGCTGAGTCATCGGATAGCCCACTTATATCTGATGTAATGGAAAAATGCCCTGCAAACGTTATCCGAATACCAACTAATATTATAAATGCGAAAGTATGTTTGTTTGTGACCTATTTTTGCTTTATCTACCAAAATTTTGCATACATATTAACTTAGAGTAAAAAAAGGAGATGAAAAAAGGACAGGCTTATGTACGCGGCCAAAGACGCGAGTAAACGCTGGTTATAAATATTCAGAAAAATATTTACGTACAAAATATCGTAGCTTTACAAACAATTTCATCATCTAATTAATGCAATATTGTAAACATTTTTCTTATACTTCACAACAGTTCGATGATGCAGCAACAATTCCAAACGAGCCAATCACGTAAATGGGTTGTAATTGATAACAATCATATCTGAAGGTCATCGGATCGCGTGCTACAACTGTGGTTTTAAATTGAGAATATCAATGACCTCAGCGAGCATTGTTCGTTAGCACTGATAAGGCTGTATTGTGCTGTGTACACACTGTAGCACGCGCGTGATTGATTCGAGTCACACGCTAGTCAACACGTGCCTTTATATGGTGTTCTTTTTTAAATTTCTAGAACCATATCTGCTGGTGCTGGCTTATAATAGCTTCTTAGTGCTTCTTAAGTTGAATCATTCTGTTGTTCCCTAAGTGTTATTTTGATCGAGATTTCTTAACAGACTAACCGCCGTACTCAGAGTCGTTTAATGGTTTTTAGCAATTGTTTTCGGAACAAAATGGTTACTAAGAGATAGTTTAAGTAATCATTAAATGTCTCTGAGTGCGGCAGCAAGAGATGTAGATTTATTGTTCTTGTTTTAATCGTAACAAAATCCGAATCTGCATAAGTCTTCGAGAATTTCCAAGCCCAAAAAACCCAATCCCACCTTTTTGATATTAAAATCAGAGATGTTGACATCCCATGTTTATTTTTTAAAGTATACTAAAACGATGTTTAGCACTTAAAGTTTAAGGTTCAAATTGTCATTTATATGGCTTAGGTAGTGGGGACGCGAAAATAGTCACGTAGGCTTCAGTACAATTTATCCTGTAAACAGCGATACTGCGTGGTTGGTAGTTACTACGGCTACGTGCTGTGGGCGACGTGTGTAGTTGCCACGCGCCCGCGCAGCACTGTGACATGCGTTGCGAGGGTTGTCAACAATGATAGTCATGTTTGACTGTGTACACAGCAAACTTAGTTAATGATTATTGTGTTGGTGAAGCGGTCATTACTGATACGCGTTAGTTAAAATCGGGTTCAATTTGTACATTTCTTTAGAAATTACTTACTAGGGGTATGCTACAAAATATTATGTTTTATAGCGAAGAAAACATCAGGGTAATTATGATTTACTTGTATAGTATTATGTCACTGAACTGAGACTGAGTCTCATAATGATTGTACTACACACAGACACCTTCTGTAATTAAATAAGAATGTTATGATTACAAAGATTATCCCATCCATTTATTGTGAAAGCAGTAAGAATATTCTCAAAACATGCTTAGACATAACACTTGGCGTCGGCATCGCGGTACAATGAATCAACAATACGCCAGCCCTACCAATGACGCAGGCGCATGACTTATGACACGATTCGTCGCACGTGCCAACCTGAACGTTGCGTCTGCATGAGGAAACACCTTCTTTATTAATTTTTACCTCATTTGTGGTGTTTTTTACCCGACTGCGCCAGAAGGAGGGTTATGTTTTTCGAGTGTATGTATGTATGTATGTATGTATGTATGTATGTATAATTGTTTGGCACGCTCTGCAGCCTAAACGGCTTGATGGATTTTTACTTGAGAGGTGTCGTTAGATTCGTATTTACTGTGAGAGTGACACTGGATATATCAAAATAATAAAAAAACAAAAAGGCGGATTTTTGGCGCCGAAATTCGAATATTTCTCACTCTCTAGCCTAAACGGCTTGATGGATTTTGACTTGAGAGGTGTCGTTTGATTCGTATTTACTGTGAGAGTGACACTAGATATATCAAAATAAAAAAATAATAAAACTAAAAAACAATAAAATAAAAAATAGTAATTTAAAAAACTAAAAAACCCGACTGCGTTTCTTTATAATATTAAAATGAAAAAACCCTAAAACAAGAAAGTCATCGTAAAATTAAAGCAGTCGGGACCCATTCTAGAAAGTCTCACTAAGTCTTCATATTTAGAATGGGTCCCGACTGCTTTAATTTTACGATGACTTTCTTGTTTTAGGGTTTTTTCATTTTAATATTATAAAGAAACGCAGTCGGGTTTTTTAGTTTTTTAAATTACCTTTTTTTATAAATTATCCACGTGTATGACTATACGGTTGAGTAGTCGTATGAGTCTCATGTAAGGTCGAGGTTCAGGTTCGATTCCCAGATCAGGTAATTGTCGTGGTTAAAGTTTGGATATCGACATTACGACAACTAGTGACTGTAATATATCTAAAAAGTGTGTAAAACGTGTGCATCTCGGTCTACCTTGATTCTCCTACTTGACGTAACTAAAGGTAATATATTTTATTTTCATGAATAAAAGTCCATATTTTGCGGTCATCATTAGTCAACACAACGTATTTAGGTTTTATATGCGTTTGCATTCTTAATTGCGTGGTCACCGTGATTCACCTTCTTGTCTTATACATAGTATTGCTTTGTTAGATACTTAGTATGTAAATAAGCCGACAATACACAAGTATGAGTAGGTACTGACTGGTCGTTTGTGAGTAATAATAATGTCATTTTGTTATTTAACACATTAGCTACTGGTAACTGGTCACCGGTGACTAGTGTTAACGATTCATTTGCCTTCAAAAGTTTTCTGTCGGCAGTCAGACTGTCAAAGGAAAGTATTACTTATGTAGTATGTAATTTTGGTTCATTTTCTCATCATTTTCTTTAATATTTAAGTGTCAAATTAGCTTGATTATTGAATATCGTTATTGTATATTATGTGTATGTACGAATTGTTATATTATTAAAAGTTGTGTGTCGCTTCATTTGTGGACACAGATCTCGTAGACTGTATTTCCTTGTAATACTTCAAAAAAAATAGGTTTATCATATTATTATAAACTAAAATGTTAGGCGTAGATGTTGATTTGTTTCAAGCAAAAATATAGGTCATCTGTAAGAAGTACAAAAAACCTTGAATGCCGAAAATTCAAACAGTTTGTTAATTTCAGGAATTAATATTGTCTATAGATTTAAATTCGTATTATATTTCTTCCTAGCATTGTGATTTCAAGGCTAAAAAGTCGTATAGGTGACATATGTCAGCTACTAATACATATTTGCGTAGATATTAACTTGTGTAAAACTTGGCTCAATGACTGCCTGCTTAATCGATCGAATAGATCTATTAATATAGTTCGTCTAGTTCATTGGCATACGTCATACCAAAAGATAATTCCACAAACGTAAAATTTACATAGCTATGCGGAATTTCTAAATACATTTGAAAAAAAAAAACACATTGATTCGTCATCGAAAAAAGATGTTAACACCGGGGCGTCACTTCGCGAAATTCTAATCAGGTTTTAACAGAAGTCCGGAGACCAATCTGACGTGTTTATCAAGCGGATCTTTACGTTAGTCAGAACCGAAAACCGGTTCCTAAGGTGACGAGATCGATCGTGCCTTCGAGTGAATGACGCAGCGCGGCCTAATCACTACGACCTCAGCTCCGTGACGTCACACGTTTCACTAGTGACGTGACAACTGACTCACGCGAAATACTTTCGTACTTAGGTCAATGTTCTTTTTGTTGATGACGTATTACGTACCAATGTCTCATAGTTTACGTCATTAAAGTTTGCGATAGATGTTATGGAGTTATTGCAATGACGGTTGTTAATCGTACGATGTAAGCTTACGTTCATTTTTGAGTCACGTTCGGTGATTGCTATTTTCTCTCTCATTTGTGACGTTTATATGTCTCATGTCTTATGCCTCATTCAACCTCATGCGTAAGTGGTACTATAACTATAACAGATTTTCCTTAAAATTATTTTTAGTATTATTCTATTCTGTGATTTTGTAGGTCATGGCAATCGTTTCCTTCGCCTGACTTTTCCTTATTCGATTGGACATTCAAGGAAGATACTAAAATATTAGTTTTATTAATTAACACACTTGATATAATAATTACAAGCAGCTGAGCGCTTGTATGATTAGCACGTCTAACCCATGAATGTGATGAAATCTACAAATTACAAGGACCATGTAGAAGTTGTCATCATCAACAGCCGTGGTCACTGCTGACTAAGGGTCTCTTCTCTTACGGAGAAGGAAGGATTTGGACATTAATCACCACGCTTGCTCAATGGGAGATTACTTGAAAAAGTCGTACCGAATATTATTAAATACTATATAGTATTTATTGTGTATATATGTACTTTTCTTTATCGCCATATGCCAAATGAAAGGTAATGTCCCCAACAAAATTGAAGTGTTTTCAATAAGGGATTTCCCTATTATTTAAAAGTTACAAACGCGTGCCACTTGATGAGATTGCTCATCAATTTATACAAAAGGTAATTTACATATTCTGAGTGTCGGAAGTGTGTGATAATTATGATAATGTGTGAAGAGACTTGTTTACAAACGCTAGGAGTGTAACAATGAGAAATGGTACTTGAGGGTTCTATTGTTTTCACAATTATCTTATTCTATTGATATGTTTAATGTCAGATGAGTCTCTCTAAGTGAGAGTGTGCAGAGACCATAATCTACACAATTTATAGCTAGTGGCGGATTAATGGAGATTTTGTACATAAAATCACGTTTTCTTTCTTCTTTCTCATTTTTTAAATACACAACAATATAACACACTCTCTTCTCCATTCCTAAGTCAATCTATCTCATCTTCAGTAAAGTTTCGCATTTCTTTGTTTTATTAGCATTTAACAACTTCTATAATAACAAAGTTGCTGTTACCAAAATAACACAAAATTACATAAGGCTTGTCAATCTCTTCATATCAGTTGTTTCCGAAACTTCGTACAGTCCGAAGTACAATTTACCTATAAATCAAAACAGTATTGATGGATTACTGTAACACTGGTCAACAAAAATTTGTAACAAGAAAGGTGCTTACTATTTTTGAATTACCTACCTACCCACATATAAAAACTATATTTACTTTGATTCCATCAGGTCTTGTTTTTGTGTTACAGCTACTACCCATAAAATTTAAGATTAACCGTGATTTAGTTTTATTTTCACATTCGGAGTATTTAATATTTGAAGAGCGTAGTTATGTTTACTCTTTTATGAGTTAAGTGATTCTTATACAATGTCAAGAAAGTGTATAAATGATCCTGACAAGTTTTGTTATATATGTGGAGACATTACTTTTAAAACTCAGCGAAGAAATTTGACACCTTTAGTAACCAAGTTATATGAACAGTATTTTGGCTTTGCTATCGGACAACAAGACAAAGCGTGGGTTCCACATGTCTGTTGTGTTACATGTGTGGGTCATCTTACTGGTTGAGCAAAACGATCTCGATTTATGCCATTTACAATTCCGATGATTTGGACGGAACCAACGAACCACTCATTTGATTGTTATTTCTGTTTAACTGATACAAAAGGTATTACAACTAAAACAAAAAGTAAAATTAAGTACCCTAACCAGTCATCTGCTAAAACACCAGTCCCTCACAATGAGGAACTACCCATACCAGACCCACCTAAAAGTTCCGATCTGTCCGCTACACCGGAAACAATCGAAGACGAAATTTCAGATCCTGACTTCCAAAAAGCTTAAAGTTAAAGCTTAATCTTTAAGGCCTCATATCAGGCAATTAATGAAAGAAAACATATTTAAAAAAAAACTAAGCGATTTGGAAAAATCAGCTTGGGAATCTTTCATGAAAGTGACTCAAAACTTTTCTCGGAAACCACCGATCGAATGACTATGAAAGTATTGTTGAGCAACTTTTATCTATGTATAAGGCTTTAGGGTGTAATATGTCGTTGAAAATACATTTTTTACATTCAAATTTAGTCTTCTTTCCTGAAAATCTGGGCCGTTGGCGATGAACACGGTGAAAGATTTCACCAAGATACTTCTACTATAGAAAAAAGATATCAAGGCAAGTGGGGTCCACGTATGCTGGCGGATTATTGTTGGATATTACAACGAGACATCCCTGAAGCAAAATATAAAAGAAAATCTTAAGGTTTTCCCGATTTTATTATTGCAATATAGAGGAATAACTTCACTTGGTCAAAAAATATTGACATTTTCTAAAATATTTAAAATTCGAATAACAAGAAAACTATTCGTATTTGGAACATTTTGTTTTCATTCCTATTATCCTTATTCTTGCTCGAAACATAATTAGACAAAAGTTTTCATGTTACACACAAAAACTGTTTTTTTGTTGACCAGTGTAATCGATATTAAAATGAATCACTCACTCAAGAGTCGGATCAGCCGATCTATCAATAACATAGGAGATTGCTAACAGTTTCTTGTCTGATGTACAACTTTATCCGAAATTGTGCAATATTCTATGACGATGACTCGATAAAAAATCGCCAAAGGAAAATTATCTGCTAAAATTATTAATAGGTCAAAAATGTTAATTTGAATACATATCAAATTGATTCTTGATTACGATCAAATTCCCCGAATTGCGAAATAATAACTTATTAGTGGTTTGGACTTTAATCTAAGGCTGTAGCTAAAGTTTGAAGAATGTTGTCAAAGATAATATCGGTGCGTAAGTAAACATGCACTTCGCTAATGCTATGCGCATGAGCACCATCCGATACCTAATCCAACGGTCATTTGTGTTCATGTGGCGTCTCAACAAATATTGTTTTAGCTGCCGTTCCTTGAAAACGTTGGCGGCTTTCGTAAAAGGCATTCTTCGGTCGGTAAGCAGTCGGTGGCTTGTCGGTGGCGCCGGGATTTGCAACCATCGCCAAATATTTGAGCCAACATGTCGGCCCTAACTAATGACTTACATGTGCTGAACATTTTTTTGCATTTCAAGAGCGATAAGTTGTGATTTTTTCACTTGCCACTTGAAGCCATAAAGCTTAAAAGCTTAGTGTTCGCGATGATTGCCGCGCAGATGTATGTTGATGTGTGGTATTAACGGCGCGACATGTTGAGAGGCGTCACTGCAAATGATCTTGCTAAAGCGAAATTATTTCAACGGCAAACTTGTTGGTCTAAATACAGGCTTAATTTTTTTTTTTTTTTTTTTTTACATTTAATGGGTCGACGTTTGGCCGCTATCTCACCTGATGGTAAGTGATGATACGGCCTACGGTGGAGCACGTCTGCCCATAAGCAACCTATTCACTCGGGCCTTGAAGACACCCAAGTTATACCCATCAGGAAACACAGACTCCGGCAAGGAGTTCCACTCCCTAGCAGTTCGCACAAGGAAGCTTGAAGCGAAGCGCTTCGTGCGAGTGGGTGGGATATCTACCATGAAGCGGTTACGCCTCGCCGATTGTCTTGTGGTTCGATGATGAAAAGGACTAGGGGGAATCAAGTTGTGCAATTCCCCCGCACACTCTCCGAAATGTATCCGGTAAAAAACGGAAAGGCTTGCGACCTTGCGCCTGTGTTCAAGGCTTTGAAGCCGGGCCTCCACAAGCGCATCGTCATTGATGAGCCTCTTGGCACGCCTTTCAATGTGTTCGAGCGCATCCAGCTGGTATTTGGCCGAGCCGTCCCAAAGGTGAGAACAGTACTCCATACATGACCGAACCTGCGCTTGGTACAGGCTCAGCAGTTGTTTCGGTGTGAAGTACCGTCTCACCTTCGAGAGAATACCCAACTTCCTACCAGCCAGATGCGCCTTCGACTCTATATAAGAGCCGAAGTTAACCGAAGTTAATAAACTGACAATGGAATCCCCTTAATCAGTCTTTGTTCCAAAATAACTGGACTTTAGGGATGCCCCTATAAAATAGTCCCTTTATCATACTAGGCACCTAACTGTACTTCCATCATAAACTTGAAGTAGGCAATAAAAGTCAGTTTCTTTCCTCATAGCATTATCCTCGTCGATTGCGGCGTCTTTAAAACAACTCAAACGAGACAATAGGCTAACTAACACGTGTTCGTGGCTAATTTTCCTCAGAAGTAAACAAAAACTTGACAATGGGCTGCGGAACAGGTACAGAGGCAAGTGCATTTTTGTGAATAAACAAAAGGACAGACACTTGAGACAGTAACTGCACACAGGGGGCCGAGATAACACAATGCGGCGCCAACTTTTTTCAAACACCCACTAGATTAGGTTGGGAGGTGTCGGGACAAACGACGGCAAATGTCTGGCTTTTGTATTAAAACTGTCAAGTGTCAGAAGACAGGACACTTGAATGCGACTGCTAATGACATGCCGAAAATAGGAACGCCCCTCGAGACCCTGCTATCACTGTGCAGTTGAACTGCGCATCCCAAGTACCGATAACCAGTGGGCGTATGATCTATGCGCCGCCGGTTTAAATGTAAGGAGGTACTTTCTTCTCGTAATTCTCTTGTATTTATTGTGTACCACACAAAAGCAATAACATACGGATTTTCAGCGTAAAATTAACTTATCTTTTATTCTGTACATATTGAATGGCAACAAACTACCGGATTTATTGGAAACAAATAATTGCTTGCATTACAATCCGAGGGAGCGCATAATTTTCGACTTTGAAATTGCGGGTTTCCTTCATGTGGAAGGATTTGAGTTCCGAAGCGCATTGTTGAGTACAATACTTTGTATGTTTCGCCGTAAAATAATAGTTTGTCCAAAGATACGTGAAAATATCAATGAAAAGGTGCTTTTATGTTTTCGGTCTGACAAGGCGTTTCTTGAATTCCGGGAAATATAAAACCCTTTTCGTGTGAAGTGCGCGAAACCGTCCACGTGCTAGTTGCCGACAAACGGCCGGAGTTTAGGGTCTAATGCTCATAATTGAAGAACGCGTTAGAAATAATAAAATACTTGAAAAGGTTTTATGTGAGTAGCTCTTGAGCCTCCAGAGCCCTCCAGAGAGCCGCTAGGCCCTATTCAATAGAACAATGTTTACGATTTTAAAAGTCATATTTTATTGTAGTGTCTATTTAAAATTTTACGGTCGATTTTGATTTTATATTCTTTGGTCTTTAAGACCGGCCACTTTGTGGGGACACCGCAATTTTATGGTTCTTATAGAGGTAATTATCACGGACAGATACGACGTTAATGTGCATATTAGATGCTTTTAGCGTGGTTCTAAATATATTCCATGTATTAACAGTACTTAAATTAATTTATGGAGTTCAAGAATGTCGTCGTAAAAATCTTTTTGTGTGAACTGGTATTATTATGCTAGAGTTCTTTGGAATTTAAGATGTAAAAGTTTGAGTCATCGTTGAATCTAGAACTCCTAAATTGGAATTTCAAATTGCATTGAAATATGTATGAAATTCTATTGACACGAATAATCGTCATCTGGGGATTTTATCAAACGCTTACGAATGAATATTGTTTCATATTGGCTAATAATTTTATAAACACCCGTCGAAATATTATGAATAATATTGACTTATTAAGGTAATAATATAAAATATATTATAATCTTTTTACCTTTAGTTACCAATGATCTCAAAAAACCCAACAACTGTTTTTCCAACCGCGAAATTCTCTTGTGGTCAATATCAAACGTTTAAATCAATTTGAAAATCTATACTTTACCTCATTTTTGACAAAACGATATCATGTCTAATTTTGGTTATACGATGTCTTTGGTTATACATTGGTGGAAAACCCCCAGCGAAATTTCTATGGAAAAAAGAACGACTAGAGTCACCTTAAAGACGATCCGGTATTTTGTCTAGACTCGCATCTTATCTAGATCCTGTTTTTGTTTTCGTTTCTGACCCGATACAAGGCGATACAGGAAAATTAATTAGCTTGTAGCAATTATCGGGTTTCATAATCTTGAAATGTTGATATTTATTGTTGCTATATGCTATGTAACTGTGCTGTATTAGGCCATGTGATTGTAAGCGTGACTTTGTACTCTTGTAGGAAGTAAAGCCTGAATATAAGAGTATGCTTTTCCAGCGGTGACACTTGCAACATAAGTAAGTAGTAGTACGTACGATGATATGCTTCATTCTTCGCTTTCGCTCGCGTGGATTACGGGCTTTGTGACTAATAAAAACCTAGCCTAAGATACTCCTTAGTCCATCACCTACCTGCTAATAAAAGTCCCGTCAAAATCGTTCCAGTAATTTCAGAGATTAGCTTGAACAAACAAACGGACAGACGAAAATTGTAAAATATATTATTTTTGGTATGTATATTCATATTATTATGCATGTAGGAAAAAGCTGTTATTTCAATATTATAAACAGACACTCCAATTTTATTTATAAATCTAGCAGTCTAGATGTGTATATAACTTTATTCTATTTTCCTTTATTCACTTTATTTTCCTTGCCTCTCATTGTGAATTAGGTATAAATAAAATGCACACTTTTGTTCTAACTTTATTAAGGAAATTAATACTGATGAGGTAAGTATTACCATAAAATAAAAATAAATAATAATAAAGTGATACCTGGAAATGTCGCTTTGCAATTTTTATAAGGAAAAATTATGACATAGGTAGAAAAATTATACATTTTCCTATGTGACAGCTATGTTTTTAAGTATTAATTAGTAAAAGTGTAGATAAATAAAACCAAGTCGAGCAAAAAAAAAGCGGCACGGCCGTACCATCCTTTTCTCGAAGCAATTCGGGCCTTTTTCGACCCCCTATAATTCGGTTGTGGATAAAGCAAGAAACCTGAATCTTCAGTAACTAATCCGGTATTGTATAAACACGGAATATTTAAAATTTCAGTCAATTTGAACCAGTAGTTTAAGAATGACAACTTGTTAAAGTTTCTAAATTTTGTCACTCACTGACTCACCGATCATCAAAAGTCCAAGGCACTTCTAGCAGACTTAGAAGCTTCATATTTGGAATACATATAGAGTTTAGTGTCTTAATCATGGGAAAACTTAAATATTTTGTAATTTCGGTCCAGTTTTCCAAATACACCAACTGCATCAATAACTTTGTAATCCCATATAAATATATGGGATTACAAAGTTATTTATGCAGTTGGTGGTTGGTGGTGGTTATAAATTTAATAGGTGTAGATAGGTACCTACCATATGAGGCAAGGGAGGGGGTATAGGGTGGGTAAGGGTGTGTTTAGCCCATGAAACTGAACAACATTATTACTTGTAAAATGGTCGACGTAATGAAAAACACATGATTGGACATGTCTTGAAGTACGAAAATCTAATAAAACAATATATTATAATTTAAATCTGTTATATATAAATTGTTAGCGCGACTAGCCTCCTTACAGACAGACTGGCCTCTATTTTACTCTATGACTGACAAGCAAAATATACGCCAAAACGCGAGTTACTCTCGACTAGATTATTAACTCTCAAGTCCGATTCAAATGAAAACAGATTAACTGAAATAATTAAACACCTCTCGAAACTTCCTGATGATACCGTTTGCTTATTGCCTACAAAAAATATGTGTCAACAATTAAATACTGCAATGCTAAGATCTCTCCCACATCCTGAAATAAATCTTATAGCTATAGATAGCATTGATTGTCCCAGGTACCTAACAAAAAGAGCTCGTGAATGTATAAAAAAATATGAAGACGATGCTTCTATGACTGCAGGTCTAGAAAAGAACATAATTATAAAAATAGGCGCAAAAGTCATGTTAAGGCGAAACATTGACGTGAGTCTCGGTTTAGTTAATGGATCTATCGGTATAGTGCGAAAAGTAAAGGTTGATCCTGAAAATTCAAAAATAATTAAGAGAATATATATCACATTTAATAATGAACCTAATGCATACGAGCTTGGTCCGGTCAAAACTAAATTTGAAATTATTAATAGAGCTTATGTTCATCGCGAACAATTTCCCATATGTATAGCCTATGCTATAACTATACATAAAAGTCAGGGCCTAAGCCTAAGTAATGCGCTGATGGATATAGGTTCTGCAGTGTTCACGTCCGGTCAAGCTTACGTGGCACTTTCGAGAGTTACAAGTCTGGGCGGTTTACATCTCATTAATGTCGACTTTGGAAGTATTAAAGCGCAGGAATCATCAATTTGTGAATACAACAGATTAAGAAGTATTTACCGTCCAGACTTGTCAAAAATTGAGACATCAAAGCCTCCGAGAAAAGCCCATAGAGACAGGGAGTGGGCTTTGAGAAAAACTGTGGCTGAAGCTCAAGAAGTAGTACCGGAAAAGAAAAAGAGGAAGACTACATATAAAAATAAGAAAATATCATAAGACCTTTAACAAAATTCGTTAGAAGTAGATCGTATCAAAAAGAAAGGCTCTACAAAAAGAAGTGAGATCCCATCAAAAACATCCTGTAAAAAACCCAAGTCTCGCAGCTCAGTCTTTCTACCGTCAAAAGTTGTGAGATCCATGTAATACCAAGTCGGTTAATCTATTTAGTGTCTACTTGAAGGACCTTCTGTCTTAAGTTATTACATAAGTTATTATCATGCCAATATTAAAAATATTTAACGTTTTAAACAAATAGATCGACTTGGACATCGCTTGATTTGATTATTAGTATGTATCACACTACACAGCACGACGGGCCAGCGACCAACAGGAACGAGAGTTTCAATCGCGTGAGGCGCGAGAGACTAAAGAATCTAATATAATATTGTAATATTCATTTTGTTTTCATGCGATGTCCAAGTCGATCTATTTGTTTAAAACGTTAAATATTTTTAATATTGGCATGATAATAACTTATGTAATAACTTAAGACAGAAGGTCCTTCAAGTAGACACTAAATAGATTAACCGACTTGGTATTACATGGATCTCACAACTTTTGACGGTAGAAAGACTGAGCTGCGAGACTTGGGTTTTTTACAGGATGTTTTTGATGGGATAAAATATTCGGGAAGGAAGGAAAACGTACTATAATATTTGTGTACCCCGATAGTAGGTAGTATCAAGTTTGGTTTATGTTACATTTGGGAATTACATCGTCCTTTATTACAAGGAAGGCGAGGATATTTTTTCTAAATGCACTTGTGTTGCACACGTGTGTGGTTTTGTAAGGTTTTTTTTTGAGGGGGGGGGGGAATCATCCAATGACTTCTCTCGCCAGGGCGAGGCGAGAGGGAGGGAGGCAAACGAGCAGTCAGAACACCTGATGGTAAGCAATCGTTGCTGCCTCTGGACATTCGTATCACTCGAGGTGTTACCTCGATTGGTCAACTGTGTTACCGGCCTTTGGGGACTTTGGGGGATTGAGGATGTGGGAAGGATTGAACATAAAGTACAAGTGCGGCCTTATCGCTAAATATAGTCAATATCATTGAAATATTTATCCTAACAGAGAAAATTAGCACAATGCCAATATCACTGCTTAAAATACTATCTCTTCATAAACCAAAAAGACAGCGTAATATCACCAACACAATTCCAAACTATCGGCTTCAATCCGATTAAATCGGAAACAATAATCTCAGCGATCCGATTCTCCGATAAATATCGGTAGACGTATTTACGAGCCGGTATTAATTCACTGCAATCACGGACGCTGTCCGCTACCGCTCGCGGGCTAACCAAACACCTATCGTTGTAATCTCTTTAATGACTACCGGTCACATTTGGAGATGGGCTGGCATTCGACTGAAACGCTTTAAATGTAATTTCGCTCTAAATATGGCTAGGTTTTTGTGGGTTACGCTTCCTTAATAATTGTTATCTAGATTGGAGAATACTTCTTAGTAAGCAGTTTTGTTTTAGAGTGCTAAGTGTATCTGTGGTATCTTCTTTTTGTTCCTTTGCCGAAATGGTTGGCAAATGGTTGGCGAAGATTTTCCTGTTCCATTATTGGGATTGATACACATATTTGCTTCAAAATTTGACTATTGTTACCAAAAATTAAACTTGTTTATGTAACACAAGAACTGGTAAGTTAAATGCTTTATTTGAAACTTGGACATGAAAAGGGTTAATAATCAATAGCATGCATATTTTGGTCCGAAAGCATTAGATTCTGGGATGGTCTCTTTTAAGTGTACAGGCTGAGATAGCTTTTTTCCGAATTCATTCACCATTGTCTTATTTCAGAAAAATAGTTCATATCCTCATAGTTATAGGTCCAATTTCGTCGACCTGAATCAGAGCCCAAGACTATAAATCAACCTCAAAAGCTACAGAACCGCCACCGACAGACGTTATCTCGGCATTTTTTCTCAGAGAACTCCTTCTAAGATTCGCCGCGAGATAAATATGAAGTCTGCGGTTTTTCTAACAAATCTTGACATTGCCGGGTATAATAATTTTGCACCTAACCTTTGGTTGTAGGTATAACATGTATTTATTTTCTGGTTTTCCGCCTCGTGCTGTGGTTTGCTCGATTAAGTTTGACGTCATACTGTTTATGTTAAATGTTTGTTGTTTGTGCATACGTACTTTATGCACTCTGCGTAACATTTCTAGAATATTTTTATGCGCACCGTTATGTAAGAGTCATGCATTACCGGTTCTAACTAAAATTCGTCATATTATTATGAATATACATGTGTTCTGACTCTGAGTTGCTTGAAACCACGTCATGGCAATCGTATCTTAGAGACACTCTTCAGTTAGGAAGACTGATACAAAGCGGTAGTAAATGGTTGCTTAGCTGAAGATCAAATGAAGTGGTAAGTAACTGGAGAGGTTTGTATCCAGCAGTTGATCTATGCAAGTGTGAAATAACGTGCGTGCGTGCGTTGTGTGAGTGAGGATACCGGAGGCTCCATTACTCCCCTTCCCAATCCATGATTCCCCAACAAGCGTTAAATTCCTAACCTCCAAAAGGGCGGTCACGCACTAGTATTGCCCCTGGTGTTTCGAATGTCCATGGGCGGCGGCGATTGCTTGCCATCAGGTGATCCGTAAAAAAAAGATGGAATTATACTTCACTTAAAACTTTATAATCAATCCTTTGAGTCGCGTGTTCTGCCAGTAATTGAATGACAATGGTCACGTTTACGAGGAGCAAATTACAGGAAAGTTGGAATGTAGGTCATACTAATCAGTTGTTAGGCAGCCTTGCAGTCCACCCTATAGAATGTTGCTTAACCTATAAGGTATACATACTATATCCACGTGGATTTCTCATGAAGGGTTGCCTGTGTCCTTCAGATTCCTTCTTTAGACTCAAGTAGCGTTTATATTTTGTGTTTAGGGAGATATAAAGAGTGACATTTTTCTTACGTTATTTATGTATTATTATACTAACTTTAAATAATAAAAATCACTGACTACAGTACGCTGCGCGACGTCGCCGCATCTGTGCACGCTGCTCATGATGAAGAGTCCTTCTGTGACTCGAAACTAGTAGAACTTTTCTCCATTAATTTACGTTATTTCTGGTTTAAGAAGTCACATCGATGTATGTATATATACTTCAAGTTATATGTATGTGCATATAATTAGTGACGTGTAATGTAAGTGAGGTCAAGTTCCTGGACTCAATTTCCGTATTTATAATAAGTAGTACGCACGTGTATGTAGGTATTCATTAAATAGAATAAGATAACATTACAACATTAATTCTTTTGAAGATAATGTTTTTTTAACTTTATTTTTACAGGGGCTTTTGCAGTGCAAGGAAGGGAAGATTTGGAAGTAGTTACAAATTAATTCCTTTATTTATGGTGTAAACGAGCAGACGAATCACCTGAAGGGTTAGGACTTTAAGTGTTGTTGCGGAATCGGGGATTGGGAAGCCTCTCCCTAATTGATGATTTTACTAATGACACATAACTAAATATACACCTTTAAAAGGATTAACAACTGTAGTTTAATATTAGTGTAAATGCAAACTAATACAGTTATAACCAAGTCGATAAAATGTAGTTTAACAACCAATCATCTTATAGTAATGCTACCGTTGGCATTGAGTGGCGCCTGCGCAACTCGTGCGAGATCAGACGTTCCGTTATGAGTTCCGTAAACTGAGGTACCGGTAAACTATGGCAACTTTACCAGACCCTTGGCAACTTTACCATACTATAGGTATTCGGTATAAACTCATTTATCTAAAAATCTACCCACTAGAATTCTGTTTTGTAATAGTAGTATTTTTTAGACTTTAAAAGGAAATATTTACTATATTTTGCGTAGACGTAAGACTGCTATTATGCCAGTAATGGCCGTTACAGTGTAGTGCGTGAAAATGTGCTAAAAGTTAGTAGTTCCTAAATTGTGCTCACAGAGCCTAAATTATTTGTCACAGGTGAGTGAAATTTTGATCTTGTATGTATAATATAGTTGGGATTACTGTTGTAATGTCAGCAATTGCTTTTTCTTTAATTTATTGATAAATAATCGCTTCGGTAATGTTGACACAGGTTAGGTAAAGTTGCCACGGCCTGCTTTGTGGCAACTTTACCTACAGTTAGGGTTGGCAATAAATGTTTTTTTCCTTGTTTGTGTGTATGTAACCATTTTCGAATACCTAAATTTCCCAGCATAATAGTGAATATCCTGGATGATAAGTTATAATGTATTTAATAATACCTTTTGTTTTAGAGCCAAAATGGCTCACATGAAACAAAACCGCAGAAAACTCGGAGCTAGACAATATAAAAGTATACGAAAGTAATGTTAAAATTAGCTATGGAGATAGTGAAGTCAAAAAATTAAAAAGTCAAAAGATTAAACATTATTTTGTAGCCTTTTTTTACAATTTTAAACATAAATACTTAAAATTTTAGAACTTAATTTAGTTTAAAAGGGAACAATATTTTTGTCAGATATTTATGCTTTTTTTTACTTTAGGTTTAAGGTTTATAATTTTTTTTTTAAATATACATGTCATAAAAAAATTTCTCATTTTTTGACAACCCCGAGCGTAACAAATTATTTGTATGTAAATTACGATGAAACCCGTGGCAACTTTCCCGACTGTCTGTGTAGCCGTTATCTTTATAGATTTCCTCATATTGTTTGCATTATAATACGAAAAGGTCCTAGATGAAGCCCTCTGTACCTCAACAACTCTTTAATATGCAATACACGATGAATACGGCGCGTAGGTAAAGTTGCCAAAAATTTGGTATCTTTACCCATGTTGTTTTTTCTTTACTACGGCTAAAGTAAGCGTTTGTATATAATGACGCTTACAGTAAAGTGAGCCAGATAGACTACAATTCTAAATATATAGTTTTGGTTTCTATGCGTCTTATGGTTAAAAATATATTTCGATTTTTGTTCCAAAATATGGTAAAGTTGCCATGTTTTACGGTACGTGTTACTACAGCCTCTTTGAGCATACAGAAGTTAAAGTTAGGCTATAAATAACATATTTCAGTGTTGAGTAAATAGATCGTATCTCTTAACAGTGTTTGCCTAACCCATCAATGGATTCTCCAGGCGTAATGATGTTTTCTGAAATAATAAAAAAAATACAAAATACTTAATACGAATTAATTATTATCCTTATATGATGCATGATGTATACCTAATATGACTTAACACATCTCTTTAATTTTTTAGTATTGCAGTCAATTTGAAGCATTTCCAGGTTACGTCTTCAATGCAAGTTATTTGCAGAGAAATCAACATGCCAGCAAGCATACCATCCTACTGAAATTAATACAATTTCTTCAGTACATTTTCGACGTTATACTAAAAGTATAGGGTATAAAATCAATTAAAGATATCAAAACTGTATCTGTATGGCTCAGTTGACACAACTGGCAGGTTGGCAGACCATAGATTAAAACCTTCACAGACCAGACCTTCGTGGCATGCGCCAATCCGCGTGTCGCCACGACACGACAGTTTCTCTCACGCGCCTCTACTCAACAGGATAATATCTAAGTAATTTCCTTGAATTATCTTTTACTTGCTATTTATATTTGCATTTTAATGGTGGATGAAATTACGGTGTTATTTGCAAATAATGTAGTTATAATTGACATTATAAAACATGTTGTTTGCGTTTCATTATCAAATACTTAAGTTTTACCAGAATATATGTAACAGGGGTAAATCATCCAATGGACTTAAATTGTGAAATAAAAAGGTTTCTTGCTATGGTGCTAGTACTAAAAAAAAAGGAAAAATTCGAATGCTATTGCATTATTTTTCTACATATTATTATGTACGGATGTATCTAAACTACAAACACTTCCACGAAATCTTAATAATAATATAGTCAATAACTAACTAACATAATAAACAACATACAAATACAAAAATTACACACACTACTCAATTGACTTGCTAACGAGTAGATATTTGCAAAACTATAATTATTACCATCCACAATGTATAGCTTTTTTTTTTTTTTTTTTTTTTTTTGAGGGGGGAAAATCATCCAATGACTTCTCCCGCCTTGGGTGAGGCGGGAGGGAGTGTCAGACTCTTACTGACTAAAAACCACCCCGTTCCTTCTCCTGCTTTGAGCCGGAGTCCCGGTAACCTTTTACGTTGTCCGCAGCTCCGGATCAGGCATCAGCTCTACTGGGCCCCATCTGTGGTGGTCTGGCTCTTTGAGGCGCGCGCGGAACGCGACGCGCCGTACGCACGGGTCTGGTTCTGGTCGGGCGGCGAGCTACCCTTGCTCGCCGTCCGCAGACCCGCACTTACGGTGGCCGGAGATCGTCACGCGATCCCCGACGCCCGGAGTGTCTTCTGCGGCGGCTGGGGCGTGAGGAGGATCGTTCCCTCACGCGCTCCGCCTCCTCCTTAGCTAGCATGACTGCTTCGCAGAAGGAGGAGACGGCGTCCCATTCCCTCTCGCTCCGCACCATGGCCTGAACCAAAGCCGGACGCGAGAGGTCACCGTCGCCGATCACATCCCTAAGGACACGGCGGTGCTCAGCCCATGCAGGGCACACCGCTACTGTATGCTCCACCGTGTCCTCCGGGTGATCCACGCAATGCCGACACCCGGGCGTTTCCTCCCGCCGAATCCGAAACAGGAACCTACCGAAACTTCCGTGTCCGGTAAGCACCTGCGTCAGGCGGTAGGTGAGGACGCCGTGACGCCTCTCTAGCCACTCCTCAAAGAGGGGACTTACCGCTGCTATAACAGCGAGCCCATCCACAATGTATAGCTACGATTCAATTTGATCGGAGTTTGCAGCTTAACAGCCTAACCACGGAAAATTCGCAGCAAAACAGCGATAAGCGGTGCGACTAGTTGTAGAAACAAAATTAAAAAAACAGAAAGTATAATCGACAAATTTCAATCATGACCGACTTTGATGACAAAATTAACTCTTACCGCCGTTGCGGGCAGAGTCATTTAATGATTACTTAACCCAGTCCGTAGCAATTATTTTCAATACAAAATCGTTACTAAGAAATAGTTTAAGTAATCATTAAATTACTCTCAGTGCGGCAGTTAACTATTGAATGACTCTTCAAAATTAAGTTTAAGTTTGGTCTGGGCTGGTCACATCTGCCGCATGTCGGACGAGCGGTGGGCAAAACTCACTACTGAGTGGAGCCCGCTCAACGTCCACAGACGTCGCGGCAGGCCCAAAAGGAGATGGCGGGACGAACTCAGCAGCTATGACAAGGATTGGCCGCAAAAAGCTTTAAACAGAGAGGAGTGGAAGGAAGGTAGGGAGGCCTTTGCCCTGCAGTGGGACGATCATGGCTGAAATCTAAATCTAAGTTTGGTCATAGCTAAAATATGTCGATTGTACTAAGCATGCTGCCAACCGCTATCGCTGCCGCCAGTTCCCGTGGCCACACCGTAACTCATTTCCTCTCGAGTATAGAAAAATTAATAGTTACACGAAAGAGGTAAGGTAATGAGAATTTTAATGACGTTATTTATTTTGTTCGAGTGATATAAGACTGCGATCGGAAGGTTTTTAGTAACACTTTATTAGTTTAATGGTATAGCTTTGTATGAACGGTAAATTGTGCGAGTGGTTTTAATGGTGTGTTTGCTTTTGTGTGAGAATGTTATTTTTTAGATTGTAATATATTAGTTAGTAATATAAATAACAAAAACAATTATAACAACATGATTAATACTGTAGTTGCTGTTAGTCCGTTCAGTGCGACTTTGGAAAGTTCTAGTGATAGTACTATTTGGAATTGTGTTTGGTGTATTGAGACTTACGGCCTAATACTGAAACGCTACTCAATTTAAGTTGTACTTAAATATCGTGCTATCTCTGTCTTTTATAAAGAATTTGTAGAGACAGAACTATCGTTGAGAGAGACATAACTATAATAAATAATTTTAATTAATAATAGTTTTCTTCGAAAAACATTACTTTTCGGGGAAAACCAAGCTTCAATTGATAAGGAAAACATGGTTTATCAATTTAATTCGAAACCTCAATGTGTTAATCGTAATTTATTTAATCGATGTTGTTACAAACTTGCTTGTGGTTTTGTGGTTAAAAGGTCAAAGTCAATTGGAAATGTTTACAAGAACACAATTTGTACTAGTATTAGTCGCAATGCGTAATTTGTACTACGATTTACTTTTTACAAGTTTTTAGTTCCAATTAAACTATATTTTCTTGACTTCATTCATTACATGTTTTTAAAATTCTTGATTGCACCACCCACCTCTACAATGACTAGGCAAAAAAACAGACTGACGTTCAAAATTGTAAAGTCCCATAAATATGTAAAACTTTGATTGATCTACGGATCAAAACCCCAATTACAGTCAGAGCTTCTCTCGTAACCAACAGTCAATTGAAATACATTCAAAGTAAAAAAATAAAAATTTAGATTAACACATGTAGTTTAATTGCTCAATCTCATATAAAAAGAGCCGACAATTTTATCACTCCGAGTAAGATTTATATGACTAAATCGATAACGTAACGTAAATTGAATGGTCATTTTCACCGTTCCTCGTTAATTATAACATAATCACGAGATGATATCAACTCGGCGGCCATTCATCAACACGTCTCTGGTTATTGCCATTCTGGTTTTATATGTGTAAGGTAATAGACTAAGAGCCCGCGACTCTCAGACCTTCCTTAGAGTATTAAAGAAAGAATAGAATAGGTAGAAAAAAAAACAACTTTTAAGTATAAATATGCTTCCTATAATATAGAACCTGGGTCGCAGTAGCTTTGGGAGATAACGGGTAGAAAAGGTGAGTGAAATTTTGGTTATACTTTTTCATAGTATAAAGCTTAGTTTTCATTTCATTTTAAGTTACGATCATATTAGAGACCGCCTCGTCTATTACCGGACACTTCAGACGGCAAAAAATCCTTCCCAGACACCCTTATAGTCTAAGTATTTATGAAGCTACTTTCCTCAAAGTATGTTATTCAGAGAACTATAAAAATAATGTTACCATTTTTTATAACCACTTCTGGGCACCCATTTTACTATTACTAAACACACCTAATTATCAAGTATAATATAGACAAATGTATAAATAGACGTTGACTATAAAACAACAATTAAGTATGAATAATCCAGTGACTCATAGCTGAAGGGCCGACAATTGATATCACGAGTAAACTTAAGCGTATTCAAGTACTTATACTGAGGGTCTACTACGAGTTTCTTATACGTTTGACGAGATTAAAATGTTTTAACCCTCTGATTGGTTGGTTCACTGGAGCAGGCCAATCAGAGCGCCGAATGCGGTAACGTCTCGATCTTGTGAATTCGTATTAAGCCCTGTGATATCATTGCGTTCAATATAATTTGTTTGGTACCATCAACTTGATACAGTATGAATCATGTTTATCTACAGCGTATTGCAATTGTTTACACCCTTCTTAATGAGGCCGGACATCCTATAGACATGTTAATTGATCTGCCCTGTGGATTGACATCTCAGTCTGAGGTCGCAAGTTCGATCCCTGGGTTTTGAAAATATATTTTGGCGTTTAACAAGCTCAACTTAGTAGGTGTGAAGTTGGGAATTACGCTTGTTTTTTAGCAGTAATTCTACTAAATATGGAGAAAAGGATTTGTTTCCTACAATAGCATATACGATTAGTTTTCAAGAGATGCAAATCTATTAATAATATAAAAAAATACAATTAATGGAACGTGTGCTAACGAATTATATATTCAATTATTTAAAGCTGTCGATGCATGAGTGATCGTGTGATCTCACTCTTATTTCTCGTCACGATCTTCGCCGGCGCATGCAACGGAATACATCAACTACCTACTTTTATTCTACATATAATACTGTAAATTATTTAAATCTTGATCATTCAAAAATCACCTTTATTACCAAATTAATAAATGATATTTTTAAGATCGTATCAGGAGATTGGAAAGGTAATAACCAATCAGAGTTGTCGTTAAACTCTTGTACAGTTTTTATTTAAGAAATTGAATACTTATTTCATTAAATTAAATGTCAGTGGTTGGCGAAAATCAATTAATCGCGACAGTGATTAATGTTTTAATTAAATAAGTATTAAAATGCATATGTTACCAGTGATGATCTATAACAGATTAAAAATCTTTTTTTCCCTGTTTGCGGCAAATAGCAATTTACTCTACATGGATTTTTATTAAAGTACTTTATGAGGGAAAATACATACCTACATTAAAGTAAGATAAAAGAGAAGTATTTTTATTGATTACCCGTGTGTAATAGCTATGATTATGTATATTTTAAATGAAACATTCATTGACATATTTTTTGTAAGTTTATACTGATAAATTAATCAACAAATTGATTTATACGAGTAATTAATCAAAAATGTTGTTAAATATATTTTTGTTGATTTACTTTATCAATAATGTAGGGAAGAGAATTAACAGGTTACCCGGGTTCCGGCTCAAAGGATAAGAAAGATCGGGGTGGCTTTGGTCAGTAAGTGTCTGACACTCCCTCGTCTTACCCAAGGCGGGAAAAGAAAATGGATGATTTTCCTCCTCAAAAAACTATACTATTTTTTAATTTGTGCCGCTATTGCGTTATTAAGATTTAGAAAATTAGTCCCTACTTTTCCTATGATTAAAAATGTTATAGAATAATATTTAAACAGAAAATAAAAACCTGCAAAATACCCTTAGTCCTACTACGAGTAAGCACAAAATAACTCACAATGAAAATTCTCAAACTATTTTAACTTGTAGAAAACCTTATAAGGACAACAGTCAACAGAAATAAACCATTAAAAAAGTATTGGAAGCAATTTAACATTTTTAATTCGTACGAAACCTTTTAAGTACATTAATTGAGCAATTTACCTATCAAGATCCCACGACATAGGTGCCTGCGTGTGCACCAGACGTATGAATGGACTGGACTAGTAACCGTTGCGTTCACGCGGACCGGCGCAAGCGCATCGCCACTCATGCGCAATTACGCGCACCCGATACATGAATGAATTACTATTATACTGAAATCGGTATAATTGTTGGTAATTGATTTATCTTGTTGTATTGGTCTGGTACAGAGATTTGTTTGACTAGTAAGTAGTATCGGCTGTAAGCTATTTATTATATTAAGTATCTAGCTAAAAACCTAGTCTATAATTTCACATAAGAAATAAGTGTTTCGTAAATGTTAATTTTATATGTTTCAAAAATTACATTATCTATGTATGATGTGTATGTAAATGTTATTTATTCAGAGATAGGTACATAAGAATCAATTACTATCTCTATCATAAAAAACGTATCCCAAAACAATTAACGAAAGTTAATCCAAAGTTGAATCTGTGACGTGCGCCCGCCCACATGAAGCGTCCGTGAAAAAAAAAACGTAAGTCCACTACCAACTAACATCTCACAAGACACTCACACTACTTGAGGCGACGCACACATACACACGCGTCACCCATTAGTATGTGAGGCGCGGCGAGGACGTTGCGCGTGCTCGCCACTCGTTCCACGGCTTCTTATTATTATTATTTATTGTTGAATAATGTGAATGGTAATGCGTGGTTGTTCACGATCCCGCATAACACCTGCCGTCTTTTCCCACAGTCGAGCGCGGGCTGGAGGCGCGCGCAGGAAGTGTGCGAGAGTGAGCGAGACCGACGACTCGCGTGCACTGCACGTGCGTCACTGCGCCTACGACTGCGCACTAGAGCGAGACAGCACGAGGGATAGATATCGTAGTAGCGTAGCGCGTAGCACCGTAGCCATGTAAAAAAGCGCAATGTAGCAATGCAACTAATGTTAAGGCCTCATTTTCGTAGCAATTGATAATAGACATTTGTAATAACATCGACGCATTTATTAGTCTGCGCTAATGTTTTGACTTGCAAATGGAGCATTAATTGATTGGTTATTATATTATGTTAATTTACTTATTAATATGATGATTATTTTTTTAGTAAACACGGATGTTGTGGTCGTCTAATGAATGTGATTGACGAAACACGTGCTATGGAAATATAACCCTTTTATAGTTAATGTATGATAACTAATGACTTTTTAATAACATTACCTTGGACCCGTGGGCAGTGAAAGCTCTTAATATCATTAAGTATTATGATTACTTCATTTCGAGGCAACGGTAATGCACCAGAGGGTTAAACGGATCTTTGTTGCATAATGACGGCCTGATCGGTAAATTACGGTTTTGAATGTTACATTTTGGGATAAAGCGGGTCTTTTTTGGTAATATTTTTTTATGACTTCATGTTGGTTAGCGCGTAATATTTTTTAATGGAACAATTTTCTGATACATTGTTGTATAGGCTTCACTCAGTTGCTGATAAGTACAACTTATCCGAATGAAATCGAAAATTTGGATGACTACTTTTATTTTTATATCACAAGGAAAATTTAAAAATGTATATTTTCACGTATACAGGGCAAGCTAAGAGCATGGTCTTGATCAAGTCTTTGACTGCCAATAGAAAACTGTTGAAGGCAAATCCTCCAGTGACCACCATGGCGTTCAATGTGTTAAGGAGCTATTAAAGTTACTATACATAATTGTATATATTGTATGTTACATAATTAAATTTGTTTTACAATATATCGAAAACAGTATCACTTAGAATGTTAATTACTTCAACACAGTAATAATTTCCTTTAAATATTGCTTGTATGCCAATTAGATATAATTATTACTATTTTTCCATTCTAACCTTTATTATGTATGCATTACATAACAATTTGCATTGACGTCAGTTGTGTAAATAATTGCTAATTTATGTAGTGTCAATTTGTTGCGGGATAATTTTACTGTATTTATTAGTTTTAATGACAGTTGTCGTGGGTTGTGATTTACGTTGGTTGCAACTAAGTGAGTAAAAGAGGTTATTACAATTAGCTGTAGGTTTGCAGTTGCAGTTACGCGTAGGATTTGGTTATATTGCACCCTTTGGTACAAGAAAAAAATATATACCAATACCTTTGTGGTCCATGAAGTCATACATTACATATCATAAGGTAAGCTAAGAAAACGTATAGCCGTTTTGGTAAAACATTGTTCATTTCAATCAAGGGTAAGAAAAATAAGATATTCACCCAAGAATTTTAAAGATGTTAATAACTAGTATAAGATGATTTCAAAGCAAGATATTTCTATACGCTCTAATACACTGAAATGCGGAAGACTGCAATCATTTCGCAAAACTCAAGGATTTCATTGACAAGATAACAATACGGAGTATCAAGTTACGTCTAACTACATCACCGCAGTTGTCGACAACAGACGATGTAATTTTCCTGTTATATGCTCTCCATCTTCAGACATTGTAGTTCCCGGTGCATCAATAGATACCCCGGATGTTCGCAATTTGGTTATGTTCATTGAATACTATAGCTGAATTAACAATAAAAATTGCTCATCCTTCGCCTTTTACCAAACTGCATGCTACATTCAATTTTGTACCACATTGTCCTACGTTTAAAGTTTAATGTTCTTTGTAGTGTGGTGTGGTCAGTTTTTGTTTGTAACGAGATTGTCAACCGTGTAGGTCAGTCTATTAAATCGGGTTGGACCGGATGAAGCTCGTGTTTCACTGATTTTAACAAAAACATCTTATGTTACGTCACTCTATACTTTGTTTACTTCGAGGGTGGTTTTGCTTAGCTTTCTTTGCTTGGTTAGAGCTTAGAAAGGGGGGATTGTGGTCAGGTTCTATACAAAGTAAATAGGTACTGAAGAATTATATAGATTTCATGTAAGTAGTCGAGTAGTGTTGCCTATCTATGTAATTAAACAAGTAAAGCTTACAATTTTCTTTTCATTTACTTGATCATGGTGGTGGTGATTCCTCTTGGATTAAGTCAACTACTGATGTTTTGGTTGTCTACATACGTCCTTTTGGTTACTTATCTGTTGATGGAACGTTTGTAGAAACAAATGTCTCAATGACCGTCGGCAACTAATCCTGTCCCGCCAAATGTTTACAACAACTCATAAATCTCGTAAGGTCAGGATTTCCAGGAGCGGCTTTGCGGCTCAATGAGCCTCGAACCTCAATGACTGGGTTTTTGTAGCATTTGGCGAACCCTAGAGCCAGTGTGGCCGCCAAATGTGGCCGTTTGGCCTGTAACCCGACCTCGGCTAGCCGATACCTTTCGCTGAGATTCACGCCACATGCTAAAACACATGGCGTGCCAAAGGTCGACCAAGGAGGTATTTTTTATAGCCTTCCTTGTTTACGTCAAGTTAAATCAAGCAAAAAAGGCTGTTATTATTCAATAATTCTCAGTAACGACCGTTTTAAAATAGCCGCAAGTTATCACACTAACAGACAGCTAATAAACGACTCGCCACCAATTTATTTCATTGTAATCATGGCTCTGGGAGTCGGCCGCAATTGCAAAATAACAAACGGCACTTAAATACAGTAGCGACGAGTCTGGCCGGCAACACCTCGCAGATAAATCAACGTCTCCATTACAATTTTGTTCTTACTTTCGAATAAATAATACTCGCCTCTGTCCCTTTCACGCTTTGAATTTCGAACGCTCACAAATTATTGTTGGTTCTCGTTATTTTATTGTCGTATTATTTTTTTGCTTTCATTTGAATGTAGATTGTTGCGGCGTCCTTGTCTTGTCCGTAAGAGGTGCGCTGTGCCTCTCGTTCCATCTCGCGGCGCGGTAGTAGCGTCTCGAGCACGTGCGACACGTTAAAGGCAGATCGTTCCCACGGTCGGGCTCGAGCCAGACGCGCCCCCCGCGCGCCTCCCTGCCCGCTGCGCGTGATTCGACTCCGGACACTCGTGCCAATGAAATAAAGTGCCCGCACAGCACGTTCCAATTGCAAAATGCTGTTTGAAGATTTTAAAGCAATGAAAGTGGTGAAAATGGCAGGTCTGTCTTGGAAAGTTCACTAGACTAGATACTAGTCTAGACTTGAAGATAAAAATGTGACCGTTATTGTAGGAGGAAGAATAATCAAAGCCAATGGCAACATATTGGTACAACACGCTCAGTAGACAATCAGTAACGACTTAATTACCATTTGTCAGATTACAAAGACACATGAAAGTGAAAGGAGACGATAGCACACATGACACAAATGACATACAATCTATTGAGTATGCACAGAAAGGTGATCAGGTTGCGTAACAACCCCTTGTCCTGGTCCAGATTATCAGACAACCTGTCAGCATTACAAACAATAATTAATCGTAGTGATTGCGTGGATTCTAGAGGCTTGTCAAGCGTGGGCGGAGAGACCCCAGTAGCAGGTTTCTCAAAAGGCAATCTTTGTTTACTTGTTTAGTCTAGTGTTAGAATGTCGTTGTTCCTAACTTTCTAGTGTTTTGTTACTGTACTTATCTAAGAGTACTGGTTTCTCCTTATACGGCCACGTTTCTTGTGCTCTCAGTTTGACCACGGTTTCCTTAAACAAATTGTCAGGTTTAACAAGCCTTGCTTTAAACACGGAAGGCCATTACTGGTGACACTGGTTCTTTTGAAACTGTCTGCATATTTACCGTTTTTACGCTAAAATACTTTTATGGGTATAAAGTAGGACTGTTTTGTTTTGAACTAAATTATTTACTAAGTGCGTTTGGCGTCTGCAAACGGAAAGATTTATTGTCACGAGAATTAGTCTAATTTATTTATCTGTGTTTGGTAATTTATGTGTCCAGAATATACGGGTGATTTATGACTTCCACCAATTCTATTGTACGGAAATTAGTTGCGTTTGAAATAATAGTACAAAACGACGGATGTACTTCTATAGTATCTATCTATATAATCTCAAGACTATATCGCTTCATCAGAATTCATCATTGTAATGTTTCTATAGTCGATTAATGTCGCCTTACCAGTCATTTGAAAATACATACGATCTAAAAACAACGCCCACTAAATAAATACTACATTCAAAGCAAAATAAAACAAATTATCCAAAACTTGACTTATCTAGTACGAAATAGTTACAAGTGAACCCGTGTGCAGGTCGCGTGAGTACTCGTGACTCGTGACATTGTTCGCGTGCGACCCTGCGCCCGCGCCGCGACCGACAGCGCGTGTCGTACGGGCGCCGCGCATGGCACTACACGACCATAAACAGCAAGACTTGCCTACGAATATCATAACTCGTATAAGGAAAGCTATGAAGCACAGAGTTTCAGAAAAAGGTGGAATGCCTAGCTATGGCGTCGATTAATGTGTAGTTATTTTAAAGTATGAAATATTCATGAAAGGGTTTGTAAGAAAAAAATATAGATTAGTTCATGTCAGATTAAGAAAATGAAACATTTAAAAATGTTGTCACGAATCATTTTAGAATTGCTTGGATAGAGATCGTGTTGATTTTCTAAAGATAACTGTTAAAGTCATGATTATGTAAAGGAGATTGCGATCACATAAGATCGGCGCGTACGCATACATAGTGCGCTCGTGCTGTTTGACCTCAGTGCGCGTGCGACTCTCAGCACGTCATGAATACTGCAACACATGCCAGCTATTTCATGGAATATCATTAAGTTAATTTATACACGGATGTTTCAAAGTGCAGTTTAGACATTTATGTTAAAACTATTCAGAGGTACAAATGGCTGATGAAACGTGAAAGAAATTTTCATCATTTTTTACTTGTACTTGTATCTCTTTGCTAATTTATTGGGTTCAATTCAATAGTGTAATTTACTGTTACATTATTTATAATTTTGTATAGATAGACTATAGATTTCATTTCAATCCATCTATCTTTGGATTGACTTCATTTTTTGTAAATCCTTGTTTTTATCGTCCCAGTTAATGTAATGTACCAAAATTACGTACCATTTATTATTTATATGAGTCTGCTATAATATATTTCATACAATTTTGCTTACCTACTTTACATACATGTGCGCAAGCGCCGCTATCAGCGGAAGCGATGCAAAGTAGAAGTTAATTTGATGTTTCATTGTTCTCTTGCAAATATGTTTTGTGTTGATTTATCTTGCTTTGTATGTTGTGGTAAAAAGTAAGCGACAAGACATATCTACGATGTATTTATAAGAAAATTATTATCGGTACTAAGATTAGTTTACTACTTTTTATGACATAATTACTGTATAATAGTTCCTAGTTATCTATACACAGCTATTTATTCCCAGTACCAACACCCTTAAGAGAATATCTGATAAGTTCAAGTACGTAACAGGAGACGTTCATTTGTTAAGATTAGCCAACGGTTCACGTCCTGCCTTATAAGTAGCTGGTACTCATTACCACGATAGCGTCACCTTACACCGCCGGCACAATACGGTACCCTTATCTACGTGTACTACACGCCCTATCTCTACCACAATCACACTTTAATTAAACGCAACTAGCTCCATGATTTCACAACACTATCTCCCTAACTAAACATAAAATAATTAAAAAACAAGCACGCAACAGTGGCCGATGTGAATCCAACAACAATACGCTTCCTACGCGTGTGCGCGAGAAAATCACAAAAGAATCGAATAACTAACGGAGCGAGATCGATTATCATTTTCATACAATCGACTATCTAAAGGTCACGCGTAATGCTATTCAGTGTACACACAGCTTACATTACTCCATACTGAAGAAACCATCCATAAATTACAGAGAAAACAACGTAAGAACACATTTCGTACATCGAAAACCGATCTGAATCTTTACAGATATAGAGTACATTTTCGGTTACGGGTCGACCCCAAAGTAACTATTTAAGACTATTTGTAAAACTTCAAAATGCGTACGTGTGTTATCGCAACTTCGCACGTTTGCTTTACGTCTTAAGAACTAGAATCACATGTCTTTTTATGAACAGAATGTATCGTAAGCCAGGAAGCGCATTGTTAGGTCACGTTCTCACAACTCCCCTTTTCTTCGAGGGGGAATAAATAATTGCACTTTTTTCTGTCGCATATGGCCAAGGAAAGGGATTGTGCAAGATCGTTCCCACGGTTCGCCCCTTGGGCATAAAGGCCGATCGAGGTCAAGAAAAAATACGTGCTGCCATAATGTGGGGGTACGCTATTGTGACGGCAGATGCGCGCCATTTCTAGGGTTAAGTGTGGACTCGTTTGAAAAGTGAATTGATTGACGTCATACTCCCTGGGAATCTTATTGGATACTTTTTGTTTGTGCTCTGTGGTCTTAAGGAGGATGTTTTTATGGCGTTTCTTTAGATAGGTGATTAAAACTGGGCAAGACATTATTGTACATGAGAAGAAATGAGTTTTCTAATTTTAACATAGAGGTTAGATAGAAAAGTGATAGTTAAATTATGTTTATGTACCTATTATTGAGTTTGAATAGTAAAAATATGGTCACCTATCCGATTTTTGTAATCAGTAGAAGTAACAAATCACCCCAAAAATCTCCAATTTACTTTGATAATCGCATAATTGAAGTAATGCCCAAAATAAATCGCAAGATGTTATTTTTTTTTCGTTGTACACATTCCAAATACCCCTAAACATACGGGTTCCAATTTCAAAATCCATTCGCGATGCATGGCCACTATTAGATATAAAAACTCGAACAAAAAAGGAATTGCACCTTTTCTAAGGCGTTCTATATTTGAAAACTGGTCGCGTTCCCACGATCGCTCGCGCCAGTTGCTCGCGTCTTCCCTTGGATCATTTTTTTTTCTCTATTATGATGGCGATATTTTGTGTGACAAGCGAATAGGAACGGTATTATACGGTTTTTCTGTTAACTTCTTTTATTGGAGTACGTAGCACTCTATTTATTGCTAGTAAGTAAAAAATTGCGAAAGTTATGATTGTGAATTGTAAAAAGATTGTTAACTTTTTACTAGAGTTCTCAGGGAAATTGCGGATATTTTTGTATACATAAATTCCCATTTTCAATTTTCTAATCATAAACAACTAAACAAGCTTCTAACAAGATGAACGTTGTAATAAAAACAAACACTTCATTACCCAAATAATATTTTCACGCGTAGTTGCCCTGTGAGTAATCATAATACACGTTCAATCAATAAGGGGCATGTGCATAAAAAGTTTCTTACATCAGATTGGGCTTTACAACCAAAACTTAATTCAACAGCCTTGAATTTAAAGCCCAATTCAGTTTGGACACCCCGTTGAAGAAAGCGACACGGGTACAAAGTAAAAGGAACCTTACAGTCATGTATTAAAATTGGAGTTTTGTTTGTATAAGTAGGGGCCGGGTGACGACAGTTGAGACTAGCACACATTGCGTTTTACGCGAGGATCCGTTCCCACGATCCACGCGACATATGGCGCGCGCTGGTTGCACTTACGCGTGATCAACGGTGACGCGTGCACAAAAAACTCCTTGGACTTAGCGGATCTATAGGATGATGCTCCGCCGTAAATAGAGATAAGAAAACCGGTATAATGCGACTACGTTTACCGAACTTTTTTTGTCGGTGATAAGGTTTGTTTTGATGATGACTGTTGAGTGATTAGGCTGTTGCTTTGGGATGGGAGCGTGATTAGACTATTTTTGCGTAATTGCTGTTTGTAGGTTGGAAATTTTGGTCTAAATATAGATAGTGCCTATCGGATTTTATTTGATTGCTAAACATTTTTTTAAAAATGTATAAGTAGAAGTTAAACTGATAGACATCTCAAAATGACATTATTTTTTAAATTACAGAATTGTCTTACCGATTCAAAAACAGCATTTAAGCATTTATTTTCCACTAGCTTTTGCCCGCGACTTCGTTCGCGTGGAATAGTGACTTCCGGCAAATTTTTGGTTTTAACCACATAGTTCCCGATCTCGCGGGATCTCTTCAAAAATGAGATGTGGAAGATATTCCAGGGAACTCTTCAAAAATCAACATAATGAGCTCTGCGTTTGAATTTAATAGATGTATACTCACTTAGGGCATTGAAAAAATAGTTTAAAAACGGACTTAAACTAACTTAAAACTAAAGAAAGCTACGAATTACGAATTTATAACAATTAAAAAAGAAACTATATTACAACCTATCCTCTATGCTATAATAACCAAGCTTAAACTAAATAATTTAAAAGAAACGACTTAAATCTAATCTAATTAATTTATAAATTAGACTTACAATTTTATTAAAAAAACTAACTACAGTAACTACTAATAATCGATATCAAACTAAACCTACGTTAAATAGTTTAACCAAAAAACCAGGAAAACCCAACAAATAAACTTATTAATTGACAAATACAACGAAACCAATTTAGAATATACGAAACAGCAGGACCACTACAGACAAATAATCATACGACTGATAATACACTTTTTCTACGATAGTACCGAAGCGCTCGGCCGATACCCAACCAAATGAATGTAACGAAACCATAGCGCGATCTATTTCGATCTATCGAGGATAAAGACAACTTGGATTATTTATTTATACTCCGTTCGGGCATTTTCTTTGTACTAAAAGTTTAATTATATTGATATTATTTTTTTCATACCTTTTTACTATTTATTTACTTTTTTTCGATGAATTAAAACAATAACATGAACCGAAGTCGTGTAACGATCGACATAGAATTATCTATACTCCGTTAGAGCATTTTCTTTGTACTAAATGTTTTATTATATTGATATTATTTTTTTCATACCTTTTTACTATTTATTTACTTTTTTTCGATAAATTAAAACAATAACATGAACCGAAGTCGTGTAACGATCGACATAGAATTATTTATAAATAATTTATTTCTTATTTTTATTTTTTGATTTTTGAAATAAAAATATATCTATGTCCTTTCTAAGGTTCTAAACTATATCTGTACCAAATTTCAACCAAATCCGTCAAATAGTTGCGGAGATTAATGGTATAAGCATAGAATGTTCGACGTGATTCTTTAATTTGACATAACTTTTTTATTTATGAACCGATTGACATGAAACAAACACTAAATGTAAATTTAAGCATCCCACAATATATTCGTGAAAACCGCATCCAACTCGGATCAGCCGTTTCTGAGATTAGCGCGCACAGACGAACAGACAAACAGACAAACAGACAAAAAAAAAGTTAATTACATTTTTGGGTTCGACATCGACATAACAATAACCCCTGCTATTTTTTTTATTTTTATTTTCAATGTACAGACAGCACTTTTCTACGATTTTATTATATGTATAGCTTTTGCCCGCGACTTCGTTCGCGTGGAATAGTGACTTCCGGCAAATTTTTGGTTTTAACCACATAGTTCCCATAGCTATAGGCTGATGATGATGATGATGATGATGATGAGTTCCCGATCTCGCGGGATCTTTTCAAAAATGAGATGTGGAAGATATTCCAGGGAACTCTTCAAAAATCAACATAATGAGCTCTGCGTTTGATTTTAATAGATGTATACTCACTTAGGGCATTGAAAAAATAGTTTAAAAACGGACTTTAACTAAAGAAATATTATAATCTTTCCGAACTTAAGATGAAAACTAACTTAAAACTAAAGAAAGCTACGAATTACGAATTTATAACAATTAAAAAAGAAATTATATTAGAACCTATCCTTTATGCTATAATAACCAAGCTTAAACTATATAATTTAAAAGAAACGACTTAAATCTAATCTAATTAATTTATAAATTAGACTTACAATTTTATTAAAAAAACTAACTACAGTAACTACTAATAATCGATATCAAACTAAACCTACGTTAAAAAGTTTAACCAGAAAACCAGGAAAACCCAACAAATAAACTTATTAATTGACAAATACAACGAAACCAATTTAGAATATACGAAACAGCAGGACCACTACAGACAAATAATCATACGACTGATAATATACATTTTCTACAATAGTACCGAAGCGCTCGGCCGATACCCAACCAAATAATTGTAACAAAACCATAGCGCAATCTATTTCGATCCCAACGCCATCTATCGAGGATAAAGACAACTTGGATTATTTATTTATACTCCGTTCGGGCATTTTCTTTGTACTAAAAGTTTAATTATATTGATATAATTTTTTTCATACCTTTTTACTATTTGTTAACTTTTTTCGATGAATTAAAACAATAACATGAACCGAAGTCGTGTAACGATCGACATAGAATTATCTATACTCCGTTAGAGCGTTTTCTTTGTACTAAAAGTTGTATTATGTTATATTTTTCATTGCTTTTTACTATTTTGTAAAAACAAATTTCCAATGAATTAAAACAATAACATGAACTGAACAATTGTAATTACACCATTGCGCGATCAACGCCATCTATCTACGGAGTATAGGAACAGCCCGACATTGTTCAATTCCGTACTATAAGTACGAAATTGAACAATAGATGGCGCTGTATGTCCGGAATAAATTTATTTTTTATTTTATTTTTTTTTTATTTTTATTTTATTTTTATTTTATTTTTATTTTATTTTTATTTTATTTTTATTTTATTTTTATTTTATTTTTATTTTATTTTTATTTTATTTTTATTTTATTTTTATTTTATTTTTATTTTATTTTTATTTTTATTTTATTTTTATTTTATTTTTATTTTATTTTTATTTTATTTTTATTTTATTTTTATTTTATTTTTATTTTATTTTTATTTTATTTTTATTTTATTTTTATTTTATTTTTATTTTATTTTTATTTTTATTTTATTTTTATTTTATTTTTATTTTTATTTTATTTTTATTTTATTTCTATTTTATTTTTATTTTATTTTTATTTTATTTTATTTTTATTTTATTTTTATTTTATTTTTATTTTATTTTTATTTTATTTTTATTTTATTTTTATTTTATTTTTATTTTATTTTTATTTTATTTTTATTTTTATTTTATTTTTATTTTTATTTTATTTTTATTTTTATTTTTATTTTTATTTTTATTTTTATTTTTATTTTTATTTTTATTTTTATTTTATTTTTATTTTTATTTTATTTTATTTTATTTTTATTTTTATTTTTATTTTTATTTTATTTTATTTTTATTTTATTTTTATTTTATTTTTTGATTTTCGAAATAAAAATATATCTATGTCCTTTCTAAGGTTCTAAACTATATCTGTACCAAATTTCAACCAAATCCGTCAAATAGTTGCGGAGATTAATGGTATAAGCATAGAATGTTCGACGTGATTCTTTAATTTGACATAACTTTTTTATTTATGAACCGATTGACATGAAACAAACACTAAATGTAAATTTAAGCATCCCACAATATATTCGTGAAAACCGCATCCAACTCGGATCAGCCGTTTCTGAGATTAGCGCGCACAGACGAACAGACAAACAGACAAACAGACAAACAGACAAACAGACAAACAGACAAACAGACAAACAGACAAACAGACAAAAAAAAAGTTAATTACATTTTTGGGTTCGACATCGACATAACAATAACCCCTGCTATTTTTTTTATTTTTATTTTCAATGTACAGACAGCACTTTTCTACGATTTTATTATATGTATAGATAGAGCACACTCATAGTTTCAATCAATGAATCAACAACCCTCTCCCGAATTCTAAAATCAAATTATAAAACGCGTTCCCGCAAAAAAAGTAAAAAAGAAAAAACATCAAAACACCAAGGTCGAGCGATTCCGAATTTGAATTTCGGAATAGTATGTTTTTTAAGGCGGGGGGCAGGTGGTTGCGCGCGCAACTGTCGTTGTTCCCACGGCTGAACACCGGGCGTCTACATTGCCATGTGAGACTGTGTCATGATTGCCAATTAACAAAATTATTGAATTACAAACTTTTTTACATCTTCTATTTATTATTTTTAGAATTAAACATTATGTGGTATTGGACTTTGATTTGTTATCATCGACCTTGACTGTATCGGAATTGGAATTTTCTCGTTGACAGGCACTTGAAATAAAAACATCGCCTGAGGCTAAATTTATCGTAAATTAGATGACTTAGCTTTATTTTTGCAACGTTTTCCCAAATATATCTAGCAAAATATGAAGAGAAAAAAAAAAATTTTATTCTAGCGTCTAAACTAATGGAAGTAATACGCGTAAAGTATTGAAGATCCTGGTACTAATACCTAGATATAATTTTGGTACCTATTAGAATCTTTAGTAAGTATTGCTATTTACCCTAAACTCAAATTGACACTACCAATATAACAAATCTATACTCCAGATTCAAATCCCAACCACATTCTAAAAAGTTTTTCTAAAAAAAAAATATAAACAAGTACCAACATAAAAACAAAGTACCAACATACTTGTATTACAATTTGAATGGAGAACGTTAGAGTGGTGTATGGCAACAACAAAACAATACGCTATTAGGGCATTGTTACACTAATTGTTAAGTAAATGTCAGCGCGTGCGCCGCACGGGTCGCGTTCTTGTTATTGTACATATTTTACTCATGATATCATAATTTTATCGAGCTGTTCATACTTTACCTAGGTGCGAGTTTAATTTGTTTTATTGTGTATACAACGCTGTATGTTTTATGAGTATTTAAATACTGTTGGTTTTTAATGAAATGAATTTCTTTTTATTTTATTGAAGAAAGGATATTTCCTGGTGGTTATTTATGCGAAATGTAATTAATATTAACTAAAGTCATTCTCATTATAAAAAAAACCATACCGATTTATTTTTACTTTATACTTATTTAAGATTAATAAATTAATTTTCATTCATCATCAAAATATAAAAACACGTACTGTTAGTCCGTAACAACACCAATCTAAAATCAGAGCCATCTATCGCTCCCACATCGAACTAAAGCCGGGCAGCCGGGCAGATTCCCTTTCGAAAAGACAGGGGTGTCGGAATTCGGAAGTATTTGTATTTACAAGACAATAGATTTGCAGACAATATCTTAAGGTCATAGTGCATTCATTCCGTGGGAAAGATTTGCAATATCGGAGGGTGATTCCTGTATATAAGGTACCCGTTACAATTTCATATTTCAGTTATCTGTGTGTCATCGACCAGGAAGTAACGGTACTCTATGCTTTGCAATAGTGTTGTGAATTTAGTGTTTAAAATGTAGGTTATAGTGATGTGAGATGAAGTGCTTAGTGAAGTGACGATGATAGTGATCATCATGATGTGAAGTGATAATGATGGTGATAGTGTTTTGTTTTTAATTACCTAATAGTTCTTCTAATGGAACTGTTACAGTTAATAGATGAATTGATGATACCTTTCATTTACAATGCCTACTTATCTATCCTTGTAGTGTTTATTTGTAAAAGTGGATGATTTACTTCATGATAGGTACTAGAAAGTTTATGACATCGGTGAAAATGGATCGAATAATACGAAAATTTCAAGACAGAAATTAAAGCTAAAATCCTTACCTATAATTCAGAATGAGTCATAGTACATAACACATGTGTACATAAGTGTGCTCATACATCGCATTGAGCAAATTATTTGAATTGAAACTGATAAATAATGAATTGTATCAGTTGTGCAATTAATGGAAGTGTGGACGTTCATAAATATGACTTGTATGAGTCACTGTATATTCGCTAATGTTAAGGAGAAATATTAAAATAAAAATGATGCAAAATATTAAGAACGGGGAAAGACAAAATAGAAAAGAAAAACCACGAATATTGTTAAGATAACTGTTAAATAATTTGATGGAACATTGTTGAGATAACTGTTACCACTTGAAAAACTTACTTACCACTTAAATAAAATTGCAAATCCATTCTCTGAAAATGGAAACTAATCAATACATACATAGAAAATGCAAGTATTTTTTAGTTAATCCTTAACAATACGTCTTCTAAGATCACATGATCAAAACAGAGCAGTGTAGTACTATCTCTAAACTACTTTCATTAGTTAAAGGGTTATAAGTTAACGTTTGTCGTCATCACCGCAATTAAACGTAACAAGAGGGCTACGTCCACAAACGATTCTAAATTAACTGTGGCACGCACTAAACTCTATACCATGGTGCCCATAATATTTGAAAATGGAACCGCTGTTCTTTTATTTTTTCACCAACGTAAAAAGAAGAAGATATTCTCAATTCGAATCGATTCAATGTTTTTTAATTATCTGTTGAAAGAACTGTTTTGCAAGAGATTTCGAACTTGAATCTTGGATCAAAAATGTCTATTAATGATTTTCGGTTTGCAAAATTCTCGGAAATGGCAGAAATCCGAAATTGTGGGTAGACTTCTTATAAGAGAAAATGTATGTTTTAAAATAACAAGAGGAAAACGGAGAAATATGACACTTAGCAATAAATGAGACACAAACACAACTGATGAAAAAGTAACTTTCTATCTAACAAACGAGAAAATAAAATCCATAATAAATTAAAAGGTATGTAACTTCTGCGAAAATGTCTACCATCTCCTTAATTAAGCTCAAGCCACCTCATCGTTGACGCAAGTGGTTGTTGACACGATCACTGTATGCCATCACTTGTGCAAACAGCCAACTTGGATGATATCACCACTAGTGTGGACCTAGCACAATTACACAGGTGTATAGAGCTCCACGTCCAAGTTTTAAGTCACGTGACTATGGGCGTGAAATCTAGCAATATGGTAATTTAGATTGCAACAAATAGTTCATGATATAAGTTTTTTGATTGACAGCATGAGCATGCATGCCTGTAGTATAGATTCCTTAAATTTTCTGATTGTTTGAGTCGATTGTTCGGTTGAGGGTACAATTTAGAAACATAAATTATGCGTAACAAAATACAGTCGGCTTCTTCCATATAACTATGATGCTACGCACCAAAAATATATCTCCCATAAATGATCAGTCCCATGAAATGATTTTATAGGCCGCTCTAATTGCTTTTATCGGGTTTATTTCATCGGCAGCACCCTAATAGCAATTTAATTGTAATTGAAAACTAATTAACTCGGCCGCCGAGCACAATCTTCAATTAGCTATAGATCATAATGATTACGGACATGCTAGTGGTTATTACACTACCCATCCAACCCGGTCCAATTATGAACTGACCCTTTTCTTAAACCCGAATCTCTGCACGTGTGTCCATAAGAAATCGCAAATTTCTTTCAATAGCAACAATAGTAATGCACGTGTATACCGAAAATTCCGCATTTGAAATTAAGTAGAAAAAAATATTTAACCCAAATTTTGCAAGAGTTGCGGAATTCGAAATAAGGGTTGCAAAAAATCCTTTCTAACCCGAGCGTCCGACGCATTGAACACGTGCATGAGGTAACAATGCGTCGATGACTCACGAACGAGCCTCGAAACGTCGATACAGAACGCCGTATTATTAAAGTGGAAAAAGAAAAAAAAAAGATAAGCGCTCACTCGTCGTACCGCGTCAAGGAATTGTACATCTGCCGAAATTTCTCACGGATCCGTCGCTCGGCCGCTTCGTATGGTATTATTATACCGGACCACTTCGCTATCTCTACCCGCGTATTATAGACCATGTAGTTGTTCTGGTAATTATGACGACTGGGCTAGCGGTACCTCACGCTGGGTACTTTTAATCAGTAGTAGCAATTAGCATATCTGGTTTGAGGCATTTAGCGAGACGTGAACAGAATTATGCAAAGTTTGAGATGCAAATTATTGTAGTTGGGTAGTGGTTGTATTGAATGGGCTTTTAGTGATGAAAATATGTTTTAATTGCGAAATTGTATATGGTATTTTTTATATGTAGTAAATGTTTATTGTTACATTTATAATTATCTGGTTGGCTTTTGTTTACATAATTAAAAGCAAAATAGCCATATCGTTCTGCTTTCTCTTAGCAGATTTTCCTTATGAGATTAATAGTATTGGATTATTTTTGCATGTCATTGAAAACAGGGTTATCTCGGTGAATCCTAGGGTTTTTGACGGTAGTGCCAGAGGATAACGCTGCTTCTGTATTTACTAACTACGTCACGAATGAGGCTCTACCGTAATCGGAAAATTTTGCACTTCTCATTATAATGGGTGTCCCAAAATTAACGCAAGATTTGAATTTGCCACCATTTGTGCAGTGAAGTGTTGGCAACCCTGAAAAAAAGCAATTTGACAGCTAACAGTATAGGGTTATTAAAAATGGAGCGTTACACGATAGATCAACGTGTCTTCATTATTAAAGAATATTTCAAAGACATTCCAGGTCGTGTACTCTCTCGTTTCGGTGATCAAAATTGGCCTCCTAGATCGAGTGATTTAACACCATTAGACTTCTTTTTATGGGGTTATTTGAAATCACAAGTCTATGTCAACAAGCCCACAACCACCCGTGCATTAAAGGAGGAGATTCAACGCTGCATCAACGAAATTCAGCCACATTTATGCAGAATGGTCATGGAAAATTTCAACAAAAGAGTGCGCATATGCTACAAAGCCGTGAGGCCATTTGTCCGATGTGTTATTGCATACATAACCCTATCCTATGTACTTTACGAGTCAATAAAAATATAACTATCAAAAGACTAAAAACGCCGTTTTCTATTTAATTCAAATCTTGCGTTAATTTTGGGACACCCTATATTTATTTGCGGAGCTTGTTTTGGAACATTGTTGATAAAGATAATACACAATATGCCTGTTTTGAGTGTTGATAAAATATTTATCGGTTAGATTTTTGATCGTATGATTTTCATTGAGAAGTGGAAAACAGTTTTTAATCAATCAGATCAATGAGATGATTGAACGGTAGTATTTTTAACAAGTCATGTAGTAACATTGTTTATTGTTTTTATTTTAGAATGGAAAACGTAATTTGCTTGTCATCATTTTCTTACTCAGACTTTAGTGTAGAGTGTAGTTTCGGAAAATGCATGGCTTTTACATAGTTCTAATTGCATGAGTAGATTAAATGCTTACTAACAAATTAATAACTAACTAAGACGTTCATTAAATAATCTATCTAATCTAATTTAATATGCATGTCATTTACTTACATAAGTACTAACTTGCAAATATTAAGTTGGGACGGGTGGTACAATTGGGTGTGTTTAGAATAGAAATTCACAATGACTTTTGGAATAATGTCTATAGATACTATAGTCAATCTATAGCTACTAACTTATGAATACAATACATTACTTTTGTTACTAACAAAATAAAATTTCACTAACAATAATGAATGGTTTGTATAGTAAATGCATTATAGTAAACTATTGAATGAATAATGCACGTGTTTCTTGCATAAATTCTCGCTTATTGTCATCTACTATTTGTTCGTTCTTTCTAAGTCTTTCCTATTATCTGATTGCACAATGCGTTCTACATTTAAATAGTGCATTTTTTCATTTTCCCAAGACACGTTCAAACTTGTTGAAGATTGGATATTTTGCAACAGGTTGGAACTTGTCCTCAGGGTGGCATGAATTTTTAAACGTGTCCGTAGTTTTATGCGACTTTTTTCTCGGAGAAAAGCTTGGTAGTTACCTCGGCACTGTTATTAAAGTTTACTATGTAAGGTAGTAGTATTAAATTGAAGGTTTTTGCATGAAATAATGAAAGTGGTCGTTGATGCGATGCGTGCGATGTGGTTGTTATTACGGAGGCTATCGATAGCCTCGCCTTCGTCGTTAATGATCGCAAATATTATACGTGTCGATAATACAATTTTATGTTTTGTTTTTATAGCCATATAGTGGTTTTTTGTTTGTTTTTGTTAATGACATTGATTGCTGTGTGTGCCCATTAATTAATAAATTTTGATTATTACTACTGCTTGTGTTTTATTGTGTGTTTTTTAAGGACAAACAATTCAATATCTTTATCTCTCTAGCAAACACTGTACTGTTAACTGTAGCTAAAGTATTCAGTATTTATGTAAACCTACAACTAACTAATTAATCACTAATCTAAACATTGGATCGTTTAATACCTATTATGTACTATTTGCATGAATAATGTTGTTGAAGTATCTCGTCTTACTATCGATCCATTAAATTTTACGGCCACCATTGCGTAACCCACAGTACGTGCCTAATTGTATAAAATAAATAACAGCTCAAAACAACAGAGTTAATGCGGCGGCTTAAAAAAGAGACCATTAAAAGTCCGGTAGCTTTGCCTCGGGCCTGCACGTGCGCGCGCGCACAAAATGTTGCCCTCCGAGTATGGCGAGGCAAGAGTGGTGGCTCGCGCCGTCGCCCGCGCCGACCTCGTCTGACTACTTTTTGGTCCAGAGTACAAACCAAGAGTAGCTTCAAGTAAGAACATTTTATCGACTCTGTCTTGTCTTATTAGTACTGAACCTTGCGGTTTTACTTGCTACTGTATTCAATTTGTGTGTTTTTGTGTTTGTTTAGTTGTGTGTAAGGGGTATTCGGGTAGTAATGCAGTAAAAGATAGCAAATTCATTCAATTTGTATATTGTTTATACGAAATCATAACACAAGTAAATGTCAATAAATACCTAATCCCTACAACAATTAAAGCTTGATAAGGAAGATCACAATGCAAAGCTCACTATACCCTAACATTAATTTATACAATACAAAATATTTTCAAAAATATCACAACACTATCGAAAATACAATTAAAGCTTTCGAGGAGTTATCACGAGTATTGAGCAGGCCTAACCTAACTTATCCCTATATGGCACCTTGAACTAAGTTAAAGCTAACATCACAGACGATTGCGGAAACCAACGGAGCAGGCACTGGTTTCACGGAAGACACTGATTGTTGTCAAGTACTGGTTGCAGTTTAGGCTTGCACCCAGCGGTCCTGCAGGACGGGGTACTGTTGCTCCGCGGTCTGGCACTCGGTGTAGCAGTGAGCTGCCGCTGCGAAGTCAGCCTCGGTTTTGGAGACGGTGGTCCAGAAGAAAGTACCGGCTTCAGTCCTCGCGAAGTGCACTGGTACGTAGAAGTTGTCAGGGGTCACTGGCACAAGGTCGCACGTGTTGTTGTCGTTGTACACGAGGAAGGCGGCGCCAGGTTGGCACGCCTCCATCTCCTCGCAGATCTTGCGCTCCAGCATCTCGTTGCTCGAGTTCTGGTCCTCCTCGAAGCACGTGTCGCACTTTTTGGCGGGAGCGCGCTTGGTCGTCTTCTTGATCATCTTCATCAAAGGCCTCAACAGAGCCTTGATGCCACTGTTCTTCATCTTTTCACTGTTGTATCTGTTCTCGTTGATCGAGTTGTTTGTTGCGATGATGTATTCGTTGTTAGCGTAATAAGACATGTTGAAGGTTTTGATAGATGAAATAGTAATAGTAGAGAGAGCGTGTGTCGCTAGTGAGATCACAGGCGGGAATGTGGGGCTGACTGAGCCGGTCGGGCTTTTATAGTGCGCGCGCCGCCCCCGGCACAAAAGGCCCACGTACATGAAAAGCGCCCTTTGTATGTGTGGGTGAGTCAAGTGGTTTATTCGATACCCCGATATGCATTTCGTATTTCGTGACAGGTCTTCATAATTTTGGAAGAGTTGAGACAAGTTTTTTGGACATCGTATTTTTGGGGATGGGTAAATTAGTGTCAGCTCGTTTAAAAATGAAGGCTGGTAATTTTAACAAATTGCACTGTACGTGTGAAGTTTGTGAGCTTTTACATTATGGCCAGCAAGACTTATAACATCAATGAGAAAAATTTGGATGCTACTGTAAAAATATGTCTAATCTTTCGATATTCCTTTTAGAGACTTTGTTTGTTTCACATTCATGAATTTATGATCAAGCACTTGTTCGTAATTTTCACATGTGTCTATTTGGTTCTTATTATCATATCAAACAAGTGTGTGAAGGGGTTTCATGGGAAAATCGGTCACGTGCCGTCCACACGCCCAAGTGTGGGCAAACACAACACATGTTGATTGCCCCCCGGCCCCAGTAGTGGCCGCGACAATGCGATTGTTATCCCTTTACCGAGGTCACTAAGTCAGGGGGGACGAACCCTCTGCTGTGGCCAATTCACGCGCTGCTCACGCGCACGTCACGAGACCCTAATAATAACAAAATTTAGGGCAACCTCAATTATTAATTGATGCATTTTTGTTTATTCTATCATTAACCCCTATGATACACTATCATGATAATATCGGGTGGGCGAGGGCCTACTTAAGGAGTGCAATAAATTCAAGTGTTTCTATTTGTAATTCTTACACGTAACCCTATCTTAGATCAGGAATTTGAGTCATCCAAGTCAAAGTTCATTAGCATTTTGTTTACAAAAAGAATTATTAAAGTAGGATGCCACCTACACACAAAATATTCGGCTCGTACCGGTCCAAACATGTAGGATTTTTTCTTAACATGTCCAAAGAGAGTATTACAAAAAAATTAAGTTTAAAAGAAATCAGTGTAGCGGTGATAGTGGTTGCTCAGCCAATGGGGTGCGCGCGCGCCGGCAGGTGCTACGATCCGAAGGCTCTCGCACACATACACTCGTAGTTTAAATATACGATCGCTGAACACGTGCATTCGAACAGGATGAACATATGCGTTTATGGGGTACGCGAGCGAGACACGCGATATTTTTTATCGATATGAATAGATTCAAGACTCCCTCATATCCGAAATAGGGTAACGCAAAGGCTAATTTGGTTATTGAAAATTGAGGGGTTGTTCGTGGGAATGCTCCTCGTTCCTAGGTTCCCAGGGTTGCTCGCACATTGACTTTTTTTCGGCGATTCGAGATTCGGAACGACGACAGATGGCAAGCGGTCGATCGTTCCCGTTCTGCTTTGTTATAATAAATCGTATGGGGTATTGGAATTAAACATACCATTTTGATGGCTCAGCGCGTTTGTGCGGGGGTTGAGGGGATGAAGATGTAAACAAGTGTAAAAGGGGTCAGTGGAACTCGACCGACTCTGTAATTAAATGTCTATTAGGAGCATTTTGAGATTATTAGGAGATATTGTTAGGGGTTGAAGTTATCATTATAATGATGGCTATCAAAAGATTGCTTTAGATGATTTTAGTGGTAGATTTATGATGCAAATTAGATCGAGTGGGATTCATTAAATGAGTTGAATAGCTATTTTGTTATTGGTCATTAATTATATGTATTTGAAGACGATTGTGGAATGGACGGACTTACTAGACCTTGCTATACCCTATTACGTATTTATGGAAGCGTGAAAGACTGTGCAGCAAATTCGCCATAAAATAATACATATTCCCATACTTACCTGGTCGTAAATTTGTCATTTTTTTCAGGTTATCGCGTGAGTCCAGTTCGAAGGTTTCCCACGTTTGGATGATGCAAAAACTTACAAAGAAAATAATAGATGGAAGATACTTTGCGTCATTTTAGTAAAAAGTGTAGTATTGTGCGCCCTACGGCGTGACAAGTGTGACGTCACACTAGCTTGGGGTGCATAATGACGAGCCCCTATTGTCATATTATATCATTCCACTTGTTGCTTCGAAGTGAGGTCAGATTGTATAAGATTTTTTTAATAGTTTTTCCTTTGGTTAAGCTAAGATTTATTGTTGATTCGAATATTTATTATGTGGCCAAAAATACTTAGTAAGGTTTGGTAAAATGTTGAGGTTTTGTATTGTTACATTATATTATATTCGAAACTAGCTTTAATTAATTGTTATGTAAAGTAAGTTTTAGGACAAATTCATAATAATTTTAGACCAAACGACAATTTTAGTGAAATGACTACATAAGTGCCTTAATAAAATTTAAGTTTGTTAATATCTACTTACATGTAAGTAAATTATGATAACCTGTGATATATTTTTAGCTTTAAATATAATTAGAGTGTATAATATTCTGCGCTGGTTTTATTATTAGTTAATGGTCAAGATAAGGATTATGTAAGATAGTTATTTAATTATAAATTTTGTATTTAATGAATTTTTTTATATTTATTACTTGTGAATATAAATAGAGCATGTGTATCAAGTAATTCTAGTTTGATATTTGCATTTAAGCTTGCTTTTATTTGTGTGTAAGTTTTAGACTAACTTCAGACTTTGTAAATAGATGCTGTTCAATATTATGCCCTACAAAACCTGTTGTACAACGACATAATTTTCCAACTGTCATTTAAGAAAAAAATCACCGCAACCCCTAATATTAGTTGCGTGGGAATTTCAGTTACGGTATCACTTGAACTAAGGGCGAGGGTGGAAAATAAAAGACTGTATAAATCACCCCTAATCGCCCCTTTTGTTAACGTACACTTGTTGCATCACTACATCGTATACCAACTTATATCATAACACCTGAAAAACACCACCATCACGAAATTCAACTTTATATCTATTAAGCTAGAACTCAATTCTTATTATATCTATTTTGTGAGCTGTACATATAAGTTGGTGTAGTGGGGGCGGTTTTTAGGGGTTGCCGAACAATTAAGTGAATCTCAGGTAAACTTATTTTAAATTGGATGAAAAAAATTATGAAGATTTGCGTGAACCCAAACCTTCATGAATAATGGATAACGTATTATTATTAACAATAGACGTTGTGTTATTATTATAATGTCGATGTGTTATGTGTTTTATTAATAAATGCTGTTTGTGTTATTTGTAGTTTGTGTTTCCTTTATTTCCCTTTAAAGTTATGGTACTTTTTTGTTCATAAATATGGTAAAATATTTTTTTCTTAAACACTGAAGACGTTCATTTGTAATTCAAAGGTTTGATAAAAAAATAACCATGGTCGGTTAAGTGGACGAAAAGTGTGAGCCGAGGGAAATGTTGTGGGTTTGACCTCCTTGCGTTGGACACAATATTACAGAAATAGATTTCTTAAAGCCCATAATCAGGAACTATATCCACGAATAGCTTCTCAACTTATTATAATGTGATTAATAACACAATAGCAAAATGTGAATTTAGTATTAGAAAGCTTCTGCTTATCCATTCAGCACAACATGGTGGTATGACTTTTAATATTAATTAGAAAATATCACTTGAGTACTCAGAGTCGTACCGCCGTATCAGAGTCATTTAATAGTTACCTAAACCTGTCTTTAATAATAGTTTCCGACAAAAAATCGTTACCACGTTTAAGTAATCATTAAATGTCTTTGAGTGCGGCAGATTAATGGTAATAGACAGAACAGAATAACCTATTGATTAAAATACAAAAGAAAATAAAACCTTTTTCTTTCAATATTCGATTCGTACAATTTCGATGATATAACAACTTTTGTAAAAGAAAAGGGTTTCGATTTTGTTTTGTTTTATTTTTTTAAATAAGAAACATCGTCTAATGAGGAGGAGGCTATCATTAGAGGAGCGAAAGGAGGTGGGAGGTGATAATAAGGCTCCGTTTTTGGATGTTCTCGTTAGAGCTACGGTGTTACTGTTAGCGATTTGGTAATATAATTAGAAAGGAAAGAAATAAATGTTGAGCTGTTTATGTAAGTGTTCTTTGTAATGTAAGATTAAGTTTATTTTCTTTCAAAAGACACAAGTGAGTCATTATCGAGTTCATTGTTAGATTTATATGTATACTTAAACTGAGTATTATAAAATACTATAGTACTATACGTACTTAGTTCTACAACCAACCATGAAACAATAATCCAGTTGATACATTAACAATTATGTATATTAGAAAAAACTTCGACTACGTTTTTCGTAGCAGCGGCTACGAAATCGCTACGTCGCTACGCTCGTGCTACGCGCTCGCTAGCAGTGAGACACGGCTTTACTTACATATTTTATTTGGAATACTTTGAGAAGATGAGTTCAGAAGTACTCCTTAATAGCTTAGAGGTCGTACTCTGATATTAACTTTAATAACGATATTCAGTAAAAAGGATCATTACAAACTTTAAAGTTTTAATTAAAGATTCGATGCGCTCTGTTTTGACGGCACAGTAAAAATCAAATGCTTTACTTTTTTTCTTTTTTTTCTAAGCCTTTAAATATTAAGATATATTATTTTTATTGTATAGTTTCGATGTTTTATTGTTAAGGTATAAATGTAATGAAGTTTGGGTGTCGTAAAATGGTTCATTATACTCAAAATGTATGTCCATTTTTCACCTGTTACTTATTGTCTATTAAAAAGCTTTTCTTCTAATAATAATTTCTTTAATACTGGAAGAGATAATTATAATTATTTTATACGCCGAGTCTATTATGACTAACACAACTTTAAAATTAAGTTACATATTGAAATTATTAAAGAGGATTATTCATTATCATTAAAGGGATTAGATTCAGGTTTTATATAATAATTTGAGTTAATTATAAAACTTAGGCCAGATATTTCAAATGTATGAATAGGTAAACGAAAAGTATTAAACTGTTAGATAATGTGTGGTTTCTTCTTTGTGTGTCTGTGCTTCTTCGTAGTCTAAATTCTAGACTACAAATTCCCAAAAATCCGTCACGTCTATCTGCAACTCAACTTACATAGCACACGAAACAGACTTCAAAAGACCGAACACACTAAAAAACTATTAACTCCAATTAGCATTAGTAAATTGCTTTATCACTCGTGGAACATAAGACGGCGTCCTGATTGTTTAAGTCAAATCATTTGCCGTCGTTAGCCGGCGGCCGCAGCCAATGGGACAGGCTATAAATACATAGTTAAGTGCAACGGACGGTTAATTCCAGCAATTTGTTGTTGGTATAAATAATGTGGTCTAAGCTGTGAGCTGATAGCGGTTGTTGTTTTCAGTATAATGTTTAATTTTTGAGTGCACGGTTAGTGTAGGCTGGGCAACCGGCTTCAGTGCAATATGTAGCGGGTCCGATTCCCGCACGAAGCAACTCTTTATGTGATTCACAATTCGTTATTTACGGTCTGGGTGTAATGTGTTTGTAAACGCCCCCGTTTTCTAGAGCGATATAATATGCACTTTTTTAAAGTTATGAGTTACTTGTTGCTCGTGGTTGAGCTACTTTTTCCTATATACTGTGACCAGTACAAAAAAAGATCTTATATCTATCTACTTAAAACAAAAAATAGTTGTCCACTCAAGTTGACTGTTGTTTTGTATACACAAATTAAAAATACAATAAAAGGTTTACTTTAATCGCTATCACTCATGACTTGCGTTCGTTGCGCACACGCAGTAGTCAGTAATTGTAGCTAATAGTTGTCGCAGGCCGGCCATTACACCGCGCGCCGGGATAAGCGCCGATGACCGCTATCTACTTATGTAAGAGAAGAGTACGTAGTTGTTTCTTTTAATACTAGTTATTATTATAAGAAGGAACAAGAGAGGTTTTTGAAAAGTAATCAGTAATAGCATGGGGTCTTAGTTTTAACCCATATAACATGGGGCTTATAAAATACGTGAGAAAAATAGAAGTGTTGCATTGTACACTACTATTAAAATATTGTACAGTCCTGTATAGATTAAGAGAAGACATCGAACACGAAACCTATTGCTAGACAGTCGTATCTACAACTACTTAACACTCAACTAACCAAACTTTGATTAGAAACTAAAACATCTTCATCGTCAGTTTTTAATATTAATATTACTGAACTGTGTATTAGTTACTGTAATTTTTAAATCAAGCTTTTTAACCCGCTTATCGCTTATCCCTCACACCATACCTCGCACGTAGTAAGTAATTGTATCTAATAGTTGTCGCGAGGCGGCCTATTAGAGCGAGCGCGGCAAATAAGCGTCGCCTACGCAACTATCACATAATACCACCGACCAGCGGTGATTGAATGAGATTAATAAAAGGAAAAACTGTCGGTACACTCTTTGAGTCAGTTTTTCTTAGTAATAATAATAATTAAAGAAAAATTGCGACTGCAATACTCTGTGCTGTGTTCGACAAATGTAGCTAAAGATTGTGTGATGGCTTTTTTGTAGTATGGCGGCTTTTATGGTGTTGATAAGTAATGATAATGGTTTGTGTTTATTGTGGAAAATTGTACTTCAGTGTTTTCGTTCAGAATTTTACGAAAAGATGACGTAATTGACGTAAATTAAACAAGATTTTTAGTAAGCAATGAATACTCATACTAAATAATGAATGAAATTATATAACCATCGTTGTTAGGTAAAGTACAAAACTGTTAATTGTAAGATATCTCTACTAATTATTGTATAGCTAAGTATTAGAAGGCTGTAGGTATAATAATCCAGATTATTTGTTTGGTCCAATTTATATGATATAAGTTATACTTTATATGATATAAATAAATAGTTTAGCTAGAAGCTTATAAAGAAAAAAATCATAAGGCGTTTCTCTCCTATTCATTTTGTTGTAAAATTAATCAAGTCTACCATTACTACGAATAGAAAAAGACGTGATAAATCCTACTAGGAATATAGAAGGCGTCACATTATTATTTACTGTGTAATTTGAAATACATAAAAAACTGACTAATGACGAACAAGATGATTGTATAACGATAAAAAATGAATAACATAGTATAATGGGAGAATTTGTTACTACTAGTGACGTAGAAGGTGTTGGAAGAAATTATTCAATTTGTATTTTTTTCTTTGACAATGTAGTCAGACATGGAATGTTCTTAGGACACGTGTATATACATTGAAGTGTTCTAGAGTTAATGGTTCTCGATATAAACGAACATAAAAGTAATATTTGATTGCATGTTATTGACATTTTTTATGTTGTGCAGAAATCAACATGATTTAAAGCTCCTTCATAGGTACATTAACAACTTAAAATTAAGTTTTCTTTGCCGAACCTGAAAATTTAAACCCAGACTTAGATTTAGACTTAGTCTATAGGAGATCTCTTTCAATCACTCAATCAAATAATCAATTTTAAACAATAACACAGACAAATTCTCCACAAAACAAACAATTAACAATCAAACCACAATATTACATTTCAGCGACCGACAGTAAGAATTAATTAACGATTGGACTCGAAATTAATGTTCTCAAAACATAACAATTCAAATTCCGTTATCACTAAAAAGGGCAGGCTTGCACAATGAAACATTATGGTTCGGACGTAAATATAAACTTTGCCGTATTTATCTAATCTTGGGTAACACAAACCAAAAGTAAATTAGCTGTTGTGGCGTAGGATGCAAATAATTTGTTTTTATATGAATGATTATAATATAACTGATTTTTGTTATAATTAATTATATTTTGCGGGTTATCCACATAATTATTTAATGTTACGACACGGAGTTGTTAAAGTTCTTAAACGTAAAAATACGTGTAACGAGTGTTATGTTGTAATACAGAAAGATTATTTTTTTTAGTTCTGTTCTTATTTTTTTTTTGTAACCAAGACAACTTGAACTTATTTTATGGGTGATCATATCAAGTAAGAATTAAATAAGCATTTGGGTACGTCGTTTAGTATAAGGTTTAAGCTAATGAAATATATTCAAATAAAATATTTTTATGTTCATGAAAATGCTTAGATGAAATAGGTAAGATAGTGACCATTCAGACTTGGCCGTAAATTACAAAGTAAAGGAATAAATAATTGTATTGCCATGCAAGTATACGTTCATTAACGTTTAATTACATTGAATACAAGTACTCTCAAATACACGACTTCATTGCAAAATTTAGAATACATTGCCCGTTTTGTACGGTGTAAATATTTAGCTTCTCGAACAAAACCTTCGATGGTTGCACTACAGATAGATAGTTCCAGTTTAATTATTTTCCATTTAGCGGTTTTGTATGGTGAATGGTCTAAGGCGCCTCCTTTTTATCAAAAGGTCCGCTCAATGGAATTAGAAGTAATTACAGCCTTAGAATCTTAAGCGATACTCTGTTATTTCTTTAGAAAATTAACTAAATTAAGCTGAAACTTTGTAATGTATTGACGCTTTTACTATGTGAGATAATTAAACTCCTTTGGTGGTCCGGTTTAAGAAAAACTTAATGCTTTTTTTCTTTTATAGTAGGTAGTATCTTTAAAGTTTAGATTTTTCGTAAGTTTGTCTTTATGGAGAGATTGAAGAAGTAATTGGAGAATAGTAACTGTTAAGATATCTTAGCTTTTTAAGTAAAGACTGTACTTTTAATTGTTTACTTGTTATTCTATAATAAGTATAATAATGACTTGTATAAAAAAAGACTCGAACAAAAGCGATCCTATTTTGTGCACATCACTAAATTAATAATTAGAAAAAAATACCGACGATCACGAATCAGATCGAAAACAAAATTATTTCTTTTCAAAAAAGGAAATTATTTTCAACGGTCCATTATAAAGATGAAGCATAACCGATCGTTCATTTTGTGTTATTATTATATAACGATAGCGATATTAACACGTCAATAGAGGGTTGTATCGTGATTTTTAAAAATATCCCCTTCATTATATAAAAAGGTTCAATTTAACCCTCTGCGTGCCTTCACGATCCAGTTAACGGGCAATCAATCGGTTAAAAGTTAACGATTACTGCAATTAAGAGTCAATTTGTCAGGTTATGGAGGTAAAATGGTCAGTTAAGTGAATTAGGACGCTAACTAACATGGTTATGTCGAAAACTGATGTGTTTTTATTAAAAGTTTTACTAATTGGAACCATTAGTTCAACGTTTACGCGAATATTGATTGAATTTAACTGCTTTTTACAGGTGTTGCGAAATCTAGATGTTATTATTTTGTTTATAATGTTTAGGTGTTTAGAATCGAAAGTGTCTGATGACGTTAGTTGAAAGTGTGTGTTACGTCACGATACAATTATTTACTTAATACTCAACCGATGGTGTTGAGATGGGAGCTTCCACAGTTATGTCATTATTTCTATGTTACACGGGACTAGTGTGTAGCAAGTTATTTTTATAGGTACTGAGATTTTTGGAGGAAACCGTGAAAAAATACTAAATTAACCTTTAAATAAAATCACAAAATTAATAAATTAATTTCCACAACATGTGCGTGTTCATTTTCTGTACACATAAAAAGATTGATTATCTCAGCTGTAACAAAATGAGTGGTTTTAAAAATCCTATTATGTTGTTATTAAAGCACCGTAAAGTCGTAATTATTTAAAATTACAAGCAAATTATTTGCTTCTGAGTTGTAAATCGTAAAAAATTACCTATTTCCGAAGAAATGCGTAAAAGACGATGACTTGTACGTAGTTAAGTTTTAAAAGAGAACTAAATAATGAATAATTGTTTACCAGCTGCATAGTAATTGGTTATTTAAACACTAAATTGATAATAAAACCACAGTTTATTGATTGTTTGACCACACCACTTATAGGTACTAGCCGTTGTAACTTGCTTTTTTATCATGTATTTATTCGTCCTAGATTTGCGTTGTTTTCTGAAAAAGATTGGATACATCACCAGTACCAAAAAACCAATATATGCTGCCAAGATGCATGATAATTGGCAATTTAAACACTAATTTGAAAATAATAAGACCGCAATTTATTGATTTTTGACCACAGTATGGCACCAAACATGATATTACACAGTCATTTGCCTAAAAACATGATCGGGGTTTGCTTAAAATATTCTCGTTAAACGGAGGTTTATTGATATTTTCCAGTATATGGAAACCACTGAATTGGACCCTTGAAAGTAGTACAGACGCCAAGCACTTCAAGGTACTCAATTTGTCTCAAATCTGTAATAAACTTTCAACCTTAAGGTTTTTGATGTAGAGTTTAAAATAATTAAAGAGTATTGAGTGTTTTGAGTAGCTTGATGAGCTGCACATATTAAATTAAGTCTTTAACATATAATTTTTCATATGGTTTGTTCGGTTTTGTAATTTATTTATTCTTGTGAAATTATTTCCAGAATATGTCGTTGAGAAAATTGATTTTTTTTTACCTTGCACGACCTAGTTTCGGTTAAGCACTGGATAACTGGATTTGTAAAATTTTACTTATTGTGGTGAAAGCAGAAGTAAACATATTGATTTTATATGGGAATATTGACAAAAATAAATAGTGAATAGTACACATTATGGCTTACACAATACAAATAATAGTATCTAAATATTCTATAGCAAAACACAATATTGAAACAAAATACTCTGTCCTGTCGACTCGTGTAAATCTTCACACATTTCGGTGGCAAAAATTAACGCCATAACATAGCTGTTTTAATGATCAAGTAGCCAATAATTTTCTGCCCATTAAGTCCTGCCTAATTTACTCACCAAATTTTATTCCCAATGATTACATATTCAGCGATTTCCTCACTTGAAACCATGCACTTAGAGACATCTGCAGATAATGACGTAAATTGCTTGACACACACTTCCAGATTCCAACAAATGAATTTATAATTATCACAAATGTGTCCAAACGAATTGCGTTCTTACCTCCCAATTTCTCTCAAAAAGCACTTTCTTGTTACCAACCATAGCAATTACGTGTTCTTAAACGATATTTTTTTACGTGTAAATGATACAGTCAACCCTTTGGCTGGTTATATGAGATTTTAATACACGAACGAGTTTTTAAAGCTTGGAGTATAACACTTTTTTACGCTAATGCAAGCCCGGAACACCTAATTTACGATGATTGGAGTCGTTCAGCTTGATTTGTCTTAATGATGGTAAATTGCAGCGGTAAAATGTGAACGGCCCGTGCGGTCCGGAGTCGGAAATTTTGCTTCAAACATTCACGAAGAATTTTACTTATTGTCCATCATTAAGTTCACTATTTATAAAATTTTATGAATGCTTCGCCTCTTAATTGCCCGTCATTATGTTGTAAACTATTGGTATTTGGCTTCTAATTTTTAAATACTTTTTAGATCTAATTTAGATATTTTTTATCGTTTCAGGTTTTAAGTTATGCTTGTTATTACAATCTTTAAGTTTTAGGACCGGGAAAATTAAATATTTTACTGTCGATAATTATTAAAAGTTGGGTGCCTATCTTATTAAAATCAATTATGAAATCTATTTAGATATGATAGTGCAACTGCATTAATACCCTTTGAGTCCAGTGCTAAATCCATAAATCAGTTTATGCTCTATTGAATTGAAGACAGCATAAAAGCAGCTTATTCATCAAGCTCTCGTTTGATATCAACTTAGTACTTAACATCAATTATAACGACTAATCAGGATTAAATTCCAGCATAATGAACCTTATTCCTTTTAATATCCTAATCCTTTTACGTCTCCATAATAAAATATAACCCACGAATATATTTTAGCATTTTATCAAGCCTCTAAATAATAGTGATAAAGTACCAAATAAAAAAAGATTTCTAAAGATAAATACGTCGTGTCTCCGTGGAGGAATTTTATCGTCCTGATAATAAAATATCGTTTAACACTACAATAAAAACAGAAAGGGAAAAGGTTATCTTGGATCGAGGGAGGCCACAAAATATACCCTTATCGGAGGTTCTAAGCCTGTGTCTCTAATCTGCTAACATATTAAATGATACGACAAAACATTTATTTAGTTAAGTTTGTGATGGGAAAGAACACATTAGCATTGATAAGCATTTCCCTATCCCACTAGAAATAATCTCCAATTATTCACGTATAAATCTTCCTAACCAAACTAAGATTTAAACTCCATGAACCGAAAATAAACTCGGAATCTCATCAACGTTCAAACATCCGTCAACCCGTAAAGCTCTATAAACATTCAAATCGATTTACCGATAAACCTGTAAAAACAAAGAGTCATCATCGATCATTTTCTAGAACCGCTTCGCCGTAACTTTGTCCAATTCGTTTGGTAAACCGAAAACTGTGCTCCAAAATTACGGGCCTAAGAAAACAAAAAAAACGTCTCGAAGATTTATTTAAGGGAGCGTAAAGATCTGTTTATGGTATGCGTCGGTAATTAAGGGGCTGCTCGCACACGTGCGCGCGCGCAAAAACGTAAAAGAAAAAACTAATACCTGTTTCTCCGGAGTCGAGAGCGACAGGTCCGCTGACACGATGTTTTGAGGGTTACTTCTCAAAGTTTTAGGGTGTTTGAATGGAAAATAATAAGAGTATCAATTTGGTACCAGGAGGATTATTGATTGACGAAAATTTCGTTATTGTACAGAAAAAGTGCAAGATGGCTTTCTTTATATGACAATTAATAACGTGAAAATTAGGCGGCTTAAAAATTGCTTCACAACTAAATAAAATAGACGAAAATGTTAAAAATAAATAACCATAATCCATTAATAAATACAATGAAATTAATATAAAACTTATTTAAAAGATTTTCAGTGAAAATCAAACACGCTACGAAAAGATTGAGCACCATTGCCCTCGTCTTCCCTTAATGTTATCTTATTATAGCTAAAATGACTTCGGTGTTCCAAGATAATAGCAGGGTCCAGGGTTCTTCAACGCGGTTTTTTACCACATTTTTTCAAAACAACCACGATAATGCTTTTAGACATTGTGTGTTAGAATATTTTGATTTCAGGAGCGTCGTTAAGAAAACACGTGATTAAGTTTCGACGCTTTTAGATGATAATAAATGTTATTGGGTCTCGTTTCCTGCCATTATCAAGTCGCTATTATGTGTACAAATAGGTTTTTGGGAGTAGACTCTGACATACGTATTACGAGTCTCTATCTAATTATGAAGTGCCTAATATTCATTCTGAAAATGTCATGCCTTTAACTTGAAGGGTTAGTCAGTATTAAAAGTAATAGGTATCCACTTTTCATCATTTGCTTCATCATGAATAGAATAGAATAGAATACTTTATTTGCAAAGAATGTAGGTACAGATTATTAGGTGGTACAAAAATTTTAAGTCCCTTATACATTTTACCTGAATTGGCATGCAAATCTACATTTTAAAAAGAATTTATTAATACTTATCATCTAAGAATTCTTGTACTGAATAATAACAATTTCGTAAAAGTAAGTCTGTTACATGCTTTCTAATTCATCAACATCATCATTATCATCAGCCTGTAACTGTCCCACTGCTAAGTAAAGACCCTATTCTTATACGAGGAAAGAATGAGAGTTAATCACCATACTTGGTTAAACTGCCTTGTTGATTTACTTAAGTCTCAAGCAACAGGAGCAAGCTGATCTTTTAGTACCTTTCGAGATTGCGTACTGAACGTTTCAGAAATTGTAAAATGTCAATAATACTTTGATTAACCCATGAAAAATTGTGCCTATGATATCTTAGCTTAGCAGTCACGCTTGCAACCACTCGACCAAAGAGTCAATACAGACAGCGTATCAAGTGATTATAGTCGGTCATAAAAAGCCTATTGTGATGCATATGATGCATTATATCAAGGAGAATCGTGGAACAATGTTATCTAACATCGGCACGTGGCCATAGTTACGGGTTGCACGTTAACCTATCCTCTATAGTTGAATTTCTACAATCGATGTTCAGCTTAATTGTCCTTGTAGTAGAGTAGATAATTAATTGAAGAGAGTTCAGGGTAGCTTGACGTGCTTATTGTCTGCATTTGTTTTTGTTTATGAATTCCTTCGTGATTTTTTGTTTGATATCGTGTTTAAGATTTCTGAGACAATGGGGTAGTTTGTTGGGTATTGTGTAACGTTATTTATTGTTTTGTGTATAAAGGGTACTAGCTTAGTGGTTGTGAGTGCGACTGTCAAGTTGAAGTTCCCGGATTTGATACCGGGGTTAAGCTGTGTACGTGGCACGAGCAAAGACGGTTAGTCAAGTGGTTGTGGGGATAATGCATAGTTAGAGGTCACATGATTGACTTTAGGTTGAGTTTGGAAATAAGGAACTAACGAGATAACTAATGAAACTTTTTTTAAATAATACAACTAAACATACGGATCATAATATTTTGTTTGACCTAAGATTAGAACCTGAGACTTGATTAATTGGTATCGAATATTCGACGACGTAAAAAATAGGAAAGTAAATTAATATTCATCTCACCGAAATCGACCTCGAACGTCCTCGAGCCGCAATCGTGACATGGAGTCATGAAGTTGTGTGTGAACGGTTAGGTCGTGAGCACACGCCGTGTGGTAGGTTAGTTTCCTGAGTGGGGCAGAAACTTACAGCATTTTTTGTAACGAAATTTTGAACTAGAAGTTTTGTAAGAGTATTTTTGACCCTTAAAATAGTCAATCTGAAGCTTTTGGGAATCATAGTAAAAAAAGTGTATAATCTAAAAATTGCACGGTTGGCGCAGTGGCTGGGTAACTGACTGCCACGCAACGTGTAGCGGGTTCGATTTTCGCACGGAACATCTCTTTCTGTGATCCACAAATTATTGTTTCAGGTCTGGGTGTTATGTGTATGTGAATATATAGGTTTGTTAACCACGACACTGGAGAAAATCCAAGTGTGGGGCCAAGTTTCTTTAGAAAAAATAAATAAATAGGACACAGCTAATAAATAAGGAATAATATAGAGTAGTATCTACAATTTTCTAATCATTCAAAGTAACAACAAAGTCATCCAAATTGTTCTATTATCATGACTTCTTGTCGTGAAGTGCACGTGTATGTGAAGTATCAATGCGTGCGTTCGTAAGCATAATCTATGTGTGGTAGGTCAGTTTCATTCAAACTTATCAAGAAATAGATAAGAGATGAAATCTTTACGTAACGCGTTGTAAATCTACACTAACTTAATTATAGCAAAGGATAGTTTTAGTAGTTTCACGAGTGATAAGGCTTTGAACGTAGACCATGAGGGTTCTTTAGGGTATTGGTCGGGTGGTCGTAAGATTTGGCTGTCGAGAAACACGTCACAGGTTGGTTGATCTGGATATCACAAAAGATTATTTGATTTTTGCTTTTCAAAAATATTCTACCACTTAGGGTCGCTTCATATTTGACGTAATATACGTCGAGCGTATCATCGATCGTACTGGCGTATCATCGGTGGAGTGTGAACGGTCAATTGTTTTTCTATACATTTGCCTGTTCTGACGTTGCGACCGATGATACGCGACGCATTGTCTGTCAGATATGAACCGATCCTTATGTTTTCTACTGTTAGTCTCTATGCAGAGTATGGAAACGGGTTTATCCTGGCACAAACAATTTCTCAATTTTCATAAATCAACGTTAACATTAATGGTCATCTCTGCCTACCCCTTCACAATCCATGATTCCAAGAACTGCAACAATAGTCCCATTCACTTTACCATTCGATATTGATCTTTATTACCATGCGTTAAAGCACGTGGCCTGGGTGTGGCCTACAATGTTGATATCAGTTCGACACTTAATTGAACATTGAACACCTATGATATTGCATTGAGATATCTGTTTATGTGAACTGTGGGTTAAATATATGATAAAGTGTTTGTTAACGATGGAGTTTCTTAGTTGATTTTCTCCATTCAAAGCCACACTTTGGAACGAGGACCTAGCTTCACTGACAGACAGTCGGACAATTCAATTTGACGTTTCAAAAGTACCTAATTAAGGATTAATTGAAATAAATGCTTTGATTTAGGTTGTACTCGTAGTGTTCAATGTGTGTGTAGGTAAATATGACGGATGGCGATAAAAATATCACCAGAAAACTCAGGCTGAAGCAATACCAGAAAAGTAATAAATATATTTCGAAACATAGGTGTTTAGTTTAGTTCTTTCTTCTAACATTATGAGTCCCATTTATTTCTTGAAACTTGTCGATTAACCTTAAACAGTATAATATGTTATGTGATTAAACTATTCGTATCATTTACTCATTAATCTTGGTCTAATAATAAAAACTGGGACATCACTGAATCCTTCTTTCAACAAAGTTTGTTTCAGTATATCTTTCGTATACATCTTCAAGCCATATGTCACAGTCTTCGTCACCATACACCGACCATGTTCGAACCCTGACTCCCGTCATTACATGATGATGTATCACCCAGCGAGGGAGCTCCGATGACAGATAGTCTCGACTTAGTTAATTCTAATTTGATTACCGATCTTGTCCCCTGGGACTCGAACCCTTGTTTTTCTTAGTTTACAAAGCTATTAATAATACATGATTGCATTTTGTTTTGTTGGATTGGTGTGCATTCGTTTTTGATTGACGATGGTGATAGGATATGAAATCTGATATATCACAGGAAGGGTTTTATTGGTTGGTCTGTGTTTTAAAATTTCTATGTTAATTTACTTATAAAAATGTATAAAAGTGTTATTGGAAATCTTTTTTTTACCCTTAGATAATGTTGAAAACTTTTATGTAAAGTAAAAATTGAGTAATTTGTAATTGGTGGTGTAAATTTGGAAAATATATTTATTATTCAAAAAGAAACCCTAAGTATTGTTTTTTTACTGTAAACATGATTTGGGAATTAAATCTTGTCTGTCCATGGCTACGTTAGTGACCATTATCCTCATCCAATGTTTTTTATCCATATCGTTATATTCTTTTATTTTTCCCCCACCTCTTTGTTTATAAACATCACAAACACGTCCCAAACAAATAAATAAGATTAAAAAACAGATTACAACGACAAAAATCACACATTAACTTTAATAGTGGACCATAACTTAGCAATTTATTTCAACCCAGATCGCCCACAAATAGTTTCAATACAATACCAGAAAAAAAAACAAACAAATAAGGCCTCTGTGTTCCATTTTCAATTATCTCAAATCTTTTGGATCTGTGGTGTTGGTTTCACCGTGAAGGTAAGGTAATAAGGACTTGGTTCATGATCTTATCTGATGACAACTTATCTTCGAAGACGTCTTATCATATATCCATATCCATGATCCAAGTGATTTCTGCTCCATTGAGCTGGACTTGTGCCCGGGACTCATTCTGATTACATTAAAACTGGTCCAACGACTAACCAGTTCCAATTCAGAGTTAAATTGTATTTGTTGAACGCTATTTTGTTTCGGTTTATTGAACACGGAATAAAAACTGATTTGTTGCGTTATAAACTTGGTTTTATTGGAGACATGACGTTAAAAGAAATGTTAAATTGTATTGAGATGTTCCTCTGTACAATGTAGTTGCAATAAATGTAGGCTCAAATGTAAATTATAACAGTTTATTTGCAATAATGTAAAGCTATTATTGCACATCTGACATAATAAATATTTTATTGTTTTCTTAACGTTTTATACGTGGCACCCTGTAGAGTTTATTTTTCGTACTTTGTATGTAACGGTCATTTAGGCTTGATCGTCGGAAAATATTAAATTGTCGAGGGTGGTATTTACAGAAGATATTAATAAAAGTATCAACTGTATTTTATTATGAATAAACAAACATTATAAATGGCGTATAAACAGTTGTAGGTCATTAATTCTATACCTTATTGCTTGTTAAATGTTTATTTAGGTTAACAATGTTATGGCGATCTCAATTACAAGCTGTAAATACGTTATTATGGAATTAAGCATCTGTACCCTTAGTATAAGTTTGCTTTACGTTGAACGAAAACGAAAAGGTGTAAAGGTCTAAGAGATTTTCGCACTTACTGGTGTAAGAGATAGAAGTTTAGTCCAGAACTACAGCTGTCTGCATAAGGCCCTTGATCCAACCATCTAACGTTAGCCTATTCAAGTGTTGGTCAAGGCTTTTGGCTATGAGGCGATTGGCACATAGGACTAGCAACTATTTTTAGGAAAAGAGTATGAAGGCAAGTTAGTGATAGCCCTCAAATTTGCTATACCTGAAAAAGGCCGTTGAGCTGTTCAAAATATTTAAATTAAGACCTGTGTAATACCTGAACATGCAAATAAAGATTTTGAGTTTGAGTTTTAAGATAATCAATGTTTATTTCTGTAAATGATTATCCATGCTACATCTAACATTGAATCAAAAATCTAAAACTACAAAGAAACGCGTATTAAGATAGGAAAGGTACAACAATAGAAAAATTTCAATATCACCGTGTCATCTTAAAGTTCGATGTCATGCAAAATTCCTTACACAATAATACAGAAGATTAAGTTTTCTTGTACAAATATTGTAATATTGTTGTATGTTTGTTCGACATAGGTATTATAAAAGGTATCTCAAAATATTTGTTCGAAGGAATATTGATAAACATCTCCGTGGTAATCCTAGATGAATGGCTTCGTTATTGGTGTCAAGTGTACCGTGACAAGATTATAATGTATTGTGCAAATATTTATCATCTGTGTGTGTATGTGATGCGTGGAAGCAACAAACAATGCTGCGTTTTAGTTAAGACGTGATCCTGGTTTTAGGGGTTGTTTCCTGGGTCAGGTTCGCAAGACCTAAAGTGCTTTTCAGTTCTCTTTTTTAAATATAAAGTAATATTAACACATTAGACGCCATGTCGGGCAACGTTGTCCGACACTAGTGGAGGAATAGCCTTTAACAGTTTTTTGTTGGCAGTAAAAGCCTAGAATTTAATCGATGAAGCTTATCTTGTTTGGTTTGGTTTTAACACGGAAATGTGTAGTTGATGCTGAAATTGTTGAGTAAAATGTTTATTTTTTTCTTTCATTACATTTGAGAATCATATATCATACCTACCTAGTCTATTAATACGTAATGGATATATAACTACTGAACCATGAATTGTACAAAAATTACAGACATTTAAAAAAATCCTAAAAGAGCTGTATACCCAAAACATCCACACAAGCTACCGTACTATTTACACAAATATGTAGGTAACACTTCCATTAAACCTTATAAATAATAGTTTATAGAAACGCGGTGTAAATCTGCCACAGCCGGTACGCTCGTCCTAAATCCTTCCTTATCTTGTAGACACCATCTTATTCGGTGTCCTCTTACAATGAGACATTCAGCTAACTGCCGATTCAATACGTCTTTAGAAGGCCCACCATTTTGTGACCGATGCAAAATTCACGCGTGAATTAATTTGAAATAAGAATAACATTTCTTTTATAAACTGCCAGTTACTTTGATGTTGTAATCTATGGTTTTATTTTTGGATTTTTTTTATTATGTTGTGTTGTGTAGCACAAAATTATTTGTTAGCTTCTGCTAACTGTAGAGATCTTTTTTTTTAAAAGACGAATCTCTTTTTATAGTTAAGTTAGTAATATAGTAAATTAATAAATAGTTAAGGTAGTAGGCACGAATATTCTTTAACTAAAAGTAACTATAGATAACAATATACCTGATTCGAGACTAGAACTACGGATATTTGACTAAACAAACTAACAATTCGCGTTTGTGACCTCTTAATTTTGAGGGGGAAAATTATCCAATGATTTTCCCCGCTTTGGGCGAGGCGAGAGAGAGAGAGAGAGAGTGTCAGACTTTTATTGACTAGAAACCACCCCGTTCCTAGTCCTGCTTTTCGAGCCGGACTCCAGCTGCTCCGATAAACCCGCTAAGTAGTCCGAAACTAGATCAATAATTTAAATTCTTACGAACTACGTACGTCTGTACTTAAAAAAAAGTAAATACTTAATGTATTACGAAAATCTTCTTATGTTTTTGCACATAACATTTTTTTTGTAAATATCCGTCATTGAACTTTTTTCTTCAAATGATGAAGACGTCATAATCATACAACGGTCGGTTGAGTTCCCCTCAATATCAATATAATAAAAAAAGTGTTTTTGTCTTATGAGTTTTTGCTAATTTACGTGTGACCATTGTATATTGAGTTACCTACGTATAATAAAAACATACATAGGTATATGTTTATGTACATACATACTTACATACATACATATGACTTTATGAAGTTCTTTTTTTAAACTGCAGAAAGACAATAGTCTAAATAGCTACTCAAAAAAAAAAGAAACGTAACGCACATATTTTTAAGAATATCAAAAATCGAACAGCGTTCTTTTTTTGAATGCAAAAAAGGCGGTTTCGAGTTCATCATATTGTAACGTATGAATTCCGGTATCTAGTGCGTCCTGCCCTACCCGCCCCCGGGCGGTCTCCCGGCTTCACTTACAAATATTTCCAAAATATTTCTCCAACTTGTCGCCATTTTATCTACCGCTTCTTTCCGTTTAGTTGCTTATTGCATCGTGAATACCTCTTATAATCTAAATAACCTATCATATAACCCCTCACAATGTAATATGAACTTTAAATTTAGAGTGTTAAGTTCTATTTTGCAATGGTGTAAGGTTGGTAGTTAAGCTGTTGTGTGAGCGAAACCAAATTATTATCTGCAGCAAAATCTTCACGAAAAACTAAAATGGATGCGCGCAAAAAGGGCGCTGCCAGTTTAGTGATTCAGGGTTGTGAAATAAATTAAATTTAATTATATCGTTAATTTTATTAATTGATGGGTTTAGTTCATAAAATTATTATGGGTGAAGTTCGGTCTTTTTAATTTGTTGTTTTAGTTTCGAATTTTAAATGAGTTTCGGGGCATTTTTAAATTATAACTTAGTGATGTGGGGATGCCAAAAATATGACTAATTTTGTCCATTGAGATAGAAAAGAAAATTACAACAACTTTGTCAGATAATATTTTAGTGAAAGTTTTTAATGTTTTATCATTGACCTAAACATTTTCTCCAACATAAATCCGTCCCAAACATTCAAATAAAATCCAGAGCCAGCCCTAATATTTATCTACCATCTCGTGCCACGTAATTTGACACTTTTCTTTGACAAAGCCCACATTTGCTACGAAACATTCAGACAGACAGACAGACATAAAAACCTTCGCTGTGATACAAAAAGCAATTAGCATTTTTTGCGGACCTATACCGAAATTAATTTTTAGAAGAATTTTATGTGCAAAAAATGTGAGCACGTGTTAACTAAAGACATGAGAATTGTAAACTATGTCTTATTTCTCATAATTAGACTGTGAAGTTTTTGGCGGGCATCTATTTCGAGAGCGGAACGGATCAGGGTGGTCGGCATGGTGCAGGAACTGTCAGCATACCAGAGAAATACCTTTTGCACTTTTAATTTCTTTTCGTTAATTAGTTTCCCTTAACATTTTGATCGATTTCGGTGTTTAAAAATGGCGAAGAGATTTATTTTTTCGTTGATTCCTTTTGTGAAGTTGATAGGTAGATAAATGATGGAATTATGTAAGTTATTCTAAGGTTGGTGGATGAAACTAATTGATAAAGTGAAGAGAAACTAAAGCTTTAAACTAAAACATTAAGATTTAAATTAATTAAACCAGTATAATTATCGGTCGTAAATATAGTAGGGCTGAAATTAGCAACAATCACCTTTATTTCCTTCATTGATATGATGATAATTCACAAAAATTTCTTTAACACTATTTATTTTTGGAAATTGAAGTAATGTCGAAACACAATTGATGGGCACAACAATGATCGGTAGCGGAACATCATCAATCAGATCGCACTTGCGAATTGACGGTCCGATAAAGTAAATTGTATAAAGGCACCGAGACACCGCCGCTCCGTAGCCTTAGGCAAGATACCAATCTAGTAATCCGAACAGGAAACTCATTGTGCGAACAGATGCGAAATACCATCGACATAATAGAGCACTTGTGGGCGTGGCCAATTGTCCAAAGAGGTTTAGGTCCTATCTAACGTTTCGTTTTGTTAAAGCAAAAATAATGTTTTGAATTTATACCGAATTTTTCGTTCGGTTCCGCAATAAATATTGCGTTGTTAAAAACTTTGGGGGCGGATAACTGTGCATCGTGAATCGTGTTTCTTGAACAAGAGGAACTTAAGTAGGAAACATGAGGATGCTGGCGAAAAAAATAAAGCATCAGTTGCGTCATATTGTCAATTGTCGTCAGATATTTCGTCATTCTAATTTAAGTCATGAAGGAGATATTATTTACCTAGTGTTTATTTCTCAATGATTCGTATCCGAACTCAAATACCTCGTTAAGTATTAACAATACATTATGTTGTTACCTCATTCATCAATATTTACCAAATAAAAAACCCCATAAAAGACCGTAAACGATTTACCGCCACATTTTGTTTATACAAATTTTTTCGCAAACAATCCGTCGACAATGCGCTAAAGGAAACGCGAAAAAACGTGATTTCAAAAAAGGAATGTTTTTTAAAACGCGATCGAATCCATCGATGCGGCAAATTGGTACCGAAAGGGATTTTCTACTGTTTTGAAAATACTTTTAGTAAGTCGGTACACTTTGAGCGGGATTAAGTTCGGGTGCGTACGAAGATTGTTTTTACAGCTTTGGAACCCTTTGTCGGTTTGCGGAATTACATTATAACTTGGGCCGGTGTTATGTGGCATAGAAGCACCCATTTTACGGTTCTTGAATGGCTTCTAAGGTCCTTGTATCCTTTGACGCTCGTCTACGTGCTGGTGAATGGGCTTGTTTCTGTTTCATGGCTTGAGTTCTCAATAGACTGAAAGCTTTCAAGTTCCGCTGCCGTCAGCTTTGTTGGAAGTCGGTTGAGTAGCAGTAAGTAGGTTTTTTGCGAAACGTCTATTCTGTTCCTTGGAAGTAGAGTTCTGGTTAAATCTGGCCATTGAGTGGTTTGGGAGAAATCTGGAGGATGTCATTAATATGTACCTTTTAAAGTAAAGCTTAGGGAGAGTGTTTAGTTAACTATATCAAACTAAAGTACGGAGAATCCTGACCAGTGGAGTAGCAATTAGTCTACCAATACCTTACAAAATATATTAATTAACATTAAGTCAAGAACGCAGTTTCCTTCCTCAAACATTTTCTCAAGAATTAACTTATATAGGTAATTTACTTTTTCCTCGTACATTTATAACACATTCTGTGAAGGTTTTATCTGATGGAGATTACATCTTAATACAGTGTCACGTCGCTGGGTAGTTGATGACAATCTTGTTGTAAATTGTGCGAACACTGATAGTTCAAGGCGTGGGTCAAATGTATACTCGTTAGGTTGCTTTATGAATATTTAATAGCGAAGAAAGTCGTGTTAACTTGCCTTTTTATTGGACACTTTTGATCTTTAGAGTTGACTCGTATAATGTGTGGTATGCTTACAAGTTAGGTTGGACGAGTATAATATTTTGGTTGATTGTTTTATAAATGAAATGAAGTAAAGGCCAGTTAGTGTATAAGCTGCACTAATAATACCTAACATAATTTCCGATGCTACGGACTGCCTAACGGGTTACCGGGGCTCCAGCTCGAACAGCAGGAGTAGGAACGGAGTGGTTTCAATCAGTAAGAGTCTGACATTCCCTCTTGCCTCGCCCAAGGCGGAAAAAGTTATAGGATGATGCCCCCCTCCCTAAAAACCTAATTTGCGATAAGATACTGTCGACTTAGGTATGACTTACGTTGCAGTAAGGCAAGAGATAATTACGTAGTACATAGTATACAGGGTGATTTTGAATTAGACGTATTCCTGTCGGGAGGTGATAATACAACTAATTTCCGACAAAATTAGCCCTGAGGTCCTTGGGCGGAAAGTGGCTAGTTTCTGAGATATTCAACATTTTTGGTTTTGGTAAAAAAATCCCGAATTGATTACAAAAACATCAATAAATAAAAAAATACTGGTTGGATTTTAGTAGTTTTAGTTTTAATCAGTTGCCAATACATCAGTTAACATTTATAAATACTAATAATGGCACAACGATCATTCGTTTTAAAATAGCAAGTAATTTCCTATCAAATTTGGTTTTGTGTCACTAATTTGGTCGATAGAAAACTGGATTTATTTCAAAATAAATATATGACACTAAGCGTACAAACTATTAGAAAAACTTCCTTGGTTTATTAGCTACCCAGAAACATAAAATACATAAAATAAATATTAACAACATACTAAAAAATAAATGAATTAATTGATGATAAGTAGAGTGTAAAGAGAAAAGGGCAATTTCAAAAACATCTTTATTTGCAAAAAAATGTTCAAAGTAACCTTCCCTACGACGAATACATGCCCGAACACGCTTCCTTATCTCTATGACGGTCACTCTTGGACCGAATATGCGTCTAATTTCGTCATTATCTTCAAATACGTTTTGGAGAAGAATTTCGATACACGGCCTATTCCGTCTGTATAAACAAGGGACTTCATGTAAAAATCAATAGGCTAGGTTCTAGTCACTGTGCATGTAGCCTGTCGCCCTGTCAATCCAACGCCTGAAAACCGATATATCCAACCACTGCCGCACAGTAGTTCGATAGTGCACTAAACAATCGTCGTGTTCGAATAAACTCATAATCTTGTTTCTAAATTCAAATTTAAAACAATGATCCTAGCTCATTCCTTGAAAATTAATCTTAATTCTTACCATTTAAATTATTGGGTGAAAAGTAGAGCCCAATCAAGTCATTATTAATGATACCTATCGAAACATTTGAATCAAAACCGTATCCGTGGACCTGTTGGTTTTGCTTTTTTAGATTTCGTTGACTTTTTTGGGGCTAATAATGGATATTGTGATAGTTTGATCAGAGCACTATCGATCTACTGTGCGGCAATGGTAGGATGTCTCGGTTCCCACGTGTTATATTGACAGGGCGGTCCCACTACATGCACAGTGACTAGAACCTAACGCCGGTTGATTTTTACATAAAGTCCCTTGTTTATACAGACGGAATAGGTCGTGTATCGAAATTCTTCTCTAAAACGTATTTGAAGATAATGACGAAATTAGACCCATATTCGGTCCAAGAGTGACCGTCATAGAGATAAGGAAGCGTGTTCGGGCATGTATTCGTCGTAGGGAAGGTTACTTTGAACATTTATTTGCAAATAAAGATGTTTTTGAAATTGCCCTTTTCTTTACACTCTATTTATCATCAATTAATTCATTTATTTTTGAGTATGTTGTAAATAATTTTATGTTTCTGGGTAGCTAATAAACCAAGGAAGTTTTTCTAATAGTTTGTACGCTTAGTGTCATATATTTTTTTTGAAATAAATCCAGTTTTCTATCGACCAAATTAGTGACACGAAACAAAATTTGATAGGAAATTACTTGCTATTTTAAAACGAATGATCGTTGTGCCATTATTAGTATTTATAAATGATAACTGATGTATTGGCAACTGATTAAAACTAAAACTACTAAAATCCAACCAGTATTTTTTTATTTATTGATGTTTTTGTAATCAATTCGGGATTTTTTTACCAAAACCAAAAATGTTGAATATCTCAGAAACTAGCCACTTTCCGCCCAAGGACCTCAGGGCTAATTTTGTCGGAAATTAGTTGTATTATCACCTCCCGAGAGGAATACGTCGAATTCAAAGTCACCCTGTATAATAATACTACGTGCAAGTTACATTTCTATTAAATTGAAACCTGATTAACTAACTTCACATCTTTCCTTTATTAATAACCTTGATCCCTGTTCTATTTTTTGGCATATCTACATAGAGACTATATGCCATATCCATTTTACTTTTATACATAGAAACAGTCCTACTATTTTGCCAGTAGTACGCAATATTTTTCACTAATATACGAAATTCAGTAAGTCATTAGAGTAGTACTACGATATTTCACACTGCACTGTTGAAGCTACCTGCTATGCAGATTACGATCTTATCGGTTCAAACAGGTTTTTATGTAAACCCCTTTCTACGTCAAAGTAGGTTGTGACTTGCTAATTAGGTTGCTTTTTGTTTACTTTCCTTACAAATATATTGTAGTGTATTTTTAGGTTATGATTGTATTTGAATTAGCATATTGATTTTGTACCCTATGATTGTGTAATAAATAGGACGTTGTTATATGTTATCATATTTACAAAATAAATATGGATTCATGAAAGAAATTAATTCGTTCAATCATTGATTTTGTCAACATAAAAGAAGATAGTTCAAGCGTCTCATGCAAAATGATTTATTAAGAACTAAAAAACTCTAGAGATTTTAATCCTTGCTTTAAAAAATAAGTTGAGGCATCTTCACATGGCCACGACACTCTTAATTCCTGTAATATCATTTTATAGCTTAAATCCTATAAAAAGATAAGCGTGGAAATTGTCCCTAACATGTTAGGGACACGAACATTTCAGAAAAATAAAAAAATAACAATGTAAATTAAAGAACGGTCGTATATTTGGATTAGGGATACTATTCATAAATTCGGACCGTACCAAATCCCTATCCAATTCAAAACGAAAATATATCATAGGACATTCAATTCAAAAGTTATATTGATAAAAACGAAGGCTCTAATGTATTTTTTAGCATAACCCACTCGAAGTAACCGGAAGCCATATGAGCACAAATATTTAAAAGTGGTTTGCCTAGGGACAATTTTTTTGCCTTTTTTGTACCGTGAATTTATTTAATGGTTACTAACTATTAAGATTGGACCCTTTTTTGGTTTGACAGCCTTCGATCGTGCCTCGAAGAGATTAGTGTCCGCTTTGTGACTCACATTTTGAAACTGACTTTTTATAAAAATCGTGACAGACATTAATAAATAACAAATAGAAGGACGAAAAAGTTTCTGTATAATATTAATATTTTTGTAACAATCGCGACGAGAGTTTTTTGTTGTCCTCGAAAATTGATGTGGGGGAGAAAAAAACTATTTGGCATTTATAGGCATTTGGGGTTTGGACGCCTGTTGAAAGTCGAAATTGGGTTGCAATTTTTATAATTTTGTCTAGTAGAAGATTGGACCATTAAAATAATATTAGTTCGTGCCGCTTTTTGCTCCTCTTCCATTTATTTAAAGTCGATTTCTAGCACATTTTTGGATAAATGATAGATCTGAAGAGTCATGAAAGAAAACCATTGCAAATCGCGTTCCTTTCTTCAGTTCCAACTAAACCTAACTTGTAACATCCCGAACAATATTGTAGTTCAATTGTCAAGAAATAAAATCGTCTGATTGATGATACAGAGGACATACAATTTAGCAATGTCTGGTTTTCAATGGCCACAATACACATTCATCGCCCCGGTTGTGCCTACCGACTGTGCCCTATAAATAATACATTATACACCTCATTGTTATGAAACTCAAAGAAGTTTTAAGGGTGGATGATCTCTTAAAATAACAAGTGTTTGCTTCAATGATTATCGACAATACGTATACCTTTAGCTGCCTCAGAAAAGCCTTCCAATAAAAATAAATTCTGTAAACCAAGCATTTCATTTTAAATCTTACCACTTAAAATTTAAAGTTGCATTTTAGTTATCCTCTTTATATTTCCTACTTTTAAATAGTACAGAGAATTTTCAGGTTTATGCTAGTGATTTTAAAGTCGAAATTAGATATTTAAGTTAGAAGATTTCAATATAATCTTCAAATAAAATGTGCGTGAATATCACGGCCAAGTTGGTTCACCATACAAAGAAACATATCTATTGATACTTTGCTATTTAAATGGTTTTACACATTTATAATATGAGTTACGGTAAATACGTGTGTATTGTGTTCAGTCTCTATTTTGTTCGGATCATATTGTATGAAAATAATGCCCTTAATACTATTTCAATATTTAGACGAGGTCTCGAGGATGCTTGGAGTAATTTTTGTAATAGGTATTAAAGGTTTAGTCATTTAAATATTTGCGGAACTTAAATTGGGTCAATGAGGATCGTTTTGGAGATTATTTGTGAAGTGATGACGTAGGAGAAGTGGTGGGTAATATTTGCACGTGCAAATCACCGTCTTTGATGTATTAGATGAATACTTTATTAGATGGTGAGAAGGTTGATAGTTTTCTTATGATTACATATCCTTCCGTTGTAACTACCTAGATTTAGTATGATGCCCTTTACGTAAATGTTAGCCACAAGATGTTATCTAATGTATCCTTAAATACATTGACATTTTACTATAGCAACAGCAAAGCTTTACATATAAACAGCATTCCACGTGTCTGACAAAATAACTTAAACGTATTTTCATGACTTCCACAAGAAACACTTTTTTACCAAATAACCTTTATAATTAAAAACCCAAACAATAAAGAATCCAATATCAATTTAATTCTAAAGACAATATTGCTTACTAAACAAACCTCTTTAGAGTATTTAGTCCAGTAACTCATTAAAACTCTTCAGCTGGTCACCACGCCCACTGAAATTAATTATAAGAAATAGTCTGCGTCATCTGCTCGTAGTATAATAGGCTATAAGCTGTGTAGGGGTCTATAAGTGGGTCAGTGATAGGTCCCCGCCCAAGCCTCGCTCTCCGCCCAAAACGCCCACCAACCTGAAATAACAAGTTTCTCGTGAAATAGGTTGGCCTGTTTGTTAAAGGCCATTAATTTTGGCCTATTATGGGTAGGTATGTGGTGTTTAATAAAATTATTATTCTGATTTTTTATTGTAATTTTAGCTTTTATTGTTACACGAAGTGGTTCTTTATAATTTTATTTGGAAATCTGATATTTATGTGATTTTGAAATACGTGTAAGAAATAGATGAGATAATTTTTAGATCAGATCCAGATCAGTTTCATAATAGACTGTTATGAAACAGTCTAACTGAAAACTGACTTCTGCACTAACGTGCAGTGGCTCTCAAATTTATTAAAATCTTCTCAAAATAAGTTGCTCGAATGAAATTTGACCGTCAGTGATAGCCAATTTACAAAACTACAAATTACCCATCTACATCTGTCAAAAATGTATCATTGCCAATTTACGAATCTGAAAACATTTATTTTTTGAATGACTCGACAGAAACAGTTTGCAGCTTGCGTCGGCGTGTTAAAGAGCTCAAGAATTAATTATATCGAGTTAAATTCTTAGAAGTTGTTCAGAGTTCAAATAGTTTAAGAGTTCCCCGCCCTAGGAGTGAGTGCCACGCCCTATCACGCCTGGAGCGCGAACCTTCGAGGTTTTATCAACACCAAAGGTGCTCAGTAGGGCTGGCCAAGGATTTGAAGGCGGCACTCAAACTTGACATGTAAATTGTCTGGTCAAGAAGCCTTTGTAACAAGTTTCTAAGGTACCGCTTTGTGTTTGAAGTGCAATGGCGGCACTTTCGATGACAGTCGCTTATTGTCCGTCGGTTTTATTGAAGAAGAGTTTCGGAGAATGTGTTTTGAGTTTGGTTTATCGCTTAAAGGATAATAATGTGAGAGGATGTTTTCAATATCTAAGAACAATTATTATTATTATCAGCCATGTTTGTTTGACTGCAGGGTAAAGGCCTCCCTGCCCTCCTTGCACTCGCTTTTTCGTAGAGCTTTTATTCTGTAATTTTCTAAGTATTAGTTAGAAATCGCCAACCCACATAGACTAAGCGTGGTGATTAATGCTCCAACCTTCTCTATGTGAGAAGAGGCTTTGGTTAGCAGTTACCTAGTCTACTTATAAGCTGTTGATGTGACTGTTGAATAATCACATAACAGAAAAAAATTAAGCATCCTTGTCATTGCTCATCTCTTACAGTTATGAGAAACAGTCTTAAGTGGCCACAATCAAATTAACAATACCATATTATTAACACTATTGTTGTATGTTACCCTGAAGGACGAAAATTGTCTAGACACCACTCTATAATTATAACTCTTTTGAACCATCCTAAGAAGGATTACTCTCTAGGAATCTCAACTCAAAAGCTCTCCATCACCATGAACAAAAGACTTCATCAACTTCAAGTGTTAAAATGACAACGCACATTTTTTTGGGCAGGCGCCATTGCAGTAAACAAAATTTTCAAAACCATTTCCAAAGGTACAGTTAGACAAAAACTACATACATCAGGGTTTTTTTAGGACATCCATTCTTTGGTCTACACAATAAATGCTTAGTGTCCTTATCTTAAGATCTTGGTGTTCGTTTGTAAGGCCCGAGATGTTATCTTGGCTTTGGGGCCTTCCTTAATCCCAGTGCGGGCCTTACAATGGACCACATCATCGCGACACGTGGACTGGGACAAATTGGGCATTATGATTGTTTTTTTATTGTTGTCGTATTAATACATTGTTTTTGGGACATTGATGTATTGGTGTGTTTTGTGATTGTTTGTTCAGTTTTTTGAAGATTAACGTGAGGTGAGGTTCGGTTATATATTTAAATTTTATGTTGTTCAATGGTATGCTGTAACTATCGATCTATATTGGCAGACACAAACAATGGAATATTATCATGCTCTTCTCTACGAAATAGTTTTATAACTAACTCTGACGCTTAAAAGTGCTTTCCTGGTCTATTCGATATAAATAATTTTGACTGTCTTGACTAAGGACTTTGAAATATAAACGAAATTTTCCCCAAAGGTGTAGAAAGAATTTGTAGCACAGTTTTGTCTAACAATTTATGCCTGAGTCTAAGCGTCATGCTACTATACTAAGAAATTTTTGAATAATATATTTATATCAAACGGCTTCTTACTATACTTTATACAAGCGATCACAAGAAATAATATATTTATATCAAACGGCTTCATATACTTTAAACAAAACCTGAACCCTTCTTATGACTCGTTTCATGACATTTACACATAACTAACTACACATAATAGACTACAATATATTTATATGGCACGTTCTATAATTTCAACAAAGCAACACTCAAATTTATTCGCTCAAATGAACTGCATATGAGGACATTTGTCTTCATTGTCGCCAAATTTCTTCATCATTGTCACTTTAGAGACGTATTAGAATTTATTAAAAGACCTTTTTGGAAGTCATTTTTAAGTGTGTCAAAGGATTCGGCCAAGCGAGTGAATCGAGTCATTATACGAGTCAGTTATTGATGTTATTAGGTTCTTTGTTCGGCGCACGGTTCTATATTTTTGCTAAACGATTTTGTATGTACAGGGTGAGTGTGAAGAAATTAAGGTTACGTTGAAGATTTGGTTAGTGTAAAATAGGGAAGATGACTAGTTTTTATTTTAATGTTTGTCTTGTAGATTATTGAAACAAATACACGTCATTTCTAAGTACATTTTGTACGTAGAAATAACGTATTTGTTACCACTTAGGTATCTTCTGATTCGTTTCATCTAAGTAATATCTTATGTTTTATCTAAGTATTGTTATTTAATGACAAAATAAAATAAGTGTCTAATATTTTTCTCAAATCAATGGGCACTCGATTTCTTCTCAACTATTTCAGCATCAAAAATATCACACACAAAAATGACACCCTATACCTCGTTCACGGTTTGTCAACCATAGAACTACAAATCAATATCCAACAAAAGACCGTTTAATGGACCTTTTAGTAGTTAAAGACGAGACAAATTCACCTTAAAAGGCCATTCTATCACACTTGGAAACTGATAGTGATAAATATCACACTATTCCAAAAAATATACATCTAAACGACACTCTATTATTTTTTATGTTCCACGAAACTTTATACGAGCCGCTCCATTAAAGATGGAAATTAATTATTAATAAAATACATAAATGCTGAATTATTTTGACGTTTCGTTAAAGTTTATTGTATAGAATTGTGATAAATGTTTATATTTATAAAATTGATTTCTTTTTTAAGATTTTTTATATCCCATAGTACCTACTAAATATGGTATTAAATAAGTCATGCTTATAAATTATCAGATTAATTAATATTATTGAAATTGAAATGTCGTTATTTATGATTGGAAAACCTGTAGTTTTAAATTACCAATCTTTACCTACTGAGACACTGTTTATTTTTTTAAGACATTTAATATATGGTACTCACAATCATGTATCAATGTTGCGTATCTATCTATCCCATATAAGACGTCCTTAATGCTAAGTATAATTTAAAACGCAGCCATGGTATTAAAATTTTAAAACCATAGGACTACTCAATGTGAAAAGTGAACTTAATGGTTAGTTTTTGGCCACTAGACAAATGAGTCACATTTCTGTAGTAGGGAAATACTTCAACACAATGTTCAAGAAGCAAAAAGGTATATTTAGTCATCCATTATACAAAACTCTAATAACTTATTTATACAAACTGATGACTCACTAAATTGGATTCACAAACATATTACAAGATCTCACTTCATTTAATATCAATACAAATATTCTCAACATCTGCTTATAAGCTGAGAAAACATCCTTTGACGTGACGTCACTTCAATATCTCGCGTTCCGCCTAATATCTTCCAAGTTATGGTCTCCTTTAATATAATTATTGTCAAATGCCATCCACGGGCGCATATTCTTGCGCTCCAATGAATTTCTTTGCAAAATAAAATGCGCTGAATGGCTCGAATCTTTTCGAGGTAGTCTTCAACAATAGGTTGGAGGATAAAGCATCATATTTATTCCATAATAAATGACAATTATCGTAAATTGATTTCGAAGTCGACAATGTAACATGCACCTAACCAAACATAGACCGAAAAGGACTGTCGATGTCATTGTTAACCTTCGTAGCTTATAGAAAATATGAAATGTAGAATACAATGGATTTGTATTTATTGTGCTAGGTAAAGTTACAAATATTATGTTCGTACGGCATTTAGTTATGTTATTGGGGGACTTTTGTATAAATAAATAAGCTAGCTTTGCATACCTATTTGGTTTTCTTTTAATAAATAATAAACACTTATTAAAGGTAAGTGTTTATCTGAATCAAGAAATGGTCTTCTTGAGATTTGGCTCAAGGAAGAGATCAATACACGTAATATTTATATCTTTATTTATTACTGTAACATTGTAATTCAATTAAGAACACTTTTTTATTTTATGTTTGTTTGTTTAGAAGTTTAATTTGTATGTAATGTTCAATTAAAGTTGATTTATAAAGTAAAGTATTCGTTAGTAGGTACCAACTTCTGTTTTTAAATTATTACTTATATTTTGAAACCACCACAGATGACCATCACCACAAATGAGGCTCAGTTGGGCTGATGTCGATCAAGCAATGCGAAATAGATGACTTTAGAAAGAAGATAAGAGACATGGACGTTAAGTAAGTTTTCCGCGACGTTGCAGAAGAAGTTTTTGTATAATCCGTTCCTACTAATATAATTCTATTCATTGTTTAATAATGTTCAATTCGAAATAGATAACTTTACGTACGTACTTACTGATTGGGATAATATGCTTATAGAAGCAAAGCGTAGATGTTTCAGTATTATTATGCCGGTAGAATGCTACGTGATACAAATTACAGCTATCGCTGGTCACCTTGAGTTCAAGACTTCCACGTAGATCAGGTGAGACGATTCTAACAATGAAACAATACAAAAGGGAGCTAAGCAGAAATATTTTGACACGTTAACGAACATGTTTGAAGGAGGTGCAATAAATATCTTTTCTCAACACTAGTACAAGCAGATGTTTTAAGAAAGAGGTGAGTTCCGTGTTCGCGACTTGTACGACAACGACAATGAGTGGCCATCAATTAGACGCGACAGCTCCATTTAAACCAATACACAAAATATGTCGTTCAAGTTAAAAACTATATAAAAGTCCAGGTGTTTGTCCACAATTAGTGTATAATCACTATATTTGAAGTGTTGTCACGCAGTTTCTGAGAAGTTCATTGTTGGCCGCCACCCAGTAGGGCAATGTTTGCAAACGGCCTGAATAAGCCTCGACCAATATTTGCCTTAGGAATGAAAGAAACAATGCCTCCGGTGGGACAGTTAGCGTTTTCTTGTGAGTCACGGGACAATGTTAAGGTGGTGTCTCGCTGCTGCGATCGGAATATTTTATTTTAAATGGTTGAAATAAATAAAACTAGAAATAAGTACAGTGACTTGCTATGATATTTTATTGTTGTAATATTTAATTAAAAATAATTTGTATATTCATTCAAATGTCATAAAGGAAAAATTATTATTAATTAAAAATAATTAGTATATTCATTCAACATGTTCTCATAAAGGTAATCGCGGGAGGTTCGACCACCGAACATTTATTGTTCCCTATTTACCCATCATACTTTTAAAACTCTTAACAAAGTCGTTTCTAAGCACGAGCGTGATTTGCAATGAAATCTATAATGTTGATCCCTAAAGAAATTCTAGAAACATTAAATGAAAACATTTTCACAACAAAACCACAGATTTACCAAAATTGTTCTACTAAATATTTTCTCAACCAACATGAAATTCGTCGCACCAGAACCACACCTTAACAAAAATTTTGGCGACTATGTTTGCACGTCCGCGACGCTCGCCGCGGGAGGTTCGACCACCGAGCATTTATTGTTCCTCTATTTACCCATCATACTTTTAAATGCTCTTAACAAAGTCGTTTCTAAGCACGAGCGTGATTTGCAATGAAATCTCGAGCATTTGTCTCCTTAAGTCGTCTTTTGTCCGTTTCCACGCGCGTCGGCGCGCAAACAGAAGACGCGCGCAAATCGCCTCCAAATCCCACGGCGGGAATCCGGCAAGGAGGTTCGCCGCCTCTGAGATCGTTATCCGCGGAACCCGGAATTGACCCTCTGGAGACGTGGCTGAGCTGGCCGCCGCATCAGGTTCGGCGCCCACACAGTAAGAAATGTTTTATTTATAGTTCAGTTTCCAACTTAGGAGCCAAACGTCGGAAGTGCTCCACGAAGTTCCATCGACTGTCGAGGACGAGTCCTAGGTACTTCATCGTCGTCTCGACGCCGATGGTAACCCCTCCTGCCGTTATTTGGGACCCATCCGGAGGTGGCGCGTTCCCGCGGCCATGATGGCCTCGGATTTGTAAAGGACCTCGAGTTGGATTGAGATACTAGACTTTAAATACTCTACTAAAGTATACGCGATATCATTTTCTTGTCACAGATCAGCAGATAGTATCAATAGGAATAATTACAATTTTTAATTAACTTTTCAAACATAAAATACTTAACGATCAACATAAGGACTCATGCAGTAGTTGTTTTTATTATCACCAGCCGTTGACAGTCCATTACTTAACCATGATCCTCCTCAGTCGTCGTACAACTTTTTAATCAAGTCAAGAAGAATCTAGACCGAACAAGCAACACCCCTTATCTAGGACATCACAAACAGCCGACGTTCGTGACTACCTCGTAAGTCTCACCCACACGACACAGCCTTATCACATATGCACATAATTGTTTATAATAAGAACGAACACTACATTTGAATACTTAGAAGGAAGTGATAAAAACCTGTTAACAACCTCACATCCTGTGTAGATACTGTCAGTTTACTTTTACAATACTTGACTAAGGTTAGGAATGTCATCTTAATTTGCATATGCTGCAATCAATTTGATACTCTATTCTTAGAAGTATAGAGTTGGAAATGAAAATGTGTGCAGGAGTCAACCCGTTAGTGTGTAGTGGAACAATATTAGTGCAAAAGGATCAATATTTAAAGTACTTGATTAGGTTAAGTGAGTGAATGGTTGATTGTGTGGCGGTGGAGCGAGAAACTAGGTGGGATGGAGATAAGTAATATATGTACTAGGTTTATGTGTAATAGGAGCAGTGTATGGGTACTTAGTAGCTTATATTCAATCATGTTTGTATCATTCCTGGATAGAATGTTGATGATGTCCTTGCTCGGTACATATGTATTGTGCAATATCGGTAACAAGTCTATTTTACATTTCTTAATCTCAATCAATAAACCTGATTTATTTTTCGTTAGTTAGTACCTGGCTTAGAGTTAAGTTTTCTGATATGTACATGTTTCGGACCTTGCTTGACCAGTACACAAAATGAGATTGTATTCTAAAAATAATAAGTCACAACATACATAGGTACGTAGAAACTTAACTCAAACTAACGGGAGTCTTTTGTGAGCTTCTATGATACGCATACATGTTAAGATACCAAACACTACAAAGCACAAGAAATTGATTGTCGGTAACATTAAAAAAATCCAACTCTCCAAGGAATCGCTTTCAAGAAGTATCTTGACTGACAAACACGCCAAGATCCACCAATACATATTGTGTCGCCAAATAGCTTCACCGCGTACAAAGCGTTTAGCAATCAGAGCACAAATCAAGACGGGTCGAATAGACCCACACTGAGCCATTATCCTTCAACCGTCACGCCGAACTTCAATACTTTGACACTATTGTGAAATTTCTCACTTCGGTGTTGGCGACCCGCAGCGTTTGTCGGGTTAACCGGGCCATTGTGGGCACACGTGCGCAATGAATGGGCCCCGAGAAGGTATCTTAGATTTGACAACCCTATTTATGTTTGCGCGCCTAATTGAATTATAGGGCGCGGCCTTATGAGGGCGATAGTGATCCGATTTTGTAATTAGTGTTGTGTAGTGTGCTGTTTTGAATGCGGCGGTATGTGGGGAAATAACTGCGGTATACGGGTGTTTAAACTAATCTTGATTGGTTTGGTTTACGTAAATCTGAAATGTAATATTTGATTTATGTTTGTCGCTTAGTTTCTTTGTAAGCTGTTACTTCTAGTAACGTAATGTACGAGTATGTAATGGAATTAACTTTTACTGTGACACCAATTCAAATGGATAAAGTATGATTTGGTTTGTAACTCAAACGTCTACGATGGAAATAAAAAAATGATACTCTTATGGCGACTAATAAATTGAAAAAAAAAACTAAAATAACATTACAAGTAATTTACATAAAACCGTTTGGCCCATTACTTGCCAATTTTAATTTCAAGTACAATTCAGTTCAAATTAACGGCACTCCATAGCCTAAACTTCGCGTGCCCATCCTTCACCTCACAAACTTCTCAAAAACCATTTTATCACCACCTTTAAACTTCCACCAAACACGGCAAATCTGTTCTAAGTCGAGAGCTCATCGTATACTGGTTCTTCGATATCTAAATAGTGACGTCCTTGAGAGCTTGGCACATATTTGCTTTGGTCTTAGGATTGACTTGTGTTATCTTTGCAAACAAGTGCTACCCCCGCACTTGTTTGGTGATCGGCCAAAATGGCGGCGATACGGGTTACCAAATGTTTGTGTAGGTTATGGAAAAAGGTTCCGAGTTATATATAAAAATAAATACTCCCGTCACAATATGTGGGTGTATTTATTTTTCTGTTGATGATTGGGTAAGATTGTTGGTGCTTATTTTTGTGTAGCATCTTCTTTTAGGTTCTTAGAAGTTCTTCTATTTAGTTTGTGTAGTTTAGCTGATTAAATAATACGAACCACAGTAACGGCAGAGTATACCAAACTTTCGCTCCCACTCCTTCTCTTTTCACGGTTATAGTATATAAGGACAACAAATTTCAGCAGTCAGCAGCGTTCTCACAGAAAACTTTATTATACACTTTTATAAACACTAAAACATATGTTTCAAATGAATCCAGAACCAACTTACAACAGTTTACAACTCAACATACCAAAAATAACATACATCGCTTCACGCCTGTCTCCTATGGGATAGGTAGAGCCTATGGATCATCATTTACTACGAATCTTACGTACTTCTTTTGCTTCATCAACAGTACAGTCTTTTCATGCATACTTTTCGATATAACACCAAAAATAACAAAAATACATATAAAAAAATTAGTTTAAAATAAGTTTTGTAGTTCCATGCTAATCTTGGTTACAGACGGATATCCCAACGACAAATTAGCAAATCAAATTAAAAAACTATTTCAGGAAGTTTCACCTTATTAAAACTAACTTGTCGCTATTTGATAGAAATGGCAAATATGTGGAAATCCACATATTTAAATGTTGGTATTTAATGAATTTGTCGATCTTGATCTAAAATGGTACGACCAATGTATCAGATACACTGGTTACACATTGCTTTCGTTCCGTATATGGTGAAAGGGCAAGTATTGAAGACTTGAGTGCCTGTATACCTTTACATAAATTTAAACTAAACGTGAGAGAAGTGTTTGGTAGTGTGGTTAAGTATCAGCAAAAGTTTAACTAATCTAAATAGTGAAAATGAAATGAAAATTTGGAAATTAAAGTTATCACACATATGGATAAGTATGTCTGTCATTGGGAAGGTCTATATTCAGCTGTCTTGTGGTAGATATAAAGTTCGTGATGATAATAATAATTATCTTCCAAAGAGGTAGTGTGTCCATAGAGTATGTATTAGACTTGATCCCTACTTACATACAGACCAAATCCAGTCAATAATCGCATGTTAACCACTTGCAGACACTCGCATTCAAATTTCCTACTTTATTCTACCACACAATATTTCAACGGTATTTAAGAAATATGTACTGAAAAACACATTACAATCAAAGTTCACATAAAAATGTCAAGCAATTTTTAATGCCTGTAACTTTACAACCTTCGTAGAAGTCATATAAACGCGACATTAACTTAACATGAATAGTTTTACAATACATTGAAAAGTATCAAAGCATTATAATAGGAACTCAATGAATTTTTTTAACAAAAGATACAATGTACTACAATGTTGTGCGTATCTAATTTATAAGGTACTGTCTGTACTTCCAGTTTCATTCATGAAGACTATTATAAGATATAATGCACTTAAAGCATCTTTCAAGTGTATTTTTCTTTGAAGATAATAAGGGGAAGCCGATGTCATGGTCTCACAATAATTTATTTTTATTTTATATGCAGTAGACGAGTTTAGTATGAAAAACTACAGTAATACAGTTTTTAACGTAACTAGAAAACTTTTTAAATGATAAATGATAAATGATAAATGATAAATGATATTTATTTTGCAAATAGGTTATAAAATAACACTTTTACACGTCAATCTCTTAAATAACTAGATGAGGCCGGCATTTCCTATCCGACTACTCTGAGAAGAAATGCCGAAACAAACTCAGAGGTCATAGTCTCTTTTAAAGTCCAGACAAAATCAATTAAAGATGTCGGAGAACCGTGCAAGTTGATTCTGTAGTGGTCTTTTGAGGAAAGAACCACAGCAGTTTGAGCGGACCTGTTCAGATGGCAGCACGCATGTGTCAGTTTACAATCAGCTCAGCTGACGGCTGTTGCTGAATGATCCGACGAACAACACCAACCAAAAGAACATTTGGGTAGGCCACACAAATGCTCAAACTGTCAGAATATAATTTACTAAAAATAAAATGACTAGCAAAAGTCTCACACGGTCCTCAAACTAACAATTTTAAAAGGAAATATAAAAATATAAAAGGAAAAAAAATATAAAACAATGTCAAATTAAGTTTATGTCAAATTGTATAAAAAATGTAACTATATGTTACAAACATGTCAGCAAGACCTGTGTGGACATTATAGCTAAATAAGCTTTTATAACACACGAGATTTATTTGAATGAATGCTTGACCTTGAATGACCAAATTGATAGTTAATTTATTTCAGGAGCTATATTATATTGGTGTGTGTATCATTTTTACATTGCCAGGATAAAATACTATTTTACTTCTATGTAGTCTATGTAGATTAGTAATTTAAAGCCAGTTTATTTTTGACAAGTACCTAACCTTTTAAAAAGAGTTAGATAAAACTTCAGTAGCAACCGTTTCTTTGTAATTTCAGGTGTGAAAAAAATTACCCTGATTTCATAGAAAACACAACGTGCGCGTATCAAATCGACACTCAATACTCATTCATACATTGAGTAACTGCACTGCACTAAATCGGATCCTTACATAATTTATCTATAAGGCAAAACCGGGACATAATAAGGAAATGCCGATTACACGGTTAAAATTAACGGAATACTGAAGAAGCAATTTCACGTGGTTCTCAAGGAATGCCGTGAAGCCTTTTAAAGTCAGTTTCCGCCATTCACTGAAGTGAGTGACCGTTGTGAAATCGATTGCGCGTGCGCCGCCCATTCATGAACGCCGATCCTTAAGATTGAATGAACGACTCGTTTAAAAGGTGTTACGTAATTGTCGATGGGAGTGGCGTAGTGTTGGTATTTATTGTGTGAGACTGGAATGTAAGTACTTGTAGGATACGTAAAGATATTACATATCGACGCTGGAAAGGCAAAATGTATTAACCGCCATTATATGAATTGTTCAGTAGAGCGATTTGAAGTTTCAAATTTTGCAAAAAAAATCATAACTAATTAATTACTGGAGCTTTTTCATTGAAAATCAAAATAGTTATTACAAATAATGTTTACTATGAAATGTAATTATAGAAAATAATTAGGTGTCTTCGTGTCCAAGATTTTGGAGTTAATACAACGCAGGCCCATAATCTTGGTTAGGTAAAATTGACTTAAGTCAGTTAACCATACTCACCGTGTCCAGGTAAAAGATGTTTTAACGAACAAAAAGCTGCATAAAATGAGCTAGAAAAATGTGTTATATTCTATGGGAAATTGACTTATGTGTAGATTTTATAATAATTGCCAATCTGTAAAATGGATTGCGTATTTTTTTAGAAAAATGGAAAGGTAAAGAGTTTTAAAACCAATCTAGTTGTAAATTTAAGCAGATATAAATGACTTATCAATAGTTTGTTACTATCATGTACGCTTTATGAGCCAAAGTAAAAAAATGAATGGATTTAAAACAAAAAAATATACGAAAAAGTCTAAAATCACCGGTGTATTAACCGCCATCAAAATGCTCATATTAAGGCGTGACATATACCATTCGAAAGAGAAAAATCAGGCGATTCCAACGGTATATATAACTCATTTTCGACCAAAGTGGCGCTTAATACATTTTGCTTTTCCAGCGTCGATATATATGTATGGCTTTGGCTTTATTAAGTTAATTGTTCTTTATATAAAGTTAACCTCTCGTATATGTTAATAAGACACACATAGAAAACACATTGTGTTTTCTATGTGTGTCTAGATCCACGCGAAACATTGTGTTTCGCGTGGATCTGCGGTCTCAAAACTACGTAGGTCGAGTGGTCTTAAGTTCGACAGTTGAGCAAGATTATACCTGAAGAGGTAGGTTACGTACTTACGTAGAAGTACACGTTGTAAAATTTCTCAAAAAGTAGAAAATAGGTTACGTACTTACGTAGAAGTACACGTACGTTATGTTTGTAATATTTCTGAAAAAGTTGAAGATACACCCAAACATAGTCTGACTCAGGAATCTCGAAACATCTTGCTCGACAGTCGAATTTGCAACCACTTGACCGAAAGACAAACGAAATGAATTCTACTAAAGATAAAAAGCACTGTAGAATTAAAAATCTTTTTATTATTTCCAACTGTTTTAGTTCAAATAGATATTTTGTTGGCAAAGCGCAAATATAAAGAGATTTGTTTGAGCACCACTTCGAGAGGTTTGCTTTAACGGTTGAAGAATTCAGTTATATATAACTGAGAATTATTTATTTGACTAACACATATTGTATCTTAAAGGAATGTGTTATTGAAGCTTTTAACTGTGAATAAAGAGATAGTCTTCCTATTAATTTTTTACTTAAACAAACGAAAATTACTCAAATTTCAACAAAACAATAGGATCAACCTTGCAACTGTTTGCACACACTTGCAACCAAAATCCTCTAAACAAAAGACATCAACGCGCTCCATTTAGAGACATCGACAAGAGAATCGTTATATCATAAAATTAAACTAAAAAAAACATATCTAATAAAAAATTACGAAAATTATCGGGACTATAATGAGCCCCTATACTCAGCATGGGTCCGAAATTCAATCAATAGGAATTTATTGCCCAGATTCGCGAAGGCTACGCTTCGTTTCGATTGTATAAGGCGGGGTATTTTTTGTCCGAAGATAATGCGCCGGCGCGAGCTAAGGCCGTCGCCTATTATGCCTAGCACAGAAATGACAGTAAAAGTTACGCCCACTTTTTAGATCCTTTTTGTGCAGTCTTCAAAAGTTTTTAAAGATTAAAGAATAAGTTTATGGTTACCGTTTTTGTGTTGAACTACGGTTTGATAATATAATAGGAGTGTTCGTATTATGTATCGTTTTATTGTGTTTTGTGTATGTATTCTGAATACATTATGTACGATTAGGTTATAATATACAATTAGGGGGTATTTTGTTATACTTTAAAGAATCTCGACTCATTGGCAAATTGTCTTAGTTATTATTTAAAGAATCTCGACTCATTGGCAAATTGTCTTGAATAGCTTATAACATAACCTTATTGTGTGGTCATTCAGATATAACCTGAAAACTAATATTTATGCAAAGAATAAAGTCTGCAATCTATAATTGTATTAATATTGATCAATCATTAATTAAATAAACAATCTGAATTTTAAACCGAATATCTAATCTATAGGTCACTCCTATTGTGGGCAGCATCCGTCCTTGCGATAACGACCTCCATTATCTCTTAGATACACGCAAACAACCTCCAATGCCTTCTAGTGGCCATCTAACACGTGTTCAAAATCCTTTGTTATATTAACTGTACTACCACAATAACCTATTTTCATAACAGAGAAAATTCTACTTTGCTTCCTCAACACTAGGGTGCTAATTTGAGTGTGAAAATTTGGCGCACTTCTCGAAATAACGTCTGGCAAAAACGGTGTAAGTGCCAGAGAGTGTTCACTTGAAACTGAATGGTATGATAAGAAAGTTAAGGTTGGTTTTCGGTTGTTTTTGGTTTGGACAGATACCTGTTTACTACAGCAATAAAAGTGAAGAATATCTCTTGATTTTTAAGGGGCACTTTAAGGCTCTTGTAAGTTCTCTCGTAAAATGATTGTGTTACGGCGATCCATCAAATCGAAGACATTTCGAAGGCTTCTATTGAGCTTTTTGCCGCCCCGTCATTTCCTGTGCCCGAGGCCGGGATTTCGACCAAATTTTTGCGAGAACAATTAAACTTTTTTTAATTCAATTTTTTGCTTTTTTCGGTCAGTCGTTAAGTATTAAGTTACCGAATCTTAGATAAAATAAGTTTTTTGAGTAAAAAGCCGTTTGCGATACGTGAGTTTTTGGGGTTTCTTTGGCGATTTTTTTTCTAAAATCTATCTTTTCGAATGGCCGCGTTTTGTTAGAGATAAGTAGCCATGGTTTTTTTATTGGACGTCTGAGTTATAGGTATAGTTGCACCTGCCTCTTATGTACTTACTAATGCTGAAATTCCATTGGTGACATACTTATGTACTTACTAATACTTTTGGCGACATAGCTAGATATATTGTATTACTCATATACAGTATATTTATGTAAATTTTTAATACCCTTTGGGCATTTTCATCTCATATGGTAAAAAATATTGTCATAGGCATGTGGTATTTTGTTGCAAATCAATTACAATGTGACTACTAAGTGATTTTAGCACAAAAATGTTAATTGGAAGCTTCCTGAGACGAATCACAAAAAGTAACGGGACACAAGAGATTCATATTCCGGTCGCACATCTTAAAGACGGCGATAACGACTTTACATAGTCATCAAAAAATTTCGCCACTTCTTTCGTGAACGCAACAAAAATCCGCAGTTTCCGGTAAAAAAACTGGAATGCGGGAGTAATTTAAAACCGCACGAAATTACCGCCGTTACACACACGTGCAGATAAAAATACCACTTGTTACTATTTTTTTAAAATATCGGTAGGTAACTAAGTAACAAAAAAGTTACGAAAAAATTATGCGAATGTAACAAAAAGGAATATTTGGCTCGTAGTTTTGTTTTTATGGTGTTTTTGTGACACGTGTTTCTGATTTGTGGACTATTTGTGTATTGGGCTAATGGGAGTGTGTTGTCGCCACATTTCCTCTCGTTGATTGCGTCAAATATTGCGACTTAGGCGCCTACTTCGTCGTCTCGTCGTGTGTCCAGAATTCGGATCAGATTTGAGATAATAGATAAAACTTGACTTTAATACTTTATGTGGTGTTGTTCTGTTACAAAAAGCTAATTTATAGGAGGGTAAAGAAGGTTTCTGCAAAATAAATGTTGTCTCTTATTTTTAGCACCTGAGTTCTATTAATTTTAAAGTGCAAACTGACTATAAATATTCAAGCCAAATCCTCACAATGCTGAAAAATTGTTATATCAGGTGTTTTTTTACACTAAGACAAAATAAATATTCCAAACTCATAAATTCAAATTACAAAGTGTTGGTCTGTATCTCGGTTTGAGATTAAGCATTATGATATGGCAATCCATATAACGTAGCAATACTGCTAGCCTTATTTACGTAAATTTTTTGATGCTTTATAATTAGTAAGTAATTTTTAGTTTTCTTTTAATTTATTTTGTTAGTTTTTAAGTTTTATAGTTTATGAATAGTGTGTAAATATTATGTCATAAATAAATTATGAATAAATATTCTACTTAAATTTTTCTCAGTATCACAGTCACCCTACAACCAAATCGGAAGGAGCTAAGTGTTATACAACGCACCTAATTATGTTCCCGTAATAGCTTCCTGTACAATTTGCGAAACAAGGCTCTTCACCACTAATGCGAGTATCATGTCAATAGGTTGAGGGCCTATTGTCTACCCAGTGGGAACCACTTGTACTCCGCTAGAAGTCACGGTTTTTTGTTCCTAGTAATTGTAAGGAGTATTAACCTTTTTTTTAGTTTTGTCTAAGGCCTTTGAGAGCTTTGGCACTTGACCTAATGGATTTCAGATATTATGGTGTAATTGTTAACAGATTTCCAAGTGGTTTGGATTCATTTTAGTGATATTTTGGTACTTTGCTAAAGTGGTTGTGAGTATAAGTGTTTCCTTTGACACGTTTTGAAGTGATGTTGGTAATAATTTGTAAGTTTACTGATACTTGATGTTGAGTTTTTCTCACTTACCACACCGACCTATGATTATTAATTCACTACTCACAAATTAATAAACAACTTAAATATAATGAAGCACATCTTGTCATAAGTCTTGTAAGCAAATTAGTAAGATATCATACATTATATACATAATTCTAAATAGAATAAGAGCTTCCACAAAAAATAGATTACTTTCAATATTCATCCTCCTACATACAGCATAACAATATACACATTATCGCAAAGCCTTATTATATTAAAAGCATATCTTTATTCAGTGTTATCTAATCTCCATTGTGCCTAAACAAAGTGAAGCTGTACCGACAAAATTATTCCGATAACCACCGGTTTCTTTTAAAAACTTCACGCTTTGACCATGAATCAATATTAGCGTTACTTCTTAACAAACCTAAGTCCCCGTGAACCAGTCATTTGCACCCTCAAACCTGAGGACTTGTTAAAAACGGCACTTTGGATGACTTCCCTTGTTGGGACATTGAAGCGTGAACTTTTGGGACAAAGTTAACAATACCGTTGAAGAATCTAAAAATTTTGTGACATGATCCTTATCACGATGGGCTAGAGTTTACTTTTGATGTGTCAGTCTATGTGGTAAGTGAAATATATAGAGTTGTAAATCACAAGTTTTACCAACAACATTATCTGAATTTCACGCAAGAATTATTTGTTTTAGATGAGAAGGTTTCCAAGAGAATTGTTGAGGGCCGTGATTTTTAACAACTGTGGTATCGGTTCACAGTTTAGTGATTCTGAACGAGCGTTCGGTCGGTCGCATATTGATGCAGTTGATGTCATCTGAATTATTTGCGTCCGTGTTCTGTACTGGTAGCAAGTAAAATGATTAACAAAAAGATTTTAATAATAATGGATTTTGTTAGTAATAGTTTGATGATGTTAGTACATTGTGTATTTGTACTACTCTGTGAAAGGATAATTTTAAGACTGATGATTATACCTAGATTAGGTAAAGCTGACATAATTCATTTAAGGAATTAAGATATTATTAGTACCGTATATACGTTAGAGAATTATACTATTGAAAACAATTATCATGAAATATAAGTCCTTCTTCATGATAATCAACTGTCTTCTACGCTCTACCTCCTCCTACTTGATTCGTTTACCTCATTACTCAGTGTCGTGATACTCAATCTGTATCACCATCTTTTTAGTGATCTTTCTCCTCCCATTTCTTTCTGGAGGTGCGGCGATTCCCTAATTATTGTCTCGATAACCGAACTCCAATATAATCATAGTTTCAATACAATTCTGATTTATAACTTCCAATCACATCCTACCACCGAATTATTATCCCCTATACAATCATTACTATCTTCTTCATATACTTTTTCAATCTATTATTTGTGGCAATAGTCTCTTTTTTGTCAACGATACAATACCGCCGCTCTAAATAACTAGCTATCTTAGTCGGATGACACAAACGCGCCGACAAAGGGGCGGCGATCCTCACACAGTGGTCATAAGCTTCGTGCCACACATGAACATTTTGATCTGAGGCTTATCTAAGGATTTGTGTGATATGTATGATGTATGTATGTAAAAGGAAGGATTTATTTTGAGATCTATTTTATGTATGGTGCAAATATGGTGGGAGTAGTAGCAAATGTGACTGATATGACCAAAATTTGTCTTTGAATTAGGCAATGTTTTTGCGTTTAGTGTTTTAATTGATTTCATCAGTAGAAACTGTTTCTTATTAAGGCCGCTTTTCCACCAGAGATGTGTTTTGTAGCTATGCTACGAAGATGTAATAGCTAAGCTGTGCAACTATGTGACCGTTTCTACTTAGCTGCGCGAGGAAAATGCACAGCTCGAGTATGCGATTTATCGACAGCAAGGAAGCCATCCGTGGCACGCCACAAAACACAAAACATAGCTTTGCTGAGTCCGTTTCCACCTGTGCTATGTGTACCAATTAATATGATTGGTAGAAGCCAAACGCATCCACAGCAACGTAGCATAGCACATCTCTGGTGGAAAAGCTTAGGGTAAGTCGAATGATTAATATGGATTGTTAGGTGGGATTTATATTTATTTAATTGTTAGTTTTGTATTAATCACGTTCTTATTAATCTAACCAGTCTATCTCATGGCGGAATGGCAGCAACGACTGTCGCAACCGAGGGCTGGGCTCGCTGTCATCGCAGCGGTAAGTCCCCTCTTTGAGGAGTGGCTAGAGAGGCGCCACGGCGTCCTCACCTACCGCCTAACGCAGGTGCTTACCGGACATGGGAGTTTCGGTAAGTTCCTGTTCCTTATTGGGCGGGAGGAAACGCCCGGGTGTCATCACTGTGAGGACCGCCCGGAGGACACGGTAGAACATACGGTGGCGGTGTGCCCTGCGTGGGCTGAGCACCGCCAAGTCCTCAGGGATGTGGTCGGCGACGGCGACCTCTCGCGCCCGGCACTGGTTCAGGCCATGGTGCGGAGCGAGAGGGACTGGGATGCCGTCTCCTCCTTCTGCGAAGCAGTCATGCTAGCTAAGGAGGAGGCGGGGCGCGTGAGAGAACAAACCTCCTCACGCCCCAGCCGTCGCGAAAGACACTCCGGGCGTAGGGGATCCCGATCTCCGGCCACCGTAAGTGCGGGCCTGCGGACGGCGAGCAAGGGTAGCTCACCGCCCGAACAGAACCAGACCCGTGCGTGCGGCGCGTCGCGTTCCGCGCGCGCCTCAAAGAGCCATCAGACCACCACAGATGGGGCCCAATAGGGCTGATGCCTGATCCACAATGCTGCTTAGTGGACTAGTGTAGCGGGATTTACCGGGGCTCCGGCTCGAAAAGCAGGAGAAGGAACGGGGTGGTTTTTAGTCAGTAAGAGTCTGACACTCCCTCTCGCCTCGCCCAAGGCGAGAAAAGTCATTGGATGATTTTACCCCCTCATAAAAAAAAAAAAAAAAAAAAAACCAGTTTATCTAGTCTTGTGGGATAAACAGTATAATATTATTATACTCATCCACATTAGCAAATATAAAGACAAACTAATTGTTGAATGTAGGTAAATATGTGATGAATTCTTAAAGAATAGTTGTAGTTTATGATGGTATACAGTCCTACGAGATTATCCATGTATTATGTTAAAATTTCTATATTCTGTAGATAAATATAAATACGCAACCATAACCAAAATAATTATTGTAAAATTTCAGCGATTTGCTGAATTTTTTTATTTGATTTGTAGAGTTATTTGCACGTAGTATAGTACATACAAATAGTAGATCTAGTATTGCAACGTCGTCACAATTCACATTATTTTAGTGCACAAGGTTTTAATTTTAATGAGGTAACATTATACAAAGGCACACCTCATTTAATCCTCAGAAGTTTTAAGCAGAGTTATATTGAAATTTGATAAATTGCTGGACCAACAAGGTTGTAAGTAAACAAAAGTTTACAAGATTATATAGCTTTGATAAGACCCTACTATGTCATAACGACCTGTGCAGCTTTAATAAAGCTTGGTGTTTAAAGATGAGCAAAAAGTAAAAACTTGTTTATACATAATTAGGTTTCATTAGTTTGATACTTAGGTGAGGTATCATGGTAACTTGAAACTAAGTTTTGACTAGATAAAATAGGGAAGCGAATTTTGAGATAAATAATAGTAATAACCACAGATGAAGGATACAAAGAAATAAAATTTTATGTGACATGTGGACGTAGTTAACATGAAAAATAATCTGCATCCATTGTGGAGATTAAAGAATTCACTTAAACTGCCAATTCTAAGATTCATAACCAGCAGCTGTGACGGAAGGTAAGTCAACATCAATGTAACGGATCGCGAACCATGAAATCGCGCGAAAATCTAAAAGCCGTGTCGCATCCACTATGGCTTACAATCCCTGAATCAAAGGACATGTGTTTGTAATACTGACACCCGTACACTGTATCGAATCAACGAAGAAAGCCCGTACAAATCTCTAAGAAATAACCGAAAAACCGAAATTTTTCAGCAATTCGTTCCGCACGCGATTTCACGGTGCCCTATTACTGTATCCTGCTCGCTATAAAACCTTTGACGGTGTTCGCAGAGGCTGACAACCTTCGTACTACGACTTCAATCTCTTAGCTGCATCAGTGGCATACATAACTTGATAACTATTTAATAAAATAGTAAAACATGACAAAGTTTTTTAGTCTAAAATAAAATATAAAATCTTTTTTTGTACCAATTGTATTGTTTTACCTCGATTTAATTTAGAAAAGTTGAGATTTATTTTTTTATTAGGTATCCAGCAGATAAAATCTCATTACCTTCCCTCATTCTCTACTTCATTATATTCTTCATAAGACCATTTAATTTTATAATTTACCAGGCATTTGTTAACCTTGGCATACTTAACAAAACATCCAAAAGGTTTACAACCCCTGTCTAGCGAAGGTGTCGCACTTTTGTAAGCGGAGTCGACTCGGAACGAATCGCGAACAGAATAGCGAACGATATATCATCCTTAACCGACAACTCTGGACGTCTCTGCAATAGAATGGACATCCCTCGTCCTTACCTTATGTCACGTATTTTCTACCATTGCTTGACACGTAGCTCTCCATTTTTTATGCAATACGTGACACTGAGCTATAGTGATGTGGTGGCCACTGTGATATTGGTTTATGATGGTATTTCTAGTCTTCTTTTTTATGTTAGACATTTATGCTAGAAAGTGTATACGATGAACCCGAATCAAGGAAGTCAGAAGCTTGAATATGTAGTAATAAGTATAGTAGGTTTGGCCTTCAAAAATTTTCTCTTCGTAATCGTTGACACCTTTTCTTAACACTTTCCTAAATATTAAAAAAGAGTGTACATTTCAATATTACATAATATGACTTCAAATTTTCCTGATAGTATTAAATAGAAATAATAAATGAAACATTCAGTTACCGCACTCAGAGACATTTAATGATTCGTTAATCCAGTTGTTAGTAATTCTTTTCAGTACAAAACATAAATGTAAAAAAAAAAAAAAAAAAAAAAAAACATTATTGAGGAATGGTTTAAGTAATCCCTAAATGTCTCTGAGTGTGGCAGTAAGACTAAGTTCAGTAATAAAGAATACAGTTACGATTACTAAAGTAATAATCCTACCTACTTATTACTTACACATTAGCTGAAACCCGGTTAAAATTTTAAATGCAAAAGCAAAATTATTTTAAAGCACAAAATAAATGGACATCAAGTTTCACCAAAGGGAACTTTACGAGAATTTTAATACGAAATAATTAACAAAGAAATTAGCGAGCAGAACCAATTTATTTCTGTAATGCACCATTTAAATGCAACTCGAAATTTTATGACGAAAACCTTTCGAAGCTTATTATTATTAATATTTATTTATTTTCAATAATTTAAAACGGTATTCGAAATAAGAAAACTCATTATATTTTATTGTCGAACATTCTTTACTTTTTTTATTCAATATTTGCTTTTTAAATTTTAATTATAATTGGAATAATTGGCATTGTGGATTAAGAAAAAGTTTTCATTAAAAAGGTTTGCAATTAAGAACCTTTTTAAGCTGGTTCATAAATATGGATATTGGCTATCGATGCTGATAGTGATCTATAATAATAAATGATGATTGACGGTCTGTTTGTTTGTGCAGTTAATCAGCGATAAGGATATATGACATCCAATTTCTTTTACCATAAATAAATTAAATCAAAAGCTTGTAGTCATTTTTCTTCTGGTAATTAACTGTTTGAACAAACATGCCGTCGATCACATTCATTATTGAGACAAAATTTCTTTTGTGTATGATGACAAAATTAATTAAACGAAATTAATGAAGAATTAATTCAGTATATATTTAATCAATATCATTTATTTATTTGATTTATCATTTATCACAAGTAATTTTGTGGACTACTTACTCTTGTCTGGAACTTTATTCGTGTTTACAGGCTAAGTTATCTCAAGGTACATATTTGTAAGAATTATGATAATAGATACTATGCTATATAAATTATGGTTGAGGTTATTAACTAAAAAAATATAACTATCTCATTGGTCGAATGGTCGCAAGTTCGACTGCCATATAAGGGGTATCGGGTTCGATTCCCTGATCGGGCAAAGTAATACTCGGCTTTATTCGGCTTTTCGAAAATTTCTCATTAGTAGCACGGAGTCTGAAATTGTGCCTAGTATATGGCAATAGGCTTATTACATGGGATTTATAACACAAATGGTGAAAAGTGGGTGTACAATTGTACATTGTACTGCGGCATTAGGTGCCGTAAAGTGCACGTCTGCCTACGCCTTCGGGGATAAAAAATGCCAAATGTCGATTGCATTGCGTTATTTACTAAAAAAAAAACATAATTTATTCATGTCCAAATAACACTATTATCAATATAATAGCTAAAAGGGAACCTAACACAAGTTTAGTCTCCATTCTTTTTTAACAATAAACTAAAAAGATCGAGCAACAAAAGCAACAATGCAATAATGCATTATAAAGTTTCCTTTCACCCTTTGAACTGTGAAAAAATGCGTCGGTGCATAAAGAGGTCATGACCTCTCCCAAGAGTTCACTTTACTGAATGAACGAGTGAGTGCGCACCCCACACTATTGTACACATGTTGCACCCCCCTGTACATAACTTGACATTATTATAAAAACAAATCTCACAACAGGTTCCATTCAAATACTGTCACAGAGAAGTAATTTCCATTTGATCGTGAGAAAATTGTTTTTTGTTATAATTCATGTGAAAATGTAAAATTATATTTTTTATTAATAAATAATTCATTGGAAGATGGTAAAGATGAATAAAGTTTCCAAAAAATACATTTTCATATTGGAAATTTTGCGTAGATAAATATATTTCAAGTAATCATTTTTTCTGTATTTAAATTCACGCGTATAGTATCTATATCAAATTTATTCACGCTTAGTATTTAAGTATACTATCATCTAGTTTCAACAATCTATTTGTCGAGTTTGCTATGAAACTAGCGGGATTTTGACAAAAACTCCTTATGAAATAAAAATGTGTCAAAAATTCTATTTTTAGTGGCCTGGTAGCCTAAAAAATGGTCACGTATAACCAAACAATTTTCTATTTCTATCATTCTATATTTGAAAATACAGTTACCCGCGTAGGCTGTCCAGTTAGACTGTTAAAACCTAGCTGTCGACTTCAAAGCAAATATTCATAATCTTAATGCATATCAATAAAATAAAAAACCCATGTATGAGATAAGTAGATGGGCTTTAAATAACATAATTATTTGGTTGTAAAACTTTATTACACTCATTCTTTTTTATTAGTACCTCATATGGGTATATTTCAAGGCTAAGTCCATGATAAAAAGATATTTCTTTTACTCTAGTGATTGAAATAAGTGTCAATAAAGATACCAATCTCTATTGTTATTAGTCCAAAATGTATTTTAGACGGTTAGATTTAATTTGTATTAGTATAGATGCGTTCTTATCATCGAATAATGGCTAAAATATCACCTTTATCAAAGTGTGACGACACTACCAAATTCGATTTATTGGATGTTTTTTATTGGAATTTAAATTAATGTTAAGGTCAGTCTGCATTAAGGTGGAGAGAATGTCTAAAATTTAAGATCGCTTTTGTTTATCTAAATTTTGGACATAAATTCTGCATTCTCGCCTCGCATTCGCCGATCTTTCTTTAACCAGGTTTCGGTTGAGACTTTCATTTAATTATGGTACGATTTATTATTCTTTATATTTTGATATTCGTACTAAGCAATCGTTTTTACAAATTACATGCTAAAAAGGTCTCAAACCTATTATGATGATACTAATAAGTACCCTACCGCTACCTACAACACAAATATAATTTCAAAAAACCTCATTCGGGACTTCGTTTTTGAAAAGTAAGAATAACTTAGACCTGCATTCAAAACGAGTTGCAAAGTATAATTGCATTTATAAAAAGTGATATTGTGTGTACCGTGTCATGAGGCTCAATTTTTTTTCAGTTTATCTTTTCTTTGTAGGTGTTATGATCAGAACTTGTCGCGACCTGTTGATGCAAGTTGCTGCTAGTTTCAAGTTTAATGTAGGACTAGGGGTTTTATCGTGAAATGGTACTATGATAGGTGTAACTACGGTTTCGTGTAGTTGAGATATCACATGAACGTGAGTAAATCTTTAGTTAACGCTTTGACGTTCAAAAGGGCCTTCATGGTAAAATAAATAATTTTCACTTTGACTCTGACTTTGAACTGCGCGCGCACTAATAGTTAATTTTAAGCGATCTTTTAAAAATAAGGTTTTCATTTTGACCTGTATGTATGTTTGTTTGTGATTATCTCGCGTTTGGCTGAACCGATATTGAAGCGGTTTTCAGCATAATATTTTTCAGACTTAGGAAAGGGTTTTAGGGAAATTACCTGACTTAAAAATTGAGGCGGTAAAGGAAATTGAAGGCGGTTCCATTTAAAACAAGTTTTTATTTTATTAGGACTATAGTGGAAATAGTGAAATTACTTATCAACAGTTTTACAAGATTTCCCTGATAGCCGTTATTAAAAAAAGATAGTCATACGTACACTTTACTTATTTCTGTTTAAATAATACTTACTCCTTGTTATCATTATCAATTACAGCCACTGAATGCAGGTCGCTTCCAACTGGTCAATCTGAAAATTTACAGCAGCGAATATATCTTGTTGCTGCTTCGATGATGAAGACACAGATTTTTAATTCCCTTCGAAATAATCTCTGAATAAGTATACATTGAAATGTCATAATATAATAACTTATAAACCTACATAAACGTATGCAATAAACACATGTTCAGTTGGAATTGATTCATAATTTACTAACTGTCATAATAGTTGAACTGTTTGACCTTTGTGTACCCCGTTCGTGACTGCACGTGGGTGGAATATACAGAACCATATGAATTTACTATTAATAGGACATAGAAAGTCACTATATTAATGTTTACAGTATAAAACTAAGTACAGTATAGTGGTGTTTTTATTTGTTGCCAATGTTAATGTTTACTTATGTATGGTTTGACACTTATTAACACAGAATTTTTGGCTTTGAAGTTCTTTAGTATTTTTAATTAGTTTTGTAATAAGTTCTTCAGTTTTGTTACGACTGAAATACGTCATTGCTCTCTTTTATTACGAGGCTTGTATGCAAGTCTATATCTGCCTTGGGCTCGCTGTCATTGCAGCGGTAAGTCCCCTCTTTGAGGAGTGGCTAGAGAGGCGCCACGGCTTCCTCACCTACCGCCTGACTTAGATCGCAGGTCTACCTAGGTATGCTCTGCCTATTCTTTCAAAGAATAACAACAGTGATGACCAGTGGGTAGTAATACTTCTGTGGTGTTAACCCAATTTTGTTTCATCATTGTTTTGACAGAAAGTGCGGGAAAGTGTAGTTTGTAGGTACAAGTTTCGCGCGCAAATAACTTATAGGATGTATTGATAAGGGGTGTCCTATTTATTTAAAAAAAAAGAATTGATTTTTTTATTTATAAGTAGTGTTGTTATATTTAAGTTAGTTATTTAAAATTCTTGTGCTTGGTCTTGTGACCAAGTGTTCTTATCGACTAGAGGGTGTTTTAAATGAAATAAATATGTTATTTATACATTAATGTTTATTAAGAATCGGAGATCAAACGAAAGTCTTGAATTCTTAACTTATCAGTCTAAAGATACGAGTGCTTATCTTACTTAAGTGCTTAACATAACTATTAAATTAAAGTACTACAATAATAAGAGAAAAAGTAAGTCACCTAAAACAATTGACACAAATGGAAGAATTCATCAAACAAAATAGAAAAATGATTAACTTAAAACTTAAAGCTAACTTAAATCTAGTTACAAACTTAAACTTAGATTAAGATTGGCACGTTCGGCCCACTTCTGCAGAAACTTATTAAAAAAGAAATTTAGTAAACAAAAGAATGGTCTAAAAATTAAATTGGAAGTCAAATGATTTATGTTCTATTCAAATTGCCTTACAAACTATTAAAGCTTCATTCACTGATATGTTCGATCCATATCAACACATTAACCACTAAACATGTTCACTTAACGTTGCAAATATCACACGAAATATAATCTAGAATTACTAACACTATTAAGTGATGTCAATAACACTGAGCGAACTATCTAGTACTTACGACACTAATATATCTCTCTTACAAACTAATAAACTCTGCTTACATCTAGTTAAAGCTTTCAATCCTTATAAAACCTATATCGTATCACAGATAAAACTATAAACTAATGGAAGACACTTGATTCAGAAAGAAACAAAGCGGTATCGTTACGCTGGAAGAAAGTAGCGTCAGATGATAGGCTGAGATTGGTGCATGATAATTACAGTGCGTTTCATTAAAGCTGTCTACCAAAACTTGTGACAATTTACTGTTACAACACTAATTTAAACGATGACACAACGCCTCACTACTATCTACTAGAGATCACAACGTTACGAGCTACATCACTACGAGGCGTCGCACCAATCACATCACTAAGTCTAATGGAAGACAAATGGATCTGTGCCATCGAGCACGTTTACAACTACTCATGGAAGACGCGATTTTGTTTTCACTGCATTTAGAGCTGAAGAACTGAAGAAGAGTTTACATTAACTAATAACAAAGTTTACATACGAAGCAGTTTTTAGTGGCCGAGTAGCAGATCTCCCTCACTTCGTTGGCCATGTTGTCGCTGATCTCCGAGTCTTCATTGATTAACTCGAAACGGTTGTTCGCGATGTTCTGGTTTTCAGCGTTGTCGTTTTCCTCGACCGGCACCGGTTTCACCGGGTCCACAGGGTAGAAGAAGTCCGAGAAAGGTATGAGAACAGGTTCCTCGGGGTATGCAGTCTTTTGCGATGGTAGGTCAGTGCGCGGCCCAGCGTTGGAGATCAACTCCCCCAACTTGGACCAGCACTTATTAAGATTAACTCGCGTTGAGGACGTCACCTTGCGAGGCAGCCGAGGTTTGTAGCTCTGTAAAAATAGAAAACAATCATAAGTACACATGTAACAACACAACAAGTCGTGTTTACTGGGAGGACTAAGTTTTGAAAAACGACAAAGTCTAAAACGATTGAATCTGGAAACATACCTGACGGTTTAAAAGCTTTGCCCAAGGCGAGCGAGGTGACGGGACCTCCTTCTGCGGTGATTGAGTGTCATCCTTAGCCAAACACATTTTGAATATTTATTTACTACTGTTATACTACGAACTTAGATTAACAAGTTACGACTACGTATTTACAATGCTACTATGATACGATACGGAGTAACATGCGCGCACGATGCGTCAGCAGGGAATGATTGAATCAGGAAGGGCACGGGGTTTATATAGTAGGGCCGGGCGGGCGCGCGCGCTTGAGCGTGTGCCGGGAGCGGGGCGTCGCGCGCGCTCAGCACGCGAGCAGTAGCGCGCGCCTACAGACTGGTTTTTACGAACAACTTCTACGAATAGAGGCTTTGACGTGCCGCGACTTGGAATAGTTACAGAGTACGAGAAGATTGTGCTCGTAAACCTTTATTGATGACTAACTTGCTGTGATGTGGGGCCCTCTTGAAAATGAGTTTGATATATTTTGTTTTTCTTCACTGTAATGACTTGTAGTTATTTTAGATGCCATGTCTGATAGCGCTGCGCATAAATAAGTATTCTTGCTCATCTTCTCTGGGAATGTCGCGACATTTTCATAAATTATGGAGACGTAAACTAAACCGTATAAGGAAGTTTTGAAGTGAAAAGAGAATTAAAATGGTCGTTGAATTAATTTGACGTTAGATTTCTAGCCATAAATCAGGCTGTGTACAATAAAACAAGAGGTACAAAGGGGCCGATGTCTCACATAGGTAGAGTGGTAGTGCGAGCGTCACCTAAGGCGGTTCCTAGCAAAATAAACAGCACTATCGCTGCATTATGAATCACGGGCTGCAGCTGGCCATCGGATAGATAAGTTCCTGCGCAGATTTATCACGGCACGCCGGTGTTGCTTCCTGTGATTAAATCGCATGCGCCCGCGCTCGCAAATCACGTACACAGCACTGATAAATCATTTCCTCCGGTCAGTTGAGCGACCGACGGCTAAATTATAATAATGTTAGATATATTACGTAGCTAGTGTTTAAACTCGGCGAGACTTGCTTTGTCAACGAGGCGTACAAGTAAATGTTGACATAAATCTTTATACATAATGTAATACATTGGTGCAATAGTATACTTTGCAAACGGTACAGACATAGGTCCGTACGTATATTCTATAATAGGTGTACAGTAGTACGCCTATTATAGAATTAGTATATGAACATGTATATACATAGGTATCTATATCCACAGTGTTTGCAAAGTAACTATGTATTTTTTTTTTAATATACACATCAACTGTTTACTTAGTTACTTTGTCGCATCAATCTAAGTCTGTAATGACAAATATAATATATGTGTGCAAAAATAAGAAGTAACAAGTAATTATCCTAAAATTCAGTTAAACATGAGGAATTTAGGTGAAGTTTCCGCCACATGACGTCTATATCCGGACAAAGGATAACACCTAAGTTGCTCACTTCCATAATATTTTCGCACGCTGACTAAAATTAAGTGTAATTAATTGAACAGGAGGTATGCTTCCGTACTTTTTTCTATAGAGTACGGATGGCAAAGTACTTAGAAATTATACGTATATAGGTATATATTGTCAACAATTCGTAGTAATTTCATTCGAAATTGCATGTCTAGTTCACAGTTAAATCGAACCAAGTTTGTTCCGTGAATGAAACGACCGTTAAGGTAGTATATTGTGTGTGACGGTTAAATAGGCACGTTCAGTATTGTCACGTTTGAAAGAAGACGAAGAAAAAAGTGGGATCTTTCAACGATCGATTTTTGGTAGGTAACGTATTTTGGAATAAAATGTTTGTGGCGACATAATGTTTTTTAATTTTATCTAGATTCTGCCAACGCCCGCATTTCCGTAGGATAAAAAGCCAGTTATGACCCAAATCAGCTTATACTTATATGTATACCAAATTTCATCAAAATCCGTACAGTAGTTTCAGCGTGATTGACGGACAAACATTAAAATATCCAAAGAAACTTTCACATTTATAATATTAGTGTGATTAGTAGTTGATTAAGAATCAAGTGTAAATAAAAACATAAAGTAAAGAAATAATGATAATTTTCTTGTGCTACGAATTCGTAGCAATTTCGTAGCACGGTATCTTATCGGCAAATGAGTGAGACAAAGATATGATTTTTTCAATTTATATTATTTAAGTCTTTTGCTATTATCATTAGTCTGTGTATAGTATAAGTGTTAACCGAAGATATTAAAGATTTTTTGTTCATTTTCGATTGATACTTTACTGAAGACGAAAAATTATAAACTCATTCAATTAATGTTTACTTTTAGTGATATCATTCGCCATTTTAAATTTCCCCATCGCCATCTTTGTATAGGCTTTGTATAAAAGAAAGAAAGATATAATTAAATACGAAAATTGTGCTTGGTGAAAAATCGACATAATTATAATAAAATGTATAATTCAACCATTTACAATATGATACGAGATTCCGACAGTTTGTTTTGAACCGAAATACCAGAAGTGTTTTTGATAAAGATACTCATCTTTGAATGTTCACTTTACATAATAAATGACGTATTTGAAACACTAGTGATTTTACTTTGTATATTAAATATTAAATAGAAATAAATGTTTGTCTGTATAAAGATAGAATAGAAAGTCGAATTCTTACAAAATCTAGATTAGATAGAGTTGATGAATTGTATACTTGAACATAAAAATGTAAGACGCAGTTTTATATTAACATCATCAAACCGCACTAAGCAAGAAATAAGTACATTTATTACTAATACGTTCAAAATTTTGCTAATATAGGTTTAGAATATCTTTATTTCTCATAAGAATCACATACATAATTTGCTTACGGTGAAACAATGTTTGACATAAAAGCAATTTAGAGCGCACAGTAGTGGATGTAAATAAATAAGAACAATGAATAAATACGATTTACCTAAATATCCCCGAATTTAAATCTGACCACCAACCAAAAAATCACACTCATTACAAGTCACGGGAAAATAGCTATAGTAAACTTCAACAAATGAATGTGATATTATCACAACATAGGGTCCGGATATCATGCGTATAATATGCTAATTGAATCGCCCAAACGTTCGGTAATAGGATACGGTGTAAAACAACACGACACTTTTTGTAAATCGTTGACATTTTATCACGGAAAGTGGTTTTTTGTTGTGGCGCTCACACACTGTTAAAAATGTTGGAAATATTTTCAAATTAATATGGAAATTTTTGATGGGTGATTTTATGCGAGATTTCCAATGTTATATTGTATTTTTATGAGCGTTTTCTTAGCTATTATTGTTTTGAATATTTTCTTTTTATTATACGCAGTTTTGTGGCCGTTTTGCTCTTCCACAAAAAATCTAATAAGAAAATCTCTTGTATTAGAATTATACCAATATTTTTTTGTAATTCTAATAAGACTTGATAGATATATTTATTGTCGATAAGACAATTGACAACTATTGTTGTTTTATATATTATTGTCTGAAAAATCGTAGATTTCATTTTATTTTCACATATTATAAATGTAAAAATTATTTATTTGGATATTTGTCCGTCAATTACGCTGAAATTACTCAACGGATTTTGTTGAAATTTGGCATACTGACTTGGGTGATAGGATACCTATTTTTTATCGAACTAGCAGAAGCTATTTAATTTATATAAAGTTAAATAATCAATAACAATCTTCAAATTAATGCAAAAGAGACAACCATATTTAACTGTTATCAAAGAAAATAAAATTGGATGAAATGGTACTTCATTTATATATTTTTAATAACCAACGGTTAATTATACGGTGTTTTAATATCCAAAAGAGGTGAAACAAACGCTCAAAGTACTATCTTTATAGTTTATATAATTATCGTATATTACTGATATAATTACCTTTGGTTTAACACCACGAAATGTGCGACTTTTAGCACTAAACCTTATTTTATGGGAGCACGCCGTAACAGGTTCGCGGTTATTTTAAAGTGACGCGTTTATTATACATTATAAATAAAAATAACTATAATTATATTTTTAAATTTTGAATACTGTAAGTGTAGTAATTAAAGAGACAATCGTTTGTCGGGTAAATATAATTAAATACAGCACATTTGCAGTTAAATATTATATTTTTATTCCCCAATATCGATAAATGTTTGTTCCCGTTATTGCGTTGCTGTTTGAGTCGCAAATGTTTGAACACGGACAGATTGATCCATTTATTTTATTTGAATTTGAAGATGTTACATCATGGATGACATTAACGGATTTTATGAGTTATGATTTCAAAGAAACTTAAACAGTTTTCTATACATATGGGATCCAGTAGGGCTGAGGCCCGATCCTGGGCAGCAGACAACGTCATAGGTTACCGCGGCCCCGGCTCAAAGCAAGGGTCTGACACTCCCCCTCGTCTCGCCCAAGGCGAGAGAAATCTGTGATTAATTTTTCACAATTAAAAAAATACAATTTTCTATTAACATCAGACTTGATGGAGAAAAAGGACGTACGAAATTATAAACAGATTTTATTTAGTGCTGTTACAATAAAACTGATTGCTTTTGTTGCCTTAATTAAATTATTCTGTAAAACAACGTCGTAAAATAACTTGATTAAGAGTATCCTACGATTTTATTACTGTTTTATAGTTATTATTAACACAATAATGATAAAACTTTGATTGGACCAATATAACAAAACATAATTACTCTACTCCTATATTTTGCTAGTCATTTAAAATTTGGCTTCTTAATATAATAGTATCAGGGCCTTCTTTTATCTGCAATTTTGCAAGGAATAATAATCCTTATATACGCACTTTACGCATTATTATTAGTTTTTAAAATCACACGTCAAAGGAAATTTTCATTCCAATTAGATTTTATTTTTTGCTGGAAAATTTCTTATTGGAAAATACAAAAAAAAACAAGCATTTTAAAATCGACCTGGCTTGATCACTTACTATATAATATAATATATTAATTTACTATGATACACTAAATACCATAATCAGGGCAAGCTATTAGATGATACAATCATTTCTAGTAGACTTCCTTATTATAATATCAAATTGACAAAACATAGGAAAATCTTGACATCAAAAAAATAACAATAAGCATTTCGAGTTCCATAATATTTTTTCCTTAAATCGTGACCACTATACCAAAGAAGCGTAGGAGGACTCCTACATACCCACACTTACCAATATTTAAATAAAACAAAATCCTCATCAAACTAAAAAATCTAAAGGGTAACCGATACCATGCACTCTACTGAAGAATTTCACAACGTAATACTTTCGTTAAAGAGAAAAAAAAACTCACTTCGACCACAACCCAACCACGTGCAGCGATTGGTTTTTAAAAATAAAAAAAAAGTGTTCACTTTTTGCCCCTTCTCCCCTGGATAGGGTTACAAAATGGAACTTTGTATTCTACACGTAAAGGCACAATGGTATTTATGAATATGTATTATGTGTGCATGTGTGTGAGTGTGTAGTTATGGTGGCTCGGAGGTTTAAGATGCCCGCTTCTCATGCATGAGGGTGCGCGTTCGAAATCTGGCAAGCACTAAAGTAACTTTTTCCAAGTTATGTGTACTTTCTAAGATCATTTAGATACCACTAGCAATCAAGAACAAATCGCGAGGAAACCTAGGGTTATCATTTCTAATTTTCGTAAACTTATGTTTGAAATCGCCAATCCCCCTTTAGCAGGCGTGTTGATTAATGCTTAACCTTCCATGTGAGTAGAGACGTGTGTGTGTAAAGTGTGTCCAAAATGGTGTCCTTGTTGACTCAGTTTAAGGGATTTGGTGTCATTAATTTAGTACAGTGTGGGCTCATTGTCTTGTTTGATGAAGGGTGATACTTGACATTAATTGTTAGTTATATGGGGACGTTATATTCAAAATTAAGTGGTTAATTTGTTTAGGGTGTTTTAGAACAAAGGGTTGTTTTAGTGAGAGTAAGCTACGTTAGCGTGTATTTTGTATGCGATTTACCTATTTTTATTTTTTGTAGATTCGTTGTAATGTCCTTACTTGTCAAAGTATTAATATTGATACTAATAAAAAAGTTGGATTATCTGCAAACGGTCGTCGCAAAATGCCAAACAGTGTAACACAAGTGGCTTTCAAACCAAACAAAATTAGTTAGTCAGATCAAACAGAAGACAGGAAAAACAAAAGCCAAGAATATTTTACTTTAAACACATAATTTTCAAACTAAATAAACCATTTAAAACTTAGCACGTTTTCAAAAACTACAGGAAATTATATCGTTTATATTCTCTCACTACATTACAATACTAAAATCACCTTTAGTGAAAACCCGACATAACACCTTAGCACTTAACATACAATAGACGTAGACCATACTCTCGTAACTTTCAAAACTATTAAATAGAAGTCTCCATAACCATTATTTACAAAAACAATGCCTTTGGTTATAATAATAAAGGCTATAATTATTCAAAGAAGAGAAGTCGATAAAACAATCACGTTGTCGGATAGTGTGTCGTGTGTCATTTTGATATGACACGCGTCCTTACAATGGCATTCCATGGGACATGCGGGCTGTCATTGGTCATGTTGCTGTTGAAGTGGGTTTTGGGGTGTAGAGAGAAATTACCTGTGTTTATTTTGATATATTTATTTCATAAGAAGTTCTTTAAAATAGTTTTCGATTTAACTACATTTGATACAGACCCATGACTAAGATGTTTACGTACTTATAAAATACTGTAGCTCATATCCTTATTTAAGACAATTACTTATTAGAACCAAAGTTTAATATTTTAAAGAATGCTTTCCAAATTAATGTTGACGACATTAATTTGGAAAGCATTCTTTTAATAATCATATCAACCACTAGACGACCACTGCTGATCATAAACCTCTCCAATTCTTTCTTAATATACAAATAATAATAATAGTTATAAACCATACATTTCATAGTTTTACACGCCTACATTAAAAAAAACAACATCAATAACATATCCAATTAAATTGTATCACGATCGCTCCTCATCAGATACAAATAAAGCGCCCACGTGGTCAGAGTGCGCGTACGCACGCCACGCATCCCTTCGTGCGTTGACAATAGACACGCAGCGGGCAAGATATGGGTTAATTTCATTGTTGTCGAACTTTTACCAAGAATTTTGAAGAAATAGTGAAAGAAAAACTCTTCAACATATATTTTTTTTTAATAAGTCTGTCCGGTTATTTGGGGTTTTGGAGCAGAAATGTCTATCATATTTTTTAAGGCCACTTATGTTTCTCCGAACTCGTGCTAAGATATCTATAGGTACGTCTCGTACAAGAAGTTGTGTATGTGAGGATAATTGTCAATTTAATAAATGCGTGTATAAGACACTAGTCAAATTTGAATTACTAATGGAAAGAATAACTAAAACGTTTTCTAAATATCCCATATTTGATGTTTGACAGTAACAAAACACGCGCCTTCTCGCTATCATATTAGTAAGGGCGGTCATGATCCGATGACGCGCGCCGCTCATTTAGATCGCGGGCCCATTGTTAACCGGAGGGGACCCATTTGTATGCATACCTATCTATGATAAGCCCTCAAATCTATATTGATTATTAATAAAACGGACGCTAATAAAATAACGATGCTATCTCATTTAGGACATTGACACTTTTTTAAGTCGTCAACATACCTACGCTTAACGTTTTATTGAATAGCTCATGAATAAATGCATACGGTTATTAATGATAAATTCTCCACTGAATGGGTATTGGCTGATTTAAGCCTTTAAGGTGTAAATTGTAATACACCCACCGCGTGTACGGGGACCGTCATTAACTTAATATAACAGCATAATGGGACGAGACTTTCAAGGAAAATGACATTTGCATAATAGCTTCTTCTCTAGTAACGTGACATCAACACCGTCAGATTGTCGGCCGCTGAGGACTTTATGTGACAGCCTCCGTTGATTGTATTGAAATTGAAAAAACCTCGTGCGGGTACTTATCATATAGATCACTCTATAAAAATAAATTACAGGAGCAAAGAAAATGTTACACGGCCGTCGTTATCATAAAGCTAACATAAGCGAATAAATCAAACGCCAACACACACAGAGGCCACCTGTTAAAACACATACGCGCGAACAACGTAGAGTATAACGTAAACAGCCCTTCTACGGGCACTTAGTTGAATAAATCCTGTAACTGGAGCTGCGCACACACACACGAGCGCGCCACGTACCGAGCGCGCGCGCACACACGCGTGGCACTTCTAATCGGCGCTTTCCTTCGCGTGGCGGGCGTGTGTGTAGCATCCCCGTTAAGGGGCGCAGGTGTGGCGTGGTGAATGACGCGGCCGTGGGAACTCGCCTCAACCCCGGGTTCCCATGCTCTCGCCACCTGCCACCTGCCGTACTACGCATAATTCGCGTTCGTAAATGAACGGTAGTGACCACGTGTGCCCAGTTTTTTCATCTCGGCGAGGACGCGGAAGACCGGTGGAGCCCAATTAATTTTATCTTAATGATACCGGAGCCGATGCGATCGGGACGGGGGTGTGTCGATGAAGATTTCTCCAAGTTAATCGATTGCGTCAATAATTTCGTGTTATAGAAAAGCCATTTAATGGTTTTTGTCGGTGTCCAGTTCGTAAGTCGGAGGCTGTAATAACCCCATTCTTGGGAGCAGGAAGCGCCTTGTGGATCGAGGTGTCATTTAGTGCAATTAAGCATTTTTTAATTTCAGCAATTTATTAATACGTCCATCAGTAAAATGTCCGTTTCTGCAAACGAGTTTCATCTCATCATCCATTCGAAATGTAAACGTATAAAACCGCCGTAACTCTGTCTCTATAAAACGTTCGAACATAAGATTGCTTCTGATTTTATCAGTGTAATCAGTTAATTGCCTTAAGCGTATCAAGTAATCTGTAAACTTGTTTCTGTTTATCTCCTACTCGCATATGTACACCCTTACAAGCAAAGCAGATCCCGTTGACTCAATAACAAACCAATACAATCTAATCTAAAGAAACTGATATTCAACCATAACATCGCTATAAAAAAAGACTATCACGCAGATTACCCCAACTGAATCACATACAAATCAACCACAGATTCGTCCCTCACTACCCCACACAAAAGTCGTTACAACACTAGCAAGTGCAATCGATAACAATCGGTTCACCGTTGACCTTTGAAGCACTTGTTCCGGTAACGTCTACCTGTTCCGGACGGGTAAGTGTGTCGTTCCGGCCCGTGCGCTATGACCGTTGATGTCCCACCCCTAATACGTTATATGTTATTTTTTATATCTGTTAAATAGGGTAAGTAATTGCTCTTTGTTAATAGTGTAAGCATGACATTTGAATACATTTTTTTTGGTGTTAATCATTATAATGATTACGTTATTAGGAATTAATTACAAGTTACTTTTTATGCCTCTTTGTCTAAATTATAGGGAAAATTAAAGGTGTTGATGTTATGTTAAGTTAAAATTAAAACACACAAACTAGTATTCGTGTTTTCGTGGTGGTTTATAGCAAAACTCTAAAATAATCAACCTATAATTAAATAACAATTAAACTTGCTTTATAGCTGAATGCAAGTCGCTTCTAACCGTCCGATATCATTAGATCGGATCTTGGATGAAGTAGTACAAAACGTCTTGCCGCCGATATAACAGTCAGACCAATTTACACAAACATCATTAACATAACCTAACATCGTTCATAATTCAATCGTCATCGCGAACCTCATAAAATACGCATAAACTTTGAAATCAACATAAATTGTAGTCTGATACTCATTAAACCGATGTCCTAAGGCGAAATGACATTTTCCTTCAGTTATTATAGAGAATATGGAGGTGTTCCTCAAACGTAATTACATGTTGGTGAATGCTGCAGGCTGTAATCTTGGCGTCTCGTCTCACTTCGGCTACTGTTTTGAATATCTTCGATCACGTAGCCTCCTTGTTGTTTAACAAAATAATAATTATGATGGAATTTCGTTATTTGAAGGAGTAAACAGATAGTGTTATTGGAATTAATATGCAGGATACATTTCCAGATCTCGGGTTCCATAAATATTAATATCAAGTCTTAGTACGTAAGTGTACTATGAAGGCAGAAGTGCAGATCTACAATGTAACTGTCACTTTCTACCAGTTATGATAGAGATGAAATATGTTATTAGGGGATGAGCCTATACACGGGTTGACCGGATGATGTCAATAAGCTGACTACACGTGAAACATTTTTGAAAAATGTTTATCTTTGGGAAACAAGCTCAGGCCCACATCGTGCACGCGACCACTCAACCAACAAGGCAGTCAGTGAGTTCGAAAACAGCATAATTACATTATTAGTTTTAAATAGTATATTACTATTTGAGCCTTGGTCTTCCGTATTAAAAAATATTGTATTATTAAGAAACAGCTCTTTAAACATAATTATAAGTCGGAGCAGCCTTGAGGGTGTAATCATCACATCGCTTGTCGTCCAGGGCTACCGTTTCGAATTACTGCCCGTACCGGTTGGCTACAGGAAAAGGCTATAAGATACATAACATTATGCCTGATTCTGAAGACGTCGACAGATACATAATGATGTGGAATTTTCCAGAATAGTAGTCATCTTTTTTCCATTTTTCCCTATTAGACGGCATTTTGCGTCGTACCTAAGTAGCTTACGAAGAAGACTGAGGTTTTTTTTAGCAAATTAGAACTCTAAGTGTTCCTGGAAAGACCTATATCCAGAATATAGACGCAAACAGGCTGATGGTGATGATGTATACTCTAAGTTCACCTTTGTATCTTTGAAACAGAGTGATCCAGTACCCTAAGTACGCATTTGCTTGACGTTGAACAAAAATGAATCGAGAGTGCGTTTGGCGTTCTGATTAGTTGGTTCATTCGCGATGGTCAATCAGAGCGCCGACCGTGCTGTCGTTTCGTTATTAACGTAAAACAAACTCGTACTAAGGGTACAGTACTAGGCACATTTACTCAATGGTTATTTTGAATCAATTTCAGTAAGGTAATAATTATGCATTGTACCTTCGGGCTGTAATCATTATGTCTTGCCGTAAGTACTTGAGCTACTGTCTCGCCTGCCCTGTTATGAGATTTCGAAGGTTATTGTACACCATAATTTAGTTTCTTTTTCTGTTTTCTTGTCATACGGTGTCGTGTATAATTGTGAGTTTTTGTCAGTTGAAATGCATCTCGTTTTCGAGTGCAAATGCAGAGATTGGGATCTATTTATGTCGGGAAAACTTTTGGTGGATTTTTCAGTTATCAAAATATCACAGTTTGAGGTGCATAGCAAGCATTGGACATTATCCAGCTGAAGAGAATGATCACACTCATTATGAATTACATAAAATTGATAAAATTCTTGTAAAAAGATTCAAAATCACACCACAACATACAATTAAAAAAAAACCTATAAACAGACTTGACAAGTAAATAGAAATAGATGTTTAAATTTAAAAATATTCTCGTCCTAATGATAGAGATGGAGGCGAGAATTCTTAGAAAATGAGTAACGCCCACCGTACACCGGTTTGTAGGCAAGCACGATCTCGATTAATCTGTTTGGTTCCGTAGCTGTTCCGAAGTGATTAACGATAACATCTACCACTTCGCCGCATCCATCCTTCTTTTTAAATGGTGTTGGGTTGGACATAGAAATAGAGTAGACTGGATAGGGCAAACTGCTGAATGGATGTGTTGTTAGAGTGGATTTGTGTTGAATATAATAATAAAAATAATTAGTAGTAAATAAATATAAAAAAAAAATCCGATTTCACTGTAAATAGCGCCGTGCTCAGAGTCATTTAATGTTTACTTAACCCAATCCTTAGCAATTGTTTTCAGATCAAAATCGTTACTATGGAATAGTTTAAGTAATCATTAGACAACACTGAGTGCGGCAGATAATCTCAGTGTGTTTCTTTGAAATGCAATCACGTCCAGTCCTTTACATAAGTTCAAATCATTTTAGTTCTCTTCGTCTGTAAACCATTCCATTTTTCTATGCAACATCCAGTCCCTCAGCATCCATGACACAAATGCATCTCCATTTACTCCCCTAACTATGTGCTTAATTATTAATGTAGAACTTAAGTGTTATCGACGAGACAAATCGTGTTTTTAGTCAAAATGTTCATGTGTGTCACCGTAATATATCGCAGTGATTCGTAGAAACAGATTAAATCACTCGATTTATTTCTGAAGACTAGCAATTCCCGCGCGGTTTTACCCGCTTTTCTCGGCTCTTATTAATCGTAGCGTGATGTTAAATAGACTATAAACTTCCTCGATAAATGCACTATACGACACAAAAATAATTATCCAATTAGGACCAGTAGTTCCGGAGATTATCGCGTACAAACAAACAAACTCTTCAGCTTTATATATTAGTAAGTATAGATGTACATATTTATCAGTTAACTGGAACGGTAAACATTAACTAAGAAGTGTGGGTTTGTTGATGATATCAAACGGTTGATTTAAGTTATTTTGTTTACAGTGTGACTTTTGAAATGGAATAGTTTAAAAGTGGAGCTGGTTGTTAAGATGTTGCTGTATAAATAATAGGGTATGCGTAGAAACATATTATATTTTCGAAGATATTATATCAATTTGAAATATCGCAGTGATTCGTAGAAACTTTTAGTACATTTTATACGTAGAAATGACGTATTTGCTCCTACTCCTAAACTTAGATTCGACAACAATATCTTGTACCCTAATCCGTAATTTAACATACACTTATACACCGATAACCGACTGATGCAGGCGGGTAACAAATATTCTAGAAAAGCCACAATTCATCACCGAACTCAAAGAACCCTGAAATATGACAGTAATTATATTTATTGCTAAAAGAAAAAGATCCAGTTTTGAGTACTAAAATTGTATTCTTGCGATCATTTTTCCATACTATTTGCGTTCCTAGGCAATAATTTAAACACTAGGTCTTATTACGGGGTGTGGCATGTAATGGGCCTATAGTTAGGTCATTATGCAGTGTCTTTAAAATCTCACTTCTCTGTAAGTCGTCTCATTATAATTGGGTTCTTGTAATGACAAGTTCGGAGTGATTATTTCTTTCTTTTAATATTTTTAAATGTTAAAAGGTATTTTGTGAGTGTTGGTGGAGAAAATTGCTGTACATGAGTTTCTAGAAAATGTCAGGTGGTTAATGGTTGGTAAATGATCAGTTTACTTGTGATCTACATACACAAAGATGAATTTGAAGTTTTTAAACAACAATTGGCCGTAATCGCGGCTTTTCCTTCCCATGGTGAGGGAGTGTCAGACTCTTACTGACTAAAAACCACTCCGTTCCTACTCCTGCTTTTCGATCTGGAGTTCCTACTCCTGCTCTGAGATCCGGTAACCCGCTAGGCGGCGGGTGAAACATCACTTACTTAACACAAAGCTGGTGATTCCGTTAGCAATCAGGAAACTTTCAGAGGCTTCAGAGGCGTCAGAGGCCGTGTTCTCGTGGGCAAAAAAGTATCCTTTGTATTATTCTAGACCATAATCTACCCTTTTCCATTGTCCATGTTCCAATTTCAACGTTCCCTTGAGTCGTTTTGAAGTGATCGAGTAAGAAACATACAAACAAACACATAAACACAATTTATAATATTAGTAAGATTATAACTACGCACTATTTACTTAAGTACTTATTGACGGTACTACTTTGTTCCAAAGTTCGAGTATTGATTCATAAATATGTAACTCAACAGTCACACGACCCACGGGGCATGATTACCACAATGAAAAATATAAGAAAAAAAAAGCTTCAAACAACTAGTTGACAATAATGTAATGAACTCAATTAATCTTGTCAAACCCTCTCAACATTGTTGCAGAATAATTTCGAATCCAACTTCTACTTAGATTCAATGACAGGTCATTATATCTCGCAGTAATTGCGTGTTCTTATTAAGTAGGGATGATTATATTAGCCAACCAAACGACACCTGTACACACTTGATTACACCTGAAAGTACTTATTAAAGCCTCTGCAGTACCACTTTTCAGTACGTGATTAATGCGTTGAAAGTATAGGCGTTTTCTTGTTATTTTTCTACGTAAAGACTGGCTGAGTGTAATTTGATGCTAGTTAACTATGCAGACGCTACGTGTCGCTACGCAGACGCTACGTGATCGCTGCGTAAACGCTATACGTCGCTACGCAGATGCTACGGGTTGCTATACAGATTCAACGTATCGTTTCGTAGACGCTACGCACTACGTAAAGGTACGTTACGTGGTGTCTAAAGCTAATTAAGTCTGGTATAATTATGTCATTTTAAATCGAATAAGAAAATTGTCGAATTTATATTGTTCCTATAAAATACAAGCAGAGAATACAAACAACCTAATTAACTTAATAAAACGAAAAATAAACTTATATTTTGACAACATTGACAATGCAAAATAAATGCACTAAACTTTAAACAGTAATTTATCCTGCATCAAAAAAGGTATAATATCATTAATTTTAATGTGCACACGTCAGTAAAGAATATTTCAAAATCCATTTTATTCATGAAGCCACAATCACAATACAAACAGAAAGGTCACGCGCGCATTAACTGCACTCCATTTAACCAACACCAATTAAGGGTGCCTCAATAAATTTAACTAAAATAAAAACTTGAAACTTACGAGCCCCTCAAAATGGTCGCAAAAAACATTGTCGTCTGATAACCGTGGCACACCAAAAAAGTAAGCAGTATCATTAAGCATACAAAATATGTTTTCCATTTACACAGACGCTTCGAGGCGGTTATAATTTTGTATACGCTGAATGTTTACTCAGTAAGAAGTGCTACGGATCGGTAACACCTGCCGCGTTTTCCCACGACAGCGTTCGGCCGTCTTCGGGTGTAGTCGGGCGTGGTCGGGTGCGCGGGCGTCGCCTACACTGATAGAAACACGAAACACGCACGCTTATCTTGTCACGCGACGAAATCTGTGTGGCGCGACCCTAATGCTTTTTATGTGCGTGACATGACGTGCCCATGAATAATATTCATTTATTACGTTTAGTTTCACATTCGTTATCTAATTATTCAAGTGACCATTGATAATAATGTTATGTTTTGACCATTCAATCTGTTTTAAAAAGATGTATCACGATCTTGAATTTTTTTAATCCATTTTGTTTTGGTTTTACATATTCTGTTGGACATTGTAGGCGTTACGTCCAGATAGTCATATAAGATCTCAAAAAAGTCGATCAATATCACATCAGCAGTATCTTCACTAAACAAACAACTAAAGCCCATCACACAAACAAGTGAACGTAAACATATTTTTTATACAAACTTTAAAAATATTCCCAGTACGAGTATAAACTAAAAATAAACCATCTGAACAGAACAAATAATAAAACTACTCGAGCTGGCACAAAAAATTCTAACGTACTATTTTTAAACTCCGATCCGTTACCATTAAAACGAAAACAAAGATGGAAGTTAAAATAGTCATACTGTCCACTAGTAGGTTTAAAAAAAAGTTGCAAAACCTGCCTGGGGAAGGTTGTAGAATAAAAATAAAAAAAAATTGCGACACAGTCAACCGTTATAGGTACCGGTGCAGTACGATACTGTCACAAATCATCTAGGCTATGAAAGTCAAGGAGTCGTCCGTGCCTTATTTTACTTTATTATATTGGTCCTAATTAGTAGGTTGGGGTTTTTAGTGGCTTTAGGCTGGATAGGAGTGTGGTAGAGTGGATTTTCAAGTATTTTTTTTTTAGGGTTGCGGTTTATGTTTTCTTGGTGTATATTAAACATTTTTTTATTATTATTATTATTTAAAGGGCTTTGTCGCTTGGCGACCATATCTTGGTGTATGTTATACATCGTTTTTAATACTAGGTATAATAGGTATCCTTCCATTAGTTAAGTCAATGTCTTAAGTCTGATTTGATACTAAAATATAAATAAAATATTTTACCAAAGTTACATAACAAATTATCAAAAACTTCATTAAAATCAAAATCCTGTCCACGATAACAGGTTCGCAAAATAACCTATCAAAAACCGAAATCATCCAATCAAAACTTGAAACGCCAAAACGAGCAATTTTGCAACGCAAAAAAAAACAACTTAATTCGAGGAGCATTAATTAAAAATCAATATAGTGGGTTGCAAAAAATGTACGCGCGATCTCAAGTGTACCAGTGATCTCACACCTGCCCATTCTCCCACGGTGTAACATACAACCTTTTTTAAACAACCTTTTTGCATTTAAAATAACCACTTTCCTTCCAATTTTGAATTTTCGTGCGAGCACACCTCGCGTCTCATTTTATGGTACGTTTATGACTGGCCGTGAACAGTTTTTGCTAAAGTCTGTCGCCATTTTTTAGGCTATTAGTATTCGTACTTCATGATGGAAGAAATTATTGTTTTTCTTGTACATAAATAGTGGTTAATTGTTATGAACGTATTTACGGTCCGAGAAAGTGATTTTGCATATGTTATCTTTTAACTGAATTCTGTAGTTTAAAGTTTTAATTTCTAAATCAACTTTATGTAAATTGTGTAATATTACTAGATATAACCATGGTATATTACTAAAATACACAGATTTTAGTACTAAGCAAATTCCTTTAATAATAAGTTTATGCGTAGAGATTGTCATCTGACCCCAGCTACGCGACCCTTACAGGAAGCCATCTTGTCTCGTTATCAAATAGTTAAGAGGTCAAACAAGGAGTTTACGGGTTAGATATTTGACCTCTTTTGTAGTTAATTCAGTAAAACTTATATAAACTTGTCCAATGGTCTTCACGGTAATAATGATTGTCTTTTCAATCGAGTGAGGAAGAGTCTACATTTCAGATTCCCGTGTCGGACAAAGTACAATTGGGATATTTGCGTTGTTTACAAGTAATGCAAATATCCCAATTATAGCATTATAGCACTGAATTACATATGCAATTGGTAATCCTATTACATAGCCCTCATATATGTATAAATGGTAAAAAGTAGGTGTTACATTGTGGACATATTCACAACTCAACCTAACCTCCCGGTTAGGGAATAGAAGATATGACATTAGATACGTGTAATTTTACCTCAAAATATACAAATAAATAAGTAATATAAATCCTACAAACTTTTTTTTTAATTTTAAATCCTCACTACATGAAAAAAAGGAAGCCAGCAATATAATTCCTCAGTGGTGATTTAAAAAATCATACCATCGAACAATATGGTGTTCAGAAATTGGTGATGAGCAAAAAACTGTGACCATGGCCGTGGCATGGCAATCCAACAGGTGTGCCATTGTTATTGTTCAAATATGCATGGGTTTTGTATTTTTGTGCCCCATTGTTCACTTCGAGGGCATTAGGGCACAACTTGATAAAGATTTGGTTATTTTTTTGTCCGCGTATGTAAGTAGGGTACTGGCCGTTCTTTTTTGGTTTGTAATTCGATTTTTGTATTCTTTTTGTTTGTTGAAATATGTATTTGGAAATGTGATTGCTTTTTTTAGCACCTTTTTTTGAAGGAGGGAAAATCATCCCATTGTTTTCTCCCGTCTTGGGCGAAGCGAGAGAGAGTGTCAGACTCTTAATGACTAAAAACCACCCTGTTTCTACTTTTTCGAGCCGGAACCCCGGTAAACCCGATAAGTAGTCCGCAGCTCCAAAATCTAATTAGTACCTCCCTATTGTTAAATGAAAAAAGTTCTTATTTATTTAACAAATAGATTTTGGTGACGTCTGCGAGTTATTTAAATCTGTTACTGTTAAATGGATATCAGTACTTATTATTGAAAAAAAATTAAGTGCTATGGGTTTAAAATATATTCTTATTATATTCCATATTCAATAAAATCGCAATGTCGGTACAGAATTTTAACAACCGGGGTCAAGTCAAACGATTGATAAATAGGTCATTCATATCGATATTTAACAAAAATTCAACAAGGACAAGGCTCTTTGTAATGGAATACTAGTAAGTAAAAAAGAACTTACTAAAATTCCCTTCAATATCATCAAAAGAAAATTGCTAAAGGCTGTCAAGAAAAACAAAAGCCCAATTTTCCCCAACATTAAAACAATCAGCGCGGAAAACTTCACGCCTAGGCCAGCATCGGGCCGTGATTGGCTCACCTCTGGCCAATAGTATCGTTTGTTTCGGCCCACGGGCGTTAAGCGCGCACGCCTTCCTAACTTCTATTTTTGAATTCAAATAGACGTTCGTTCTAATTGTGACCGTTATTCAGTTTTGGCAAGTGTTTGTTTAACAGTTTGTGTTTATAAAGTACGTTAAGATTATTTGACTGATGAATACTAGATCAATGGGGCTTTCAAATGCAAATAAGACACCATTTTAACTTTTAAGACTTTACATGGCTTGTATAATGAATGAGCAAGTATTTGCATACTAGAGTATGTAGTACATAGAGTTTGATGAGTGATGAATAAGCAAAACAGCTATGACTAATATCGTGAGTGACCCGGTTGTGGCCACTTTAAGAATTTTGTCGACTTTGAGGCTTTCTTAACTTATAGTTTTTGTTATCACGAACATATTTCTTGTAAAAAGTCATTTAACATGTATTAATCTTACCGAAGAAAACCCTTTTTTTAAAGAACGTCCAGTAAAAAAATAACTGTATAAAAAAGAAAAAAAAAGGGGAGTTTGTGCCATTTTTGGCCAGATTCGTGCCATTTCTGGCCACGGTCGTGTGCCAGTTCTGGCCATCAAAAAATACAATAAAAGTAATCAAAATTTATTAATTAAATTTGACATTTTAGAAACAATGGTTTTCATTTAGTCTGGAAAATATGAAATATTATTACTTCACTTGAATTTAACTTAGAAATAAAGAGATCAACATTTATATGACGTTGGTAAAAGCTGCAAAGTAAACTGACCTCCCCTTTGTGTGAAGGCAATTTATCATCTCTGAAAATGAAAAATATGTATTTGTTGATATGTAAAGCCAAGGAAAAATAATAAATAAATTACGATAAATGACTAGAAGTGGGGTGTCTATGTACACCAGCCATGTGGCCAAAGATGGAGAAATTCTTATTTTTGTCTCCATTAGTGGCCACCTTCTAAAAAGCACACTTCAGAAACATATGGCGACAAAATAACTTTAGTTCCACTTAGACAATATATTCTTCATGTAGTACTAACATAAACATCCAAACAATAAGCAAAGATTTAAAAAATAAAAACCAAATCCTCACCCGCTCGCCTTAGCCTTTTTGTTAAGATCTTAACAATTTCACCCTCAACTAAAAATAATGACTTGTTGCATCGAAGTGAAGTTTGACACATCAAAGCTGCCAACGGTATCAGTGTCTCCAATATTCAATATTTTAAATACTGTACATAACAGAGTAATTTATTTGTCCATGCCTTAGTTATAAATATTTGAAGGCCCAAGTGGCCACAAAGGGGTCGATGGCCACAACCGGGTCACTTGCCCTATCTGCCTTTCCCGAAGAGGAGTAAGCGTGAAGATTATGTGTGTTAAATACCCGTACGTGGACATATGTATGTAATAAGTACATATCTATACATAGTCAGATACACATTTAAAAAACGATTCGTTGTATTAAATTTCTTTCATTCTTGAGTTCGCACCGAACAATCGTGCAAAGTCTTATTTGCATAGTAGGTACTTATGTTTGTAATAAATGTTAGAGTATGAACTCACTACTTACATTAGCAACCATTTGTTACATTCACATTGATCAAGTTAACATTATAATAACAGCGCCATCTCAATGACGATTCCTATAATTAAAATAATGCAATTACTTTTCACCTTCCTCTTCGCAACGTGAGACTCTTTAAAGACACCAGCACATCAAGTTACCCTCCTCCGTCTTTCAATAAACTTTAAATTTTATTACAAAATCATTAAAGTCTAAAATAATTCTGGCATCTTTTTTCTACTTAGTAATTATTGAATACATAGACAAGTGATTTTAAGATGTTATGGATATCCGATACATTGTTAGTGAGTCATTTCGTCGACGGATCGACTTATAGAATGTTTTATTTAATTTCCTATAGATACTAATAAGCGTGAGATTTTTATATTCGTTAATTGGTTTCAAACTTAGTGTCAAATTACTGAGCAATTAAAGTGACTGATTTTATTTGAATAATGTGTTTTAATGCAGTGAACGTAGAGATCATTATTGTTTATTTTTCGTGTAAATAATATAATATCATGTCTCAATTAGTATTTTTTAAATAATCGCGTATTTTACAAAAAAAAAATATTATAAAATTAATTTTCTTTTATCATACGTTTGTCTACAACATATTGCAACATCAAGTGCTGTCTCTAAAGTTACCTACCATTTATTATGTATTCTTTTACCTGAAAAAAACACCTTTTTCCAGTAATGAAACTAAATAATTGAAGAATATTAATCGACATTTGTCCCTTGGTCCAACGCAAAATATTATATTCAAATTTTTTAATGGCATCGAATACAAACAAAGTTTAAACACTAAAATTGTGTAAAATTTAATGCATTATGACAAATACCGACAGAGTATGTTAATGGCAATGAAATAACAAAAACTGAATTACTTAAATAAACAGAACCTACGCATAAAAATAATATCTTCAAAATAAAACTCACAACGCCATCTTTGTAAAGAGAACGGAACTAAATGTTTTGTAAAATGCCCACGGGCGCTGTCGTCGACCGTTTTCCCGATTTGTTTATTCGGTCTAGTTTTCGCGGGATTCCCAATTTACACACAAAATATCGATTTCACGTTAAAATCGACAAATCTAATAGAATATTGGTAGCAACTGAATTTGAAATAAGTTATGCTCGTGACTGGAAACGGATAAATTGCTAATTTTCCACTTTTCTGTAGTGTAAATATATGGAAAATTACAATTGGCGTAAAGTAAGCCTGTATTGTTTAAAAAACGAAAGGCAACATAATACAGAACAATTGATTTGCAATAAAGGAAAACTGTAAAGGAACTGACGTTGCTTGGCCGACAAACCGATTCGTATTTACTAAACTCATAACTGTTTGCAAATTTCACTTTAACGCCATTGAAATCGATTTGTTATTAAACTCGCCGATTACAATAGCATAAACTTTCAATATGGCCACTGAAATGTAAACAGCGCCCTCTATCGGCAGAGCGTAGAAAGAGAAACGGCCCGTGCTGAAACCGCCACGAGCCAAACTAATAACGCCGTCCTTTTCTACCAACGACATTGTACTATTTGCTTCTCGCTCACTCAACGGTATTAGAGCGCTTGTCGCGCGTCTCGCTCCTATCGCATCGATCATTGATCTTTGAAATTCGAATGCGGTAACTCGAGCGGCGCGCGCGCAGGCCTTCGGCCACCGTGTTCCGTCCCGCTCTCTCGCGCGGGCCATCGTTACCGTTGTCTCGTGTTTCTTTTATTGCCGTTTTATTATTTCTTGTAGATGATCACGCGATTGCGAGCTGTCGCTTGGCGCGCACACGTCACATTCTGCGTCTCTTTCTTTCGTTTTAGGAGAAGGATGTTTTATCTCGTTTTGTCCGGCGCATGTCGGACTCGCTGCCGTGCGTCGATGTTTTGGGAAGTGCACCCGCCCGGCGTTCCCACGGTTCACCTTCGGCCGACTTCCTTACGAAAAAAACAAACAAGAGCACTTTGTTGAAGAAAATCGACGTCTGCCGGTCGCGCTGAATGATTAATACAATTATGATCGCGCACGCTGCTACCTACACGACTTGACGGTAATAATAGTTCTTTATACGGGACACGTGGTCCACGGCTCGGACTTTACAATTATTGTTATACGGACACTAATTTTTCGGTTGATACCGTACATTGAATTACATTTTATTCTTGAATGTATAACATGATTTTAATTTTCTACTAATGGGAATGTTAGTGGTCTACGCACGCGCGTAGCGGTTTTTTCGTAGCATTTCGTAGCTTTTAAGGAAAATTGTGTTTGTAACACAAATTGGAAGGTTTTTTTGGTTTATTGCATAGATTGGTCAGATTTTTTATCAAAAGCTAATCTGGGTTATTGAATTTACATTTTTTATCACCTCAGAGTAAAATAAATCTTTAGTCCAAGTTTTTGCAATTGGTGCTTTATGGGTTTCTTGTCATTTTCAATTCGATTGCACGTTCAGTATTTAATGATACTGTAATTTTGAAACGACGTGACGCTTTATTTCTCAGAATTTGAAGAATGATTGCAGTAAATTGTTTAAATGTGTAAATAAAAAAAAATAAAGCCATTTCTATTGGCAAGACATTTAGGTAACTTCGAGGTTGTTAAACTTAATGTTATTTATTTATTTTTAAGTTAATTTAAGTTATCGGACGTACATAATTTTACGTAAGTTTATATTTGTAAATACTCTTGTTAGCTCAGTACAAGAATATCGTATCGTATCGTCAAGTTTTCTTCTTTTTATTATGTTTCGTAAAAATGTGCGAGTGGCAATTCAATTATAAATATTTTCTAATCTCGCTATTTAAAAAAAAACAAAATATTTATGAAGAAAACTTCCATAAAACAGTAGTGTATATAAAACATAGTACGTGTGTATATGTGTATAGGTATACACACAATGGTGTCGTGTTATGTTTATGATTGAGTGCGGAGACGCGGCAGATGGCGAATCATCCTTTTATGCGGGACTTATTCAATCAGGCGACGGGAGAGACGATGGTATGGAGTGGATGCGACGGGATATTTTTATTTTCTAGTATTTTTATTTTTGGAAATGCGTAATGATTTTGTTTGAAATGTTCTGCAGACAAATTATATTTAAGGAGTATGTAACTTATGTATTAAATTAGTGTAGTTAACTGCATTTTGAATGCATGGTTACTGTAATCATTGTAAAGTAATATAACACTTTACATTAGGCGTAAAAAATATATACTTATTCTTAGATTGAAATTATGTTTGAAAATAAAAGTTAGTCGAATTGCAAGTATTAAAATCTTTACTCTAACTTTTTCCTCCTGTTGATGTTTTTTTTATTATTTAGCATAAGGCAGCATTTTAAACGATAAAAGAAAAAATGAAAATATTTTATTATGTATAATTTACATACTTACACTTTCTGGACCTAATAACCACACATAAAATAAATGAGAAATACAGTATTGTGTATTAATGTACATACATAACGTAACGTCACATCTTTTTATCCCCGAAGGGGTAGGCAGAGGTGCACATTACGGCAATACAATTTATGGCATAGGTATATGTCCATACAATTTATAATTATGCCTAATCTTTGCACAAACAAAAGAGCACAGAACGCCGCATAACACGCACTGTCAAAAATACAAAATACAGAATCAAACACACAGTCATATCCACATTAAGTCCAACGTATAGCTGGCATGTGCTCAAGAAACAATATCCCTACTTGTGTAAGATGTCCCGAGGGAGCGGTTCTCACGGTTGCGCCGGCGCACACGTGGCACGGAGATATCACACCTAATTACTTTATATATTTACATTAGATTATTTTCATGAAGTAAATATTTAGTGCTAAGGCGATCTAAGTAGTTAAGTGTTTATGAATGTTAAATTTTTCAGTGTATCAGACTTTTTTGGTCGGTACTAACTTATACGATACAAAAATAAATGTCTAGCCTTATCGAATCAACACACTTTAAAGACTAATATTTTTTCGAAGAAGAAAATAATTTTGCTGCAATTATTACGTATATCATTATTATCTATGCTCATGAAACCCGCAAGTTGCATTTATGATACTTCAATGAAAATTGCAAGTCCGCTTTTACAGATTTCTTTAACTTCATAAAGTATATAAAATAAATAAAATGCATCAATGATCTAGAATTTTGTTTTAGCACACACATTTGCAGACATAAAATGTATTAAAAATTCAAATACAGTCTCACAGAATTTTTAATACTTTAGCAAATTGGATTCAAGTTCATGAATAAATGAATAAAATGAAGTGAACATATTAAATCTTGTTCTAACGAGTGCAGTCTTAATTAGTGGCGGTAGGAAGTGTTTGATAATATCAGTAGTAGACTTGTGTGTAATATTTCTTGATTTTTATGACGTCATAGAGGTAGGCTATCGTCTGTTAATTGCCGTGATTTTTATCGTAAAACTAGCTGACCCAGCGAACTTCGTACCGCTTTCGCGTAGCAATGATGCTCTACTTTATTTTGTATAGCTGAGTTATGTATGAGTCCCTATTCAATTTGAATTGGAATCTATAAATATCCTCCATATAAAAATGAATCCATAATTTCCTGATCTCACTTTACCTGAAAAGGACTTTACTAATTTAAAAAAAAAAAAACAAAATATATTTTCATAATAGAGGACAGTGAAGTGATTGAATCCTATGAAATAAGGATTCAATCACTTCACTGTCCTGCAGGCGCCTTATCGGCTCTGATGACAATTTTGTGATTATATATTTGCAAAAATGTATAGTCTTCAACAGGCACTGGCAATAAGGAACCTGTTTGATGATATATTTGAATCCCTGAATCTGCAAGAATATAAATATGTATACAGGCAATTGTATAGCAAATTGTACCACCATGTGGCTCGCAAAATACTGCCACGATACTTTACATCATTTCAAATTAAAACTACTTTTAACCTCGACATTAAACAGCCTTCCACGGCAGCTTTAGGTAGTAGGCTTTACCAAGAACATCTTGCTCATGCCACTATAAAATACAACATGTTATAAATGTTGCTGATTAAGTCTTCGGATTATAGACTATTATTAGTAATTTGATTTATTGTTTACAAAATAAACACATCACTGACTCGACATATTTTGCACCAGCTACATGGTTTTAAAACTAAAAAAAAACGTTTGCCATTATACTTACTTGCTAAAAGTAGGCAAAAAATTGTCTCGTATAACTTTTGTTGCCCCAAATGATGTCATTTGAAAGCAATTATTGTACTGCTGGATATGAGTCAAAAAATGAACCAATGAATGTAGTGGCTCTGGTGTACCAATGGCGTCAATTTGACTTGCCGCTGGCGCAACACAATCCAGAGGCTTAATATTTTAATTTCAATCCCAATGTGGACACACAATGTTCATTAGTCCAATAGCAACAATTTGCTCTGAACTGCCACATTATAACTGAATGCAGCTTTGTGGGGATTAAACACAACATTTCTATCTTGATATCGATTCAGTTCAAGTTCATTTCGCGCTTCGCGTTGCTCATCAGTTTGATTGCTCTTATATTTCTTTGACTTGCCGTATTTCGAGTTCTGCGGCCTAAGCTTGTACGTCTGGTTGGTAGCATTGTTAAAAACGAAATTCCAACTGAAAATAAAAAGCTCTCATACATTTTCTGCATAACCATGTATACCAAATTGTAGTATTGTGTAGTCACCAAAAGTTACTAAAATCAATATGAAGATGTGAACTTACCTTGATTAATAAACACTTATTAGCAAATAAAAATCTTCTTAGTCTTTAAAACTCGAAAAAATATTAAGATAATCTCTCAGAAAATATACATTTAATTTTGCATATTTTATAAAACGCGCAATACGAATGTCAATGTCATTCACACCAATAGACTATATTGAAAGAGCATCGTTTGTTCGAAAACGTGAATAGAAACTTTAATTTACACAAAATAAATTTCTGAACACACGCGTAACTCTTGATAATTTGTCATTATTTCTGAACGCACGCATAAATATTTGAGGAATTTCTATTAATGCTTAATGCACTTGCATTTTCAATAGATTTAAAAAAAAACAGACAATTGTTTATTCAACCTTTTCAAATAGTTTATGCATAAATGTCAATCATTATTTACAGAATTTGAATTTAGAAACAACAAATATTTGACATGTACAAATGAAAATTTATCGAATCTAGCTTTTGCCCGCGACTTCGTCCGCGTAGTGGTGTTAGTGGTCAAAATGCTGCCGTATGTCATCTAAAATGTGAATTACTTGAGAATATGTTACTGTTAGCATTTTTAAAGATATGTATTCCAAAGAAACCACGACCGCCGATTCATCATTTTATAATCATGATGAAAAGTAGTCAAGGTTATCGATATTATTATCCTTTAATTTCCTATATATTGCCTATCAATAAAAAAATACACTGTTTCGTTGTTATATTCCAAAAAAAAACATTCGTGAAAGCGTAACCTCAACACAAACAGGGTTACTTTCGCATACATAACATTAGTATGATAGTAGGGATATTGGCGATTTAAATAAGTATATGTGTATTTAAATAAGAATCGAACGCGAGTGAAGTCACAGGCAACGTATTAACGAAAATGGCGAATTTTCAAGCAAACAATAATCTCCTCTGTCAAGCATTCTACGCCTTCTACCCTTTTTATTAAAAAATAGCCTATGTTCTTTCGCTCCTCATTAAGTGGCTAAATACAAAATTTCACTGTTACAGCTTTAAAAATGACGAATTTCTATATGACCATTCATCCCCTATTTTTACCCCCTCTCCCCTATATTTTTGCAATAAAAAGTAGACCATGTTCTTTCGTTCCTCATTAAGTATCTAAATACAAAGTTTTACTTTACTGTTACAGCTTTTAAAATGACGAATTTCCATATGACCATTTATCCCTTATTTTTACCCATTCTCCGCTATTTTTTTGCAATAAAAAGTATCAAGGTCTATTCTATCTCAGTACTAAATTCCATCAAAATCGGTTCACTGGTTTAGGCTTGAAAGCGTAATTACAGACAGACAGAGTTACTTTCGCATTTATAATATTAGTAGGGATTCTGTGCTCCAAGTCTCCAACGCACACTTATTCAATAGCATTTGTTTTTTAGTATCCAATAGCATTTATCCAACAATGAACTTTATCCAATAGCAATAAAGCTCAAATTGACTCTACGTATTAGTTGGAAAACGTTTGTATGGGATAAAGGAAAGGGCAGTTTTTAGGGTTTTTCCGTCAATTATTTGATATTTTCTCACCTTTTAAACCTTCCCTGGACTTCTACAAATAATTCAAGACCAAAATTTGCCAAATCGGTCCAGCCGTTCTCGAGTTTTAGCGAGACAAAGGAATAGCAATTGATTTTTATATATATAGATATAGATAGATAGATAGATAGTAACTATGATGTTATGTTTTAGGTTTGGAATTGTTTATTAGAGGTGACAGTAACGTTTCGGAGAACATACATATTAGATATATACTTGTATGCATATAGATTAATATCTGTACTGTATTATTGTATTATAATAGTATTTTTTATTGTATAAGCCGGTAAACGAGCAGACGGATAAGCAATCGCCGCCGCCCATGGACACCTGAAACACCAGAGGCGTTACAAGTGCGTTGCCGACCTTTTGGCGGTTAGGAAAAAGAAATTAAGGGTTTTTGGGGAATCACTCCGGTTGAGCCGGCCCATTCATTCCAAAGCATAGCTCTCCCACACCTGTAATGTTTTGGCGAAAAATCAGACAAACTCAGTATACAGTTAAGTTAATTGTAAGGTTCGTTTGTACCTTAACTAAAGCCGGCAACTCCAACGTAGGGTTAAAAACGTGTGATCAGTAGTAAATCCCCTCAGGCTTTTTGCAGCATTTGTTAGGTTTTACGTAATATGATATAATCGTGCACTTTTTTACAAAGTTTGGACAGATTTCAAGGCCGTTAAGGAAGTGGTCGGGATGTGATATTGGTGAATCTTATACGGATTCCTTCACACGCAAAAACTTCGAAGAAAGGATATACATTAGAGATTCTTTGGAGTATTAAAATTAAGTGTAACGGTTATTCAACACTTTTAATTTTGGAATGCAAATGTTGAAGAAATTTTCGAGTAAGTTACTTTTTTAGTTTCAATTTTGTATATTTGTTAAGTCATTAAGTATAAATTATTGAATCGTTTTTGATGAGATTTGGCAGATTAACAAATTAGACTTTGGTTAGTGGAAACACTTAATTTGTATTCAGTAAATATTTTTGTTTTTTAAGACTTCAAATCTCTGCAAAAGGTCGATTGCTTTTTTGTAACATTTACAATTAAAAATATTTAAGTACTGTCTGATTTTATATTTCGTTTTATGTCTACTTGACATTACGAATGTGACTCTTTTGACCCAGTGATGATACAGATACGTTATCAAAAAGACATGAGTTTGAAATTTCTATTGAAATTAAAATATTATTAACTTCTCTATAATTACATAGGGTAGTATGTCGTTTGATTAATTCTTACCGACCGAGAATTAACATTATAGTGTCTCGAGCCAAATGCTAATTTAGCGCTTATGTCTACAGAGAGAGTAGATAACTCAATGTATGGGAATGACACCGCCAAGAGTCAAAATTTTCATCTACTTTTCTCAATTAATTTACGTGAGTAAACCGTGACTTTTAGTTGATTTAGTATGTATATTTAATATCACGATAGTTAGTATAAAAAATCCATATATTTCAATTTTCTACACTATTTGTAGACAAGTGCTAAATTGAATATGTATACAGGGTCAGACTTCGTAATACTTTTCTACATATTTCGTTCATTGTTTTTGACTATGAGGATATTTGTGACCTGACGATATATTTAGTTCTTTTCTAGAATTATCCATTTGGTCTATCCTACAAGTATTATCCCCACAAAAACAAGTGCAAGCAGACCAATCCACGTGTACTAATTAAAACCGTAATTCAAAACTCAGTGTCTGTATAAAAAACACCTACATACACTATCTTCATTTCAATATTGTTTTATGACTGAATCGATACCTCATTGCACTGCGTCTTTCATTTGACTTCCCTTCTTAAAAAACCAGACAGTCATAACTCACAACTAAGCTCAAATCAAATTCAACTGTAACATAGTAAATCTAGAGTTCAATTTCATGTGTAGGTGGTCGTGTAATTAAGTAGTATGTAGTAGTTTAAAGTCGATATGTGACAACACCTGTCTACTTTTCCCACAGAAGAACGGATGTCGGTTGTCAAGTTATCTGAAAACATATACGTAGCTCTTGGAACACCTACGTGTGTTAAATGAAATGCATTTACAGTTGATAATTGTCGATTTGTTTGGTTAAACTTTGAGTGGGGGGTGATGACGTCATTATATACATTTATACAAGGTGCTGTTTACTTGGAGTACTCTTATTTACTTTAGTGTGTAAATATGAGTGTAGGTAAATGGTGATTTTGTGTAGGTATATTTTTTTGGTTTGAAAAGATATCAAAGTTTGCTTTAATCTGAATCTACGCTTAATTTTTTATCTTTTATATAAATATGAATTGCTGTTCGTTATTCTCGCTAAAACTCGATAAGGGCTGGACCAATTTGGGTAATTTTGGTCTTGAATTATTTGTGATAGTCCAGGAATGTTAAAAAGGTAAGAAAAATATATTGAAAGCTTGCTGGGCCAGCTAGTATCTCATAATTTTATTGGTTCGTATTTGGTCACTTTCGCGGCTGGATGCAAACGTTTCATAAATAATGTTTTCGCGGTAGAGCACCAAATTTCTCCTTCTATCCGTTCGAGTGGTTTTTAACTTAGCTTATTTTCCTGGAAGAACAAAAAGATGTTTATATCTTTCTTAATTATATTGGTTTAATTTCATTATTTGTATAGAATTAATGATTAAGTTTATTGTCTTGGGAAAAAATATAAGATGTTTGCATTATAATCAAAAGTCTATAAATTATATCTTTCATTTTATATAATTAATGTCTTAAAAAGATCAAACTTGTTTACAAAGGTGAACGTCCTTGTCTTTCAATAATTAAAACAAAGATTATTAATTAATATTTTCTTTTAATTCATTATGATGTTTGTTGTTTTGGTTTTTATAATTAATTGACGTTCAGAAATATGCAGCCACACATAACGTAATAATATAGTAATAGTTTCGACTTCGAAGTTTCGACTGCCTTCTTAGGATAATGATCACAAACTGAACCTTGAATTCGCGTTCGATTTCTAAGGTCAGAAAAATTAAAATTATAATCCCATGTTTTGTAGCCGACCGAGCTAAATAGCCGCAAGGCTTGAATCCAAAACTGCTTCAAAAATGCTACTGTGTTGCCGGCTCCCAAGCAATTATTATAAAATATAACAAAATATGCATACTAAGTATGTCCTAATAGCAGGCCAGTATTTTATTTTATACCTAAACGGGTTTATTTAAATAAATTTAAGCTTCTGTATTTTGCACGGTATGTATTTTTTTTCGGATTGTGTCGTTGATGCTAATTTGAATTGGGCATATATTTTTTTTATTTAGTAGTAGAGTATGGTTAGAGTTTGTAAAACGTTACCTTTTTATAATTACCAAACAGAAACTGACAAAAGAAGAGCTGTTATCGTTTACCCTATATATCTAAGACGCAACACCTACTTGGATTGCACGATAGGTGTGGTAACTGGGCTACCGGCTGCCACGTAACGTGTACCGCTGTACCGGGTTCGATTTCCGCATGGAGCAACTCTTTGTGAAATCCACAAATTGTTGTGTCATGTCTGGGTGTGATGTGTATCACATTTAGGAACACACGACACAGGAAAAAATCATAGCGCGGGACAGCATTTTATATAAAAAAAAAAAATTCACAATCCCTTTCTTAAAAAGTCGGCAAAACACAGACAGACACAGTTTTAAAGAAACATAATTTCGAAATAATTACTCAAGCAACCAAAACAATCATAGTCAGCATCATCAGCGTTGGCGAGAACAGGTGTGTTTGTTATTAATTATGAATCAAACTTCTCCTTGAGACCACCGACCACCCAGGTATCGACGCCAATATAAATCATCAGTAGCCGATACAAACATGTGACTATTAATTAAAGCGGGTAGCCATTTTACGTTGACTTGTTAATGATAAAGAGTGCGTGATAGTGCGTGGGCGATTGTTCGGTGTGTCGGAGTATTTTTTGTTGCGCTATCTACAATTATTTCTGTTATTAATATTATGAATGGTCTAGTATCAGGTAGTTTCACCTGTGTGACTAGTTGAGAAATGGTTTAGTATTAGTACGGATCATAGTTTGATACTTGAAGACAATCAGAACTCAAAATATTGGCAATATTAAGTTCATGAAGATCAATAATAATTTTATAGCTAGTCAGAGGCTAACTGTCTGAGTCTGAGATTGCCACGGTGGTGGAATGGTCACAGCTTCGATTCCCGGATCGGGCAAAGTATTACGGGGCATTTTTCTGTTTCTGAAAAATTTCTCTGTAGTAGCACGGAGTCTGAAGTTTATTTCCTATTACATGAAACTTATTACACAAATGGTAAAAAGTGAGTGTACATTGTTAGGTGGCATTGTGTGCCGTAATGTGATGGTGCACCTCTTCCTACATCTCCGGGGATAAAAGGCATGACTTTGCATATAATATCATAAATATCAGAGTCATAAACCTTGCATAAATATTTAAATTCCTGACTACGCGTATAGTTATAGATTTGGTTGAATGCAGGACTGGGTAAGGTCAGAGAAGGTTAGAGTTTCGAGGTGTTAGGAATAGTCATCAATCTACAGACAGTTAGTTATTGTTTCATTGAGTTCTCCTTCTTTATATTGGGTTTCTTTGAAGGAAAAAGTTAACAAAATAATTTATTTACTAAAAACCAGACAGGCACAAAAGTTGTGAATGAGTTAGCCTGTCAGTACATAGCTTAGAATTGTAAGCAGAAGAATAAAGAGAAAACGCTGTCGTTAGTCTTTTGCAAATCATCAATTACGCATTTAACTTAAACACAGCTGCAATGAATATGGCCACAGCCATAACATCCTCCATACTTTCCAAAGCGTTGGTTAAGAATAAAGCAACGTCACGCCTTTTATCCCATAAGGGGTAGACAGAAGTTGTATAGCAATACAATGTACACCCACTTTTTCACCATTTGTGTTATAAGTCCCATGTAATAGGGGTGAGCCTATTGCCATATACTGGACACAATTCCAGACTCTGTGCTACTACTGAGAAATTTTCGAAAAACCGAAAAAAATCCCAGTAATACTTTGCCCGACCCGGGAATCGAACCCGAAACCCCTTGTCCGACAGTCGCACTTGCGACCACTCGACTAAGGCAGTCAGTTGGTTAAGAATAATGTGTCATATTAACTATTTCCTATCAATATAAAGAAGCAACCGTTTCGGTAACCTCATATCCGTTGGAACTGGATTTTTAATCACAAACCATTGACTTACACGATATAAACCCCACGAATCTATTGCGTTGTATTAGATCTTTGATTTTATAGCGCCATACTTGAATATCATTACAATTTTAATTTGCACTCCTATTTAAGTAATCTTACTCTTATTGAGATAACCTTAAGACATAATTTTGTCTGTCACGTTATTGATCGTAAGTAAAATTAATGTTGTATAATTGTTGAAATACTTCGGACTTCCTCTAAAGCCAATCCAATTTGTCTTTTCTATGGAAATGATTCTCGTAAATCGTAGATATTGATATCGGAAGCCCTTATCTTAAAAGTATGACAAATATTTTATTTTCTACTAATTAAGCTTAAAGTTTAGCTGGTGGTCGAAGATGGAAAAAGGTAAGGCAATTAAAGTGATAACTTGACTAAGGGGGTTTTCCACTAGAGATGTGCTAATTGGCTATGCTACGAGGATGTAATAACTAAGCTGTGAAACTAAACTAAAGGATTTCCTGCATATTTAATATATCAAAGAATAGAAATATATCATAGAATCAAAAGGAAAATTGCCTCTGAATGCCCTTAGTTAGCGCCTCATCTGAAATCTAATATCGAGAACGGCTGTATGCTAACTCTTTCAACTTTGTTTTAAAACTGTTCCGTTTATTTTCCATTCACACGATAATTTAACATAATATAAGTGCTGCTTAAAAGACTCATCATCAGTAAATCAGGACGTGTTATACTCAATACTAAATTAGCTCTAAATAAGAGACACTTAGCGGTCATATTTGCGTGCACTGTCATGTGTCCATCAAACGTCGCGAACAATTTAATTGCAATTATGTTTATGCTTCAATTGCGTCGGCAAATCATTGAATTATACATCGTTCGTAGGGTTGTAATGCGAAAAGTAGGTAAATGTTAAAATAACATACTGATACACAAACTAAAATTATGACAGTCCACTTTGTGGGTGTTGGCTCATTGTCAGATTTTGTGCCGAGTGGTAACATTGGAGTAGGAACCGTTTTGGCACTACTGCCACCTACCTACCTATCTTATACCTCTACTACCTCTTCAATTTACTTCTACCTCTACCTTCACGAGTCAACTAACTACAAGTTTGACAGAGGTCAGGATCATTTAATGAACTTCTTCAATCTTTTACTCGTACACTACGACTCCCAATCTTGGCAAACCCTCTTATATAGAGGAAGCCGATAGTCCCTTATATTATTATGTCACAGACTCCTGACAGATGGGTACCTACAGCTAGAGGGTCTAGACAAGCGTGAACTATATAGGGATTCCAATCAAGCATTAAGGATATTAAAATCTTATAATTCAGTACCAGCCCTGCAGTTAGTCACCATCCTGCAATCACGGCAATTGTCAAACGATGGATGGTTAGTGCATTGAAACAAATGAAACGTCGTAAAACAAGCTGTTGAGGGATCGTTAAACTGAACATCATATTTAATGTGATAAACCCTAGGGAGCTCATTTCCTTGCTCACTTGAAGAAAGTTACAAGTGTCTTATGATGCTAGGCTGGACTAAATAAGCCTTAAGTTTAAGAATAAAAAGAAAAGTGACTGAGAGGTTACAGAAGAATAGAAAGCAAAGAGTGCTTTGCAAAAAATGGTCTAACATGTTTTTAGGTAATAATAGTCTGTTTATAGAAGACTAGCGACTCTGACGCGGTTTAACCCACTCTGCTCGGCTCCTATTGATCGTAGCGTGATGTTTTATAGCCCATAACCTTCCTCGATAAATGGACTATCCAAAAACAAAAGATTTTTTTAAAATTAAACCTGTATTTCCAGGGTTTGGCGCGTTTGATCATATAAACAATGATCAAGTGGGTTGATTAGGGGCGTTAAGATTGTGAGATATATTATAAACCTCATTACACTTATAATTTCATACATACTCAGTCATCTCAAGGCAAAACTTAACACTGACTTACTAAAGATATCCATGACAAAATCCAATACACATAATGATCACATTAATGTCACAAAAAAGTGACTAATTCGCAGTTCGATCCTACTTACCACCATATTTGTATGTCGGCAGATGTATGCAAAAACGCAATAAGCTTTGTGTGAATTATGCACGGATACGCGTGGTCACTTGGATTGACCACAATAAGTCACACGACGGTAGGGTTACTGTGATTTCTACTTATGTTAGGATATTTTTTTATTATTAAGGAAACCCCCCGGCAAACCAGCACCTGATGGTAAGCAATCGCCGCCACCCATGGACACATGAAACACCAGAGGCGTTACAAGTGCGTTCGCGGCCTTCTGAGGGTTAGGAATTTAAGGGTTGTTGGGGAATCGGGGATTGGGAAGATTGGGAAGTGGGGAATTGGGCCTCCGGTAACCTCACCCACACAACGAAGCACAACGCAAGCGTTGCTTCACGTCGGTTTTCGGTTAGGCCGTGGTATCGCTCCGGTCGAGCCCATTCATGCCGAAGCATGGCTCTCCCACACTTAAACAACACACATGTGCAAGTGTTATTAACATAAAAGTGCATTATAATAGGTTTAGACAATGTAATTATAAGTTAGATAAAACGATTTTCTGTGCTGATTTTTCGATATTTTTTCTGACTCTTTCGCTAGCTTAATTTTTAAGTAGTTTTTATTTGTTCGCCTGCAAAGTGCTAGGAATAAATCGATTCGTATTTTAATTACATGCCTAATTATTCTCACTGTAATGAAAATGAATGCAAAAAACCTAAAAAAGTCAAAATCAAAGCATTTATTTAAATTAATCCTAAATTGTGCACTTTTGAAACGCCAGTCTGTCTGTCAGTGAAGCTAGGTGCTAGGTGGTGAAACTAAAATGTGGTAGTGGGTAACTTATAAAGGGGAGAGACCGATTGCTCTTCACAAATTCTGTCATATATTTTGTTCTGATCTAGTAATCAAATAAAGAATGTCTCACTTATCCCTGACCTGCGTGATTTATGGTATACCTACATGTAGATGATATTTCTTGTCGCCCAATCGTTCCCATAGGTCGGCACAGGTGTCAAACAGCTCGGGGGCCAATTTAAATCGCATTAGCGTGATAACTCAATTGTACGCGGAATATAGGCACAGAGCTATGAATCTGTAATTTTAAATACATAGAGTTGTGAAGCAAGTGATAAACCTACAACATTTGACTACTAAATTATTCTATCTTTTCTTCTTAATTTAGAAAAGTCAATTATTCTTGAAAGGATTTAAAAGACAGAGAATGTTTCAATGTCGTAAGTGTTCTGCTAATCAATACTTTAATTTGTTTTGTGCCACGAAGCATAAAAACTTTAATCGAGAACATAATTTTCACAATTTTGAAACCTAAACATTCATTAATTAATTCACTTTCTCTATGATTCTGTTTGTTTTTTGTTTGTTTGAGCTATAAACCTATTCATTCCTGAAATAAAAGTATTATTCTTAAAAAAACTATGTAAAAGACCAGATTACTACTAGACCGGGTACTAAGTAATGTTTGATGTATTTCTGCTAGGGATACTACCAAGTACCAACATACCACATCCAAAACCTTCACAACTCCTGTCATAGGACATATTCGCATTACTTATGGAAATGGGCTCCATTAAGTCTGATTTAAATGTTAGTGCTGGTACCCTGCCCTGGGCAATTTGTCCAATAAAAGGCCCACCATTAGCATCGCCACAAATAATGTTACATATTATTATTGTAGGGCTGATGTGCGCATATTTTCTTCCTTTAATAGTGATTTAGTTGTTAGAGAAAAATGTTGTGTTTTGATTTGCAGTGGAACTATTATTATAAAGGAACAATCATAACTACATTAATCTACAATGAAAGGAAACGTATGGAATTTATTAACACTATAATGTTTAGTGGACAAGGGACTGAGCAAAGTATTAATTGTCTTATTTATTTAGGTTTTTCAAAACTTTCTCAGTAGTAGCACGGAGTCTGGATTTGGGTCCGGCAATAGACTAACCCCTTATTACAAGGGACTTATAACACAAATGATGAAAAGTGGGTGTACATTATACAGGGGTATTATGTACCTTAAAAAATTAAAATGCAGGAACATTTCTGCTTAAGTCTTTGGGGATAAATGGCGTGACATTGTTTAGTGGACAACAGTTACAAAAAAATAACTTTCAATATAGTATTTATGTCTGTGTTTTGTTCAAAGAATTAGGTATAGTTAAATTTGTAACTTAGAATAACTTAAATGTAGATTAACATATTAAAAAAGAAAAGTCTACATAATATTCAAAAGTACATAGGTACAATCATGCCTTTACCTTCCCAATTATATTTCCAAGCACTTCATGATAGCTTAAAATTTTAAACCTAAATACACCTACAACTAGTAAGTACTTACTTACCTAATAGTACCCACATCATGTCCAGGCCCTTAGCTCATAAATAGTGTTGTGTCGATAAGCATCGTTAGCGATTCTGTTTTTATTTATTATTTTATTGTTGCTTTGTACTTTACGAGCGATATGTCGACTCGCTCAGGGCGCCAATTACCAATATTATTGCTTGCATTTTTATTTTAAAGTCGTATTGCTTTACAAGGCTATTTTTTCTTGACATTCTTGATGCTGTCATAAAGATGTATTGCTGTGGCTATAAATTATGTATTTATGTGTTTTTATCTTACGTAATCGTACGATTTTATTCCTGAAAGAGGTAGGCGAAGAGATCTTTAAGCATTTGCTCTTCATCAATCAAATCAAATCACTTTAATGTATCCATAATGTACAGTGTAGTCTACAAAGTTTCCTTTCTCCAAATATTATACAGAAAATACTATTTAAAAAGTATAGGAGCTTAAATTCCTAAAACTGCAACTAATACCGATTTATAACAAAAATATAAAACTTTAAACAAAATTAAAAAGTCAGTCAGAACTAGTTTGTAAAAGGCCATTATCATAAAATATAATTTTAATTTTCGAACTTAATCTTGCTTTTTCTGTGTGCAGACGAGATTTTATTTTGATTATTGTAATTAAAAATAATTTATGGACGTGTTTGCTTGTTTATGACGTTAGCAATTATTTAAGCTAGAGTATGGACTAGCTAAATGCACGAGTCTTATGAACGTGCAGTCTCGCTAATTTTTTACCGAAAATTAAATAAAATTCAGATTTTGCGTGGGAAATAGTAGCTTTTTTAGTATTTTGTATAGTAAATAATAATTTTGATTAAAAGCATGTTGTGTGATTTAAAACTAACGTCCCGTATGAAAGTAAAGGAAAAAGTACGATGTTTTGGAATATACAAATTATTCATATAGGTAATAGACGTAAATCTACGTCCAAGCTACGCACATCACATCACGACACGTTAATCTATTCATCAATTAAATCATCAAAATCCTACGTACTTACCTAGCCTACACACAAAAATTTTCCACACCTATTCAGCATTACCTACTAAAGAAACAAGAACCAATCAGCAAAATAATCACCCAACTAACACAATTAATTGCAATATTCCGTTAAAGTCAGCCATTTTGGCACGTGTCACTGACATTCTGCCTTTAAGCATGAGTCCGTGAATTGAATTAAAACAACAAGTACTAGGGCACACGTGTGTCGGTGTTACCAAAGAGCTTCGAGGAATATTGTGTAACGTGAGATGATGATGCTGAATTGTAGTATAGGAGTAAGTTCGCGTATAAAGAATATACGCGAACTTACTCCTAATGGTCAATGGGTTAGTTGAGGAGTGTTGGAGATTCAAGGATTGAGGAGATTGGGAAAGGGGGTAATTGGGCCTCCGGTAACATCACTTACACAAAGAAACACATAGCCTTGTTTCACATCGGTATACTGTGAGGCTGTCCGGCCGGCCGACCCATTCGTACATGGTTCCTTCAGGTTACAAAGTTTACTGTGTCTCGGAACAGAAGTGGGAACGGAGTAGTTTTAAGTCAGTAAGAGCCTGATACTACTTCAAGTTTCACCTAGGGCAAAATTTAAAGTTTAAATAGTAAAGTAATTAAGATTTTCTGTTATATTCGATAAAGGACTGTTGTGTAAGGAAAATTGACGAAAAAAATTAATCCAAATTAAGAAAGCAGGACGCTATTTTATTTACATAATTATTATACAATATCACAAAATCTAGCGATATACATGTATGTAAATTGTAAGTATATTTTTACATAACGATAACAATTTGCTTCTGATTACATTATTTTGCATACTTATTATATTTACATATTTTATGAATAAAATTTTAGTCAAGGGTGAGAAACATATCGAACATTTTAATTTAGCACATATCAAATAAACATAAACATACGTAACATATACTTAAACCGCGTAAAACAGCAATAAACGGTACTATCATTAATATATTCTGGGATATAAATACCGCTGTCTACATTACATCTGTATTTTGAAATGGATTATGTTAATAATGGAGAGACAATAACATATAATACACTGGATTTTTTTCTGTATTGCAGGTGCATTTACAAAAAAAGGTAATTTAAAAACTAAAAACCCGACTGCGTTTCTTTATAATATTAAAATGAAAAAACCCTAAAACAAGAAAGTCATCGCAAAATTTAAGCAGTCGGGACCCATTCTAAATATGAAGACTTTGTGAAGGCACATACGGCTGTCTTTCTGGGTCCCGACTGCTTCAATTTTACGATGACTTTCTTGTTTTAGGGTTTTTTTCATTTTCATATTATAAATAAAGAAACGCAGTCGGGTTTTTTAGTTTTTTAAATTACCTTTTTTTATTTAATTTTTTTTAGTTTTATTATTTTTGTATTTTGATATATCTAGTGTCACTCTCACAGTAAATACGAATCTAACGACACCTCTCAAGTCAAAATCCATCAAGCCGTTTAGGCTAGAGAGTGAGAAATATTCGAATTTGGCGCCAAAAATCCGCCATTTTGTTTTTTTTTTATTTTGATATATCCAGTGTCACTCTCACAGTAAATACGAATCTAACGACACCTCTCAAGTCAAAATCCATCAAGCCGTTTAGGCTGCAGAGCGTGCCAAACAATTATACATACATACATACATACATACATACATACACTCGAAAAACCTCCAGTTTTTTAACCCTCCTTCTGGCGCAGTCGGGTAAAAAAAAGGTTTAACCGGAGAGGAGTGGAAGGAGGGTAGGGAGACCTTTGCCCTACAGTGGGACGATCATGGCTGAAATCTAATCTAAATCAAAGGTGCATATACAAACATACGAAAAATTATACACAGCAAACCGAGATGCGAAACAACTAACAAAAAGAAGTAGCCACTAGACACTAGCAACATATTTTTCCTCAACGTAACGTAGTAAACATAAGTCGTATAAATAAATATAGGCTCAAGAAAACGGCCATTAGCATTTGTCATTCATGAATATTGATGAAACGAAATCATTAACTAACAGATCATTAAATTAGAATGATGAATTATTTAATAATCGACGAAACCAATACTTGATTAGGCACTAATAGCAGTCAAATACAGCTTTCTTTTATTTATGAGATTCTCATTGTGCTTACAAAATCATCTAAATGACAATAAACAGAAGCTAAGCAATACAACGCCAAGCGATTTACACAATATAAACAGACCTTAATAGGACAGCCAACCAAGCAGGTTCGGCTCCGGCTCGAAGAGCAGGAATAGGAACGGTGGGGTTTTTGGTCAGTAAGAGTCTGACCCTCTTGCCTCACCCAAGACTGGAGAAGAAAATGAATGATGTTTCCCCCTCAAAAAAAGCTTTTCTTTCAAATTGGTAAAAATGTTTTTATGGCATTTTTATCGTATGTATGTATATTCCTATCCATGTAGTAAAAAGCTTCGCTTATTTCAGTATTACAAACAGATATTCTAATTTTATTTACTAGTCTAGATTTTGTTTGTTGTCCACAACAGCTTCTTCAAAGATAACTCTCCATGAACTCACTTCTCCGTGTCGCCTAGCAATTTGTGTGGCTACCGAGTTTTAGCAAATCCGACACCCGGACTAGCAACCGGTTGGTGTGAGGTTTTTTTCTACCATCGTGTCCAATTTCACACGGACGTGATAAGTGAACGAACGCCCAATAGCGTGAGAGTGGTATCCTGTATTTTGTTAAATAATTACTACAGCAACTCGACGGTGTAATTATTTGAAAATAATTAAGGCGAACATCCTTTAGCAAACATCGCGGGCTCTTTGTAGTGGTATCGATGAATAAAGGTTTTTAAAAGTCACTATAAACGATGTCAATACTTTTTTACGTAAATTTTTTTTTGCGGTTTATTAAACTTTAAAAAAGGTACCGGTGTTTAGCAATCAATCAATTCGTTTGAAGAAAAGCTGATAAACTACATGAGAAAGCATTTAAAAAAAAACAATCAGCAAACAAAACAAAAACGTAAGTCGAGTAAAGTCTTCAAACCTTTGAACAGTGAGACCGTACCACATAGAAAGTGACAACTCCATCACTTTCCACGATACAATCTTCATCTTGACCCCCTTACGTAATAAACTGGTTACTTCCATGTAGATCAACTACTGGATAATATTCTGCCCACCAATTAGACACCTCTTTAACCATTTACATAAAATACCTCAAAGGAGTTATAAATATTCATTCTAAAAGAGATATTTTTAAACTATTCTAGGAATACGTAACGTGTTTTGTAAAGGAAATGTTCTACGATTGTGCAACTGATTAATTAAGGCCCTTTTTGTTTAATTAAGTTGGAGAATTGGGTTTTTATTGTCTTCATTACCATAACTCGAACACGACTACACGACACACGACTATAATAAATTAATGTTTGTTGACATTGCGATTACTAAACAACTAAACATGTATGCAACAAAAGAGTTCATATATCGAACCTTAGCAAAACACTGGCCACAAAATGCACTAAATATAAAAAAGTAAAAAATTAAAAACAAACATTACTAATTTTCTTGTTTGTTTATTCATTCTTACTGGCCAGTATCATTACACAAAATGAAAAATCGACTATTGCATTTTCAAAGTGAGATGTAATCGACTAAACGTGGTAATTAGGAACAGTTTACGAGAATCGAGATTAATTTTGCTCAGTAGAGTGTACTTTGAGTTTAATGTTACCGCGCTGGGAACTTTACGTAAGTGTTGTTTATAACGGCGTTGGCAAAATTGACACCTGGCTGATAGTAGCTTACCGATACCGTGTGATTATTCACATTTAGAGTACTTTAAGATAGGAATATTGGACGACGAAATATAATATCGATAGAGCGAATTTTAGGCTGAGTTCGTACAATTTGGTTTGAGATTGAAAATTAAATTTTTTCTGTAAAAATGAGGCGTAGCTTTTAAAATTCATTATAACTTATTCATTCAAGTTAAAGTTAATTATTTTAGCGAACAAATCATCTTTCAAATGCTCTTAATTTTAGTTTTGTGTAAATATAACTTGATGAGCTAAGTAATTACATTTTTTGTAATGATTTGTTGACTATTCTCAAGACATTTGCGTCATTCCACTAGTTTCGTTTGATCAGTATAAATTCACTGCTTACGCGGCCATCTTTAAATTATAATTTAATTGAGGCATGTGATTTTCCATTACTAGGTACATGGTTATTGCCTAATTTAATTATTTATTTTACAGGACTAATATGACTTTTGTTCCTTACATCATCCATTGTGTCAAAAAATATAATAGTTCATCCATAATGTACTTACATTGGTGATAAATTATAATTATTAACCATTAAGTCATATTCGTCACTAAGTTACATTACTCGTATAACCCATCATCTGCACACTTAGTCGCAATAAACGCTATCCGTCATATATAGATTATCAAATCTAGGCTCTAAACTACTGTACATAGCTACTTAACTAAAGGACATTCGTATACTCGTTTATTCTAAAACAGCAAAAGTATATGCTCCATCATTCACACGTTTAACATACTGCCATACTTAGAGACATTTAATGATTACTTAAACTATTCCTTACTAAAAATTTTGTTCCAAAAACAATTGCTAAGGACAGGGTTAAGTACCCATTAAATGACTTTGAGTAGCCGTACTCACAGTTACGAGTTAGTAAAGTAATAAAACTGTAAAAATCTCATACGATATTGTAGAAAAAAGTATCCGAGTACTCGTCAAGTGTTCGTGTGGGTGAACAGTGAACAATCAGAGGTATCTGTAAACAGTGTTATGTTTGTTCAACTCGGTCGTTTGCAGGCGTGGCGGTAGGCGGGTTGCGTACTATGTTGGTAGGCGATGCTTGAGTAGTGAGGCCTGTGGCTACGTACTGTTGTGTTGTATTTCGTGGGACTATGTATTAGTAGAAAAATAGCATGTCGCTAGCAATAAGTATGTACCTTTTGGGGGGGGGGGGATAACTTCTCCAGTGCGGCGAAACGGAGTGTCGGATCTGTACTGACTGTGTGGTTTTAAACAGCCATGGCTGTTATAACACAGAATATGACAATCACACTAATATTATAAATGCGAAAGAAAGTTTGTTTGTTTTGATGGTTGTTCGTCAATCATGTTGAAAACTACTAAACGGAATTTGATGAAATTTGGTTTACAGGCGCGATATGAGCTGACTTGAGTAATAGTTACTTTTTATCCCACGGAAAATCCGCTGGCAGGAGCTAGTCTAATATAATATAGAGGTATACTATATACACGCAAATATAGGTATAACAATTAAGTACAACAAACAAATATAGTACATACTAAAGTGCCTAAGTTGACAGCGGACGTAAAATATTTATGATCAATATTTATATGGCGGGTTCTGAACAAGCTATGTCCGTAGAAATAGATAAATATTTCTATTTGCTTATTAACACATTGTAGTAAGTAGCCGTGCGATGACGGTACAAATATGTAATATTACGCTTATTATTCTCACAGGAGTTATAAAACTCGACTAAGGAACTATACATTTGGCAAAGACCAGAAAGCGGTTCTCTCTGATAAACCTTAATATTTTGATTGTGATCTCCAACACACCTGTAAATGGTGGTGTTTATGGCATAAGATCACGAAAATATATAGAGATAGTCCACTATTATAGTCCTCTTTTTCTTGAATGATATATTATTAAAAACTAGGTCAGTGGTCCCCAAAGTTGTCTGAATTACGACCTACGTAAATTAAGTTCTTAAACTCATCGACTCACACACGATTGATAATCAAATTCTACGATATATTATATTATTATGTCATCTACAGAAAATGTGTTAATATTACAACTAGAACTAGTGCGGATAAGATGTTATCATGACAACTGTACCCGAAAACGAAACGAAAGTTCGTCTGGCGCTCTAATTGGTTGATTCATTCGCACTGGCCAATTAGAACGCCCAACGCATTTCTATCTCGTTTTCGTTCAACGTAATGTAAAATCGTGCTAAGCCCTCTGACCAAAAATTTACTGCTTACTAAACAGACAAATCGTTATTCCTAGCCTCTAGAGTTTGGAGTGAAAATTAACTTTTGTAGAACACCGTTTGACATTTCATAGGTACTTTCTAACTGAAAGTCGGCTGAATGGAGTAAGGTAACATTGTTTTCGACATAAATGCTAAGTTATTTGAGGTTTAAACAATTCTTTTAACAACACTAACTTTATGCAGTTAAAGCTGACACAAATAAATAGGTGTAAGATTTTTTAAATGGCTAAAATAAAACTAAAATACAAAATAATATTTTATGTATAAAATGCAGGAGAGTTATTTTACCAAAACAACTTAATGCGCAAAAACACAAGTTTTTATTAAATGAATTCTAAAAAAGGAGGTTCTCAGTTTAACCTGTATGTATGTATGTTAGTGCGCGATTATCTCGCGTTTAGCTGAACCGACTCTAATGCGGTTTTCAGCATCGTGTTTATCAGACTTAGAAGAAGGTTTAAGGGATATTACCTGACTTATAAAAAAGGAAGCGGTATAGCAAAATGAAGGCGGTGCCTTAAAAAAACGTTTAGGTATGGTATAACAAATTGATACGCAGAAAGAACCTAAAACGTATCAGTAGTATTTATAACTAGAACGAAATATTATACAACTCTCAATAACAGGCACAAGGATAACAAAAAAGTAAACAACTCTATTTACCTCATGACGTAACTTCCCCACAAAATTCCTTCGTAACTTCGGATTGACATTAAAAATGTGACTTCCAAGCGTCCTAAGTACACACCTGTTTACTTGAGACCTCTACTACTAACTTAACGATAACATATTTTCATATCAAGTGCTTAAAGTAAATAACAAATAGATTTAATGTTGATTTTTATTGATAACGCTTTGGTAAACGTCGGTAAGACGTGTGCAAGGTTCAATACACCCGAAATTTAAAATAAATATTTAAATGTAACAGCTAAGACTTGTGGCTCTTCACATAATATGGTTTGTTAGATAAGAATTCGAATTATATTAGATAATTTGATCAGAGGGCTTTGTACAAGTTTGTTTTACGTTAAACGAAATCGAAACGCAACCGCTTCGTGCGCTGTTTTTTGGACGACTCTAATGAATCAACCAATCAGAGCGCCGAACGCGCTCCCGTTTCGATTTCGTAAAGCTAACTTGTACTAAAGCCTCAGAAGTGAGTATAAGAGATAGTGTGTCATAATATGTATAATTCTTCAATAACAAGGTAATAACAGTTGACATCATCAAACACTACATGAATCTAGTGTAGACAGCGCACAATTTCCTCTTATACAGTTATAGCAATTGTATCTACTTGTTAAAATGTGTATGATAACAGACAATACCAAAAAGGACAACACGTTAAGGCATGAGGTACATAGGTACTGTATATTTCTAAAGGAATTTCTTCCTGCAGACTAGCGACTGGAAAAGCAATATTGAAAATAGACACGTGTTCTTGTACATGCAAAGAAAACAACAAAAAAATAATCTTATGATTGAACTCTTATAGAGAGTACTAAATGGAGGTTATTATAATTTCTTTAATTTAATAGCAATAACCATAATATATATTTATATCAATCAACTGCAAGACACTAAATCCCCTCCCAATAACTTAATGCAAAAAGAATAAGAATAGAAAATAAAATCTAAAATTCTCTTCAGTTTAAACTGATAATATAATAAGCTGAAACAGAAGCTAAAATGTAATAAAACTGAGCAAATCTAATCGTGAGACGTGGCACGATTTAACCTTTCATCGGTGTAAGGAGTCTCACTGAACAACGAGTTATGATATGACTTACGAACTAGTGAAATGGATTTTGTGCCTACCATAGTTTACAAGTCTTTTGTAGATACTTTACACTTTGATATCATGATTTAATGTTTAAGATATAATTGAAAACTTAAATCAATACCACAGAAAACCGACATGAAACAACGCTTGCGTTGTGTTTCGTTCTGTGAGTGAGGCTACCGAAGACCCCACTTCCCAATCCCCAATTCTCCAACAACCATTAAAATCTTAACCATAAAAAAAACAATTAAGTTGTACGGTCTACTCGAGGAACTGTCTCATGAGGTTACTCGACTAGTTTCAAGCTAAATCAAGGGTCCATGAGCAGCATGCGCAACAACTGATGTGGAGAGTGTCATAGTTGTACTCGTAGCTGTAGATAGCTGTTTTTTTATCAAAATTAATGTATTCGATTCTTCTCTCTATCTTATTTTCATTTTACTCCAAAAACAGTTTTTTATTAAGCCATTAGTAAATCTACCAGATTTTTTTATATAGATCCTTGTATGATTATTGTCCCTAATTCTCTATCTAGAATGTAGGCAGCAGAATTCTCTGAAGCGTTTAGAGGAATTTAGAGACTACATGGAAGATTACCATTACTTAAAAATGAATACGAAAATTGTAGAACATTCTCTATAATATTAGTATGATACAACAACACAAAATGAATTATTATTATTAATAACTATATTTAGATCATTGTTTCTTATTCGGGTTTCCCAATGCTGTCATGGGACTATTCTTCGTCTTAAAATAAATCGCAATATATTTTTACTGGTCTGGTATTTTCCAAGTGCTGTTTATCTACAAGTTACGGAGTTTAGGAATGTTTATTATTGAAACGGCAAGATCAGTGCGTACATATTTTCTTACTTAGCGTTACTTGTAAGTTGTAAGTACATACGGCCTATTATGTATCTAGCTCAACAACGTGGGTGGAATTCTCGGTTTACTTTTCACACAAAATTCTTAACATTACAGTCAGCGTACGTATGTATATCATCACCATATTACGTCGTCTCCACGGAATTTATAGCTGTTGTCATAAAATAGATACGTGATACAAAAAATAAAGGACACCCGCAATAGATCGGGCGTATCCTTGCTCCTTGCGTCACCGTATCAACAAAGCGGTGCCCACGCGCTAATGTATTCAACGCGGCGATTGATGAAGTATAAAATTTCTTAGTACCGTCTCACTCACAATGGAATTATGATAATTTATCGGTTGGCTTGTGCCGGCCGAGTGTGTGGGAACGCGCGCGGCACGGGCTTTCCCACGACGCCGCGCTACGACGAAGAACGTCTCATTGGCTACGAGCAGAAGCGTCGCTTACGCCGTTATCCGCTCGCGTGTCAAAGTGGCTTCAGTGTCGACAGGTCGTAAGTATCAAGTGGCCCGCGCTTAGTGGCACGATTCGCCTATTCCGAAGGCGGTGTTGACACATAGGACGTTCTGCCGTCTAGCGGCGTAAGACAGAATTGGAGTAAGTAGCGTCACGGCGGCTTCGACCGCACAATGGGTCGGTGTCGAGTCGACTAGCGGTGCTGGGAACAAACTCACACCTTCGCAAGGTGATAGTCGATGTTATTGTTTTGACTAACTAATTAGGATGATGTTTTGTTATTCAAGGATCTTGTTTGTGATGAATGGTCGTTAGTATGTCGTGTGCTAGGATTAGCATGAAAAATTACATTATTAATTTTATACTTGCAGAAACTTGTGTTGACTGTGAGCAAGAATTAATCATGTCAACTAAATTGCTGATATGAAATATGATATTCTAGATAAATGGTTTATAGAAAAAACTAGTGAATAAGAAAGAGGTATATAGGAGAGATATTTAAGAAATCTAACTCACATTGGTGTTGTACAGAATACGCACCTACCTAGAGTTTATGGTGAGCCGTGCAGGCAGTCACGGCAACATTTGCCGAAGTAGGCCACAAATAATAATTAATAACACACGTAAGCAGTAAAAAGTCGGTGCGACAGTAATAATTTCTATTCGTCACTCTGTCTGTATGACCGACGGAGGCGATAACGCGCCTCATGTCGCCGTAGCACTGCGCCCGCGCCGCCGACCCAGGGCTGCCACTTGTTACAAAAATAAAAGTTTAATTTTATTCCAGATTTACTTGGTATTATTTATAACTTTAAAAAGTAGTTTATGCCACAAAATCTCATTCTATCCATCCATTGACCATGACAATAAAAAAATTCCGACAAAAATTGTAATAAGTTTTAAATGCGATTTTTTGTTCAGTTTAAAAAGGGGGAAGGGGGAAATATCAAGGTGTGGTGGCAGTTGTTTAATTCATCGCCACGAGTCGCCTTGTCCGTGTGACATCATTGCGATAGTTTGGCGCGCGGATCAAGGGGAGCGTCTTGGCGTGCGTGTGCGCATGGTGACGTAAGGAGGGTGCGCGTGGGAACTCGTGACTAGCCAGCTGCTATCACCTAAGACCCTCAGTACACTGAACAGCTGTTTCATCTTACCGGCATTGATTTAAACGTAATAATAGTAATGAATTTATAGACGAAGATTTCTGATCAAAAAATAAAAGTAATAATTTATTATAGAAATATGTATGTTTTTTTTATAGGTACAAAATCACGTAAACTCCTTGGACTGTCTGCTATTTATTTAATTAATCAACAATTAATTTAATTTAATAACCTAGAAAGAATTGGCATGTGACACAAAGACAGATATAAAATAATTCATGTTGTTATTTTTAAATTGTAAAGTACCTAATAACAAACACAAACACAGAATATATTATTATTCATAATATTAATTATCCTATCTACTAACTGGTATCTCAAAACAACAATAATTATTAACAAAATATAACAGCTAACAAAAAACATCATTTAAGTACTTAATTAATTTTCATGATCTATTCAACACAATAATTCTATTTTAATCTCGATTTAAAATTTCCAAACTAATTATTGAACTAAGAATAAAAATACTTTATATTTCAGGTGAGTGGCACCCCTACTTTTATCACGGGCGTTTTGCCACAATCGGTGTAGGGCGCATAAAAGCGAGCGACGGGCGGCGCGCGCGCCATTCGCTCAGAGACCGTCGCGCGCGCACCAATGATCCTACCCGCCCGTACTATGTCGCCGCCGCACGGCGCCTTCCACCCGCCTGCGCACGCGCAACCCGACGAGGAACCCGTCTCCCGAACTTACCAATACAGAAAAGTTATGAAGCCAATGCTAGAACGAAAGAGGAGAGCCCGCATCAATCGCTGCCTCGATGAACTCAAAGACCTCATGGTTACCGCTCTACAAGCTGAAGGAGAAAACGTCTCCAAACTAGAAAAGGCAGACATCCTGGAACTCACAGTTCGCCACCTTCACAGCCTCAAGAGGCGAGGACAGTTAGTGCTGAAACCTGAAATGTCCTACGCAGAACGTTTTCGTGCTGGATTTACTCAGTGTGCAACAGAAGTGTCTCAGTTTATTGCAAACGCCACCTTAGCTGCCACCGCAATGCAGCGTCAAGGTCCAGTGGACCCTCAAGCTGGAGCGAGATTGCTGCAGCATCTCAGTAACTGTATAAGAAGGTTGGAGAATCCTCAAGTAGTGCAGCCTCAGCCGATAGCCCCGAATGGGGTTGCGAGGCCGACACCGCTGCAGCCGATCCCGCCGCCTCAGCAACCTCCCCAGCAACCCCCGCAGCAGCAGCAGGCGATGCTGCAGAGGACATCGTTACCAGATCGAGGGTTGAAGAGGCTGGCAGAGCCGATGGACGCAGAAGCTGCGCTCGCAAAGCGTGCGTACGCGCCGCCCTCGCCGCCTCACAGCCCCGCCTCCGAGCCAGACTCCGCCCAGTCGATGTGGCGGCCGTGGTGACGCTGGCCAGCTCCTCGCATGCCCATTGCCCAAGGACCGTGTGACAACGTGTGATAATCATTTATATTGTTGTTTGTTTCTATTAACGTTCCTAGAACTGATGTGTGTTTACGAAGTATGGATTGTTCTCGCTTTGCTTGTTGAAGTTTTTCTTTTTTATTAATTTAATAAATTAAGGTTTTTTTGTTCAGTAGTAATCTGTTATTTGTATTCCTAACTTCAACGTCTTCCGCGTCGGTTAAAGCATTTACTTGTACGTTTAAGTACCGCGTAGTGTTAGTTAGCACCTAAGTTATACTGTGATAATTAGTTCTCAGAAAGGAGTTGTTAGGATAGAGAATTAGAGGATGTTTACTGTAGGCTATTTGGAATGATGGAAGAAAATAAACAATGTTTGCAGTAATATTTGTTTTGTTTCGAGAGTCACCTTGTACTTGTACTAACAAACTTTAATACATTTATTTATTTATTACTTTATCTATAAACTAACCATCTATTTATATACGAACTTATCTATTCCTCATTAAGCTTCATTTTACAACAAGTCTCAATCCCGCAATATCTCATCTATCTACCGTCTAATTACTACACAAGCACATCTTCATTTCCTTATCAAAATACTTAATTCACATCTTAATTAGATATTGCAATACCTCATAAATAAAGGTCTCATTTCCTACAATCTCTTGGTTGCTTCAGAAAAAGATCTCATTACCAAGCTAAAATACATCTTATTATTTTATTATTTCAGTCTTAAATTGCGTAAACGAGCAACACGTTGCACATATTCAGTAAAAATGTAATTGGACTGATGTTTTATTAAATATTGGAGTAAATCTCTTTGCATTGTTTCTGGTTGTAGTTCACACGATATTCAACGAGCGTGCTAGATTTTATTACTTGAGAGCAACTATAAAATTATACCGTGTTAGAACATCGACCTGCTTTGAAAAAACAATCTAATCTACATATTTGAAAAACGCGACCATAACTCTTTGCAATAAATTACTTATTATATTCCGTGATAAATAAGGGAAAATGGTAACGAGATGAGACAATATTTTCCTAATTACCAAGGAAGTTTATAATAAATCTTCTTTAATAAGACTTCCTTGAGTGCTTACTCTAACTAACTTGAGGTCGATTATTTATTTATTATCGATACAATAATTAGGTACGTTAATTACCAGGCGAGATGGTGTCCAAACGCTATCCTATTAAGTATAAAAAAGACATCAATGTCAATTATGTAAATCAGACAATAGAAAATCATACAATCATAATCAATCAGAGACGATCTACGGTCGGACTGTGAGCCTCCTCCTCTACGTAAGGGGGTTTACCATTTTTCATTTCTTCGAACGAATTGGAGACTGAAATTTCAAGTTTTAAGATTAACAGGACCCGATTTCTGTCAATGTATCAATGTGTAGGTCAGACAGGTATTATAATTCAAAACTTCACCTACGTAAATTACGTAAAGTTGAAGTTGAGACGAACACCTCACCGGCACGGCAGCCGGTTGTCCAGCCACCGCACCAACCGTGTAGCGGGTTCGATTCCCGCACGGAGCAACTCTTTATGTGATCCACAAATTGTTGTTTCGGGTCTGAGTGTCATATGTATGTGAACTTGTATGTTTGTAAATGCACCCACGACACAGTAGACAATTCTAGAGTGGGGCAGCGTTATGTCAAATAAACAAAATATAACCAATAACCATGACACTAAAATGTGACTCGTCAAGCTCACATGTCACTACACATCTATTGAATAAAATAAAAACGTGACACCTAAATACGAAACCATGATTCGTGTTGTTATGAAAATGGAGAATGTAAACAGTGGTCGAATTGCTTCCGATGAAAAATTGTAGTGGCACGTTAATTAAGGCGTGATGTTATTCACTCCTTTTATCCTAAGGGATAGGTAGAGGTCAGCCTCGTTGGTCGAGTGTGGCTGCCGGACAAGGGGTCTCGGGTTCGATTCTCGGTTCGGGCAAAGCATTACTAGGCTTTTTTCGGATTTTTGAAAATTTCTCAGTAGTAGCATGGAGTCTGGAATTGTGCCCAGTATATATCAATAGGCTCGCCCCCTATTACATGGGACATTACGTGCCGTAATGTGCACCTCTGCCTCTGTCTACCCCCTCGGGGATAAAAAGCGTGACGTTAGGGATAGGTAGAGGTATGCAAGTACAATAATGACATACTAGCTTTTTGTCAGTTTCGTTACTAGTTCCAACACCATAGAACAGAAAATAAACCTAACCATAACCATGATATATTGGATAGTTTGACTACTTTGTTATAAAGGACAACAAAAAACCCACCAATATTTAGCATAAATCGATCCTGACACTCATAACAAGACAGCTAAACTTGCAATCATGCACAAACGAGGCACAATATATCGTGATTAAAACTAACGGTAACCAAAATTGTGCCACTTAACACACTGACGTGTGCTACTGAAGGCTTGATGAAAATAATAATAAAAATATGAATTTATCAACACCTACTTACTTAGTTAACAGTTAAGTTGCATACATGGCAAAGTCTCCACGAGGTCACACCTCAAACTTTTAACCGAAAACTGTAAATGAATGTAAAAGGACTGCTATCAAGGTCAGGCTCTTTGAAACTAGGTAACTGCATTGAAATCTTTACAATATAAGTATTATAGTGTATTAGATGCGCTCTCTATACCCTCAAGAAGGGAAACCTTCAAAAAGGCTAGCTTTTTGGGGATAGAGGACTAGGGAGTATGAGATTTTTACCTTACTTAAACCACCCCGATAGCCACTCTCTGCACCTGTAAGGGACACCGAGTCCTCTAAGTAGACCTGCTCCGGAGCCCCCACCATCAATTATTACCTACAGCAATTGGCTGATAGACAGTACTAAAAAATGAGAAATCCATAGGCTCACAACGATTGACGTTATTTGTTTTATAAGGACCAAACTTGAGAACACAGCCAACCTTTAGACACTCTTTTCTTTTTTTTGATGGTGGAAAATCACCCAATGACTTTTCCAACCTTAGGCGAGACGAGGGGGAAAGTCAGACTCTTACTGACTAAAAAACAACCCGTTCCAACTCCTGCTTTTCGAGCCAGAGTCCCGATAATCCGCGAGGTTGTCCGCAGCACCGAATAATTAATATATGACACATAATTCATAGTAACATAGATGATTACACACTTTCTGACGAAACCCAGAAATCCGCTATCGAGTACCCAATGATTAAAGCATAAAATTGTTAAGAGATTTTACAGACTAAAGATTAGTAGGAGATAGCTTCTATTCTAAGACTAAGTTTCTTAATTACGCGAAGTGATTACAGGTCTTCAAGTAATCAGACACTTTAGTGACGCTCTAAAGTAATTTAACACGCCCAATTAACATGATATTGGACTATGCTAAAGGAAGAGCAAGAGAAAGGCAGATTAAATTTAATAAAAACTGCTATTGGGCCACAAACAGTAATTGCTTAGAAATTAACCACAGGGACGAACTGATAGCACGATGCACAACAAAAACTTTGTTTACTTAATGAGCAAAAAAACTGTCAAATAAAGATTAATAACTGCTTACAAATACAATGGACATTGTACTGCAGACTTTATTTAGTCTCGAATTTCGCTTATCAGCCAAAACAAGTCCGAACAAGACCTAGACAGGAATTCATTAAGAGAACAAGCAATGAGAAATAATGCTTCACAATCAAACAAACAGTATTATTTAATTAACGTTGCGACCAAATCGAGCGCATCCAAAAAAGCCGTTCGTGTTACCAAGCCTTTAGAAGGAGCGATTACGGACGGTAAGACGACGCACGCGCATGAGAATACAAATATACGCAGAAAACGAAAATTTTCGGTAAAACCTTTTGGTATGGATGGGAATGTTCATTTTTGTTGCCAAAAAGGTGTTTGGTATTCATTATTTATTTAAGAATATTCGTTTAATCTTTAAGTTGATGGAAAAAGGTTCAAAATGCAATGATGAGATTTAACATCCATTTTTACATTATAAGATTACGGTTGCTCCAAATAAGTTAAGAATACTCTTTACTTACAATAAATTGAAGATCAAGTGAAAAAAAATTGACTACAAGCTAATACCAACCTAAAAACAAAGAGCATTGAATCTATTTCGCTAAACAAACAAAACTGTGTCTGCGAAACCAAATTACACGCGTTTAACTTGAAATAAATATTCTTTTGAAGTGAGCCTTCTGCACGTATCCATTCGCGGCGCATGGGCAAGAATTAGTTCGGTACAGTCTAATTGGAACGGACTTGCGTGCGCGCAGCCGTGGGAAACGCCCGGTGAAAATACTATGGATCGCCGCAATTTGAGTTTTAGTTACGGCAGTAAGCATTTTTTTGATACCAAAATTGTTGAACGTGATTTTTGATGTGCGATGAAATTTAATGTAGGTAGTAGTTTGGGAATTAATGATTGATTGGTTTACTGTTTAGTGTGTTGGTCAGTTAAGTGAGATTTATTTCGTGAAATTGTTTATAAGCGTGCAAGCTTATCACGTATGGAAATATAGACCCATGACTTTTTTTGTTTGAATTGCCGAGTGCACAAAAATGTATTGATTTAGTTTGAAATATAAAGGGATTTTTCGACCTCGTGGTAATTTCCTATTACCAGTATGTTCAGATTATCCAAGGTTTAAATTATTCAGAGTCGATTGTATTTGTACCTACATCTTTCGTAATACACTTCAAAATATGAATCGAATTTAAATATAGAAAAACACAACTTCAACAATACTTATAACTACTTATAATTATAGTTTTAATAAAATCATTTGGTAGGTACCTTTTAAGAACATTTATAGAAAATTACAATGGACAATGATAAAAACTGGAGCCTGCGTATAACCAACCGGATTGCTAATTAACAATTACTTTACTCCTTCAGAACAAAAATGGAGAGATAACATTTACATTTTTATCACTGAGCATTACTGTTAAATAGATCCATACAATACAAGACCACAGTTTTATTTTTATAAAATAATAGCTTCTGCCTGTGTCTTGCTCGCATTTCCGTGGGATAAAAATTATCCTTTCACACAAGCCAGTTCATACCATGTTCAAATCCGTTCAGTAATTTCTGCGTGATTGACGGACAAATATCCGAACAAAAAACATTCACATTAATATATTAGTGTGATACATAGTCATGGATATTGAAAGTGATTTGCAAATTTGTAAAAGATTGTGAACATCGACCTGGATGAAAGTACTTATAACAACATCATGTAAAAGATTTTTTCGACCTGGAAGTATACACACTTTACACTTTTCACTGACGGACTGACTGACGTACAATTCGATTTCGACGTTTCAAAAGTGTCTGTACCAAAAAGGGCATAATTCAAAACACAGAACGGATTTTCGAAATTTTATCGATAGAACTATTAGTACAGAGACGCAAAAACGACAACAAGTCATACAAAATACGTCGCTCTGGTAAGTAATAAAATAAAGGTTTACAATAAGATGTAGCGGTGCACTTACAAATATGGCAATAATCATAAAGTGTTGAACAATAAACCTTTAAATGCTAAAGTATTAAAATAATCGTTTTACTATGATATTTTCTCAGTTTCAGAATATAAAAACCTATTTTTAAAAAGCCTTGTTAATTAAACTGTAACTTGTGAGTTTAATACTCTTTTACTTTTTCTGGGTACCCTGGATTGAAGTTAGGGTTTCTTAGTATTAGCATGGAGCCTGTAATTTTACAAATGTCATACTTTTCAAGCTCACCCTCTATAGTATAGAGGGTAATGTATAGAATCTATACTATACATTATCATTTGAGCTCTTATCGGCAAAAAATAGGTCACGGTATCTACTAAGTAATACTTAAATATATGCATTACTAGTTTCTGTCCGCAGCTTCGCCCGTGTTCCCATGGGATAAAACAAGCAACAAGTGATTTTCTAGATCATAATCTACCCCTGTTACAAATTTCATCTGGATTTCTTAAGCCGTTTGAAGTGAAGGAGTAACAAACAAACAAACATACAATCTTTCGCATTTATAATACTATTATCGAAGGATTAGTAGGATTAACACACTTCTACCAATCCTAGACATGAAATTAAATTAAAGGTGTAAAGTAAAATAACATTAATTAACCCACTCACAAACACATGCTGCAGGAAACTATTAAAATTATAATAAAGACGGGAAGACACGCAATATAAAGTTTACCGACGAAATCAATGAGATTACGTAAGAAACATAAGTTTGTATGTGTAAACGGATATATTGCAAGCTTAGATTAATCTCGGCTAGACGCATCCGTCGGTTATGTGAGTATGTGTCGGGATTATGTTATAGCTGATTCTATTACATGAAGATATTTTTTGTGGGATAGGAGGTAAACGAGCAGATTACCTGATGGTAAGCGATCAACGCCGCCCATAGACACCCGCAACACCAGAGGAGTCACAAATGCGTTGCCGGCCTTTTAAAACGGAATACGCTCTTTTCATGAACTTTTGAATGTCGAACTGGTTCGAAAATACCCCGACACCCCAGCTATACGGAACTGTACTTCATTCGAATGAACTTCCTTTTAAACTATGGTCTCCAACCAGCTTGCCAAGCATGGAGATAATAGTACCCCTACTATGTAGAGAAGTCAAAACAAGCAGTTCTATAGTAATTAAATCGGTCATTCATCGAAATAAAAAAACGATAAAAAAAACAACTAAACAGCGCAAGATTGCCAACAAACAAAAAGTCGTGTCTCATTGCACATCAGATACCAAAAACTTATTTTTAAACAAAACAATTACGTAAAAATAATCTTACATCTTTCTTTGTAATGAACAAGATTATTGTTTGTGTCTATAGATAGAAGGTAAAACAAGAAGTGTTTGTGATCGCGTGCCCTCAAGATTGCAACAATTTAATTACATAAAACTAAATAAGTAATTGTTTGAATTGCTTCCTATAACAATTCTTTGTTGTAAGAGTGTAAGAGCGACTCATCGTGCTATTTTGGGTTCTGTATCTTTGAAAAGGAAATCAATATGAAACATTTTAAATTCAAAATGCTTAATATGTTTTTCCTTGATGGTTTCAAAAAAAAGTCACATGAAAATAGCAGCTGATTGTTAATTATTATCCGTTTGCGTATAAACGGATTTTTGCTAGGACCAAAAATTGTTTTATTTTAAACCAATACATGGATTAGGTAAACCTATAATCTTCGTGATATACTAATCTACTAACCAATCTGAAAGTCATTGGGAGTGACCTATGATCAGTAGTGGACACAATGATGACAGTCTACACCTACTGGAAAGCAAAAAACTGAGCCACTGCCTTAGAATTCTGAACTTAATTGATTAATTAATAAAGTAAATTGACAATCTAGTTATTTATCTAAATATCTATCTGATGGAACCCTAAAAACATTACCTATACTGTAAGTAATGAAAGCGTAACCCAACAAAAAGTAAAAGTGATATTTTTTTTTCAATTGCGTTGCTTCGATCCGAATCTGCTGCTAGTTTTACGTAAGAACCTCTCAATAGTTCCGATAGTTGATGCTTTGAATGTCCAGTGCATTACTTTTTTAGATTCACCTGCTACCTTATTATTTTCTTAGGCTAGGCAATGTTTTATTTTGGTTTTCGTATTTTAAATGTCTTGTCGTATACAAAAAATCTGAAATAGTTTGCAACCGCCGTCATGCACCAAAACAGGGGCCTTAGTTTATCACTGTCGATCACTGAGCAGTGCGAGAGGGACGGAGCTATACAACCTACATAGCTCCGTTCTCGCAAAAATATTATTCCATATACACATCAGTCATGTACTGACTTTTTATCACTGCCCACATCTAGGATATTTTGCATGTTATAGATGAGTTTATAAAAATATAATTCCACATACACATCAGTCATGACGATCGTACGATCTTTGCGATTGTACGCTTAGTACAATCGCAAAGATCGTACGATATATTCGCCTACACGGTCGGCGCGGTAGCTGGACAACCGGCCGCCGCGTATCGTGTAGCGAATTCGATTCCCGTACGGAGCAGGGTGATGTTTCATTTGTGTGATGCACAAATTGTTGTTTCGGGTTCAAGTATTATGTGTCTGTGTGAACTTGTATGTTTGTAAACGCACTCATAACATAGGAGTAAATCCTAGTGTGAGGCAACGTTTAAAAAAAACAGACTAAAATTAATTATCAATATCAAAACATTCACATAACACAAACGATAAAGTTCAACACTACGCATCTTCAAAAGTATCATTACGGTACACAACAGGTGGGTGTGTGTAGGAGGACAGAATAATGTACAGTTTATTAAGTATTTATCAAAGTAATCGTGTGAATTGATAATTTTCTTCAAACTCCATCGATTTGTCATGCCCACGTGACATTCCTGACAGACTTATGTGCTTAGCTTTCACTGGTGCTTGTGACTCGTGTGATGGCACTTGTGTGTATGCTGGGGGCGTTATTGGAGCCTAGAAAATATTAATGCTTTTTCATTCACTCGTGTATAAAATAGTACCTAGCATAACTTTGATTACAATCAATTTCAGAAAAACAACAAAGATGCAATGTTATAAACTATCTATTAACTAAAAATAACGTGTTACTCACGTAATTATATTGAGAAAAGCTCTACTAGTTTCGAGTCACAGAGGGACTCTTCATCATGAGCAGCGTGCGCAGACATGGCGACGTCACGCAGCCTACTAAATGTAGTTATTTACTATGACTCACGATTACGACAGTTATTATAAAAGAATTTATTGTTTATTTTGAAGATTGTTAATCATTTTTGATAAAGTTTCTGGTGAAGAATTGAACGACTCTTCTATACAAAGAGTATAAAAATATCATCGCAAATGACGTAACAGTAAGAATATTTTTTTTTAATAAATACAAAACAAACATCAATCTATCTGTCGAAGAATTCACAAATAAATAATAAAATATTATTTCAATAGAAAAATACATTTATCTCCCAAACAATGACATTTCTATTTGTCCAAAGATAAGACATCTCAATTTCAATTACTAACATCGTTGCGCGAAGTCGTGAAAATGCAACATTGCACTCACACTTAAAATAAAAAAAAAAATAATTAGAATCGTGACGCGACCTCTCGCTTCGAAGCAATAGAGTTAATTGATTGTTGTACAAAAAAAACTCGTAAAACTGCACTTTGGGCGTTGTACCGATCACATTTTTTGCGATCCGTCTATTTCTGATAGAAAATAGACTTTTATACACTTATACTACATTCACTTTTTACATCGTGTGAATTATATTATTTAGTATTTACATGAATTTACAGAAGTCTAAGAAGAAGTCTAATTTCAAACAACGAAGTTACTACTTCACTAAGACTAACCGCCATCATACTCAGAGTCATTTAATGGTAACTTAACCCAGTTCTTAACAATAGTTTTCTAAACAAAATCATTACTAAGGAATTATTTAAATAATCATTAAAATCAGACTACTACAAAAAGATCCTTCTCAAATTCGCGACCGCGACCCAAAACGTCCCATTTGGATAATTAAGATTTCCATAACACTTTACTCAATCATGGGATTGAATCCAGAAACTTTGTGTTCGATAGTCACACTCAAATGAACCAATTTACCTATAAAAAAATTAAAAAGAAATATTCTAGAACGAAATCTAGGTACAGCCCTGGCAAAATGACCCACGCAACAGTAGCGCAAGTCAGTTAAGCAACAAATGCACTGAAGTTTGACAGATGAACCAAAGATTTACATAAACAACAGCTCACTCAAGTAGAACATGTCTGAAATGTGCCACAAAAACTGTTTCAAGCGAAATGGACAAAATAAACTATTAAATGTATAGAAAATAAAATGAGAGTGTCGCTGATAAAAGACGATATAACCGAGGTTAAGAGTTGCAAGTTTCTTCAGAGTTGAAATGTAGGTCTATTTTCAGGTTACGTATGCAGTGGTGATTTATGAATTTTCTAAATCATTGATAGATATGTTAGAAAAGAGTGTACTCAAAGTCCACTTCGAGATAAATGTGTCTTTATTTTTACAGAAAGCAAAAAATACTTAAGAATCAGATACTGACAGCAAATTTGCCATCTGTTTGGGATATAAAAGATGGTGAATAGAATTAAAAAAAAAATTCAGATATCAAGTTTTGACATCGTAATACTATTTCATTATTAATTAATAATGTGAGCGCGTGTTACGCAAAAAAATTATAAGCATCATTAATTTCGCAACTTAAACCCTCAAATTTCATCACTTACACTATTCAATTAAGTACAAAACTATAGGTAAGGTTGTTATTTACTTATTTTATAGTAAAAGAACAAAACTAAGTGTTACGTTAGGCATTCGGGGCGGTTGCGTCAAAAAGTCGCGCGTCAGAACAATCGTGATTGCGGCGCGCGCCGACCGCCGTCACGCGCCTCTGGGCCGTGCACGAGCGCACAGGGACGAACTACAGCATCAAATACCTGAGCAGATATACAGTACAGGCACAGAGTCAGACGACCTGGATGTGCAACAGCAGGTGATGTCTCAGTCTGCAGTAATTAAGAGGCTACTCATTAAGTCATCGTAAATCAATCGATTTTATATTCCTTAAAGTGTGGTCCTTATAATATACTCTTTTAATTCGACATTAAAATATCCAAAGAGAGAACTGAAAGTCATTTATTATAATTTATTACTTTTATTTTATTAACAATAAAATAAAAGCTTTATTCTTAAAATTCCAATCGCCAAACTTATTTTGGCAACGGTAATCAATATTTCAATCGGGATCAAGCAATGTAAAAGTAAAGCTGCCGTCCTTAATTGACTTTTACCACACTTCAATTAAAACAAACTTTTACGGTCAGTATGGTACAGCTCCAACAAGTTATCATTAACTTCCCGCTTTAACTTCCGTCCAATCATCAATCACCCACAATGGCCAATCAAAAAGCCGTTAATCCAAATCCGCGCCTGCGCACAACTCGCCACAGGCGATAGTTTTCCCACGGTCGCGGGCGGCCTGCTTCGTGGCCAAGTATAGCTCTGCCATTTGCATACCCGCCCCTCACCACCTACCGTATTACACGACTAACAGACTAGTCTACTTGCAACACAATACGTCAAACAAACACACGACTTTTCAAATTGACAGCGTAACATTTGCGGTAACGACGTCCAATTCATTTCTTAATAGACCGAGACTGGCTAATGTATACTAGTTTAACTAGATTTGAATAGGTGATGTTCTTGTCGATCGCTATTTTGACAACATTGTCATTAAAGGACGTAGACCCCGCATGCATAATATTACAATTTATCAGCTCGCATGGGAAGATCTATCGTGTTCTGACGTTGATTGCTTAATTTGCATGAAAATTCTGGTTACGTACTTGAGTTTATAGACGAATTACATTTGTTATCAAAAATCAACATAGCTATTCTTTTCTCCAGGAAACAAGTTGTGCAGAAATATATGTTTTGGAATCATTATCTTGGCACAATCTGATAACTGACCATGTAATAAGAGAACTACTTAATTTAGTAGACTGCAAAAATTGCAAAGAAGAGTTTGTAACTAAATTACACAGTTGCAAATGCACTTAAGATGTGCTACAATGATTTTCGAGAACTATCTATTGGTCCTGATTATGAAGTCGAAAGAGAACTATAATAGGAAACTGTCTTCACGTCTGTGAAGGTCAATCAGTCGCTTAATGTAAAACATTGTCATTCAGTCGAATCTGACTCAGTTGTAAAAACAAACAAGCATTAAGAAAATGTCGGTGTCCTTTTTTACCAAATAAAATCGTCTCAACTCAATGAACTAAAGAACAGGCCGCCTAAAAACGAAAACAGAAAGAAAGTAACGATCACGATCCATTCACATTACAGACCGAAGTTCCATTAAAAGTAATCTTAAAACCCATTTTTACTCAACACTGATTTATGCCGAACTTGATTAGTCGAGGAGCCGAATGGATGTCGGTTTCTTAAAGGTTATAATCTGCTTACTAAAGAAGCGAGTGACCCATACGGCCCACACTGCCAAAGGCACATGTAATCAATGCCTCGTGCCGCCTATTTCAATCCCCTAACCTGTAATAAGCCCGACATAAAATTAAATTAGAGGTCAGTTAAAAGTTCATCAATTTTTAACGACTCCCCCGAAATTATCTCATTATGTTGCCTTTAAAAATAATATGATTTCGTTAATGTTATTTTTTATGAGGCTACGGTTACGCGGTTTTCGAGTGTGTTAAGTGTGACCTTTGGTGTTTGTTGAAATATTTCTTCGGTTATAAAATGAGTAACGATTCATTAGTTTTAAGTTATAATTGATAAGTGCACGTAAAATCTTTTTAAGATCAGTAATAGTCGTTAAACTTTGACTGCTTCTACAGTCATTACGTGGTAGGTGGTACATGTGTCCAAATTAAAATCCGGAAAACTAACGTAACGTTTGCCTTCATTAAAGATGTTGTCAGTCTAATAAGTCGTTTAAATTAAACGCCTTCAAATTGCAGCAAAAACTATTTTCGTGTAATTATAGGAATACAGTATGTATTAAGTATAAGAGATACATAAGCAACAAAATAAGGTACTTAAATAAACATTTCAATTGAATCCGCAACTCTTTAGGCAAGATTTAAAAGAGGTCACCTTAATTTATTATCAACAATATTGTTGCTGTCAATTTGCTGGCAGTATAAACAGAATTAGTCGTAAAATCAGCATGATACAAGCACACGAAGAACATCATAAAGGAGTAGGTGACCCGAACGGCCATAACGATCATAAAAACTTAAATCGAGTATCGTCAAATCGAGTAGCACCGACAAACGAGCGGTTTCATCTAGAATCGAATAAAAAAAATCGAGATAAAAGAAACTCATTTGCATGCGTGCGATTCGCGATTTACGAATTGAATAAAAATGTATCGAAATGAAAGAGTTAAACTTTATTTGAGATAGATAGATGTAGTTGTTTTTGAGAAAACCGATCGTGGTTGGTTCCCACGGATCGCCTTCCGGCCGGAGCGAATTTTGACAGATATCTTCAGAATCAGTTTGTTGCTATATCGGTACTGGTGGCAGAAACGATGATAAATCGTTCGCCGTTGATTGAATTAGTTCTTTAACATCGTTAAATTTGTTTGACAACTGTATTGTTGGTGTCCATTATGATATCATGTTTACTTTGTACTTTTCAAGTCATTTTTACAATGATTAATTTATTTTGATAGCTTTTGTAAGGGTTAATGATTAATGAATATGTCTAGTGATGTAAAAGTTTTCTATCATTTACTTGGAAAGTTATAAAAGTACGTAATGAATGGTATTGTACTTTCAATTTTATATTTCTTGAAGTAAAGTTTTTTTTACAAGCAATCTACGGTATCTTTTTTAATTTTACTCACATGGCTTCACTGCTATTATGTTTTAATTTACTTTTACGATACAACCGGCTAATGGAGTCACACTCCTGTGTAATTGCGACACCGCTCCGCAAATTATTGTTCTTTTTTCATTTCAATAAAAACGTTTTCGTTTCCCTTTCATCTATTTTATTTATGTTTATTATTGGACTGCGTTCGAATTTGAATCTCTTTTAAAATATGAAATTTCAATGTTTAAAATTTTTCTTTGAGCCAATCTGAAGGTTTTTGATCAGAAATCAACTTCTTGGTGTTGACATGATAATGATCTCTTCTTAGACTGTGCCTGGCAGGCAATTGACTGTAACCAAATACTGGTCTTCAAAAGCCAGATAGATTTATTAGACATAATAGGAAAAATTGTTAAATATTTCATTCTTACCATGCATGTAGGTAATATACAGTCGTATACATAACTTCGCGATTAAAACCTAAAATACTTAGGTATTTATGTAACTTCTACGCCTATGCAATTTTAGCAGACTTGCAGCTTGCAATCGATTACAAAGGTGAAGAAATATCTATAATTTCACACATCCTTTAGGTGACTTTATTATACTTAAACACCGCTTATAGTGTTTAACAGTTTTATAGTTAATTAAGAACTTTTAGTTATCCTTACATGCTTTTATTATATTTTAATTGATCCATTAAAAGAATCGCGGAATTGGTTGCAATATTATATTATGTACTGTAAAAATTAAATTATGAATGCACCTGTGAGTTTTATTTTACGCTTCGTACTAATTACAGCGTGTGTTTGTATGTAGAAAATAAAAAAAATACAAATTATTATTGCTCTACAAGCATAAATTCTTAGAAACATGAATTCAGGCCTTTATTCTAAGGCAGAGGCAGAAACTACAGAATGCTTTTTTAGAAGAGAAAATCGTCCTTTAATCTTCAATCAAATATAGGTCTAGGAATGGACTGCTACGGGCTTTTGACGATGAATATAGTTTTAAGTTAAGGGAACAGTGAGTAAAGTTCCCTAATAAAAGGAACACTCTTCGACTTGAAACTTCATATTTGCAATGTAATATTTATAACGTTATCCGTTGATTTGCTCGTCGATCGTCTAGGTGTCATCTGCCACTTGTCGTGTGACACAAAAGAAAATTAAAGTTTTTCCTCATTTGGGATGCCCAGAACAGAATGCCACCAAGTTCGATCCTTACATACTTATTTAGCTTCTATCACATTCATACATCTCCGTATAAGAAAACTCTCTATCAAGCATTTTCTAAGATCTACTATTTATAAAAATTAGTAGAAACTTTGTCAAAATAATAAAAATGTCTAAATTATTATTAAATTATATAAAAAAAAACAAATTAAAAATAAAATTTAATTTATCAACGTTGATTATTATGCTATCGCTTCCGCTATGGGACTGGCGTTCAATTAGCGGCGCAGGCGCTGCGGTCTAGTTTGGTAAACTATCTGTTAAGGCGCGTGCACACCGGCTGTTGATAAGCTTATTGATAACGCTGACATTGAGCGCGGCTTCCGTTGGCACTGGTACGTGGAAAGTGGACGGGTAGATGAGAAAATAATGAAGCTTTTTTTATAGAAGTTTTGTATTATTTTTATTAGGGATGATTTTATTTTATTTTATAGATGGTTTCATTTGTTATGTGAATTGAACTGTGATTGTTCGTGATGGTCGTTTTTTTCTAGGGGAGAAAATCATCCAATATTTTCTCTCGCCTTGGGCAAGACAAGAGTGTCAGACTCTTACTGAATAAAAACCACCCCGTTCCTACCTGGCTTTTCGAGTCGGAGTCACTCCGCAGCTCCGTGTTCTGAATGGTCTTGGATTTTATTTTCAGTTTGAACAAAGTATTAACTATTTTACCTAATTACCTATACACATTTTACATCGGACTTTATTACTTTCTAACAGATGTATCTAGTTTAGGTTACAAAGGAAATATTTACCAGGAACGACTGTCCAGCCATTTCACTATCAGATTACAAAATGCTAAACGTTAAAACACACTAGCATAAAAATGGCGGCTTTTTAAATAACAGTTCCACAAAATAATAAATAGACAAAAGGCCACTAACAGCCATTAAACCTTAGAAACTTAATGCCTTCGTTTATGGTCACACGCCGCACGTTCCAAACGTCAGATTTCAAATTTAAAAAAAGAACGTCCAGTCGGCACCCGCCTTTAGTGTCCTGTCAAACAATTTGCGTTTAAAACTTTTTACTTAACTGTACTGTAAGCACATTGTTATAAAACTCAAAACTGTGCAAAATTTTATTGCTACATTTTTACTTTTTTTTTGTTCTGCTCGATATCTTTAGATTGGTTGTCGTGTTTTTTTAACGAGTAACGGTTCTTTTTTTAGGTAAAATATTCGAAATATGAAATGAATCGATTCATCATTTATGTTCGATGCGAATTCAAACGTTTTGTTTTGTTGTATTGCGTGCGAATGTGTTTTATTTTTTATTCGGTTTAATTTGTACCCTTTTCCCTGTGGATTTAATTGATATTAGGTACTTTAACTTTGTAATAAAATATTCAATTGTTTGTGACCTGGGACCAAGTAAATGTTTAGTATTAGTATGGTAATAATTATAACAGTCTCAACTCCGATATTTAAAATAGCATTCAGTTTCCAAGCAACCAGAGAACATAATTTAAAAACATTTAGAAAAAATATACATACAAACTTAAGTACTTAAAATTAGGACACAGAACAAACACTAGGAGCAATAATCTAGCATGTTTATAATACAGGTCTTTAACCCCAAACAATATTTGCTTCTCAGGATAATAGTGAATCATCATGTCTATTGCAGATACATGAATCTGACGCTATATTTAATAACACATCATCTTTATCTACACGTTCAGTGGCGTAGTTAGCATAAAAAATTATTTGGGGTCCCCCTCTTTTTGAGGGGGGAAAATCATCCAATGACTTTTTCCGCCCTGACACTCAAGCCTCAAAGAGGGGACTTACCGAAACTATAACAGCGAGCCCATGTTTGGGGGCAATCTTTTTTTTAATGTTGATAAGTCTGCGTTTGGCTACCAAACCGTTTACTGCCAGGACGTCGAAGCGAAGATGTGGCCGAAGATGATGCACACAGACTTATATCCAACAACAAAAATTGAGAAGTTTTTATTCTTTGATTACGCACGTTGGGTACCCGTATAATTGATACGGCAGATACGGCACTAGTTACGCTCCTCTACACGTTTCAATGGATACTGGCATTCTTAAAAAGGTAATTTGAATTTTCCATTTCTATTTTCAGAAGATAGAATTCGGAACTCGTCGTACTCTAAGACGTACATTTTGACAATCTGTCTATTTTCGAGCATATCTAGACACACGGCAGTGTGTCCGCCAAGTTCGAGCAAAAAAACCGACACACCGGCCGTGGGTTATATTACACGAACCATTTCGGGCCAAGTTCGACCCACCTATAACTCAAAATCTATTTTATCTACGCATATGAAATTTCTAGTATCTGTCGAGATCTACTTACTTATCTAAAATACAAAATTTCATTAATGTACCTATTGTAGGTCTTGAGATATTGACGTCAGAAAATCGCTATTTTTACTATACACTCACTGACTGACTGACTGACTCACTCACTCACTCATTAGACCACTTCCAATGGTCGTATTGACTTGAAATTTGGCATGGAGGTAGGTCTTTAGGTCAAGGTAAAGGAAAAAATCTGAAAATGGCCAAGTGTGAGTCGGTTTTAAAAATAATGAAGGTGTAAATTCATACCCCTAAGGAACTAAAATTATCTATATCTTCCAATGGTCGTACCGACCTAAAATTCGTTACGAAGGTTTGTATTTAGTCAAAGTAAAGTAAAATAAGAAAAAAAGAAAATAAACCTTACAAAAATAAATGAAATCCCACCCAAAACATAAATGTGAAAGGCTGCCAAGTTCGATAATATTGGAATGCTTCGCCTATAAAAGAAGTGAGATCTAAATAAGTACCAAGTTCCATACACAGACCTCAGTTAAAAATGATATAACTTGGCAAGTTTTAATAGAAAATTATATACTCATTGCGTTTAGTAGGTTGATAACAAAGTGTGTGCCAACTTGTTATATCATTTTTAACTGAGGTCTGTGTATGGAACTTGGTAGCCGGTTTGGAAGTTTATGTTCAGGAGTAGATGTCTTGGGGAGGTTGATATGATAAGAATGATGTCAGTAATACTTCGATGAATCGTATGACATGGAATTGTATCATCAAAATAACTAAAACGTCCAAAAAACTAACAATCTACGTATGAATGAAAGCTGGACAAAAAAGAAGATGCGATCATACTCGTAGTAAGAAAAAGTCAACGAAAAAATAATGAAACAGTTATATAGCATTTCAACACCTGTATTTCGTAGTCATAAGGATGTTTTTTGCGTACACAACGCTCGCATACTCATACACTTTTACAGAGCTATCACAATGCTCTAAGATAGTTTATATTTTGTACAATGGCCCCGTATCTTCGCAATGAGACCGTTCTAAAGGCAAATGTACCAGATTGTGCCGCCTCTCGTGAATGACTCAACTTTTTTTACCATAATAAAACAATTACGGGCTCTTCACACATCTTCGACCCATCAGACTGATGACGCACTCACTTACTTTTAACTTAGTGACGCGCGTGAAAGTTTATCGATTGTTTGAAATCGATTCGATGGATTGATCTGTGTAAATCGATTTTGATGATTGTTGTTTTACATAATGCAAAGGCATGGAAATTGTTAAAAGGCGTTCTTTGTTTAAGTATAAGGTCCTAAGTGATTATAAGATAAATCATAAAGTACTTTAAGACTTTACAAAGATATGTCATTCTATACGCTACATATAATACAAGACAATCTAAAGAAATAAAACCGAAATATCGATACCTAAACAAAATGTATTCGATAAATCGGTATGTCAACCTCGGTTCGCAACACTACAGTTGACGCGGTAGGTATTTGTCCTCATGTGGGAACAGATCGCCGCTCATTTCCCACGCGTGCCACAGATAAACAAAGACGCCCACGCTCAAGTTTCGGCTGTCCACGACGATAACGAAGCAATTAGGTATATAATATAATCTGTAGGATTTAGATACGAGATTTTTGAGTCGCAAATTTTTCCATTCACCTTTTTTTCTTACTTTTTGGGGTCCTTGCTAAGTCTGATCACTGTTTGTTGAAGGTCAACATGGATTAAATAACATAAAAATATGTACCATAAAAATATAAATACTTTCTGTACACAGCCTATTATTACCATACGATGATGTCAAATTACCATTCCTTTTCATAATGTTTACCTGCAGTCTTAACCTATTGTCTTAACAACACACAAATAATTTTAACGAATCGAGATAATTTTGCAGAAATAGAAATGGTTTAAAAACCATACAAGTATTATTTGTAACTTTGTTTTGGTCTTTTAATGCTTTTGAAACAAAGCGTACATCATAAAATAACACAAAAAGCCATATCAAAAGTCACCTAGTATTTCAACCATTATCAAAACACAAATCAATACTAATACAAAATATTTTAAGACACTAAACCTACGCACTGGACAGTTCTCACACTTTTTAAGACTGACATTAATATTATTTTATACTTCACCGGGTCGAAACCCACTAATCTCTTGACGGTACACATAACTGGCGTTGATGGGCCAAAGGTCACAACGGTGCATAATTCTATAATCAATTCTAAAAGAATAAAATGTTCTATAGTGTGGTTCATGTTGGCCCAACATACGCCAACGCCAATGTTTGGTGTTGGTTTGGGTTTAGCAAAGTTTGTACTGGGATTCGATTGACGGATGTCGTAATATGTAACATATTTTATTGAGAAAGGATAACTAAATATATGCAGAAGTGCCATTTTTGACCAGTTATTTTATGTATTAGACATTTACATCCCCTGATACATTGTAATGCCATAAAACATTGAGACCTGTTGTAGCGCGGCTTGACTAACAATGCTGTAATTTGAATGAATGGACGAGATTAGCTGAGATGCCTGAGATTAGCTTGTTAAACTACGATTACAACTATCAGTGTTAAACTGTGACAAAATATGGATTCGTTTTTGTTTTAATACATTGTCCTACAGTACGATTTTCTCCCGTATCGTAGGTGCGTTTACAAACATACAATTTTACATACAGTTGACACCCAGACTAAAACAACAATTTTTGGAACACACAAAAGGTTGCTTGCTCTGTACGGGAATCGAACCTTACAGTTGCCCAGCCATTGCGCCAACCGTGCAGTCAATATCACAGTCCCACATAACATAATCTGGGTTTATAATATAAGCCCAGTAATCATTTACATACCTTTATTTAAGACAGAAATTACGATAAAACGTCTCAACGTACACAGTGATAAGTAAAGCGTTTAATCTTTATCAGTCTGTTTATAAATAGATGACATGTCTAAAATTGGTTACTCTGATAATCCAGTACTTGACAAAAATAGATGGAACTTTGTACTTACACTTTCGAATGGAAAATTATGAAAAATCGTACCATGTTTGCTTACGTAAATAGAGTCAGAGATTAAGTGACGTGATAGATTACCTACTCGTATATTATTTACTTAAACTTAAAAAAACTAGTTTATCTAATACGATAATCAACTCTAACAGCTATTGTTTAGCGATCGATCTTGTAAACGATGAGTTTATCATCGCGATCTTTTAGGCTGCTTTTGCAGCCTATATTTTTAAGGGGGCATAATCATTCTATATTTTCATGTTTCTTCTGCCTTGGGTGAGGCGAAAGGGATCTCGCCTCACCCAAGTCAGTGTTAGAGTCAGTGTCAGACTCTTACTAACTAAAAACCTCCCCGTTGCTACTCCTGCTTTAAGCCGGAGCTCCGATAAATCCGCAAGGTAGTCCGCGGCTCCGGATCATCAGCCTCCACTGAAGCTGAAATAGGACAGTTCCTATTTCTGAACAAAAGTCTTGCGGAGCAGGAATTGAAATCATGATGCTAATCACGATTTCAAAGATTAAAGGAATTATAAGTCCCGACTTCCTTATAATGTCTTCCTTCACCGCAAATAACCCTAATACAAAATTTTATGTAGCTTTATATTATACAGAAAACAAAAGTATTATCCACAACTATACAACACAAAAGTGATGTGACATCACATGACAAAAGTCCTTTCGATAAAAAAACGAGAACTACATAAAACACAGCCCACATACCTACTCGTACACAAGAGCATGTGTCATTGTTTAGTCTCCAACTTATCTATGCAAGCACTTCTCAGTAAACGCTAGACCAAATAGTAGTCCAGAATGTATCGATAAGAATGACGTAATGACGTCACATCACTAAAATGTACGGCATGTCTAGTGTAAACTGTACTAGTGGTGGGAAAGTTTAATTTTTTGGCCTTTAAAGGTGATACGAATGTTATGAAAAGTATGTGTCGAGTATGGAACGATTCTATAAACAAAAGACGGTTGTGTTTTGTTTCATATGTGTAGAGGAGGGATGTGGTAGTATGATACGTTATGTTATGTTATGTTTTATAGTTCTTTTAAGCCTTTTCATTGGTTGAAAACTCGGAAAACCGCTGTGGGCTGAATTGCTGAATGATGATGAGATTTGGTGCACAAATCACTGTGAAAATTTATGTAAATGGTGATGAATATTACATTAATGTCAAAATGTGTCCAGTAAATGGCAATAGGCTCACCCCCTATTACGTGGAACTTATAACACAAATGGTGAAAAGTACATTGTATAGCGGTATTACGTATCGTAATGAGCACCTCTGCCTACCCCTTCGGGGATAGAAGGTGTGACGTTGCTTTTTATTACATCAATGTTTACACTAAAATGTGAGTGTCAATGATAATAAAATACCTAATAAATGTGCATTTAAATAAATTATAATTTTAAATGATGCAATAAATTGGCTCGGTAATAAAGCTGGCCACATTTAAATAGGTAAATGTGTAAGTATTATATTACCTAGGTATGTAACATACCAGACGGCATAGGACCTCATTAATTATATGCAAGCCATTAGGTAATTAAAGTTGTTGAGTCATTTTTATTTATTTTGGAGTCATCCTCATAGTTAATAATTCCATCGTTATGACAATTTTCGAAACTGAAACAAATTAAACTGGAATTGCTTGTTCAGAAGTCGCACTTGCCACCATTTGAACCAACGATGCAATCAAATCTACAATCGACTAAATCAGTATAATAAATACACACAACAACAAACACAGACCCTGGAAACAGATGTACGCATTTATACTAATTAAAAACATATTTAAACACACAGCTAATTTAACATAATTATCACCCATTTGAGCCATGAATAATCCTCAAAAAATGTACAATAAAATCTTGCAAAAAAAAACAAAGAACTTTTTAGACAAACATTAAAAATTCAAAGGGATTCGAACCTATAATTATATAGTTTTTAAACGGACCTTAACGACTGAGGGAATGACAAAAGTTGAGAGTTTTTGGCTCGCGTCACTACCTGGCCGTCGGATGGCCGAAAAAAAACATACCGAAAAGGAATACCGCTCAAATCTGTGCCGCAAGTTCCATTTAACTTGTGCCTCAGATTGGACCGTGCCATTTATTACAGAGCCTTTAAACGCACCGCCCTTTGTCTACGTCATTTTCTTTCAACAAAAAAACCACTAAAATCAAACGTCGGATAGATTGAACGTCTAAGATAAAACTGTTAACAGTACATCACTAATTACCCAACGGTTTTCGAATTACTTTACAAGCCGTAAAATTATTGTTGTTTACACTATCAATGCGCTATGTGTTTGTTGTAAACTTGTAAACAATAGCGCAGTACTAAACTGTGAATACAGTACCGCTAAAAGGAAAAGTGTTCTTGGGTGGCAAACATTACTTCGGAATGTATTTATAGTACCGAGAATTATTACAAATAGGTACAAGAGTTGTAAATAATTACAATTTGTTAAACAACATTTGTAACTGTTTAAATGATAGGCGGTACATTCAAAAACATGTCCTGCTATGCAAATCAAGATTAAATTCCTGTTTACCTGAGTACACACATTCGTGTACAAGGAACACAACATTCTTTGTAACATTTGAAGAAAAAAATTATATCCACGTGCCCTTTGATTTACAGAGGCCAAGAAAATAACTTCTGGACTTAAAAGCCGGGCTATAAGTGTATAAACCCGACGGTTATTAAAATATTTCATACAAAAAACCAAAGTGTTCTTCAAGAATTCCCTGGGAAAGTATGTTACGCATGCTTGAAACTCGATCGTTGGGCCACACGTGCTCCCGCGCAACATGAATGGGACAGGGCGAAGGGTGGGGTAAGGGCCGCGGCGCGCGGGGGCGGGAAGAAGGCTTTTTTCAGGCAGTTGAAGCTGAGGCGCGGGCGGTGACGCGCGTCCTGTGCATAGCTAGCGAGCTCCTGTGCCCCGATCATAAGTTAGTGTATATTTAGTGTTCACGTGGACGAGTATTTAGATGTAAGTATTTTACAATATTTAAATTATTATATTTCACTGTGTACCGTGTAAAGTAGCCTCAGATTTGTTGCAAACAATATCCTCTTGCCTCTGTGATATTTCGTGTTATTTATAAGTTCAGTGTTGGGTTACATTTTACCTTGTTTTATCCTTAAATTCATACCAACGAAGTAAATTCTTGTGGTTGTTTCGGTACTCGATTTAATACATGTACAAGTCGCTTGGGTATGGTTTAACCGATCCGTTGTTCATCAGTGACCTCGTGTTATTTTATTTTGATGAATAAAATTAATAAATTAAATTATTATTTGTTTGTCAGATATGAAAATGTCGGATCCAGCCCCGTTGTCGAAGACGGCGAAATACAAGAAAATTACAAAACCACTTTTGGAACGAAAACGGCGCGCGCGCATCAATCGCTGTTTGGACGAACTTAAAGATCTTATGGTCGGAGCTTTAGAGGTATGTACATAATTTATTGCACTAATTAGTTTACTCGAATGATTTACTCAAAGTGATTAGCGTTAACTGGTAACTTAGTAACATTATGTCTCAGTGTGAATGATTACTGGATTGCTTAATTACTACAACTTATCTTAGTAAACTGAGGAAATGAGTAATAAACACTTAAACATGCAACGAAAAATACATTGTCACGACAGCTATATTTAACTCAAGTGTTTCTAAAACTGTTCGAGTGCCATCAAAGATAAAACATGGTGCCATGTTATCATTTTCTATTTTTATCGTTACTCCATTACCTGCAGTGTTTGCATTGAAGTATCGCTCCTCCATTATTACTGTTCATCAAAACGCAATCCATCATTCATTCACACACCATTTATTTTTATCACGAACCGGTCGTCCTTCTGTTTATTACTGGGCACTTATCATGCGCCGTACCGCCACCAAACTGGAATATAAAAGTACAAGTTCCATTAAAAGACAGGAGTCGCTTATTCACATATATGCACAGTTATATTAATGTGACGTCTCGCACCGTGAGAACCCCGCCGAGCACCTGCGCTATACTCTACACACTTTTTTCTTTTTGTCACAGATCGATGACGACAACCTGAGCAAGTTGGAGAAGGCTGATATCCTTGAGTTAACCGTTAACCATCTCACAAAGTTGCACAGCCCTAGAGACCCGGTTTTGGAAGCCAAGAAGTTTCAAGCGGGTTTCGGACAATGTGCCGCTGAAGCGTGCCGGTTTATCATGTCTGTGCCAGATTTAGACGCCAACGTCAGTCAAAACTTAGTCAGTCATCTGTCTAGACTAATCACTGCCCAACCTCTCACTATTCAAGTACCAGACAGGCCTAACTTCTCACCTCCAAACTCGCCGTCATCCGTCATCTCCGACAGACAACATTACTACAGCGACCACGACAGATCCTCATCAGACGCGGAAGACTCAGTTTATTCAGGCGATGGCTCGAAACAGTGGGCGTACAATAGACCCGCTGCGAGGGTTCCTCATAAAGTACCTCCTACCGGGCTACTCACAACGGTAGACAATCTCAACCATCACAACGCGCCCGAACAATTGAACAGTCAAAGAAATGGGACGTATTACAAAAGAGTCCCGGCCGAGGCGAAAGATGTAATCCTACAAAAAATTCGTCAGCACATAATGGACAAGCGTAGCAACGACAACGTTGACGTGAACATGAGCGCGGAGCCCGCGGCCGAACCAAAATATTTACACAGAGACGAGCCGTACAGGGCCGAGTACTCGTACCAGTACTCGCCGCCGAACACGAGCAGCGACACTCTAGACCTCCGGAAGGTTAGATCACCAGCGAAGGCGACGGAGACGGCGCACTCGCCGAAAAAACCCGTCGCATGCTCGGTCGCTAATCAATTAGACGCGTCTCTCCAGAGCAAAGTTGAGGTGACACCCAGTCTTCCGGAACACTGCGAATTGCCGATGGATTACAGCAACCTACCGCCTAAAAAGAAAAGGAAATTGATTGAGTACCAAGAGTACAAAAAGCAGGAGGCCGCCCGTCGTCAACTCGAGGCTTTTTACGATGAAAAAAAAGAACGGCACGGCGAGGGACCACCGGCGGACGAGGACAGTAAATGGCGCCCATGGTGATGTGTCCACCAGACACTCGCTCATTGTGATATTAATAGTCTCTTCTTCCATAAAAAGCTTTAATTTGTTTTAATTTATGTATGTTTAGTTAGTAGTAGTTGTTAGTCCGTTAGTGCCTTATGTTTGCTTTAAATTGTTTATGTGTATGGAACTTTATTTATGTGCCATTTGTTTGATCTCGATGTCTTCCTATAAAATTGTATTCGTGTAGACATGCGCAGTCTTCCATGTATGTACAATATGATTGATGACCATAATAATAATAAATGATGTATGTATCGAATTTCGTGTTTGGAATCCTTAAAACCCTTTGCTATAAAAAACTGAAGTACCTACAAAAAACGTACTTCAACCAAACTCTTTAGAAATTGCAAAAAGGTAACAAACAATAGATACATAGGTTCACCTACATGAACACCATTGCAAACTCAAATAAAACAGTGTTCCTGGGTAGCTAGGTACTTGGTACCTATGTACAAAGGTAGGCAGGTAAGGTAAATATTACATTGTACCTACAATAATAGAATAGGTACCTCTAGCGCTATATTGTAAACAAATAGCTATGTAATTAAGTAATAACGCAAAAATAATCTAACACTAGGTAAATAGGTAAAATGTTACCAGTGTAAGGTAATATGTATTAGTAAATCAATTGAAATGTAATAATTTTCAATTATGTAATTTTAACTTATAATATAATGCTTACCAAATGGTAGGCAAAGAAGCTCATAACAAATGAAACATGAACTGTTATACATTCAATTTATTCAGAAGAGAATGAGACTATTCGGTCATAAATCCAGACTGTGTTGAAACAGAGAATTTCGAAAACGGAATCATACTTTGCCCGACCTGGGAATCGTACCCGTGACCTCTTGTTCGAAAATTGCGCTTACAAATTTAACCAAAGCCCCACCGTACGTGATAATTAATAGTAAATACGGAATGATATAACATATTGAACTGGTACTGGTACTACCTAGATAATAAATTGTCATTTATTTTAATATCAAAATTTCTGACCATTGCTAAAATTAAACACCTAGTTATTTTGATTTTACGCATATTCTACATGACAGCTAATGCCCTCTTGCGACAACTTTAGACGAAATTAAATGAATAAAACGCCATCTATTTTAAAATCTCACATTAATGTTTCAGAAGAAATTACACTACGAATGTGGTGCTTCTACGTTAGCAGTTAGTTCTTTGTTATCCCACTAGATGGCGCTACATCTGATTACTCACTACCGCCATCTATCTTTGTTATTCATAGACTCACGGTCACATCATAGATGGCAGCAGTAGAAATGTCATACGTTTGTATTATTGCTACTGCCCGATAGGTGCCACTGCTTTACTCATATTCTTAACAAGTACATAATATATAATTAAAAATTGTAAAATTAATAAAAACTTGCCAAATGAAATAAATCAATAATGGTTGACAATTTTTATACATTTAATTATCTATTTTCTTAAAATTTTATACATCGTTTAATTGAAACAGTCGTTTAAAACGTCAATGTAAATTACTTAATGCAAATAAGGTATAAAGAATTGTCGAAATTATTATGTTAGATAATTAATAAAAATGAAGATATTCAATATCATTTCGTTGGAACTTTTTATTGTTAAGTATGAAGAAACTAAAATAATTTTTAAAACTACGATAAGTTCTACTCAACGCTAGATGGCAGCAGCTGTATTCACCAAAACTCCTTGTTTAGATACCGCGTACGTAGTAGAATGGTAGTAGCGGAGTAAAGTGGGGCGCGCAGCAAATCAACTCGATTCATTCATTGACACGCCGGCCGGCCGGCCAGTCGGTAATCCAGTGACACCACGACGAGTCGTACAGACCGAACAACGTAAAATGTGCTGCGCGCAATTTGTAACGAACTTCGAATTTTAAAAATACGAATTTGACAGTTATTTGTTATTTGACGTGAACGAGAAAAATTGTAAATAAATATTATTTTGTTTAGTAAAACTGAATGGTTTATTGTGAATATTTAGTGATGATTTGTGACTATGGTGTCGTGGAAAGTGTTTTTAAGTGCAATGTTGTGAATTGGCGATGCTTGTAGGAGAACAATCTCCGGCACCGCGGGTGGTGGCCGGTCTCAGAAAACTTCGTCCTGAATTGACTCCTGGACCTGTTCCTACGCCTGTAGATCCTGATTTTAGGATATCAGGTTGGTTTTAAACTTCTAGTTACCTTCAAATAGCGAACCAACTAGATTTTAAAGCGATTGATTATAAATTCATAGCACCGGACTTGGTATCTAAACTGGGCTCTAGTTGATAAATTATAGAATAACGTTATTGGTCATACAACAGGCTCCCGCCTAGTTCTTGTGTTTTTTGTGCTAACATGTGGCTGGCAACTAATGGCAAATAGAAACATTGTGAATAAAGTACAGTGTACTACAAAATAAAGATTCTAACTAACTGGTTACTCTCAATTTGTATTGAATCTTTTACACCTATCTTATAGTTCCTATTAGATAGGTGTTGTTGTACGAAACTCGATGTCGAAAATTAACCATCTGGTACAATAGGTATAGCTAGGTACGTAGGTACCTACGTGTATTTACGATTTACTTGTACCTACACTACGTGTTTACAATAACAAACACTCCTTTATTAAATCAATTAGATTAGATTAACTACTTTTTTAACGTAACTACGTAGTTTGGAAGGGTCTACGGGACATCGACAGCAATAAACAAAAACAACAATACCTACCTATTTTGCGATTCGATAATAAATCTATGAAAGCTCATCAACCTTTTTTTCGTCCTTTAACTGTACTGACAGACTCTAGACATAGCCCCTTCCTTTAAACAACGACAACAGCTGTTAAGCACATGTTACACATAGCACAACAATAATTGTCTGCAAGATAAATATCTTAGAACAACTTAAAAATGCCAAAGTGCTACTTAGATATCTTAGCATATCTTAAACGGGTAGCAAGTTACATTCTGTTAATATGAGTCGAGTTGTGATACCTAAGTTAGGTTAATAAATACCTATCTGCATAAGTTATACTATGCAGGTAAGCTAACAGTGTAGTGTTTTGAAACTAAAAATAATAACAAAGTTTATGTTGGTACCTACATGATAGTATAGGTATCCAGGTATGTACTTAGGTATCTATACATAAAAAACAATGATATATTAGTTAGGCACAAATAAAAGTGGTTGTGACTGTGTAACCTAGGCACCAAAAGTTCTTGCATTTTTCCTAGGCACAGGAAGCTTAATCTGATGTTTATTTAAATACCTAGTAGGTACATAAAATAGGCAACATTTTAAATCGAATTTCATTCATTTAGTACACAAGTACCTAACATCTAGGCATGAGTACTCTTGAATCACACACCTTGAATCAGACACTTCTAGGTATAGTTATATGTCATATACCTAGATGTATCTGCCTTAATTTACATAATAATAAATGTGAACTAAAGACGCTAATGTTATCATTCCTCGCAATGTCCTAACAAGGTCTCATTGCATCGTAATTAGCAGGTGCACTTAGTAGGTAGGTACTTAGGTACTAACACTTGATATTGATACCTATAATCTAGTTCTATTGACTAAGCAAGAATGATATGTAGTTATTTACTCTAAATGACTTAAAGCGGCTACACATACCCTACGTAACGTGTTTAAACTGTATGGATCTAATATTTTTTTGCTGGATGTAGTTATCTTATAATGTGTAGAGCAAACAGTAAAAGTATACAGTTTTAACAAAATCTAATCAATGATAGATTAGTGTTCGCCAAGATTAAATGTTGATCTCCATGTTTATATTTTTTATCGACTTTAGCAGTGAAAATGTTTCTTTAACTCCCAAGTCTAGAAGCCAGTTTTTAACATAGTAATTACACTTAGGTACCTAGATATTCATCTATAAGTCATTTACAAATGAAAAGAATCACCCTAAAATAAGGCACAGATATAAGATTCTGGCTCCAGCCGTACTTTAAGACCTTAAATCTATCTAGAAAAGAAATGGCGTGCTGTCTGTGCAAACAAAATTGTCTGCAGTTCGGTCTAGTCTAGACGCTGGACGATCGATAGTTTTGAGTCACACCCATAGTTAGTAACTATGGTTATTCCAAATAAAAATGTCTGGCTTTGTACCTAACTAATCGTCGTACTTCCCATAACTAGGGACTTATCAATCACGCAAGTTTTTGCTTCATAAAAATCAGCAAATATTTCATAATATGATGATAGGTACTTAAATGTTTTATGATTTCCTAATCAGATGTTTTATTCGAATAACTAATATTCTAGTGTAGTAGTTAGCTAATAACGAGTGCAACTAAAGTGAAATTCTGATAATTAAAAGTAGTTTTTTAATAAAAGTTTTAGTTTTTAAATTAAAATGCCAAATAAATCTATCTAAACCTAAAAAAATTAAAGTTATAAGCGTATTGTCATAAAATTCCCATGACCCTTAACGGACGAAACTACCTGGAAATGTCGTATTTTATGATCAAAGTCTGCGGCGGAACCGTGAAGTTTTTGCGTAAAAAATTGTATTCTACAATGGGAAGACACATCAGCTGTGTGCTGTATACCAGATAAAATCTACAGTTTATTGTGACAATGTACGGAAAAGTTTATCAAACTGTCATAGATTGCGTATCTTTGGTATTTGCGCCACCATAAGGCAAAAAGTTAATTTTTGAAGGCGTTTTGTGTTACATATTTTTTCCTCTCATTTTTATAAAACTTACAATTGATTGCAACGAACTAGATATCTACTAAATATTTATAAAAACTCCAACCAATGTTTATACATAAACGTTGATAGAAATTATACACTAGTTACTAGCTGACCCGGAAAACTTTGTACCGCCTCAATATTTTTTTTCTCACATTTTAAACTTGCCCAGGACTTCCACAAATAGTTAGTTAATTCAAGACCAAAATTAGCCAAATCTGTCCACCCGTTTTCGAGTTTTAGCGAGACTAACGAACAACAATTTATCTTTATATAACTAAAAGAAATAATTACCTTCAACACAGATTTTCCTTATGTCACGCAGACCGAAAACTGATACGACATGTAAACATGTCCATAGTTTGTTTCGCAATGTACACAAGGGTATGAAATATACAGTTGTTCCCAGAAATAACGTAAACAAAGTAGGTAACAATAGTTAGGTATTGCAACAGTAGTTATTACCTATATTATGTTACACAAAGCCTTTAAGTCTAGAAATTATCAAATGGTTTTAGGTCGTCTAACGAACGTACCTACGTAAATGTCAGGTACTTTTATATTTTGAGTTTATTAGCAAATTGATAAAAACGTTATCGATGTTTATCGGACATTGTGATAGTACATATTGATGTCACTAGACACGAACATTCGTAGTTTACATCAGATCAATGATCAATCTTCGTTACTTATTAGTTACAAAGCACAATATTTTTGCCGACCTACCAATAAGACCTATTCACCGATAAACAAATACTTACAATAAAACCTGGAAACAAAAAAACTTAATTAACTATGTATGAAATTACAAAAAAATACCTATTTAACATAAGTAACTAACTACATAAATTCACTATTTTCACCTAAATAAGACTACTATAATAACTACTTATCAGTTATCACCTATAGAAAATTGGCACCACTTAACAAGCAATCTGTCACCACCTAATGCAAATTGGATCGCGCAATTATCCCAGCTTAAACTTAACCACAATAACTTAAAATAATGCATAAGACCGAAGCCAGTCAATAAGTTACCCCACATGTCAAGGGCATATTAAATTCTTACATACTAAATTGGATCATTCTCAACCGTTATGGGTCATAGACTCGAGTAATTCTTGACCTACCCTACGTTAACATACCCACTACAGCTTGCCCATTCGATCGTAAAGCATGTTATCGATAACAACCGCTATTAACGAAATAAATCGACTATCAATAACTAGTTTCTAATCGTAGGACATCACTACAGTTCCCAGACTTTCTTTCAATTATTCACGTAATTAATCAATTAATTTTATCTTCTACCTAATACACCATGAAGTTTCAATATATCATGTAAGATTATGAAATTGTATTGTGTAAGAGCCATTTTGTTTTGTCTGATCGAGCCGCCATGTTGGATTTTAATAAAGGGATTTGGATTTGGGTCATAAGCTTTTTAGTTCAGTGGTAGAGAAATTCAATCAGGGCTCGTACCTGACCTATGTCACTATGGGCAGGGGACAAATTGAATTTCTCCATTATGGAACTTGAATGGACGATGAATGGCGACAGGGGCCGGACCCAGTACCAAGTTGGAATGAGATTTTGATCACAAATCTGGGGACACGGCAGTGCCCCCGCCAAGTCGAGCAAAAAAAGCATCCGTACCATCCTTTTCTCGAAGCCATTTTCGAAACAAATACACCTACTTTTGTTGACATTTCTCGTATTAGATTGTTTAGTCTATTTCATGATTATGAATTACGATGGTCTAACTATTGCATGATCAATGGACTAAATAAAATAACCGACTTGTTGGTTTTTTTATTAACTATATGCATCTCACAACTTTTTTCGTTAGGAAAACTGAGATGCGAGACTTGGGCTTTTTTACAGGATGTTTTTGATGGTATAATATTTACTTTAATTGTAAATTGATGAAGTTGTTGCACTTGTAGTTATGTTATAATCATCCTAGCCACTTACAGTTAGTTATAACTGCAAAACGAGATACGCAGACTCGTCACGTAGGCTCCATATGAAAATAACATGTTATTTAACTTAATCATATTCAATATGAACATAATAAGGTAACAAATGTGTAAAAAATAAAGGATAACTAACTAATTATAACACAGTGCGTTGACCCGATTTGCCATATTTTGCGGTTAGCTCTCTGTTCATACAAAACCACTCTGAATTTGTGATAGCATTGTGTCCAATACAATAATAGTTAGTTATGTACTTTGACTGACCTTATTCACATAACCAGTGTTAAAGAAAATATTAAACTTAAGTAACTAATAATAGTAGGTACTGTATTGTTATTTAAATTAACTCTTGTTTTCTTAGTAAATTCGAAATAAACTATGACTCCTGCTCCGATAGGCAGTTGGTAACTGAACGCTGTTCTTCAAAACTAATTCGCAAAATAACTAAGTTATAAAAAGCTACACTCAATTAAATTGATTAATTTGTTTGTGGTTTTGTTATTTTTTTCCTTATTTCACTAAAATATATAAGCGACGTCCAGTGTTACGTGATGCGTATCAGTATTAAATACAATATAAAATCTAGGTACAAAAGAAATAACTTGGTAGGTAGTTACATTGCTTACAAAGATCCCGAGGAATTGACAACCTCTTTCATTTTTGAAGGCAGATAATAAGTTTATAGTTATAAAACCAAAGGAAATAGGTCCTTATTATAAATGACATTCCAAAGTGTATTCAAATAAGAGAACAAAGACAATAAGGACGATTCTCGATTGAAGCCCAATTGTAGCATACCACACAATATCAGCATGAACTTGACTTTGTAACTTGACACTTTCGCCAGTGCAGACAGACCTCGTATCACTCATAACGACCAACGCACGCATTACTTTATGCCTCTGGAATGCCAAATATAAATTGACGTCCTTTAAAACATAAAAATTCATTGCACGTAACACATTTTCTGGCCAAAATTGGTGTTCAATTTAATATTATATGTATTAGTTAGTCAAAGTTTGAAGATAAATTTCATTGCAAATAACTAGGACTGAAAAGCGACTTATTTTTTTTCTTAATTAATAAGGAAAATAATTAATCTGGAATTGTAAAGGAAGAAATTGGAAATTATAACTAACTAATACGCATTGTTAGGCAATAAGAAAGACTTACTAGGTAATAACTAAATTAATGATCGAGGTATGAATGTTTGTAACTAGTTAGTTATAGACCATTTTACTACAGACTATTTAATAGGAGAAATGCGTAGATTTGGTGAAGATAGAGAGGTTAAAAGTTATTCAAGTACAGATTTGAGATTACCCGCCTTATCTAATGACGTTATAAGACCTATGAATAATAGTTATAAATGATTGTGAAATTACTAATCTGCAATCAGCGTCATATCGTAAGCCTTACTGCGTTGACACAAATTAATTCTGCTTCTTGAATTTAACAGCTCAATACAACAAATCATACTTAATCCTCGTTAACCTTGCACTGCCAGTTGCATCAGAATACACGTTAATCGATCTGGAACATTATCGGTATAGATGATTCATCTTTCTAGGTTAACTGACATAATAGCAGACATAGCTGTCGATACGTTGTCGGTCAATAAGAATTGTTCCGATAAAAAATGTCAACAATAAATAACTTCCTAAATAAAGATTTTTTACTAGTTATGTTCATTATATTCTTTTCTTCTACCATTGTTTACCGTTGACAATGGTGTTAATATGCATACTTTTACATTTCTAAGACATATTGAATAGTATTTAGTAAAGACATCCGAAGATGGTTTAATAATCACCTAGTTATCCAAAATGTTATTAACATCAATGCCTTCTTTTGACTATGAGTCAAGCCCACCACAACCTGCCAAAACTGCTGCAATATCCCATCAATGTCTAACGAACATTTCTCTTTCTCCAGGCGTCCTCCGTCAGTATTACAATGATGACACAGAATCCTGGGCTTGGGTGCGGGCAGCCGTCCGTGGTGGTTGCCTGCTCGCGTGGAGGGACGGCACCTTGCCCCGAAGGGCGGCAGCACGCCTGCCCCTGCGTGACCTGCACCTGCGGACCGCACACACCTTGCCCAATGCCTTCCAGCTATCCCGACTCAGAGACGACTCTGCCGTCGCCACGTTTCAGGTAAATATCCCAAAAAATGCCAAAAAATATCTGCTTTTAATGTTAATTATTATGGCCCTACAACAACGTCACGCCTTTTATCCCCGAAATGGTAGGCAGAGGTGTACATTACGGCACGTAATGCCGCTATACAATGTACACCCACTTTTATTATGGCCCTAATATTAAATATTATGTGAAATAAAGAAGTTTATATTCTCCTTTTATAAAAAACCCATTAAATTAGAGGACAAATTGTCGATTGTAGCTAGATACGTGAAAGACCATGAATTACGTAGCTACCTATTGTATCTATTATTGATATTAGTCACATGTCACATGCATTTCCACAATAAATGTAAAAACACTCGTTATACCAACTAGGTCAATACCAAACCATTGAAATTGTATTTGACATTGGAAACTGCACGAATTGATAAGTTGATGAATTGAAAATACATCCTTTGTAGTCGGTTATTGAAGAAAAAGCGAGAACTTGACAAAAACAAACTGAAAAACATAGTTACTGTGAAAAGGATAAAAAAACACGGATTTTCAATTTAGATGCAATTCAAGATAAACATGTGATTACTATGTGATGTCACTTTACATTTTAGTTCTTTTTCATCCACAAAAGCGTTATTTTTGCCAGTTACAACCAGACAGCATGATTCCATACAGTTTGCGTCATTGAACTTGCAGCTCATTATTCAATTAGCCGACCATTCATTGATTTCAACTTGACTTCTTCAACAAATCCCTTTCACAATCGTATATTTGCGTGCGATTTTATTGAAAATGCCAATTCATCATTTGCCATAACCATTATTTACATGCAACAGTCGAGTATCATTTGTCAATATAACATAATAGGTGTTATAATGTTGAGTCCAAGAACTGGCGGGATCCTTGGAGACACGTGAGACGGAGTATAGTATTTCAGACTTCTAATAATACAGTTTACACCTAATACTTGTGATATCAATACAATACGACGTTATTATTTTCAACATTTGCAACATTTCTCGGTTCTTTTTGCTATCTACAAATGAATATGCTTTCATTTCCTCGTCGCAAGCGATTTTGCGATGTCCGGGAAGTGTAGATCGATGAAAAAAGAATAGTTAGCGGTTATTTGTGGTAACATTATGATAGCGTGCGTGGTTGCCAGTAATGTTCCGAGTAACCGTCCAGTTTTCACTAAAACCGGAGCACGTGTTGCCATCACTATTGTGCCGTCTGAAGATGTGCCAGATAGACGGACCGGCAGTGCCGACACTGTTTATCTTGGAAGACTTTTTGAAATGTTCGTGTCATCACCGAATAGCGTGTTCGTGAGAAAGATTTTTTCATATGCCCCACTTTTAGACTTTTGAAAACACTTGATTGCACCAACATCACTTCTGGCTTTGATATAAGCTTACTCAAGGCGTAATTTGTTTTCTATAGGGAAAAACATTGATCTATATACCCAAGCAATGTGCTCAAACGTTGCGTCATCTATATAAAAACAACTAAAATTGTTGATTTTATTCAGTATTTCCCCGGTCTCAACTCCCATTAAAATTAGATGTCAATATTGCCAATAGTCGATATTTTCCTTGTATTAGGACGAAGGGATTTTATTTCTACCTAATTATGTATAGATGTCAATATTGCCAATAGTCGATATTTTCCTTGTATTAGGACGAAGGGATTTTATTTCTACCTAATTTGTAAACTTCTGTTGCTTGCGATGGCTGTGTGACGTGGGTATGTCATCTAGTTTAATGGTCCTATCCATTGTTATAAGCAAAGTTGTCAGTCAACAGTCTCTTTGGAAGACAAGTTGATATAAATCAGTGATTCGTGTTTACAAGATTAACTAACTTGGATCTGTCTACATTATATCATGTCACGTACATCGTACGTAGAGGCTGGTCATTGTCCAGGAGACAATGCCACATAAATAATTATCTACATACAAATGTTACATGATTGATTGAGTCTTTGACTCGTGAAGAAAAATATTTAGACTCGATGTACGCTTGTTTAACTTCGATTAGAGATGAGATTTTCGATTGTTTTTAAACACGTCCCCAAGTTTAATAATACAAGGTTTTAAATACAGATTTATCCTACTTAATGCTTGGTTTACTCACTTCTTATCTTTATTTTTTTCGTCATAGACCAAAAGAACCTATTGAACGTCTTGCAAGACGTTCTATCCCCCTTCGGATAACGCCTTTCTCACGATTCGTGCACTTTAATAGACCTCAATAAAGCGAAACAACCGTAAATCAAAAGTCTTTGTGCATCGCGACCTTTTGATGTAGCTGTTTACCATAAGAAGGGCTAGAACGCGAAGGTGTTGACACGTAAAGGAAACACGTTTTAAGAAAACTTCGCTCTGTAGTACTCTCCCAATAAAAAACATCTATGAATGCAATGTGACCGTGACTAGTTCAATCCTTGCGATCAGCTGTTCCATTATTATTGTCGCCCCTGTTCTGCATGCTCACTTTTTATTTATAATTCACGCGGAGGATATAGACTTCTTTTATAACACATTATGCAAATTGTAACGTTTCTTGAACAGATTAAGTCATAAATCAATGTTTAATGTGATTCGTCGCAGTTGGATGTTTCAATTAAGTTTGTTTGTTACAGACTTGCAATGCGGCGGAATACGCGAGATGGGTGCGCGCCCTCTGTGTCGAGATCCTCGGTCAGACGCCACTGCCACAGGTTCGATTTCTGGACGTGCTACCTGCCGCGGACACCGTCGGTCGGGAACCAAAGAAAGAGGCTCCTCAACAGGAGACACCCTCTTGCCCTCCTAAACCACCCCCGCGAGCTCGTCGAAGGTTACTGACCTCTACGGAGACGCAGCTCACGCGCAGAGACCACTCCCCCGCCGCTACGGATGAGGGCATCGTCGTCGAAGACGACGACTACGACTCATCATCCGATCGCAGCTTAGACTTAACCCTCTCCCTCGACGCTTTGAAGACCACAGACGTGGTCGATGCGCCAGTACGGAAAGCAGAGGTGATCAAATGTGACAGCTGTAGCAAACTGAACGCGGGCGCAGTACAACACCACACGTTACCACGCGCAGCGCGGTCCGAATCAGAGCAAGGTCGCCGCTACTTGAAGAGATGGGAGGGCACGGCGGGAGGTGCCGAGCGGGGCCGGTTTGCCATGGAGGCGGCTAGACGAAAAACTTCGTCGCTAGAACATCGGGCGAGATCTTGTTCCCCGAATGTTCATGAAGCTATTGCACAGTACGTCCCTGTGAGGGAACGACGTGCTTTATTTGAGTCATTGTCACGGACCAGCGGTGGGCTGGCCCGCAGCAGCGAGCAGCTAGCTCGCATCGAGCGCTCTCCGGAGACGACACCGCGACGCGCAGCGTCGTTGCATGACCTACAGGCTCCTCCGACGCGGTCGGTGTCAGACCTGCGCCAGTTCTTCGAGGCGGTGGCGCGCGGCGCGGGCGCGGCCGGCGCATGCGGCTCCCAGCGGCACAGCGCGCCACACTGCGCGCCGCGCGCCTTCGCCTCACTTACGTGTGCTTGACACATACTCTGTTGTACATATTGTAGATAGATCCGGCGTTGACCGCTATCTTTCTAAGTCGTTCGTTTTAAGACTGTTAAAAGTATTGTTATAGAAGTATCTAATATAAATAAAATGAGATGTATTGTCTATTATACTCAGTGGTTTTATTAAACCTGGCCTTGTATTTTGAAAAGCAATTATCTACTGAGCATGCGAGTTTGCGCAAAGTAAATCAAATGTAATGATTTTGCGTAGCCTTGTTATGTCTTGAGGCATTGTTTTTATTGAAAATTCAATTTGTCACGAGAGAATTGGTGCGGTAAGTCATTAAATAACATTTGGAAGGTACCTACCTGGTAGACGGTGAAAATGTCAGTGGGTAAGTGCGCAAAGGTCGCAAGTCACGGAGTTGGGTTCTTGTCCTCGAAGTTATCTTACTTTGTGTTGTAAGTTGTAATGAACATTGCGTTACGAAATGTTAAACAGCACATTAACCATTGTTGTCGTGTTCACATTTTGCGAATTGTGACAAAACGGTAACATCGCAGTGTGGGTAATATAGAGCAGGATTGCGTGCTCGTATGTTATGCAAATCGTAAAGATAACAACTACTGTGCAAGTAGGACGTCTTTAGACAGATGTATAATGTGGTTTGCACAATAAGTTTGCTATCTACGAGTTCGTGACAAGCTTTGTAGTCCTCTTCCTATAGTAAATGGACACAAATGAAAGTGCAGTGCACGAATACCTAGTCGCGATAAGATTCCAAAATTGTTACGAAAGTGAATGACGCACGAGTAGATAATACTAATGAATTCATAATTCTCTGACATGTACTTGGTACCTTTGTTACTTGTGAATCATTGAAATACTTGCAATAAATGGGATGCTCGATTGCCTATTAGCTAGACAATAGCAAGAGAAATATGGTTTGCTAAACTAGACCCTACTTCTACCGTTTCAAAATCACGTAGAAACAAGTAACAATATTAGATAAACGAGGTATAACCAAACACAGAAAGTCCAAGCAATTTATTAAATTCATAATCTAAGTATCTCAGTATCATATTGTTGGTCGAATTCCGCATAAAGTTGGTCTAGATACAGTGGCCGATAGTATTAGTTAGGACAACAATTGCTAACATTGTTAGCGATACAATAGCAACCGAGCGTTGCAAGAAATATTAAATAATAGATCTGTCTGTACCTAATAGAACTAAATACTCACAAATAATAGATCTGTCTGTACCTATTAGAACTAAATACTCACAAATAATAGAAGTAAGTTTAAGTCTAACGCAACAAGGTAGGTACGTAAGATCAAATAGGAACTGAACTAAAAAAAAATACAGGTTGAATTGATAACCTATTCTTTTTTTGGGAAGTCGATTAATTAGTATGAGTCCGATACGACCTTTAAACGTTCAAGAAAATAGCATAGTACTTTTTAAAAGGCCGACAACGCACCTGTGACTCCTCTGGTGTTGCGGGTGTCCATGGGCGGCGCTGATCGCTTACCATCAGGTGACTCGTTTGCTCGTTTGCCTCCTATTCCATAAAAAGAGTACTCCAAAATAGCTGGAACGCAGGAAGACTTCCACTGCTGAACGTCTTGTCGACGTGAGTCGGTTTGGGATCCCATTAAATCCTTCATTCTGGGTATACCTAGTCATAGTTTTAGGACACATCCAGATCCCGTTAGTGAGGAATCAATGGTATAATTTTCTAAATCATCATTACGTCCACACACATGAATGAAATTTTATAATGATTTGTACAAGTCGAAAACTCCAAATTTATCTAAACAACAAAACCTATTATATCCATTGACTGCATCACCCACAAAATAACAATCAAGCGCACGCTACGATCTATTATAAATATGATACACAGGATGGCATCTACTATCTCTTTTTAACACCAAAAAACTGTGAAGTAAAAAAGAGATGGACATAACATGGGTGTTTCATTTAATACTACCAAATTAGCAGCCGGAATGCGGCCGTGTCGAATGTTCACTGCAACCTCACAAACCCGTAATTTGATATAAAAAAAAAACTTACAATAGACAGTGAAGGAATAGAAAAAGCACAAAGGAAGCCGAGGGATGAGACAGGTAGCGGATTATGAGGAATAGATACGAACATGTTAAGGGTCTTAACTTAACGGACTTGTAATAAAATTCTTGTTTGAACTTGTTTTAGGTAATGTCAAAGAGACAACATAAAAAAATTACTGGTAACCCTAAACAGTGCACTGCATGGTTCGTAGTTTCATACGTTAGGTATCGAAAATATGCTAAGCGGCTAAGGTATGAGTAGCTGACTCTGGAGATAAGGAACCAAAATAATAGTTTGAGTGGAACCACCCGAAATTTGTTTTGCGCAATGAAGTTCATAGGCTATCCGATATCAAATAGGTACACTAAGTAAGACTTGAGGAAATTAAGGACAAGACAGTAAACCAGAACTAATTTCATACATGATAATGTAGATACAAGATCAAATTCCAATAGATTTTCAACTTTATGTGAACATCTTAATAGGTTGAAATTGTATTAAAAAAATTCGACCTTTCTGGGTTAGCTTGATGAGCTTGCTATGTAACTAAGTAAATAATTATCTATGCTAATATTATATTACGAGTAGTAGGTAATAATAACTCGGTCAGTGAATGTACTAGCCTTGAACGTGACTGGCGATACCGTTTTTGGTACCAAATCAAATGTTACGGTTTTTGGTTCCTGAGATGGATCATTGAAGATGACGAATTTGACAAAGTAAATACTAGTTCGTCTGTTAAGGATGGAGCATGAAGGTTAAATGCAGCATCCGTTATATTTTTATGTTCAGTTTATTTGTATTAAGTAATTGAAAGTGATTTTCACATCAGCAACTCATGACAGTCCACAGCTGAACTTATATTAGAGGAGAGAAAATGATCCAATGTCTTCTTCCGTTTTGGGAAAGGCAAGAGGGTGTGTTAGAGTCTTACTGACTAAAAACCAACCGGTTCCTACTCCTGCTTTTCGAGCCGGTGCCCCGGTAACCCGCTAGGCAGTCCGCAAATTCTATTTTACATTAACATGTGTTTTCTACAGGCTATTTTTATTGGGACAAGCCCGCCACATCCTCCCAAACCGCTGCAACTCCTGTAAGCCAAGATCTACAGTAGATATAGACAAAGTCACTGATGTAAAGCTATTCTATTGTTCGAATACATAAATGTGCCTAGGTAGATTTCTAGCTATAGTACGTTATCAATATCGTAAAATAACCTTTCGGAATTTAGATTATGGCAATTTTAACATATACAGAAGGCTAAAATGATGAATTTATGTAAATTTTAATTACCTTAAAGACTAATATGCCTATGGCTTGACATTGGTATCGACTAATTAGCTATCTAGTCGACATTGGAATACTGAAAATAGTCTGGCGCCAGTTTACTTGGTTCACATTGACATTAATACAAATGGATTAGCAGATTTTCGCCAAATCTTGAAATTGGAGTGGGTGCATGATTTCCGTACAGCTTCAACTTATAAAATACTCTTAACTCCGCAGAAGATCTAGAAAAGATTCTGTCTGAAAAAATTGTTGTTCCCAAATCAGGAGAAATTTTGATGTAGATAGAGCATAGCTAACATATCAACCCTCTGTGGATAGCGCTTTATGATCAAAACAACCAACTACCTCCTTCTTTCCTCTTTAAAAATACCTACACAAAAAATATGAGAAATAATCATGGTCAATAATCAGACTTTCTTAACTGCATTTTGGGCGTGACTTGAAATGAAGAAATGAAAACGTTTAAATAAATTTCTTCAAGACCACGTTTGCTTGCTCTACTTTGGTAGGCAACCCAGTCCCAAACGAAGTAATATTGACAAAAAAATAATAGATTAGAATGTTTCGACTGACAGCAGCAGGTGCAAGGTTACCTTAGAATCAAATAAGGTTAGTTATGTCGTGATCGATACAATCGATTCGCCTGATGCACGCTCATACACTACCCTAGAACATAAAGCCCAAAATCCCTTGGCAACACTAAATGTCAGTTATAAAGCTGTTGTGAATAATGTAGAAAGACAAGACCATGAACTCACTATTTAGAAGGGATTAACGTGCTTCGCGTTTACATGTTCACGTTTAAGATTTTTCAATTATGTATCGATTTATGGCAAATTAATCGAGTTGTAATTTAACTCGATTAAGCTACGATTAACGACGTTTAACTGCTAATATTGTTAAGGAAATTCTATTATCGCAGATAGGACGTAACTTTTAAATTGTGAGCACAGGAATGTTGGCTATTTAAGAGATAACTGATAGGTCTATTGAAATGAATCCTGGGAATGCGAAGAAAGCGAACCAGTATCTTGAGAAACATTTTGTCAGAAGTGACGAATCCATTCTGTCGGTCATAATAGTCGAATGGCTACAGTAAATAGTGACCAGTAGCCGTTGACTTATTCCCAACAAGGAGATCTATGAATCCAATTAAATCCTTTTTTTAAAACCAGTTATCTCTGTGGGAATCAAAATACGTCTTTACAAACCAGAAAACTAGAGAAAGGTCTTTTGTGTCTATGAGAACAGATCTAGTTGTGAGGATTAAACCAAGTACAAGACACCGACAATCGTAAAGGGGTAAGTAGAAAGGGTTGGAAAAGGAAGGAATAATTGAATTATTTCTTCGAATTGTTAAGATTTTTGGGGCCACCATCGAATGGGTCAGTGGTTTAGGGGACCACGACACAATTAATCTTGTTCCAATTGCTATTGTTCTTAATTAGGTGACCCGTTTGAAAAAGGAATGTCTTTTTAACAACCGACCATTGCCGGCCAGTTAGGACATATTTTTGTTAGTGTGTGAGACTCGTGTCTCCAAGGAGGTCCATTTATTTTTAGCACGTTACTTGTATGTGATGTGAGTATCTCTTAGTAACGACAGCTGTTATAGCAATGCTTAATACAACGTTCATATTCTTGTTTCGAATTTCAATTTTGTTTAAAACACCTATGGAGTCACATCTGTCGGTGGTCAGATTATTACTGGTCGTATAGGGTCTATAGGGACCGTAATCAAGGTTGTGGAACGCCCACAAACCAGGTGTATGCAACGACAATTTTGCGTGACAACAACACTGGACCCCAAAATTTTTGACTGGGATACTAAAAGTTAACAGAATTTTATTTTAAGCGAATTTCTTTGTATCTTAGTAGCAAATTGTCGTTTGATGTCCTTGTATTTAAAAACACTGTCTTTTCAATGTTAATGCATTTAGTTACACTATCTTTTTCAATGTTAATGCATTCATGCTTTTGGTCTACCCAATTTTGTTCTTTGTGTTAATTTGTGATAATATTAATTTGTCTAATCGTATTTACACGTTATTTGTTTACATCTCTGCTAAGTATGTATGTAATTCTTCGTGAGAAATTAAAATAAAGATATTCTAAACCTAAACCGGCTTTTGGTACTTGTACCAAGAATTTTTTTAAATCTGTCTCATGTATGAAGTAACAGTATGTCTTCCTAAAAAAACACAAAAGCCGACTCAGCATCATCTATAACATCACCTTTACGACGAAATAACCCCCAACAGAGACAGCGACAGTGCAAACATCAATAAATAAAGACCTTGGTACCGATTGATTTCATTCTACGTATTATTAGGTTGTACCAACACGTCAATCGAGAACGGTAAACAAAAACAATGGCCCATTTTATCCCAATCAATATCGTATCGTAAACAAGTCTTTGTAGAAGCCGACTGTTTATGTTCTCAAGCAATCAATGAAGAAATAGGTCGGGATGCGTAATCCCATCAATTTGTTATGTCATTCCGTTTTGTAATGTATTTAATGACTCGGACAGCAGATGGGTTAGACGTCACGTGTCATAGTTGAAATGATATTGTCATTATGATTGCACTGCGGCTCATTCCGGCTGATTGTGTGTTTGAAGTATGAGCGCTTGATTTGTTCTGAGCTTTAATGATTGTGTGGTTTAAGACTGTGATTGGGAATATTGGATATGGTGGAAAAAAGGAAATTTGCTGTACTGATCTATAGGAATTAAGATAGGTAATTCATGGAGAAGGAAGATACAAGCAGAATGATCAAATAATAGAGATGGTTTACTGTGACATGTCCACATAAACCAGTTAAATCTTTGACTGCTGTCTGTCAAGATTGTTCGAAACAGCACTTTAATGTGGTTGGTAAAATATTTCATAGAAATTAATTTAAAAAAAAGCAAAACAATATATAATACAGCTACAATCGACAATGAACAGTATAAATTAGTAGTAGATAATAGCAAGAAGTCACCACCGACTTAATGATAGTGTTGGGTATATGATACTTACGATATTGGAATGAGATGGCCGTTTTGATACTTGTTTCTTTATTATTTTCGCCTACAGCTTCGTGTTCTAAGTGAGGTGTAATGTGGGAGTACAATAATCAATTGTTAACGGCAAATTGAATAACAATAATAAGTTTAATAATGGTACAAACAAGCATTAGATCTCTACTTGCCTTTTTGGTCAGTTAGAAGTTTTATTGGGCTTTTTTCGATCATTCACACTAATTCTATGGAGTCTGGAATAAAATTGTGCAGTACAAGTAACAGATACATCAACACCTGATACATCAGACTCAAAAGTCATAAAAAGTAACTACTACTTTGCTACACTGAAAAAACGCAACACGGTATACTTCGTTGATCAAAAGATGTTATAACCAATTGACCATATCTATCAAAAACAAATAAATCTTAACTGATAATTTGAATAAATGCGTAACTAAGTTTGTTTGTAACGCTTTCACTATTAAAACATTAAACTGTTGGACTAATTAAAATAAAAATAAAATAACAAGTTCAGTGATTGACAGGTTCCAAGAGACGGTTTAGCTTAGAAATAAAAGAAATACTAAACAGTCAAACGAGATGGTTATACAAAATTTGTCATTGAAGATAAGTATTATCTGCGGACTACCTAGCGAGTTACCGGGGCTCCGGCTCGCAAAGCAGGAGTAGGAACGGGGTGGTTTCTAGTCAGTTAGAGTCTGATAGTTTTTTCCCGAACAATATTAGTGTTAGTAACGTCGTGACAGTAATTGTCGGATGTCCGACTTTCACCATTTTACACCGATTAAAAAGAAATGCGATACATTAATACATGTATGAAGTGATTATAAATCTTACAAAAAATATACAACTTCACCGGATTGTCAGCTCATTGTGTCAGTAATTGTTAAATGTTCATGTTACAATCAATCAAATTCTATTTCTAGTCTACCAACCAGTAGGTAGGTTTGTCGGTTTTGTTTTATACACTACATACCTACATGTCTACACACACTATGTAAATTTCACACCATAAAGGGTTATATCAGGCGTACACACATAGTACAATGAACAATTTCTTTCCAACCGTGATGATTACGGCTATATACCCCTATGGCCCTTTGCCCTTTGTTATAAACGTGTAGGCTCATACTCTGGTAAGGACATTACGGGTCGTTGGTGACAATGTCATTTAATAAAGAGACTGTAATAAAAATATATTGTTAGCACTTTTATAATATCTGTGGGCGTTCGAGTGAGAATGGAGGGTGGGTGCTAGCTAGGGGTATTGTTCAATATCCATGTGAATTTTATGCTGATGCTGTGTACTGTGTAGGTACTTTGTGTACAACACGCTAAACGTTGCGTATTGGTCACCTATCACCAGCGGTTAACAGAGGATTGCCTTCAACAATTTTCTGTTGACAGTCAAAGACTTAGGTGTGTTAAATTTTTAGTCAGTAAAAGTCTGAGACTCACTCTCGTCTCGCCCAGGGCGGGAGAAGACATTGCATAATTTTCCCCACTTAAAAAAAAGGTGTGTTAAAGTTATCGATTTTAAAAGTTTCGGTTAAACAAAGTATAATATTTTTCTATAATCTCATCAAAGTCACTATGAATAGCATAGCTGCCGAAAAATATGTGCATCATCTGCTTATGGTGAATTTCGTTTTTTGCTTCTTTGCCAAAGATGTAAGTAATATTATGGTATGTAGTTTAACAAATTGTATATAACCATGACTCATTTAAAACGAAGTCACCGCTTGGCTTAAATGGCAGCAGATAACTAATTATATGGAAATTAGTCGACTTCAATCCACGTGCCGGTCCTGTAATGTTATGCAAACAAATCATTTAGCTGTAGGTACACAGACAGATATGTATCAAAGGCTATTTAGACATTCAATTAGATTCTAGATTGGATCACTAAATATGATTGTTAGACAAATGTAGGAAGCAAAGGTTGTAGGTATGTGTAGGGTTCTATGACTGATCGTCGACATCGCTTGATCGTTGAGTACTTATTTTTGGAATTGAATACCAGACCCTTACTGTGGGAGAGCCATGCTTCGGCACGAATGGGCCGGCTCGATCGGAGTGATACCACGGCCTCACAGAAAACTGACTTGAAACAACGCTTGCCTTGTGTGAGTGAGGTTACCGGAGGCCCAATTACCCCCCTTCCCAATATTCCCAATCCCCGATTCCCCAACAACCCTTAAATTCCAACACCAAAAAGGCCGGTTACGCACTTATAACTCCTCTGGTGTTTCGGGCTTCAATAGACAGACGCGATTGCTTACCATCGGCCTGATCGTTTACCGGCTTATGCCAAAAAACCCCTATATTTGTCTTGCTCATCGTAGTCTTACTGACGACCTCTGGATCCACGTGGTTACTTTAAATTTTATGTTTATATCTATTTAAAGATTAGATATCAAAGTTTATCAATCATACATTAAATTATCGAACAAACATACATAAAACAATAATTGTGTAGTTAGTTAAGTATTTTATTATCTCTACTTCCAACTAATTGTGTCTATGTACGCCCCCTGACGTAATGGTCACGATTTCAACTATTTACGATTATTAAATTGATTAATGTAATAGGACAAACTATGTACATTGTTTAGGTACTATAATTCCCATATACTGTATGATACTAGTTGATATTAAATTACGTTTTATAATAATTACTGAACAAGCGAAGAAGAATGAAATGGCTTTTAATAGGAAAGGGGCAAACGAGCGTACAGACGATCAGTGCAGTGGTAAGCGACCGACACTGCTCATGGACAGCAAGAATATTAACACCCGCAACAACAGAGGAGTTGTAACTACGTTGTCAACCGTTGAGAGAAAGAAGGATATGGAGCCCAACATACACGCTGTCACAGTGCCATTAATAAGAATTTTGAAAGTCATTTGTATATTTCAACTTCACCCTGCCCTGCAAAGGACAACTTAAACAATGTGGCACACAACATTGTGAAAAAAACATTAGTAATGTTGTCATATTTCCGTATAATTAGTTATCTCTCACCATCTAATCCTAATGAGCTCATGAGTCATGGGTTTACGTACAATTTGTAAAGCCCTGTACATAATATTATGACGTACAAAAGTACCTACACACCAGCATTATCTTAGTACTATCTATAAGGTAAATTGTTGAAGATTATCGACTATCCACTTAAGCTGTTTACACAGAAACGCTTATCTATAACTGATAAAATGAAAATATTGATGTGAACCTTTTATTTTTAGAAATTACTTTACTGATATTGTGCATATCGTTACGCTTATCTCGTGCAGGCCATGACAATGGATCATCGGTTCCAAAAAGCCTGACTTAACATGTTACAGGTTCAATTGAAAGATGACTGCACGGTTGACGCAGAGGCTGAGCAACTGGCTATATAATGTTTGCAAACGCACCCCTGACACAGGAGAAAATCGTAGTGTGGGACAAGGATTTATAAAAAAAGGAATTGTCGGATCAAGGAATGTGTCGTCGGATGATGATATTGGTTGTTCTAAATTCACAGTATCCATGCAGTTCAGATTCCTTTTCCTAATTAGATTTTGAGGTCAGCACTGAGTGAAATAGGTTTGACTGGATCACAACATAGGTATTTTACGTGAAGCGATCGGCCATCTGCAGTTCACAACCCACTAAAAGTCCTACAAAATTCTTGACTAGACGAAGGATAAAGGGCTAAAACACAACTGGAGAGAACTTATTGGGGACAGGCTTGATGCTCGTACTCCCTTTTGCTAGTCTTTGAGGTAAAAAGATTAACGAAATATCGATCAACAAAATTCCAGAGGAGCTTATTCAAAAAACATTACGTTGCTTGCCTCAATATTTTTTTCCTAAGTTCTACAGATAATATAAACAGTCGGAGTCAAATAACTATGTTGACCGTACAAATATTTGCGTCGTGCGGACGATAGAGGCGCCATTTTTTCAAATAAGTACATATGTGGCTTGTTTTCTTGTTTTGTTAATTTTGGATCAAAGTTACCCTCTAAGGTCAAAGAAACCCGATGTTCTCGATACTAGATATCTGCACTTTTTAAATCATACTTACAAATGACATACAAACCATTACAGGTTGGAAGCCTTCAAAATTACTTGTCATGAAAGAAAGGCAAACAATCAATCAAATTTCGCATTATAATATAATAATGTGAGTAAGGAAGTAAGTAAGGATTTACCAAATCATATTAACATACTTTTTGGTATATTTCGCGATGTATATGTAATGTTTATCTGTTTCTATGTATTGTGATGGGAAGGGGGTCGACCGTTGCTCTGTCGTCAATTTCGTTAACCTGTCAAGATGAAACAGTTATATTTCCCAGGCTATGTTACAGTACAATGAATGACCCAAGTAGATTATATGTTTGTAATTTAGATATTTAGTCCTTACGTCATTGTTACTGTTAGATTAAAGTTAGCTTTGTTTTTTGTAAGTTTACAGGATTATTAACGCCTGATATTTTGTTTTTTATACAAGCAACGTCTCACCTTTTATCCCCGAAAGGGTGTGCAAAGGAGCACATTACGGCACGTAATACCGCTATACAATAATGTACACCCACTGTTCACCATTTGTATTTTAAGGCCCATGTAATAAAGGGTTGTTGTCTGTTGCCACATACTGGGTACAATTTCAGACTATGTGCTACTAATGAGAGATTTTCGAAAAATCGAAAAAAGCCCAGTTATACTTTGCCCGACTCGGGAATCGACCCGTTGTAGGGCAGCCACACTTGCAACCGACCAACGGGGTAATCGAGTTTATTTTTTATTTGCTCTGTGTTTTTAACCAAGAACCACTCTTAACGTTATATGAATGGCAAATGTCAGTAGTCTCGGTAGCCCTAAGAGTCTTTTTAATTATTTTTTTAATTATAAATTTCATTTCATATCAATCCATTTTATTTCACTTCATTTCATTTCAAGTAATGTTTTTGAAACCCATTACAATTTTTTGCCAGAGATTGAACATGAGACGAACACATACATTAATTTCAAGTCAGGAAACTAAATAGAACCTACATATTTTATTACGTACTTAAGTTAGTAGCTACATCCAATTTACATATTTGTAGTTACATAATTGATTGCACTGCCTTATTGTTTGAAAAACACAAAAGTACATAAAAATTCTCACATTTATTGCGCGTACAGTAACATTGCATTGCTTAAATATATTTTTAATTATACAAGGCTTAAGAAATAATGACTTACCTTATTTCGTTGTAGGTACTGATATCATAACTGACGAAATATTACAAGAAGGAACCATAATAAACTAGTTACTCCTGCGCGGTTTCACCCGTTCTGCTCGGCTCTTAATGGTCGTAGCGTGATGTTAGCCTATAGTCTTCCTCAATAAATGCTCTATCCAACGCAAAAAGAATTTTACAAATCGAACCAGTAGTTCCAGAGATTAGCGAACTGAAACTGCTGAACGGATTTTGATGAATATCATTAGAACTCGAAACGGGATATTTACCATGTTTATTAATTTTAACGAGTTACTGATATTTCGGAATTTAATGAAATTTGGTATAGACAGGGCATTAGCTAACTTGGGTGATAGGATATCTTTTATCCCAGGAGAACGCGTGCGAAGCTACTTGTAGAAGCTAGTATAGACATTTTTATCTCAACAACGAAGCGAAGTCATTTGACGTTAAAAAATAAATCTTTCTTTATACCCATAAAGGATATAATTGGCTTTAAAAAGCTTTCTCCAATTAATCTGTTAACAGCTAACATAACATGTATATAACAATAAAAATGTTATATAACACGTCATAATGTTATAAACGGCATTCGGAAACGGATGTTTGATTCTTATATTTACTTTTACTCTTATCGATGATAGGTCGACGACATATTAATTGGCTGTCCATCTCGAATCGAAGTCGGATGTGTTTGTTTGATCTAATTTTAATGTTTGTGATAAATATTATTTTACCACATACTCATGTAGGTAGGTACTTAAACCAGGTGATGAGAAATTGTAATAGGTATTGAAGCGTTAGGTGTCGTTGTGGCTCGGAGTTTCAAGACGTATGCGCTTCGTATGCGGGTTCAAAATCTATGGCAAGTATCATACCAAAATGACTTTTTCTGAGTTATATGTACTTTCTAAGATTATTTAAACACCACTGACAAACGGTGTAGGAAAACATCGTGAGGAAACCTGGGCCTAATTTCCAATTATAAGTTTGAAATCGCTAATCCGCATTGAGCAAGCGCGATGATTAATGCTCAAACCTTCTCCGTGTAAGACATTTGGTCAGCAGAGGCCACTTATAGGCTGATGATGTGTGTAGCGGTAAGCCAATTGCTCCATACCGGACATAATTCCAAACTCTTTGCTAATAGTGAGCAGTTTAAAAAAAAACATTTTAATGTGAAATCCAATCAACACTCATAATAAATTCAATCTCAAATCCTGTTTAAAAATATTTACCACCTAATAAAACAACGCAACAAAAACATATCTACTTAAAATCTATCTTAACTGACGGATTGTTGAGTAAGGTTCAGGTAGAGTAGCTTTCACGGCATATCAAACTCATTAAAGATTTACGTCTGATAGGTACTTTAATGCGTATAACGGCAGTATAAGTAGATTTATTAAGTTAATGCTTGGTTTGGTTCAAAGTATGTGGCTCTGGAATATGGGTCAAGGCTGGTGGGATTTTGAATAGTAGAAGCTGTCCAATTATACGGTGTGCTTATAATTCCTTTTTATTAGATGAAGGGAAGAAATATTTGATAATTGTTTTGGACTTAGTCGTGTTATGAAACAGTAGGTGACAGAGGGTTTATCAAACTTATTGACAGACCTGCTCCATCGTAGGCCACATCATCACCTACCAGGCGAGACAGCGAACAAACATCAAATGTTTAAAACAATACTCGTACTAAAGGTAAAGAACATAGAATGGTATATTATGCATTAATTTTCGATGTTACCAATCTACATAGTTAGACTGGAGACCACGATAAGAAACCAAATACATAAGAATTAATAACTACACTCTACCAGCTTGGAGCTACGGACAACCTAGCAGTTTTACCGGGGCTCCGGCTCGACAAGCAGGAGTAGGAACGGGGTGGTTTTTAGTCAGTAAGAGTCTGACACTCCCTCTCGCTTTGCCCTGGCGAGAGAAGTCATTGGATGATTTTCCCCCTAAAAAAAAAAAAAAAAAAAAAAAAAAAACTCTACCAGCCTTGACCAACGAGGCAATTACTCTATCTGCCTACCTCGTTGTGCTCCTCTGCCCACACCAACGAGGATGAAAGGCGTGATGATAAAAAAAATATCTACACGATTGCTTACATAATAACAAATTATTTCTTCATACTGGAAAGACGTGTTAACAATAACTCGAAGCACTCAGTACTTAAAGTTACATTAACAGTAATTAAAAACAAAATTCGTTACAAAACACACAATAAACGCAATGCATTTCATAAAAAATCCATGTTAACTTCATTCCATTGAAATCAAGTTACATTAAAACATAGTTGCACACTAGTACCGTATAACTATGAGTTAATTCTAGTGATGCAACTAGACGCAACTATTTTAATTGTCTCAACAGAATAGTTGCGATTAATCGTCGAATAAAGATGATTATTCAATTGTTCGTTTCGAATTCTCGGATTAGGTTCTATTTTTAAAAATATCTATCTGTGTATAAATATCGGATTCTTGGTAGATACTAAATTCATTTTTAAATATCTGTCTTTGCATAATTATTAAAATGATCACGGAGGTTTAATTCATATTTATTTCTAGATTCGCGTAAAAATTAATCTATTACTCGTAGCACATCTACTTAGATGATTGTCGAAAATATCACTTTTTCTACCGCTGGAAGAAAGATAATTAATTATTATAATATTGGCTTGATCGGATCGAGAGTTAATTATTATTGTTGCACTGCTACAATCGCCACGACGTGTCGCGTTATGCTGCTCATGAATATGAGCCTCTAGCATGGCTTGAAACTAGTCGAGTTCCTCGTCAAACAGTTACGTGAGTAAGTAACACAATAATTAATTAAGTACGTCCCACGAAAGTTATAATAAAACAAAAGAGTCTTCTTGCACACACCTCTGAGAGGTCAATGTGATGAGTCTTTAATTGTTTTATTATCATTTACACTGTAAAAATACTTAATCCGACATCCAAATGAAACCACACAGCGTGTCGCTAAAAATACTCATACCAATTCCCGTTCATCCAATTGCATCACGCAAGAAAGCCACTGAGTTGGAACAAACAATGACTTATAATTTGACTCACAACCAACCAGCCCAATTTAAGAAAAGAATATGTTCAAGGCAATGACTCAAGAGGTCTGCCAGACATAAATTAATCGCAGGCGACAGTCGATGGACGCAGGCGCCCTCTGATTACTCATTAAGGTAGACGGCTACACATCAAGCTATGCAGAACCACTATAAATTGACCTGTGAATGTGCGGAACGATCATACAAAGCAAGGCCATAATAAACTGGTATTGTATAGCTCATGTACGTCCCGAGTTCATAAATACGCTAGACGTCAACTAGTAACTTAATTTTTTACGTTGTAGACGTTATTTCATTGACAGTAAGGGTGATTTTTGCAGTTACAGGAATTAACAGGATTTTTGGTGTTTGATTGTTCATTAGTTGTCATAAAGTTCTAAGAAGTTGTGGTTCATAATAGAATTTCAGTGAATTGGATTTGGCGCCAGGGTGATGTCAGAATTGAAGATGGGAATAGGAAACTTAGAAGTTGAGACGAGTTAATACAAAAATGCTTTTTCAGTAGAAATTAAGAGAAAACCTTTTACTGACATGAAATGTACTTATTTATTGCAGTTTCAGAAAGATTAAAAACAGAACCTGATGCCAAGTCAAACACATATATCCGGAACTGCGGACAACGTAAAAGCTTACCGGGGTTAAGGATCAAAGCACTTTTCTTGCTTTGGAACGGGATGGTTTTTAGTCAGTAAGAGTCTGACATTCCCTCTCATCTCACCTAAGGTAGGAGAAATCATTATTTATTAATGCAATCCTACGAATTTTCAGAAAATTGAACAATAAGTTAATAAAATCTACAACGAGTATGTAAACGGTTTACAATTAATCAAATAATGTGTAGGTGCATAACTGTAGACGCAAGCCACGCCATTTATAGTCCAGGAGCTGTATAAGGAATTTTATGCGTCATGCAATTTTATTCTCTTCATCAAACTCTGATGTAATTTGATTAAATGATGACTATTAGCGGAAGTTTCTGCAATAAACATTAACAATTAAAAAGGTAGTTAACATTTTTAATGATCTTTCTTAGTATGTAGAATGTTTTGTAGTTTAGTGTTTATAATTATGAGCACTAAGTTCGCAGCTAAGCACTAAGTGCATGGTTACTCATTTGTAAGAATTAGTAGAGAGGAAGTTTGTGAGATAATAACACACAATTTAATGAATAATTTATATAGTATGGAAATCACTCATATGATTTAAATGAAACTACAAGTAGTATTCGTCCACATAAGCATAATACAACTAACAACTAAATATTTCAACGAAAACCAAAAGCTAAAAATTGGATTGTTTTAACAAAATATGTGTAGGGTTATGAATATTAAAGGCCGTTTAGAGTCCACAAAGTTATTTATTGAAATTAAATATGCACATAACATCGAGCGGTGCTGGATTTAAATACGCGACTTACTCATGGATCGTTTACCTATTTAGACGCTAGATGGCGCCGGCTCACAAGACTTCGTATTCCATAACACCTCTCCTCGAAGTTGTGAGCGATCATCAACTATTATAATACCCCTTCACTCATACCTAAATTCCGCAAGCATTCATGATGTTTAGTTCCATTCAAACCTTTTGTCAAGACATCAGCTGGCATTTTGTCTGTACTTAGATATTTTAGTTTTATAACACCTTGCTCACACATATCTCGAACAAAGTGGTGACGTACATCTATATGTTTAGTGCGAGAGTGAAAATTTCTATTATGTGACAACTTGATCGTACCTTCATCATTGAATAATTCAACACATTCACACTCTATACCAATGTTATTTAATATATCACGCAAAAACATAGCTTCCTTAGTAGCTTCTGATATTGCTATGTATTCGGCTTCAGTACTTGATAAAGCAACGGTACGTTGCTTTCGAGCTTCCCAGCTGATAGAAGCTCCTGCTAAGATAAACGCGAAACCTGAGTACGATCTACGATCTATGGTATTTGCTCCCCAGTCAGCATCAACCATACCAAACAGAGGCAAACCTGTCTTTTCATACACTAGACCGTAAGTCGAGGTACCCTTTAAATATCTTAATACTCGCTTAGCCGCTTTCCAATGCTCAATGTCATAATTTGTGTTAAATTGGCTCAAATAGTTTACTGCATACGCAATATCTGGCCTAGTTGATACTGCCAGATACATCAATGCACCTATCAAACTCTGATATGGAAACTGTTTCATTGCATTATCATTGACACATTCGGGTTTTTCTAGTTTTACATTTATATCTATAGGGGTTGTTATAGATTTACACTGACTCATATTAAAACGTTCTAACACCTTATCTAAATATATCTTTTGATTTAAGTACACTCTATTTTCTTCATCTCGACTAAATTCAATACCCAAACAATGACCTATTTTCCCCATATCTTTCATCTCGAACATACTAGATAACTGTCTTTTTATACTTTTAATCCATTCATCATCATTCGCCGCTAATATAATATCATCTACGTAAATAGCAATTAACATCACACGTTCACCCTTTCGTGCTACAAACACACATGGATCCTGTTGCAAGGCTTCAAAACCAATACATGAAAGCTTTCTTACCAACTCCTTGTGCCACTGCAAACCTGACTGACGCAAACCATACAAAGATTTTTTTAACAAACACACACTATCTACACACTCATTCAGTGCTTTCTGCCAGTATTTAGCTGTTTGCAGAATATTCTTATCTTTTATTATCTTTGCTTGTGATCCAATCTTTTGGTTTGTGAGCAATCTATCTATAACTTCGCTCATTCGTTCCGGTACTTCCATGTATACTTCTTCATCAAGTAAACCGTTCAGGTAAGCTGTCACGACGTCCATCTGGTGGATATCTAATCCTAGTTCTGCTGATAATGCAGCGATAAGTCTTATCGAGGACGTTCTCACAACTGGAGATGAAGTCTCGTGGAAATCTTCCCCTGGCCGTTGCGAGCATCCTTTGGCAACAAAGCGTACTTTCTTTCCAGTAGTTTTAGTACTAAATACAAATCGGCTTCCTATAACTTTTCGTTCTTTAGGTCGAGGTACAATATCCCACGTCTTGTTCTTTATTTGTGCCAAGTATTCATCTTCTAAAGCTCTTTTCCACGCTGCCACATCACTAGTCTTTTCAATTTCATTCCATTTCATCATAGGTTCTACAATAGCTATACTAGCCATCTGTTCATCTACTGTATCCTCATATATTTCATTATCTATTTCTTCTTCTAGTTCATTGTCATTTTCTGTTTCTTCCTCTATTTCATTGTGTTCTTTTCGTTGTCCTCTAATACGCATAAGCCTTCCTCTTTTTCCTTCTGATGGTTTAATTAATCTTTCCCATGAAATAGTTGAGCTTTTTCCTTGCTGTTGTTTATTTCTATCTTGCCTTGGTTTTAATAAAGTTTCATGAGTATCTTTCTCAACTTCTTTCAATTCTACTTCTATCTTATCATCAGCTTTGTCTTCATCATGAAGTATTTCCTTATATTCTTTTCTAAATGCTGTCTCGTTCATAAATTTTACGTCACGTGTTATGAAAATTTTTCTTGTTGTTGGGTCATGTATCCTATAGGCTTTAGATTGAGTATCATAACCCATAAAAATACCTAACTGCGATTTCGACTCAAATTTGCCTTTCTGAGTCCCTTTATCTATATAATAAACTTTCGATCCGAAGACATTCATATATATAACAGTGGGTTTCTTCCACATCCATTCTGAAAACGGAATTTTACCATTTAAAGCAGCAGTAGGGCATCTATTTCTGATATAATTTGCAGTATTAACTGCCTCTGCCCAAAATCCAGGAGGGCTTCCTGCTTGACGTAACATACACCGTGCCATTTCGATTAATGTTCTATTTTTCCTCTCAGCAACACCATTTTGCTGAGGCGTGTAGGGTGTTGTTAGTCTTCTTCTAATTCCTTCTTTCTTCAAGAATTCATCAAACTCATTATTTATATATTCTCTTCCATTATCTGATTGAATATTCTTTATCTTCCTTTCAGTCAGTTTCTCTGCATAGGCTTTATATATTTTAAACACTCTTAAGACTTCACTTTTATTTGCTATGAAATAAACCTCACACCATCTTGATTTGTCATCTATAAATGTGACGAAATACTTTTTGCCGCCGTAAGATTCGCATCTCATAGGGCCACATACATCTGTATGTACAATTTCCAATAATTCACTAGTACGATCTTCTCGCCCCTTAGGAAATGGTGTACAAGTTTGTTTTTCGCTTATACAAATTTCACACTCGGCCAATTTTTCATCGTCTTCGAATGTTAAACCATGTACCAGGCCATTTTTTGCCATGGCCTTTAGATCACGCTCGTTAATGTGTCCGAGCCGCTGATGCCACATATCTATCGAATTTTTCGATGTTTGAACATTATTAACTGTATTATGACTCATACAAACATAGTACAGATTACCAGTGCGTTCGGCGCGCATGTGAACTTTACAATTCTTATCAATCACAATAGCATCATCCTTTCTGAAGCGAACTTCAAACCCACGATCTGTCATTTTAGCAACAGACAGTAAGTTTGTTCGTAAGTCGGATACCAAGAACACATTCTCTATTTCTACTTGGCGTTCTTCACTGCCCGTGTTCACTGCAAAACTGACTTTGCCTGTTCCGGTTATTTGTGTTTTATCTCCATTAGCCAAGTTTAGCTCAGAATCCAGCCGTGTAAAATTATCGATCATTTGTTTATTATTACACATATGACTCGTGCATACGCTATCGATACACCAAATAGGCTTTATTTGCTCACTCATCATCACCTCTTCAGTGGTGCTAAGCAACATTGTTGTCTTCCGCTCACTGTCGCTGCGATCTACTTGTTGTGCACTCTGCTTGTTTTTGTTTATATTCTTGGTACGGCACTCTCTTGCAAAATGCCCTTGACGATGACATCTTGATTTTTCTGGCCGTGATTGTCAGAGTTCTTTTTCAGGTTGTTATTTTTAATATTTAAATTATTTCTACTGACACTATTCACGAACATGGCTCCTTGATCAACCACCTTCGATTTACGACCTTCATAATCCTCGAAAATTTTCACTTTTAATATTTCAGTTGATGGTAAGTCATCACGTGATTCCATTGCTGTTCTAAACATAGCGAAGGAATCGGGCAAACTATATAACAATAATATTGCTAACAATTCGTCTATAACTATTAGACCGATTTCTTTAAGCTTCTTTACAGCATCAAAAAATCTGAGATGTGCTTACGCAGGTCATCTTCTTCCTGCATACGAGTTAACACAAGCTTCTTCAATAACGATGCTTTTCTAGCAGGCCCACTCGATTGATACATAGCTTTTAATTTATCCCATATGGCCCTCGACGACTCCAAACCGTCCAAAGCAACCAACTCACTTGGACTAATAGCCAACAGTATGTCAGCCTCAGCTTTGCCATCCATTTTTATCCACTCTGCATACTTGGTATCCGTCGAAATTGGTTTCGGTATTGTTCCCGATACGTAATCCCACAAGTCATTTTCCACGTATCGTAATTTTCACTCGTAAGAGGATCAATTTTAATAGTTGCAGCCATATCGAAGTTCAAATTCAATCACAAAAAACAATAATCAATCGAGTTTTTATCACAATAAAAGGATCTTCAAGTAAACAACACGAAACGTAACTTTTAAGTCCGCGTTAGCTTAACGCGCTCACCAAACGTGTCTCGGCGCGTTTATTACTTTGCATCCGTGAAATTATTTGCACTTTTATCACTTTAAATCCAGTTTATTGTTCACAATATAGTTTATATATCACTTCCTGGGCCCATAACCTGTAGGGTTATGTATATTAAAGGCCGTTTAGAGTTCACAAAGTTATTTATTCAAACTAAATATGCACATAACATCGAACGGGGCTGGATTTAAAAACACGACATACATATGGATCGTTTACCTAATTAGACGCTAGATGGCGCCGGCTCACAAGACTTCGCATTCCTTAACAGTATGGAATGAAATTCATGTTCCCTGGCCACAGAAGAGCTGCAACGCTATATAGGTGTGTCTAGTAATGTTACGGACATGCGACGCGATTTTTGATTTTTTGATTGTTATAATTCCGTATTTGTAAAAAGTGTTCGAATTAACTCAATGAGAAAAATGCACTTTTTGGCATAACTACCAGTAGTTAAGCTAAAAAAATTACGATATAGGCCCAGGCCTATAAATTCATTCATCATTAAAAATATATATAAATTTTTCGTATATGGTCAGCGAAGATGATAACAAATATGTTGTTTAATTTAAGTTATAAGAGGTTTCTCCATGCCGTATAATAACAGCAATTTATATTTTGGTTTCAAACACCAAAAACATTTCAAGATCTCGTCGTGATCAGTTCGAACGCAAGAAACAAATGAAGCGTATCAAAGAATAAACCAAGTAATGTTATGACTTACATCAATTGCATCTACATAAAGACTTATCGCCATACATTTTATGTAAATCAGACATCTATTATACGCTTGAAGGGTATGAGGCGTGACGGTGTCCAATGGAGCGTGCATCTTCAAGGGAAAGTCTGATATTAACTAATCAGGTCACACAAATGTATACAAATATTATGTCTATAATTAGAAACAGTAACGAAACTAATTAAAAATCTTAACAACCGTGAAATGAAGGCAGTTAACATATAAACAAACATAAGTAAATGTTACTTAGGGGAAGTGTGGGTGGAATGGTAAAGAGTTTTATATTAGTGGCATAAAGGGAGAGACTGTGATTGATTTTGTGACGACTTATTATTAGAGTCTTGTAATATTCAGTTTCACCTTTATGTGGTGGGTCATCAGACCACCACAGATGGGGCCCAGTAGGGTTGATATCTGATGAGGAGCTTGGGACTACCTAGCGGGTTTACCGGGACCCCGGCATAAAGGGCAGGAGTAGGATTGGGGTGGTTTTAAGTTAGTAAGAGTCTGGCACTCCCTCTCCCTTCGCCCAAACAATGTAGTGGGAGTAGTGTGGGTTCGTAAGGCTTATTCTCAATCATACTGGGTCGTCATCATCATTAACAACTTGTGGTCTCTATGGGTTTCCTCCACGTAAGAGGTGTCTGCAAAATGTGTTTACTGAAAGACAATAGACATTTACTCTCTAATAAACCTGAACCTTTGAAATTACGAACTTCAACCACCTTCTATGCATGGAGACTCTGGTATCCCTTCTTTTGTACGTATCATAGGCCCTATTAATCGATTGTCATAGGATGTTGAATTTTCATTAGATCAGTTCTAAGTTACTGTCATTTTGGGCCATCTTCCTCAACTTACTTACTTATTAGATAATAGCCGGTATTTAAAAAGGTTTATTTATCTAGTTAATTTGTGTTTGTAGTGCTCAGTGATAATTTCTGTTTGTAGGTCAATATGAGGCTAGTTATCCAGTTTTGGACTGTAGAGATAACGATATACCATTTTGTTTTAAATATATCTTCGGTGGTTTTTAAAAATATGGTAAAGAAATACTTAAAATGGCCTCCGCTATCGGTAATTCGTAGATTTTAAATGACAACCACAAAAAGCTCAGAATTAACTAAACATGTAATTATTACCAAAAACTAAACATTAGTCATTTCTCCATTTTGTCCTTAAGCGTTCTTTATTACAGCAACACGTCGAATATTAACATTATAATACGAAAATAAGGAAATTAAATGCCAGTTACGCTGTTGCGCTTGCGCACACAGTTCCGGTGCCTCACAATGACATTAGTGACCCTCCATTATAAAAAGACCTCTGCAAATTAAGATCTGGGAACAAGATTAGGAATTCCTCAAAGATAACACTACAGGATGAAGCTCTATTTAAAATGGTTAGCGAATAAATAGTTTTTGAGTCACAGTTTATAAGATGAGTAATTGAGTGTTAAACAGCTGTTGGTCCTTTCAGTGAAGGGTGTAATGACGTGGTTGGAGTTTGATTCTTGAATAAGGTCAACTTCTTTTTTAGTCCATCTACATAAAATACCCAGTGTCTATAATTCTGATCAAACTTAAATATAACATACGCAGTGTTGACTACATTCACATTTTACAAACAAACCAGAAACGAAAGAGAATATCCAACAGAAAGGTAACACAGCGCATTTCTTTCAAAAGAATAATAAAAAAATACACACATATAATAAAATTCAATGGGATAATTTCTTACGTAAAATGAAAGTAAACGCACATACTTGGCTAATTACTCCAGAAAATTCACACAAGAGAAAATTTCTTTTGAGACCGCCACTAAAAACTTCCTAGAAAGGTCATAAGCGCCACAACAATGCACTTAATTGTACGTAATACGAAGAATCAATGAAAACTCATTCACATGCCTTCAAAAAAAGCAGCAGAACTTTGTCTATCATTGTGTAACCGCCAGTAGCGATTGTAATCTCAGTCGCAGTTGCGTAAAAACGAAATAATAACAAGAACAATACCAGAGGTAGCAATTAGTTATAGAATAGGGCTACACCCAGTACTCACCCGAAAATGTAACCGATTAATCGATTCGAAGTCTTGTTAATCGATTCTCCATAGTAGGTAAGTAGTGAAACTCGAATGGAATTAATTTAATTACGAGATAATTTAATTAGAAGATTAACGATGCTTTGGTAAGAGGAACGTAATATTGAATTAATGATGTAAGATTGATTTATTTATTTCGAAAAGCAATCTGGTTTGTTTTGGAGGTGTGTTTGTTGAGCTCAAGGCCGTAGGCTTTCCTGGATTAAATAGGATTAAGTACTAATAACGTTGTTGATGACAGCACGTACAACAAATAGAATTTGGACATAGGAACGTATTAACAAAATTTCTAGTATTCTTTTCCTTTAACGATGTCCTTGGTTTTGACCAAAATTAAACATTTTCTTTTTTTAAAATCAATTTTGAAACTAGGTAATTCTAATCGATTAATCGATACCACAAGGCTTAGCAGCCCTACCGCAATTCGTGAAAGTGCAGCTTTTTCACGAACAACCTCGTCACGACGTAGAGTGGAGCCTAACAAAGCGCACCGCAAACAATCGTGGTAGGCATGCAGACCACAAACTCTATAGACATGAATAATATTTTTTGAAAGTAGCTCCTGGACTATTGAAAAGAACTTTTATATTGATGGTAAAGATAAAGAAGATAGATTTATTGAAGGTAAAGAAATAGCTTGGATTACGCCCAGAACCTTTGTTTAAAGAATGATTCGATACGATTTGAAAGAAAACTTCATTCTCTCCTGATCATACTGATTGCTAAACATAATAAGCATTATTAATCACTAACAGATGATTCAGATGTTTTTTTGCTGAAGTTGATTTTATGGCAAATACAATGACACTACAACGAGTCTGCTTTGAAAATAATGCCAGATATTCAAGAACCGAAGACATAAGTCACAAAACCATCATTAATATTGGTAAAACCAAATAAGAATGAAAATAATTCAATAGCCTTGTATCACACCTTATATGCCTCGTTTGTAATGATCTCAGACTTCATACACGCATCATTACCCACCTACTTCACTCCACCGTGTGGGTTTCCTTCACCGTTGCAACGTAATTGATAAATTGTATAGAAATTGCCATTTCCACAAACTGTGTTGGCATCAATTGAAAAATGTGTGTAACTGTGGTCTTGATGGATAACACCATTAGGGGAGCGGTGCTCATTTATCACGGTAGTTATGGAGTTTTTGTTGTGCCAATGATATATCCAGTTACAAGACTTTCTATTTTATCGTCTCCTGTCTTATTCGTTAATTTAACGAGTTGCCTGCGGCTTTGGAATCGTTTGGCACGTTCCAATTTTTGCGTGGTGCGATTATAGCTCCAGTAGCTGATGATTACACGATATTTGCTTCGAATCATAATTGTTGATCTTTGTAATGCATATCAGAAAGGCCAAATTTGTACGGTAAAAATTAAAAAGATTATTCATACTCAATGTTTAACAGAAATTCATAGCAAAACATAAACTTATTAGACAGGTAAGTTAGCAAATCCCTTCTAAACTTACGCAGCTCTACAATGCAGAAAGTGAGAGTGATGGGATGCGCTGGCGCATCGTTTGTGCCATGAATGGCGTCGATAATTACAAACGGTTATAACATGTCGGCTTGGCGGGTCAACTCGCATGCTTTTACTTTCAACAACGCGTTCATTCAATTATTCTATAAGTATTTAGTCTTGTATGAATGACTTCAATATTATTCTATTAAATTCTTCGTTAATGTTTTTCTTTTGTATTAGATGTAGGCATATTAGACTATATTTTCTTCCGACTTACATAGATTCTCATTATTGTCATTATCATATCAACTACAGATCATTGAGATTCAGGTCAGTGAGAAGTAACCAACATTAATCTTATAGCCTCACTAACAAGAATTGCTGTAATCATAAATGTATGACCAGCTTCTCTCGTAGAGTAATTTGTGTATCGTAATCATTGCAGTGTACTCTGCTGGAACGTAAATAAAGCCGCTGATGACTATTAACAAAGCAAATTACATATTTAACTGTTGTTTTAAAACAAAGTAATTTCATAATGTAGTTTAAGTATCTACTCATACGGGGTGCAACCAAGCATACATTTTCAAACAACGTACGCTCTGGTATTCTTTATTAGGTACCTACTAAAAGACTGCGTTTGACCTCAACCAATAATTTTATGAGGGAATAATAGAGTAACTATATTAGGTTAATTGAACAATAAAATGATGATCTCATAGAAAGGACTTAAGAAAGAAAAGGGGGATTGTAACAAATACACTCTAAAGATCCTCTGTTTGTAGTGATGATGATGATGATGATGATTTGTTGCATACTACCTCCATAAAAGGAGGTTTTTGTTGAGTAGCAAACGTATAGGACAGATGACGAGATAAAGTATGGCAGATAAGAATCTGTTTATACACTAGACTTTTAAAATTAGTAACACATTCAAAATTTACCATTAATAACACATACTGTAAGTCACAAGGATAGAAAAAAAACGTTGCAAGCGAATTAAAATCTTCCATAGAAGCCACAAAGTGTTAAATTACCCAAACATCATAAATATTTCCAAAACGGTTGGGTTCCGTATTGCGACAGCGTTAACAGAATAATGGAATCTAATGCTGTGGATGGACAGATGGACGGCTTAATGGATGTTTCGTGTATGGAGTGTGAAATACAGAAGGACAACTTGGCACAATATTCAATGAAAGGTAGATATTTGGATGTGTAAGATACAATTTAAAGAGAAGTAAGTTTAAAGAGAAAAGTTTTGAAAAATTGTCATCAAACTTCTTAACCTTCTTTGTGAAACATTTACAAAGTAAAAACAAAAAAATACTTTCCTTCCTATGTTTTCGAAGACTATTCCTCAATATCACATTAGATACTGGATAATTTTGTCGTGTAAGTGTACTGTTTTGTAGCCTATTTACAAAAATACATTCGTCTTTTTTAGTTTCACAAAAGCTTCTATCCCAAAAATTAACTCATCAGTGTTGAAAGCCCTGCATTTCATTTCATTATCACAAAGCTTTACTAAACCTTTTGCATCCAACCTTCACAGTAACCGAACCACACTCCTACACGGTTGTTGTTGTGTGATGAATGGGTGTGTACCAGCTGGGACTTTCACTTGTATGGGACGGTTTACATGTCACTGCCTTGTTACTGCAACTATTGACATATTGCTCCTGTACAGAGTCATAGAAACGCCCTTAGGGTAGAAGAAAAAGGTATTCCAAAGGAGATGTAATGTAATTTGATAGCCATTTTGTTAATATGTACCAGCCGTTTATTAAATTGTAATAATAATACATATTACCTTTAGTTTGGTCGTAAATCTGATTCAGGTATAGTCTACAATAGGATAGGACAACGTAACCAACAAAATCTACAAAATAATATGACTATGTGAATATTTATATGGTTAACGTAACTACTCTTTTAGCTTAAGTTTTAGTGCCCTTCAGAGCAATTAATATTTTTGTATTATATTGTTTCATAACTTTAAGGGCCGCCATCACGGACTTAAAGCAGCCAGAATCGACTGCTTCTAGCTGCGACTGCATAGTTAACTATGGGCTTCTACGTTCGTGCAATGCAATGCAGTTATCACTGACACTTCAAGCTGTTGTTCAAGTGCTAAAGCAGTCCGTGTATGCGACTTTAAAAGTACGATTAAAGCGTTAACCGCCGAAAAAATAACTGTTGCAGGCAAATCTTCCGCTAAGCGTCGGTCATTAGTTTCCGACGTGGCAGTACAAACGAGGTACAACATTTTACAAAAATGGCTATTTATCATAAAAGTTATCTGAATGTCATCGCAAATAATCTAGATACTGTCTGTTACAGGTTGACTGAGCTAAATTGCTGGACTGGTATTTAAAAAAAGGTCAGATACATTGTTACCTTTATAAATAGTACAAGCGAAGTTTATGATAGTGTCTTAATAACTTAATTTATTGACTGGACTATAGGTCGAAATGTATTTATGAAAATCGAAAGGATATCTCTATTTAGGTAATCTATTGACCACATGTTTCAACCGAGGATTCAGGCGACTGGGACCACGAAGAGCTGGGACCGCGGTCCCAGTCGCCTGATAACATTTCTGAATCGGTCCACTGGGACCATAACCTAATTTGCTTTAATGTACAGTTAACAAAAAAAAATATTATAAAAAATCAGGTTATACAATGTGATAGGGGTGGGACTTCTAACCCGTTAAGGCTGAGTACTACATCTAATTTTATCGACAAAAAAAATAATATGGGGGTTGAACCCCTAATTGAAAATATTGAAAAATAGTGATTTTTTGGGTAAAAATAATTCACAAATGATTTTTTTTCTCACCAAAACATTATCAAACATATGAAAAAAGTAATGAATTAGTTAGCCAAGGTTATTAGCTACCGTTTGTCGTTTTTTTTTTTTGTTTCTACGACGCATACAACCTTTGATATCAAAAAAAATATTAAAATAGCCATAATTTTTAGGGGGAGGGGATTCGACCCAGTAGTCATTCTGCAGTAAAAAACATAATTTTAAAACTTTAAATAATTAATAACTTTGTTTTATTTGTGATACTTTTGTGCTAGCTGTACAAAATCTTGTACTTCAACAATGGATTTGTAGATAAAATTAAGGGTGGTCCCACTCGCCTGAGGAAATAAACAAATAAAAACTAATCAGGCGACTGGGACCGCGGTCCCAGTTATGTAGTGGTCCCAGTCGCCTGAATCCTCTTTCAAACATTATATCGTCATCTGAATCTGAAACATTTGAAAAAATTGGGCTTAGTCTTAATACGAACCCAATGATATCCGGAACTGCGGACTACCTAGCGGGTTGCCGGGGCTCCGGCTCGAAAAGCAGGAGTAGGAACAGGGTGGGTTTTAGTCAGTAAAAGTCTGACGCGCCTTCTCACCTTACCCAAGGCGGAAGAAATCATTGGATTGAATAAAAATAAAAATATCCTCCTAAGATTCCGAACCCTCCTAACATTCACATTACACAAAAATACATTATTATTTTATCCCATCTGATCGTTCTTTCTTCTTAGAATTTACTATCCTGACTTCATGGTGTAAGCCAGCCCTACAATCCCACAATTCCACAAGTTTCACAGAATCCGAGATTTAAGATAAAACATTGATAGCTGATAATATCATGGGGGTGAACGAATGCTGGGCTTGTTGTGTAAGGAAAGGTGATTTATTAGCATGAGTCAGAAACAGTGAAGGTTTGCTAGTGGTTCTGTAGAAATATTTGGGAATTCTATGGAAAATTTACTAAAAAATATGTATAGTTGAAGATATTTTGAGGTTGAACACTGACACCTCTATATAAAAATCATCGAGGTCGTTTAAGAATTTAACCAGATTGAGAAGAAACGTAACAATCAGTGCCCACTACCAATAAAGTATATTTTAAACGTAACTTTATTATTTTTACCATATCAGAACAAAAGTTTTTCCGTTTTTGTCATAAAGAAAAAATATTTGTTTGATCAATAAGCAGTATCGCTCCAACGCCACGCGCCATAGTAACCAACATTACTAAAAGACGAAAAAAAAGTACCAATGACCAAAACTGCTGGGATATAGTATCTCACAGTAAGAGGATCCATAAAAATAACAATAACCTCACGAAGAATGGCAATAAAAGTGCAATACTAAGTAATAACTACGGAAATAGCTTCCGCACTATTACACCATCGATACTATCTGAGTATTATCCGCGAAGTTTTAATTACCGTTACTAAATAAATGCTCATAAAAATTATTCAAACACCAATTTCGAACCTTAACACAAAAGGATAAGGTAGAAAATTCAATATTAAGAGATTGGTATAGGTTGACCTGCGGCTTTTGTATATTGAATCGCTTTATCTAGCGGAACCTTAAGCTGCAATTTCCGTAGATAAGGCAGGACGTATAATTGTATTGTTACGTAATTGGGAAGTAAGTGTTAAGTATATGATTTTTTTTATCTGTCTACTACATCTTTTAGTGGTTGTTGGTCGGAAGCCCGATGGCCTAGACGAGGTCTTTGGTAGTATCTAAGGTCTCTGTGGGTCGGTATAACATTATGCGATATTGTAAATACGGATTCTATGTATACTTTTTAGCTGGTGTTATAAGTTCGTGTGTATCTAATTATTACGTCTGATCTTAATTGTGTAGTGGTAGGCACTGCGATCAATTGTGGCAAAATGTTACTATTCTATATGGACTGAGCTGTCCTCTTAAGTCTAAAGGACTTATTCGTCAACTCGGCCGCAATAAACTCGACCGCGCGGTCGAGTTGGGAAGATTTAAATCTACCTATTATTTCATTGTGCATCTCGACCGTAGGAACATTCACTATGCGGTCGAGTCGACCCGGCAAATTTTTGTGATTTTTTATTATTCGTCATCTCGACCGAGTACAAAATATACATTTGAGTAGAAAATGTTTAAGGCATATCATGGAAAGATTTATATTGTTAGCCCAATTAAAATGCGTGCTGTGCTAACACAAAGATCGTAGATGTTTCATTACAATCACCCTTAAGTTTTGTAAAATGCGGCATTTTAATCATGACCTTACATATGATTAGATAAAATCGTTTTGTCTCTCAGCTCTCGCAACTTGAAATTTTTATCGGTGGAAAAAAATTAACCTAATAATCAACTGAACAATGCCTGTTTAAAAAACATTTTTTATCTACCTTAATTCTAATTTTATATATAGAAGAACAAAAATTTAATTAAAAACGAAACACTTTTGTCAATCACTGTACAATAATACCTCATATTTTCAATGTCGGTCGAGTTGACGAATACTAGATACGAAAAAATAGCTTCAACTCGACCACGTGGTTCGGCAGAGATGCACAAAAAAAAAATTAATTTCCCGACTCGACCTCGCGGGCGAGTTTACTGCGGCCGAGTTGACGACTGAGTCGTCTAAAGCAATACAGTCAAGTTAATTCAATTAATCCACGCCTTTGCGAATGTCGTAGGTATTCTACCTTTTAAGAAAATGCATATATGAACAACATAATTAATCAATACAATGCATATAATGATTGATCACATTATTACAAGCGGTAGTCCCACAAATGAAACGATTCTAAAGACGCAGTTCATAATCTACCTTAATCTATACCACAATAAAATCTATGCAGATCACGTAAGAGTCTACCATTGAAGTATTTCCTAGGTCTCAGATGATTGGCGTAGATCTTAGATCTCCCTACTCCCTTGTCGATCTCAGCAGATATAAGATTAGTGCCACAAGGGAAATTTAAATGAGGAAGTCTAACTGCGATTGCAAATTATGATACTCTATTGGGAGCCTGAATCATGGTCTGACAAGGTTTGAGTGAGTGGTTAAGTTAGTTTATAATTATATGCTCTTTGTTATTTACTTTTTGGATCAAAATTATAATTATATAACAGGCACACATATATTATACCTTATAATATATGTGTGCCTGTTCAACACCTTGATTTTTGGATTGAGTGTCACTTAGCATCAGAGGAGCGATCATTACTTTATCATATTTTCTGCCGTACTAAGAGACATTTAATGATTATTTAAACAATTCCTTAGTAACAATTTTGTTCCAAAAACAAATATAGATAGAACAGATAAGATGGCATATTTATCAAAAAGTAAACTTAGAAACAGACCTATTCCTGCCCATTTTGATGCACGGCAGCCAATAATGGGCATGCGTTTTATTCCAAATCTTATATGATACTTCTTCTTCTTAAGTTCTTACTAAACAAATACACTTCCTAAGTTTCGAAGTTCTTAATAAGCATATGCCACGCAATTTCAGCAAAATCAAATAGACAAGCATGTCGTTAGCACTATATCAGCGATTACGAATACTCTTTAATTAATCTGTCTCCGCGGTCTCAACTAACAATTTGCGTGGGACGGCACGAAGTCGACAGAACAATTACATAGTTTGTCTCTCGTAGTAATTCATCTGCATGTTTGGACACTATCATTTGACATAACCTCGTTAATTAAAGCTCTTGGACTATTCAGGGATCTTAGACTAAGAATTTGAATTTGTTAGTCTTAATCTTTTGCAGATAGTTTTTGTGTTTTTATGTAACTGCACTCAGAGACATTTAATGATAACCTAAACTATTCCTTAGTAAAGATTCAGTATCAAAAACAATGGCTAAGGACTGGGTTAAGTAGCCATTAAGTGGCTCTGAGTACGGCGATAAGAGAATCTGATTTACAAAAACAAAGCCTTAAAAATTTACGCCACGGTTTACTTTTACCTTCCTTGTGAGCTTTTCCCTATCCAATGGATAACCCGAAATTCCTTTGGAACTGGAAAAGCCAGGATTTTATGTGTTTACTTACTCGCTATGCAAAGGTCAATAAACTTTAAAATCGAAAATATACAAGTAACAATAATCTAGAAACATGATAAATGAAAAATACCCATTTAAATAACTTATATTACTTAGTCCAAAGCAATGATTAACATAAAGGCACAAATATTTGCTGTAAATAACAAATCACTCACTGGCGTGGGTAAACATTAATAAAATTAACGAAACAAACAAAATATTTATTGCCACCATATTTACTGCATAATTGCCACATTATTCTGTATAATATAAGCTAATGAGGTGCATTCCATTTACGCCTTGTTTCAAAATCTCGCGTTTACCTTTAGTTTGTTACTAAATTATTAACAGGCTGATATTGCTTTTGTACCAAACAGTGTTGATGCTATACTTACTTATTTTTTTTTAATTTACCATAAAAGAATCTAAGCTTAGTTTACTATTTGTGGGGCGTAAATCATCCAATTACTTTTCCCGTCTTGGGTGAGGCGAGAAGGAGTGTCAGACTCTTACTGACTAAAATCCACCACGTTCCTTCTTTTGCTTTGACCCGGAGCCCTGGTAACCTGTTACGTTGTCCGCAGCTCCGAAAAGATTTCGACTCGTCAAAATTGAATAGTCTGTCTGTCTGTCTGTGTATCAGTGTTTAGTTTAGTTTTATGGAATAGTTAGCCTAATAGATAAACACTTATTTTATTTTATTTTTTAATTTAGTGTAAAGCCCAAAGATATTTATTATAGACACAATAATTTGGCTGAATATATATGAATGACATTGTTTTACGAAATATTAGCAATTAGTGGCAAATAATTCGAAACATGCTATTCACCCGAGGTTATAATTATTTTAACACTGTAACGTAACCACGGTAAGAATTTATATTAATAAGTTCATTACCAACTGTGTAACACGCGTAAAATAAATTAAGTAATAATTCTTAGGTTACCTCGTCAAGAATTAAAAAAAAATTGAAATTCATATTACCATTGCCTTTGCAAAATCCAAAAACTGTTTCAACGGGACACGAAACAATCATTAAATCAAATCATCTAAGGAATTGATCCCTTTCTAGGAATTAGGATAAAAATCTAACAACAAATAAGTAGAAGTAGTAAAAGGTGATCTGAAAGCAATAAGCTGTTTATCGTGTGATTCGGATTTGGGTTAAAGATGATAAGTTTCAACAATCGTTGCCGTAGAAAGTTTAAGAGGAAGTGTCTCGGCCGACTAAAAAGGGTAAGTAAAAGAACAGTAGAAAGAAACAGCATTCAAATCTAAAATTATTACATAACCTTGAACCGTCCAACTGCATAGAAACCATCTCTATAATTACCCGTGCGATAAAAATTGAAAATGATCTAACCTTTTTATCCAATCGTAAATTTCTCAGTTACTCAAAAACCAGTTCCACCACTAACCGCTAAGTAACTTCGAACAATAACAACAATAGCAAATATTTCCGTTTCATTACCATCTTCTAAGGAACTACAATGCTTATTTTATTCATCGTCAAACGCACTCCTAGTACGGGATAGTCGATGCAAATTCCCTATGGCCTGCGATCATTCCCACGGGTTCTGAATCGACCTTTGTCAGATGTCCCCTACCATCAATTTTTTTACCGTCACCGATTCGCTTTAATGACGCCTTTACTTTCTTGTTTACTTTTGCACTTTTATCTATGTCATTGTACATTTTTGGGGTGGTGTCTTTGGACAAGAGATGAATGATGATTTTTTTAGGATTTTCTATTTTTTAAATTGATAGCTCGGAATCTCGGATGCTCCTTTAACGGTCTCTTGATGTTTATTGAGATGTGTCGCGAACAATGCTTGAATAATTTGTTTTACATACTTTTTTGCTAGATGATTATTGTCCGGCGATTGTTATTTTGATCCGTCATTAATCATGAAAAGCATCAACAGCCTCTTCTTTATAAGAATTTTTGAATGGAACATTAACCTTCACAGATATTACGAAAACAAATGCGTTGCTATCAACTTTTTTTAGTTGCCTCTTTATCTTTTCTATCAACTTTAGTTGTTTTCTTTAAGTTTGATTCGTTTCGTATAAATTCTCGGTACGAAAATTAATCTAGTCAGGTCACAGTATCGGATGTATGACATTTCCCAGTAATGTTCATTACTATGTATGCCAGCCCGACTAGATATTCACATGTATGAATGAGGGCTTTCATTCAGTTCATGTTAAGCACTGTTTATCGGGTTGCTACCATCAGAATTCCCACATGTGTCGAGCAGACGTTTCTCTTCATCATTAAATACAAATATAATGTTTCTTACTTCCTAGGATCTTGTGGATGAAGTTTTGTAGTCTTTCTTAAAATCGCCTTCAGTATTTATCCGAAATACATTTAATGAACGTTGCAAATTTATAGCTACTAAAACTAACTCAAACGTGGAAGAACATTTTTTGTTGATGTGCAAAGCCGGTAATTAACTCTTAATGAGTTCAATGTAATTCCACGCCAACTAGAAACTCCATAGTCAGTAAATAGTAGACTTGACAGGTTACCAAAGTCAATTAATTTGGTAACAACTTTATAGCTTATCATTTTGTTACATAAGTTAACATCTTATTCATCAAACAGTTTTCTAATTACTTTACTTTCTCCAAGCTAAATGTTAAGATTTTAATGTTAGATAGTAATAAAAATATCCTGACTTATCATTTGTTAGAAAGTTTAAAAACATTTGGGTCCAATATTGGAACCAGTAACGGTAGTCTAAGCATGTTGGCGCCAACGATTACCAAAGTTGGTCATACAATTTTTTATTTCGGCAAAAAGTTGAATGCCGTCGGCGTGTGCTTTGATGAGACATAAAAGTGTTTCTCGCCTCCGGTTTATAGTTATCTATTCACAGTGGACCATTCTGTTCTAAAGTTCCAATTTTAGTAGTCTTCGTAAAAGTATTTGATGTATAATCTGGTGCTTGTCCAACGTTGGAATGCACGTCGCCAACAATGCGTGGAACTAATTCTGGATAAATGGGAATTTCTGGTACCAAGAATGTCACTCCAAATAAAGCGAACTCAGAGCAGGACTTTACTACACTATATACCAGAATGTTTAAAATTTTCTTTAAATATTCTGGAGATTATCAACGGATTTGTTTTGTAGGTCAAAAATATCCATGTCTGAAGTGACTCACTCGTATTGGGTGTCGTCCTTTTCTTCAAAATGTCAAAGCCTATCAATAGACCGCAATATAATAGTAGTGACATTAACTCGAGCTTCAGCCGTTACGTAAGTAGCAAACAATAAAATATCAACATGTGCAAGTCGCGGCAGGATGTTAGCTAACCCTCTATGAGCGTTCGAGTTACCAATTTCCTTCGCAAGCGTTACAACAACAAGACATACTGACATACTTGTTTTTTTTTTATTCCAAGACTTCTAGTCATTTCTGTACTACAATGTATTGTGTATTGTGAACAAACACTTTTTGATGTGTGTAAGTCATTTTTACACCATGGTTAAGTTTTGATTCATCAATTAAAAGACTACTTAAATCCTGTTCATAGCAACTAGTTTCTATACATTACAAAAGCATTGTATAATATACTATTAATATCTTTTAACTTCACATCCCTATTCGTCTATACATAATTATTGTGCACCTATATACCTTTTGTTTTGTGGAAGAAAATCATTCAATGTCATTTCCGCCTTGGGCGACGCGAGAAGGAATATCAGACTCTTATTGACAACCACCCTGTTTCTAATCCTGCTTTTCTAGCCGGAGCTCCAGTAAAGCCACGGTAGGTAGCTCCGAACGAGCACCTATTATACCTACAATCAAAATATACACTGTCATGTAACTTTCCTTTTAAACCGAACTATTGAACCGAACCTTTCCTTTTAAGTCCTCACACCTCATCAATATCCAAACATTCCTCTTTCCAAGCAAGATCACGATCAATTTCAAAATCAACGTCACTGTCTCCAAATGTCCTGTGTCGAACCAAACCTGCATTCCTAATCCAAATCAATTCATCTTAAAGACGTTCTATTACGGAGTAACCCACCGTAACCCGACCCGTATTATGAGATAATAGGACATTTGTATAATGGCCTGGCATTGTGTCCCCAGTACTGACGTACCACGGCTGTCAATCCTTGAAACGATCGCCGTGAAATCAGTTGACGCTATTAGACCTACCGCGATGTCTAATGGCTTTAGTAGATTAGTGTTAAAATAATATTTTTTGATGTTTTGTGTCTTTGAGTAGATTGGTAGTTAATGGGTTGGTGTTTTGATTAGCAGTACTGTGATTGTGAAACATCTCTAAGAAGAGATATGGGAAGTAATTTTAAAGTAGTATCAGCAAATGCAATGCAATACAATACTTAAACACAAAAACAACATTGTTGATTGGTGAAATTGAACTTCTTCACGCACTGATAGCAAACACAACAATTTCCTCCAAAACCGTATCGAACAGTTAAATCATACACACGTTTAATGATCTGTGACAAAAACACGATTGGAGGTGGCGCAAGCGCATCGCAACATCAAGAAATCATGTGAGCATGACTGTAGCCGATAAATCGAAAATATTTTTCCCATAATTTTAGGCACTAAACCGCTTTCTTAACGGTTTGATATCAAAATAATGTTAATTCATATTGGTGTATCAAATAACGTAAACATTTTGTAAGTGAAGCTTGTTTTCCCATGCAATTTCGTATTCGTATTTCATAACCTCAGAGCCATGACACACAACGTCACTCTTTTTATTGAATGAAACAAATTTACTGAACATCTCCTTTCCTTAAATCACTATTAGTTCCATTGTTATGAGAAGCCAGTCACCTCTGATTCAATGGTGTAAATTGTGATTCATTCTGGAAGCAAAAAACCTAGTGATATGTTTTATGATCCACGTACACGGAATCTAGCTACTAACAGACTCATTAAGTCATTATTTATAATGAATTTTGCTATAGATGCATCAATATTATGGTCATGACCAAATTGATCAATATCTTCAGCGAAAAAACCGGTGACATTGTGATAACTATCAATAAAATTCCATTTTTGTTTATCATTGTAGTTCAAAGAAATGTTATCACTGAATTCAAGATTCCTCTCATCTTCTTTATCTACCCTTGCATTATCAAATCATTGTTTGACATCGAAAGATTTAAGTGTCAATCGGTATCAAAGATGATTGATATTTGTGACGTCATATCTACATGAGAGTGTTGATCGATTGCGTCAGTTATCTTGTTCGAAAGTTTTACCTTAAGATAAAATATTTTTGTGATTGGTTACGAAAGTCATTGCTACTGCGTCGCAGCTGCACAGTAACATAGCAAAGTGTCTTCTTGTTTTTTTTTATATTTTTCCTTATAAAAATATAAGTAGTTAGATATTTCTTGAATTCCCCGTTGATAAAATTTTGGTTATTATACTCTCAATTAGTTTAAGGTTTTAGTCTAACTATTAGGACTTTATGCAAGTGTTCAACTAGTAGGTAATTTCGGTCAAGTACGATACTTTTTTTTTTTTTTGATTGGGGAAAATCATCCAATGACTTCTCCCGCCTTGGGCGAAGCGAGAGGAGGGTCAGACTCTTACTGACTAAAAACCACCCCGTTCCTTCTCCTGCTTTTCGCGCCGGAGCCTCAGTAAAACCGCTAGATAGTCCGCAAAACTAACGAAATAAATTCGAATAACTTATGGTAGACAATGAGTTTAACTGCTTTGTAGGTCAAGCGGTCGCAAGTGCGACTGACGACGGGCAAGGGTTTCGGGTTCGATTTTCGGTTCGGGCAAATTGTTAATGGGCTTTTTTCGAAAAAAAACTCAGTAGTAGCACGGAGTCTGGTATCGTGCCATGGAGCTTATAACACAAAGGGTGAAAAGTAGATGTACATTGTACAGTGGGATTACGTGCCGTAATGTGCACTGTGCCTTCCTCTTCGGGAATAAAAAGCCGTAACCAATATACTGTTATGTGAATGCTTTTCAAAAATAGTCCTTTCTCTTAAATGACACACATTGACAACAACAACACCTATAGAATTCTTCATAACAGTCACATGATCGTGATTCTAACTAAGACAAGAAATTAATGAAGGTGTGACATTCTAATTACAATGCACGTTGTACCGACTGATCTAATATTAGCGACCACGATCACGACACGATTGCGACACGTCTGACTGACGATACATCGCATAATTACATACAATATGTTAAGGAACTATTCCTTCCTCGTCATTTCCCTGTTATTGTACAATTTTAATTATAAAGGAAACTGCTTTTGTTATTTAAATGATCTTATTAGATAGGCTTCATTTGATTTTGTTCGGTAATAGTGTTGTTAGGAAGTTTGAAGAAATGCTTCCTTGATGTAAATTTAGAGAAGGAAATTGTTGGTCAGTGGTCAGTAGGACGGAAATGGAAAGAAGTTAAAAAATTCAAAATAATTATTTATTTCAAATAGACCGGGCCTTTAACGTTCAAATAAACTTTTGAACGTCAAAGCGAATATAAAAAAATGACTGTCTGTCGGTCAGTCTTCTAGTGAAGTTCGTTCCAAAGTGTAGATTCCTATGGGGAAGAACAAGCAAGAAATTTTATTGGTTCTCTAGGAAATAAATTTCTCATTATACATTGAGACGATTAAAAGAACAAAATAAATAACAGTAAAATATTAAAAAATAAAAAGAAATATTTAGATTATAAGTACTTCCAAACTAGTTAACCAACATTTAATATGCATAAGTAATTATTTTTAATTAATAACTCTTCATTGACTTACTGACTTCCGACGGATTTTTTTTAATAAGAATTAAGATTTTAAGGCCGGTAAAATGCTGCTCAATGGTGAATGGGTGTTACCAGCGGGAGTTCTGGGTCCCGTTGGCGAAATTATTTCTTCAATGGACTTTATGAATGGCGGCTCTCCTAATGAAAGTGAGTTTAAAAGTTTAAAACTATTTAACGCTTTTTGAGCGCGTTATTAAGAAAGTTTTAAAAGGTTTCGGACGTTTGAATAGTAAATGGTGTTATGATTTGTGATTAATTTAGTTTTAAATGAAATTTGAAAATTAATTTAATAATTTTATCTAAAGTTTAGAGATTAATTAGTTTTAACTTTTTTCGGTTTTTTTATATAAATAAATCTTATTTGTAAACGTAGTCCTATTAAAAATTAATCTCATCTACGTCTAGAGACAAACAATTACCTAGACATCATACCCAAACTTGGAACAAGTACAGATCATACAAAGCAAGTATTAGTATTATGAATTGTATGTATGTGAATAGTAAACGTTGCATACGAGGATCAACATCATCCTATTAAGTTGACACTGCATTTTTTCATCCGCAAACTCCACCGAAATCTGAGAAATCATTATACACTATTTACCAATACGTGACTCGCACCCTAAGCAATATTTTACCATTCAAATAAACATAATACATCCATCATTTTGCTCGCAGCAGGATATCCTGAGAGAGTATTAATTTGTTACTACAGATGAATAGCTAGTTACTAACGTTTCGTCTATACATTTTATTTCTATTTAAAACTTCAAACAAATCCTGTAACAAGGTTTGAAAAATTAAAGCGCCATTTTAGTGTCGTTATAGATGATGTGTCAAAATGTTCGTCGGGTGTTCGTGTATATTTTGAGTTTGTAACAATTATGTTTTGTTTGATTGGGTTCTTATTAAGGATACTATGGAGTGCCGGCAGAGAAGAAGACATCTGTTACCACTGTTGCACTTCCCGCGGGTAAGACGGACTGACTAAGACAGTATTTTACGCTCATGAAAGTCAGGATTTTTTTAAACATACCCCACTCTATGATTTTCTTCGGGATCGTGGGTGCGTGCGTACAAACATACAAGTTCACACGTATATTACACCCAGACCCGACACCCAGACAATTTGTGGTTCACACAAAGAGTTGCTCCGTGCGGGAATCAAACCCGCTACACGTTGCACGGCAGCCAGCTGCCCGGCCACGACGTCAGCCATATTTAGGATACGAAAATATATAGCAGCACTGGAGTCTATTTCATTCCTGTACCAAGTAAAGTTAACTCACTCATTAATTATGAAGGTGGAGCTAGTCGAGACTTAAGTCTTTGTTCATAATAAAATTATAATAATGACAAAATGTCCAAGGGTGACGCAGTACAATGCACTCAAGTTTGGAGTAAGCATTGCACAAGCTGATCTCACGTCGATGTTTATCTGTGCGCGCTAGATTGACTAGATAGAGACGTTTCGTGCTCAGCATAGTATGGGAGGACTTGTTCACTGAACAAGTGTCACTGGGATTTAGAGACGTGTCAAGTTAGAATACAAGGATTGATTCATTATATAGACAGTAGGCTTCTTTTTCTTCTCTTCTAATAATATCTTCGGATTTATTTCGTTGCGGGATCCAAGACAGTCATTCATGTCCCTGAGACTTCAGTGTCCTGGCGCTTTCATAGTTGTATATACTGTAGATCCTGGTTTACAGCAGTTGCAGCGGTTTGGGAGGTTGTGGCGGGTTTGTCTTAATAAAAAAAGGATAGTAGGCGATTTTTATATCAATCTGTGTACGTTTTGACGAAGCTAACCATTGATCGTAGGTGCGTTTACCAACATATGTAAAATTTCACATACCAACAGCCGTTAAACAGTTGCTGTATGCCAATCGTGCAATCTAAATCTAAGGACATTCTTTAGAAGCAAAATCTTTTTGGTTAAATATTACCCAAACAAACACTTTCTTTTAAAATCATTTCTGCAATCACGATGTGGCAATTTAAAACAATAACTTAAATTTTTTGCTTTGACTTTGACTTTGACTTTGAAAATCTCGATTAAAAGCGAGGTTTTTTTGCATAAAATATTTGTTACAGCCCATTTAGTTGAAGTCACGAATTTTCAAGGTATATTATATTGCATTAAATTTTATAAAATGTAGAGAAATCTTTTTATAGCCTTCCTGCATATTTGCTACTGTAATAAAAATATTTCAATGACGATGACGATTTTAAAAATATGTTAAGAAAAATAATTTTGTGTATCTGCTGCCATCTACATAAAGTTTACGAGTCTTCTAATTTTAGTATTCGAACTAAAGTTTTTAGTCGAGTTGCTGCCAATGTTTACTGAGTCTTTACTCAGTTTAGCCTGAGGTTTGAATTCCAGGATATTTTATTAACAGAATTTTTGGAGATTTTTCAAGAGTAACTAGGAGTCTAGCTAGATCGTGCCTGATCACTGATGTATGCAAAGGCTTACTCTTTAATAATATGCTATGGATGCTTTGTACACCGTTTTAGTTAGCTATTATTATTATAAAGTAACTATTATCAAGACTATATCGTCTTGTTAAAACGCTACTGGTATAGGTACACTTTGTATATGGTAAATAACTAGTTACGGGAAACATAAAATGCTTAGTTGAACGTTTTATTCATTATATTATATAATTAATCTTTATGTTGTAAATGGCATTGCTTGGTTGTGTTGTATGTAAATTGTCGAGGCCGTTGCATTTAACATTGGAGAGTGGAAATAGTTTCAAGTCTAATAAGTTTTTACCCTATACATAATTAGAGTTCTTATATTTTAGTAACTATCGTGAGACATACTAAATTAACTAAAAATCACGGTTTACTCATGTGCATTAATTCTTATGTTACGGAGGTTTAAACATCATCATAGTCCAATAAGGGTGGCACGTAAACCTTTATCAAGCAGACTATACCCTCACTAGGTGGACCGACAACATCGTCAGAATCGCGGAGAATCAATGGATCCGGTTGCGAGCTGTTGTTCGGCGTGGAGGAGGCCTTTATCCAGCAGTGGACATCTTTTGGCTTTTGACGATGATACCCCTTCTTGGCAAATATCATTTAAACGCTATGCCCTAACCGAAAAGTCAATGAATAGGCTTGATACTTAAGACTGTAGTAATTTAAATTTGAATAAACACGCCATAGTCATCTCCAACTTATTAATAATATGCAAAAGCAATAGTTTTCCATGATTCTAATGCAATATACATAAAGAAATAGACATAAAATTAAAATATTTAAGTGAAGAAGCAACACACTATTGTGAAAGAAACCCTAAAATGATACATGGCAGTGGTCATCAACGGTGTTAATTGACGTTTTTATTTAGCAATCTTTTGGTCAATTTCCAAATAACATTTCTTAAGCTTTGCTTGTTAGCCAAGTGGTTGCAAGATTAAGTTACTGTTTGAGTATAAGTAATTACTTTTCTCTATAGGCTGGGTATATCTAAGTTTATACTGGGCAGCGGCTATCAAAATTTTCGAATAGTTACCACCAAGGCCCTGCAGGGCTTTCATGAAAGCGTTGGGATTGTAGCAAATAATATCTAATCTCTCGCCTCACCCAAGACGGAAGGCAAATCATTGAATGATTTCCCTCCCTAAAAAAGGCAGAATAAGTAGTAGGTTTTATAGAAAATTGTGTACTGAAAGGGCAATAACTACCTTATCGGGACATTGTATTATGTTATTCTTGTACCGTATTGAAATGGATTACACAATGAATTCAAATTATGTCACAAAAATTATGTAGGTTGGTATGTCTTCGAAATTAGGGCGCACATTGCATGACGTGACCGCACCCAACCCACGAAACGACTGAGGTGTGCTATCGTAAACTCATTGCCGTCTCCCTAAATATCCGAACGTGTTTACACTTCCATTGTTTTGAACGCACTCTTAAGTAGAAGTAACTATGTCTATTCTTAGCTTGTTTATTCGCTATATTGTGGTTTAAGTATGTATAGAGTTATATTTAATAAACGAATAAAAAATATTTACAATTACTTAAACTTAAATAGGTACATACACTAAATTTTTATTCAGTCTATGTATACTAAGACTAAAATGTTTACCATTTTTATATAAGAAACATAATATAAGTTTTATATTTAAGATACATAGAGACTTATAATCAGAGGTGCATTTTGCAACCTTTCGAGTTTACTAATCAAAGACAAGATAGTAAATCTTCTTAATTCTTACACCATCCTTAGTAAGCCAATATTTTCCCTACATTATCATGAATTATCCATTAGAAGATTTAAAAAGTTTAAACTTTTTGTCTGTTAAACTGACAATATCGTAAGTTTACTGCCTCTCTGTCCAGTGCCCACTGTAGGATAAACAGAATATAACTTGAATAGTCAACAATCAAATTATTTACAGAAAAAATGTGAATATTTTATATTTCCCCTATATGTATATTTCTAAAGGTACAAAACGAACATGGTTCATTAGTTCTAATGGGGCTTGTATTTCGAAAATATTTCCCCTAAATTGTGCCTCTCAAAGAATTTGCTTCCGATCCATTTATCTTCAAATAAGGGTCTCATCAATAAAGCTTGAACTTTGTCACTGGTTTCTAAAAAAGGTTTTAATGTCCTTTGAATTAAGAATACCTTAGTTGTCAGCCTATTGAAAAATAATTCGAATTTTAGGGAGACACTTTGAAGTATTTATTTCTGACTTTGATAAAATTCTATTTTATTTTTTTAACCTAATTTTTACACTGAGACTGCAGCGAATGTCAAATGAGGGTTGGCTTTTCAGTAATATAAAAATAGATTGTATATAAAAGTACAAAGTACAATTTCTGTTCTGTAGCAGTTCATTTGCAGCAGTTACTTATGAATTAAAAAGTAAGATTTTGTTTGAAGTAATCTTGAATTCAACTGTTATCGGAAATAATACGTAGGTTGTATAACTCTTTAAAATTACTTTTCTCCGATTTACAGCAACAAAATCTAGAAAGTCTATAGGCAACTAAAACCACTTTAGAACACTAAAGAATTTATAGAGAGTGAAATTACAAGAAAGAATGAGCTAGTATAATAAACTTGATTAAATAAAACCCGTCTAAAGACATTCCACATCGTCATCACGAAGCAAGTCATGTAAAAATCATGCGCGCTCTGCATCCGCCATTGACCCAAGTGCGTACGCGCATTGTTCGCCAAAGGGTTGGTGAAATAGTGACGTTCCCACGTCGTTCAAGCACTAGTGACGTGACGAATAGTGGCCTCCCCGGGTGGTCTCGACATAAGTAGTAATAAGTACTGTAAGTGGATTCAGATTAATTTAGGGCTCCTGAGCTTTTGTGAGCGGGTGACGGGGAGCTGTTTACGCACGAAGGCGTTTGATTTGTTAGTTAATGTTAGGGGACGGGTATGGTTTTAGGGGGTTTTATTTCTTGGGTACCCTTGGTGCTCTGATTGGCCAGTTCAAATAAACCAGCCAATCAGAGCGGCGAACGCTCTCTCGTTTCGATTACTTTAAACATAAAGCAAACTCGTACTAAGGGTAAAACATCTTCTGTGTTAGATGCTCAAGTTGGAAAAATAAGGGTATTGACAAATATGTTCTATACCACATAGTTGAAATAATTAAATAAAAACTGAAAAGTAAAAAACAAGCTTAGTCTAAAAGTGTAGATAGCAATTAATAATCTTATGCGAAACATAATTGAGTGTAACAGTCGGGACCCATATTGAATGATTTTAGTCTAGTTTATTTAATGGGCCCCGACTGTTACACTCAATTATGTTTCGCATAAGATTATTATTTTTTGTGTATTGATTATGAAATTATTTAAATTTGTGGTAATAGCATTGCTATCTACACTTTTAGACTAAGCTTGTTTTTTACTTTTCAGTTTTTATTTAAAGTGTTTTTTATGCAGTCGGGTTTTTTAATTTTTTTAATTTATTTATTTTTATTTAACACTTTTTAGTTAGTTATAATACGGCTATGTGTTTCTCAAGATTTCACCCGCGACACGAGAGAACTACTTCAATACCAAGATAATAAAAAAATAACACACGTCGATCCAGTTATTTTAGATTGATTGCGTAACACAAAGAGAGTAAAGGAATTAGAAAAAGAAGAAGGATTAAGGGCAGTAAAATTTACTATTTACAAATTTCGTAAACGGTCTAATTCTTTAAAAGAATTTTCGTCGTGTGGACTATTTAATATTTTTTTTGGAACTTTTATTGTGAGGGGTTTTTGTCCGTAATAGTATTAATCCTTATCCTTTTAAATAGTCTATTAATTTTCTACATTAAATGAAGATAAAATTTGCTCTTTACACTGTTTCAAAATTTCTACTAGTTTTATACAAAAAACGGTCTTTACAGTTGACGCGTCGCATGGGCTATAGGTAAACGACTATGTAGATAGATTCCTTATTTAACGTTCAGCAAAGCGAGGGCGGGTCGCTAGTCCTTTATTTATAAATAAATTCATTGTAAATAATTTAGTTAAGACGTACTTTTATTATCACTTTTCACTTTTAAGTTCAGACACCGCTAGTCAATCGCGTCGCGTAGTACCTATACGAGTATTTAGTTTGGATAATAAAAACATAATTGCACATAGTATTTTTTTCTATATGTCAGTGATATACCATTTTGGAATCCTCATGTTGAGCTCTTTAATTTGATACCCATATTGTAGCAAATAAAAAAATTTTTTTTTTTTACTCCTATCTAGGGCGCCTCACGGGCGCCATGTTGGTTTTTGTTTTACGTCACATATCTAAGAACACTTGGGTAATTAAGACGAATCCAACGATACCCTGATTGTCGAAATCCATCAAGCCGTTTCGAAGAAATGAGGTAATAAAGAATATTAGGCTCATACATACAAGATACGCGCGAAAAACATAACCCTTCCTTGGCAGTCGGGTAAAAAGAGCAGTAACATAATTACTTATCACCGTATCGATATTGCACCATACAACCTACTTAGTCAAAACAAAGCTTCTTCGTGATATTAGTGACTTAAATTACCTCATACAACATACTTAATGCAGTAATACATATTATACAAGACTTGAGAACACAATAATTGACTGTTGACACGCAAATAGCAAATAAGTGAAATAAAAAGTTCACACATTGCATTAAACTGTTCAAATATGGCTTACATAAGATGTGCTTAATATAATTTCTAGTAACAAAGGAAATACACCCATAACTTTAAGTAATTACGATTGAAATTTGCATGTTAAAGCTGTTCCATATGTGATCAGTATAAATAACGCTGTTACAGGAATTTAGACCTTTGCTGTAAAGAGTGAAGGGTTACTTTTCAATGGGCGATTTTTAGCTTAAAACGGTCGGTAAAAGTGGGATGCTGTATTCAGCGTATACATTAGACAAGTGGGCGACGAAATATAAAAGGTCGTAGTGACGTAACACTTTCTCGAAGTGTATATTATGCAGCTGACAAGTTTAATGTTGACGCCATATTGTGAACGCATGCGCAATGCATGGGCGGCTCTACAGTTCTATATTTGAATTTTTAAATGCTACAGTTTATTGCAAAGTAACCGTTACATGAGATGCTGTTTAAATGATTGCGTATTGTGTGAAAAGTATTGTTATTTATTTGAAGGCTGTATATAATTACTCGTACTGTTATATGCAATGCTCGCTGATATTTATAGAGTAAAAATAAGACGTTTTTTTTTTTACAAGAAATTACACAATACTACGGCTGTCTTGTTGTTATTTAAGTAAGTGCTGCTCCAAGATGTGGACGCTGCTGACTGCCGAGCTGGTTATCGGAGCTCCGGATCGAAAAGCAGGCGTAGGAACGGGGTGGTTTTTAGAAAGTAAGAGTCTGATACTCCCTCTCGCCTCGCACATAGCGGGAGTAGTCATTGGATGATTTTGCCCACTCTAAAAAAGGTGTAAGAAACATGGTTTCCTATCTAATTTTCACCGGTTAAATTACTCTCATCTGTTTTATTTGTTCACCATCTTTCCAACAAAATAGACTTCATTAATGAAAACTCATAAACTTATACAAAATGTCTAATGAATACATCCATTCCTAATTAATTCCTAGACCATACACTGTCATGTCACGCCCCCACATATACCTAAGACCTAAGTACACTTTCAACCATCACGCATGAGTCACAGCGACCTCTAGTAATGCATCTAACATTAGCATAGTAAAGTGCATATCACTGTAATGTCTCATTTAAAAGCGTGCAATGTTTGTGTTTTATAACCACAAGGGTTGAAGGTGACGTTTGTAGACTAATATATAATAGTTTATAGAAAGGAAGGTTACGATTTTGAATTGTACATTAGGTTTTTTTCTAAAATAAAGAACATTTCGCAAGGCAGATAGACGATCTGAGGTCGTCAATCTAATTTGCCGACGGGTGAGCCATAAGCCCTAAACACAAGTTGTTTTAGATTATGTTCAGCAGTGGACGTTTAATGGCCGATACGATGATGATGATTTATCGAATGATAATTTTATTATTAAGAGCAAACATTGTCACTATCAACAAGAACAAGAAAGTAACTGAAAACTAAATTTGTTCTTTAAGAAACGAAAAAAGTATAGACCATTGCACCAGTTTTAATTGATTGAATGCAGTGGTCAATGACTTAAAAACTGAAAACAAAATCTGGTTTCTTGAGACAAGAAATGAAAGCCATTGTATGACTAAACGAGTGACGCATCGAAATGTTATTGAAAACACATTTAGAGAAAGGTCTAAAGTTTAAAGGAAGGAAAGGCAAGAAGGGAATACCTACACCACAGAGATAAAGGAAGGAAAATGCAGGTTACACACCTTACTTAACTGTACAGTTAAATAGTAGGCCCATACAGTCTACAAACCTTCAGTTAAAACTGTACCGTTCAACTGTTTGCTCTACACACGTTAATGTCTTGGTGTTCTTAGTGATTCTATTACCGAAAACTTTTTTTTTTTGAGCGAAGAAAACCATGCAATGATTTTTGCCACCAAGAAGGGAGTGTCAGACTCTTACTGACTAAAAACCACCCCGTCCCTACTCTTGCTTTTCGAGCTGGAGCGCCGGTAAGCCGGCAGTCCGCAGCTCCGGTTTAGCAACAGCCCTTCTGGGCTCCATCTGTGGTTGCCTGATGGCCCTTTGAGCTTGGAATACCTTTGAGGCGCACCCGGAACACGACACACTGTAGGTACGCACGGGTTTGGTTCTGGCTGGGCGGTAAGCTTCTCCCTGTCCACAGACCCGCACCTACGGCAGCTGGAGATCGTCTTAAATACTAGACCCTACCCTGCGTAATGCTATAAAAAATGTACGAAATTGCATACTCCAAAAAGAGTTTCAGTCGCGCTGTTACCGTCTATTTGAGTAACGTTACATAAGATCACTTACAAAACTTCATACCTAATTTGAATAAAATAGTCCTAGACAAACTTTAAACACTGGTGATTCATCTTACTGTTACATTGCAAGGTAAGAGACAGTCCATACAAGTTAATTCGAGGCTTTTAAAACATAAAGTCAAGGACCTGACTGACTCACTGCCAGTCTACTTTGTTTGGATAGGAAAAGGTTACATAACCAGTGTACTTGTACCTAAATGAGATTTTGTTGCTGTAACAAAGTTAAGTCAGCTTGGTATTTCCAGAACAACAAAGAGACTAGACACTTTCAGGTACAGTTTTTGAAACGGGTTTAGAAAGCAATATTGTATTTGTTTAATTAGGTACACGAATGGAACCTTAATGTATGTTAATCAAGCATATTTCCTTGTTTTAAATTTTACCTTAAACAACGATTTTTACCCAGGTACATTTACAAACACATAATATTATTACACATCCCACCCAAATGCAAATTGTAAGAATTAGATCACTCGGCCAAACATCAGTTTCCAAAATCAGACTTTCGATTGACACAATTTCTTTTGGAAAACCCACTACCTAACTATGTCAAGATTTATTTTCCATTGCCTTGTCTACTGGACTTAAGATAATAATGATAATGAATGATTACACGTTATCACAATCACGAATATAAACAATGTCCATTTCTCCGCTTTCCTAGTCACCTAGATACTGAGGGAAATTAATTAGGTGACCTTAAGGGTTATCAATCAATTACTTCCACGTATGGACCTATATAGGGCAGTAAGTGCGAAGATGGGCCACACAAGTTGCACCTTAATAGCTCGTGACTATAATGATAACAATACTCTATATTTGTACATAGATGCTATTACATAGTATAAGTACCTAGGTACTCTGTAGTAGACTTGCTGACCACGGTTCCTTATTCTGTATCTATCTAGCATTTATTCCAAATTCCTTGAAGAGATAGGCAAAAGAGTACATAAGTAAAATAGCCAGTTTTTCACCACATACACCACCCACATAGAAGGGAGTGCATTAGTGTACACCGGATACAATAATTAGAACTTTGTTTTGAGAATTAGTATTCCAGAATAATAATGAAGAAACCTTTTTTAAGCTAGAAAATCATCCAATCTCTTTTCTGGGCTTCGAAAAACCATCCCATTCCTACTCCTGCCCTTCGAGCTGGAGTCCCGGTATACCCCCTAGGTAGTCCGCAGCTCCGGATAATGAAGAAAACCTGCGATGTGTTCCAACTTATAACACTTATATATATTTAAAGCAAAATGCAATGCGTAAGTTTTATCGGAAGTTTATATCAACAAATTGGAAGAACCAATTGCGTGATTGAAGGTTACTATGTAGTAAATAGATTCCCACAACTGGAGGTACATAGATTGCATTGAGAAACCCATCTTGTGTTACACCATACAAATCCAAAAATCTATACATATAATAAAATAAAAATAAAATAAAAATAAAATAAAAATAAAATAAAAATAAAATAAATCTATATCTATACATATAATAAAATCGTAGAAAAGTGCTGTCTGTACATTGAAAATAAAAATAAAAAAAATAGCAGGGGTTATTGTTATGTCGATGTCGAACCCAAAAATGTAATTAACTTTTTTTTTGTCTGTTTGTCTGTTTGTCTGTTTGTCTGTTTGTCTGTTCGTCTGTGCGCGCTAATCTCAGAAACGGCTGATCCGAGTTGGATGCGGTTTTCATGAATATATTGTGGGATGCTTAAATTTACATTTAGTGTTTGTTTCATGTCAATCGGTTCATAAATAAAAAAGTTATGTCAAATTAAAGAATCACGTCGAACATTCTATGCTTATACCATTAATCTCCGCAACCATTTGACGGATTTGGTTGAAATTTGGTACAGATATAGTTTAGAACCTTAGACACAAGGACATAGGTATATTTTTATTTCAAAAATCAAAAAATAAAATAAAAATAAAATAAAAATAAAATAAAAATAAAATAAAAATAAAATAAAAATAAAATAAAAATAAAATAAAAATAAAATAAAAATAAAATAAAAATAAAATAAAAATAAAATAAAAATAAAATAAAAATAAAATAAAAATAAAATAAAAATAAAATAAAAATAAAATAAAAATAAAATAAAAATAAAAATAAAATAAAAATAAAATAAAATAAAATAAAAATAAAATAAAAATAAAATAAAAATAAAATAAAAATAAAATAAAAATAAAATAAAAATAAAAATAAAAATAAAAATAAAATAAAAATAAAATAAAAATAAAAATAAAAATAAAATAAAAATAAAAATAAAAATAAAAATAAAATAAAAATAAAATAAAAATAAAAATAAAAATAAAAATAAAATAAAAATAAAAATAAAAATAAAAATAAAAAAAAAAATAAAAATAAAAATAAAATAAAAATAAAATAAAAATAAAATAAAAATAAAATAAAAATAAAAAAAAAATAAAATAAAAATAAAATAAAAATAAAATAAAAATAAAATAAAAATAAAATAAAAATAAAATAAAAATAAAATAAAAATAAAATAAAAATAAAATAAAAATAAAATAAAAATAAAATAAAAATAAAATAAAAATAAAATAAAAATAAAATAAAAATAAAATAAAAATAAAATAAAAATAAAATAAAATAAAAATAAAATAAAATAAAAAAAAAAATTATTCCGGACATACAGCGCCATCTATTGTTCAATTTCGTACTTATAGTACGGAATTGAACAATGTCGGGCTGTTCCTATACTCCGTAGATAGATGGCGTTGATCGCGCAATGGTGTAATTACAATTGTTCAGTTCATGTTATTGTTTTAATTCATTGGAAATTTGTTTTTACAAAATAGTAAAAAGCAATGAAAAATATAACATAATACAACTTTTAGTACAAAGAAAACGCTCTAACGGAGTATAGATAATTCTATGTCGATCGTTACACGACTTCGGTTCATGTTATTGTTTTAATTCATCGAAAAAAGTTAACAAATAGTAAAAAGGTATGAAAAAAATTATATCAATATAATTACACTTTTAGTACAAAGAAAATGCCCGAACGGAGTATAAATAAATAATCCAAGTTGTCTTTATCCTCGATAGATGGCGTTGGGATCGAAATAGATTGCGCTATGGTTTTGTTACAATTATTTGGTTGGGTATCGGCCGAGCGCTTCGGTACTATTGTAGAAAATGTGTATTATCAGTCGTATGATTATTTGTCTGTAGTGGTCCTGCTGTTTCGTATATTCTAAATTGGTTTCGTTGTATTTGTCAATTAATAAGTTTATTTGTTGGGTTTTCCTGGTTTTCTGGTTAAACTTTTTAACGTAGGTTTAGTTTGATATCGATTATTAGTAGTTACTGTAGTTAGTTTTTTTAATAAAATTGTAAGTCTAATTTATAAATTAATTAGATTAGATTTAAGTCGTTTCTTTTAAATTATTTAGTTTAAGCTTGGTTATTATAGCATAAAGGATAGGTTCTAATATAATTTCTTTTTTAATTGTTATAAATTCGTAATTCGTAGCTTTCTTTAGTTTTAAGTTAGTTTTCATCTTAAGTTCGGAAAGATTATAATATTTCTTTAGTTAAAGTCCGTTTTTAAACTATTTTTTCAATGCCCTAAGTGAGTATACATCTATTAAAATCAAACGCAGAGCTCATTATGTTGATTTTTGAAGAGTTCCCTGGAATATCTTCCACATCTCATTTTTGAAAAGATCCCGCGAGATCGGGAACTCATCATCATCATCATCATCATCATCAGCCTATAGCTATGGGAACTATGTGGTTAAAACCAAAAATTTGCCGGAAGTCACTATTCCACGCGAACGAAGTCGCGGGCAAAAGCTAGTTAAGAATAAAACGTGATTTTTGCTATGCTATGACCATATCTAATATCTTAAGGTGCGTTTAGATTGATGTTTACAGTGAAGGAGAATACTCATAGTTTCAACTCTATGGTATTATTCTGTTTTAGCTGAAGAAATTTTGAGAGGTTAGTTACCACATTTTACAATTATCCGCTATACGAAGATAAAAATTCGGGATGTTCTTTGAAACGAATTTAAACTTTCGAGATTTTCTTTAAATAAGATATCATTTTTAACTCTTGATTTTCATGCTCTGAAGATTTCAGCTACAAAACGTTATCGGACCTGTATAACTACAAATGAAAATCTTATCGACGACAAAGTACCATACCAAGATACTTACTAACTGATTTGTTTTGGGAAATTAATCGAAATAGTAACAAATATATGAAAACCCAAGAAATGAAAGGTTTTTTTTTTCAATTTATCTAAACCATTTGGACTTTAGTCAGTTAGGAGGTATTGGCACTTCGTCGTCGCTATATTAAATGCTTCAGAGACAAACAAAATGTAGCCCGCTAAAATGACTCAACCTTATTTTTTTACTCAAGTTTCGTTACGAACTCCGGTCTAAAAGAACTTTACAACAAAAAACAAGAGAAACAAAAGTATTTATCTTAATTATGAATCAAACCGTGCATGCAATTACACGAATCATGTTCGTAAAGTTACACAGTTTGTACCCACGGCTAGACACAAAGCTATACAAAACCATTTTATCATAGTCTCGCTTTGTATGGTCTTTTCAAACACTCTTAGGTCAGTTTATACTGGTTTGTGGAGCTTCATATGTAACCGTGTTTACTTACGAGGTCAGTCGTGAGTTGCATCGCTGAAAAATTCACAAATTGCGGATCAAAGTTCTATGTCCTTTGTATCACGATTCTTTGATGATGTGGGTTATTTGGGCTATTGTTGGTGAACCTGGTTTCATTTGAGGTTTGAAATTATTTGAAAACATAGTTGGGTGGTAATGTGACCACCCATGAAGGGAATGAAACAATTTCAGAGATAACTTTTGATACTAGATTAAAACATTAGCTAATTGGTAGAACGCAGACTTCCCCGTAGCAAACCCTTGCGACCTTCACCACCAATTTGTCTATTATAAATAAGATAATTAAAGACGAGACGTTTTCAGCAATGCTTGATTGCTTGGTTCCTCTCTGAGCATGCAAATTCAGATTCTGTGCCAAGAAAGCGTATCTCCATTTAGGATATCCTTAAAATAGGCGTGGTAATGCACTATGTATGTTGTTGACCTCAAATCGAAGGCTTTAGAGGTCTTCAATATTATGTTCATAAATATAAATTGGAAAAATCAACAAGATCGTGTTTGAAACCCGTAATATTGACATACATAATTTATCTAGGTATCGTACATTACTAAGGTAAATAGATAAATGCTAATACATTTGTTTACGTGGAAAATATTGCAAACTTGACTGCCTCATTGGTTAGTTATAAACTTAACTGCTTGGAACAAGTTCTTTAAAGTTTTCACATTATTGAAATTCCAGAAATAAAAAACAAGGTTCAGAAAATCCCTTGCTAGTGGGGGCTACCATTTTATCGAACACCAGATGGCGCTAATTTTGTAAGAAATCAGTTTCTCAAATCACTGTAATAGTATAAATTTTAATGACAAATAATGAGACACAAGCTAATTTCTTATTGAACAAAAAGACGAAAGGGTCACACTAGCTCGATCTGGTGAGCAAAAAGTCCGATAATCCCCCATACCGACAGCATTGCTAGCTATTAGGAGCTTACAATCATAACTGATGAAAAGTACATGACAGACTTTTGTATACAGGTCATTATTATAGGTCAAAACTTGGTCACTATGTCGCCTAGTGGTAAGCGATGATGCGGCTAATGATTCTGTCCATAAGTTATTCTTCTGGGGAAATAACTCCTTACCGCATGTCATAAGTTCTTGAACTCCGAATGATAAACGACAACTTGATCTGACTGAGTCACAGTCACACGTTGATTCAATGAATTAAATCAACAGCTACAAAGTACTGATCAGTAGTTTCATTCATGCAACTGAGCTGTACTTATAGGTTATCGCACCATCACTACATCACGACTTGACCTATTCGAGGCGAGTTGCATGTTGTACCTTGGTACTTCGATTGACCTGATCACAAATGGAACTTACCGATGTTTCTTCATCACTTACGTGTGTAACGTAACGTGGTGCAGACTCGTTCCACCAGTTTTGGTATATCCCTTGTAATGGGAGCGAGCCTTTTGTAACTACTGGGCATACTTCTGGTAGAATAAAAAACCAATAAAGATTAACAATAGTAAGTAAGCTTGTGTTAGACCCTGCAAGATTGTTGACATTCTCTAGATAAAAGGGTATTTTTTGAGGGAGAAAATATATCCAATGATCATCCCGTCTTAGGTGAGGCGAGAGGTAGTGTCAGACTCTTACTGACTAAAAACCATCCCGTTGCTACTCCTGCTTTTCGAGCCCCGGTAATCTGCTAGGCATTCTGCAGCTCGGGGATATAAATATGGTCTACCATAATGTCCACGCGTACCATGCTGATTGAGGTTACGAAGGGTTCACATCTATCAGGAGGGCTCTCCTGTCCTTTTTCTGAAAAACTTGTAGTCCCTAACGACATTCACGTAAAGAGATAGAAGTAAATCTGTACCCTTAGTATCAGAGCTCCGAACGCGCTCTCGTTTTGATTACTTTAAACGTAAAGCAAACTCGTACGGTACTATTACTAAGGGTACTTCTCTGCCATGACGAATGTAAGATGTACTTTGATACAATAAGTGAGAGTATTGAGAAAATACTTATTTAAGCATTTAGAACTGATCTAGAACTAATGCATATCCGCGTGCAGTTACTAAGATGATAATACTAATAATATTATTCCCATTCATCATATCTGATTAAACATGTAATTTCTAAGAACTAGGAATGTATAAATAGGTTTGTTATGACTATGAAAGTGTTAATCGTCTTCGTTATAACTCTATATTAATTGATCATTTAATTAAATCTGCATTATATAACGCGTTCACATGTTGCCATGACGCTAGTAAAGTTAGAGGGTGCGTACGTTTCTTGGTATTATTTTATTTTAATTGGATCAAAAAATTTAAATAGAGATCCTCCACATTTTTTAAAGCCGGTTGATAAGTTAAAATCCTTGTCATTTTTAAACTCAGTTACAAAGTTAAATTAAGTACATATCAGTGTTTTAATTTTAATACAAACATCTAGAGGTAATGATTATGATGATCGATTAACACATATTTACTAGATTTAGATTATTATAATTTAACGAGAATATTATATCACCCCTACTGAATTTGGTATAACAATTTATTGTTGTCTTAACTTACCTACTTATGGTAAGTCAGTCAAATATGAAGATGTGAAACGTAACTTAGGCGGAACGTTAAATATTAGACACCACCATTCAAAACACATAAATATACGAACCCAAATGTAACCCAAATCTCAACCTACATTTTAATAAAAGCGCAGATAAAAATCAAAACCTGATGTACAAATTCAGCCGTGTTTGTTAGTTCGCCACTCTCCAAGCAAAGGTTATCGTGGGGTCAAAACATTGCTATAATTAGTACCGCACTCGACTGCACCCATTCATTCAGATAATGCACTACACATAATGATTCAAACTACAATGTTTCTCTTGAGCAATCCCATTTTCTACTTACAAAGTTTCACAAAGGAGGTTTTGTTATGAAATAAAGAAAGAAAGTCTTGACACTTTTGTGTGGTGCCAGTATTAGTAGTCATCTATTTAATCTGTGTCATGAATACGATTGTTTTCCCGCTAATGATTTGCATAAAATGTGTTTAAAATAAGAACGACAAATTAATTTGAATTACGTTATATTCCAAATAAACAATGCATCGTTGATAATGATATAGAACCAATGGTGAAGAAGTGAAGTTGATTACTAGAGGTACGCGTCCACGCAAGCACGCATCGTACGTAACGCACACAACAGATTTTAGTTTGCCTTGTATAGAAACTCATACAACTGCGTTCACTGATCCGCATCCTACGCACCGTATCATCACCAATGCCTACATACGATGCGTACAGATGACGTTATACGGAATGCGTACGATGCGTGCGAGGTGTACGATACGGGCCTGTGGACGCTTACCTTAAAGGTTATTTTTAACTCGTCTTAGAATAAAATAGGATAATTTTTGTATCCTATCTATAATAGATTCATTCAATAGCCATAATAGAATCAGAATATAGTCAAAAGCGTCTTGCGTACAAGACCAGCTGCGGTCAACCAAGGCCTCATTACGTAACACTATGGTTAATTCATGTGTGCAGAACGCAAAGGAATGTAGTACTCATTCTTTACTCTATGGTGTAGTCTAGGAGCTCGCCTTTATTGTTTTATTAATCTACGTTGTATTATTTATGTATGGATATTTTATAATGCGCTTTTAAAAGTGTTTAACAAATTATAACAAACAGAAATTCCTTTTAATGCATAAATCTGAGATATTTTATTCCATTTTCTTCATTTTATGAAATTATTCTTCAAAATCACTTTCAGCGAGTTTTAACAAGAACAACAGCTTATAATTTTGGTACCATGCAGAAATCCAGGGTTACACAACGCAGTAGCAGCGTATCTGTGAGCAAGACAGATGATCTAATCTGAACATACCCTGGCTCCTAAACTAGATGTCCACCGTCGCCCATACAATTATCATGTTGACAAGTTGACATACGTCGTCGTGGGCTATTGGCGATCACAACTTGATTGTTTATTGCGACCGTGTATACTACGACAGATATAATTCTATATATGTATATAAGTCTTTTATGTATGAAAAGTTATGTCAACTAAGTTTTGGAGTCATTTTTAAATGAAATCACTGTGTTCATCGTAAAAATGTTAAAAGATTTTGTATTATCCATTTCACATCATGACTAAAATTATTAAAATGTAATTTATCTACAATTATTATTATCTATTATTATCTTGTAAGAGTTTGTCTCACTCCTTACACGTTTGCAAATGCTCATTTTGCTACAATCTTACGAGTTTTGAGTGGGTAAGATGAGAGGGAGTGTCAGACTCTTCTGACTAAAAACCACTCCATTCATACTCCTGCTTTTCGAATAGGAGCCCCGGTAGTCCGTAGCTCCATGCGTAAACCCATACAAACAAGCTACAACTAACAATTAATTATTATTCACCCGATGTTTTCCTTCGGTATGCAGGAAATATGTCACATAATTGTTTGTCGTATGACCACTTGAGTTATTTGCTTCATCTCTCCTTGTAAGTCGAGGTGTTCTGATTTTGTTATCAATGACGCAAATAATATGGTCAATTTGTCGATAAGACACAAATATTTTTAGCGCATAAGGAAAAATGGATTTTGTGGGAAATACCATTGACATGACGTCCACCTCTGCACTCCGAAAGGTTAACTGGCAGATAAGGTAGTTGTTAATATGTATATAAAATCTACGCCTGAGTGCAGATTTAGTTTGTGTTTTAAATAAATACATGGATAACTATTTTGTTTAATTTTTTGTAAGGGATTTTTGTGAGGGAAAATCATCCAATGTCTTCTGCTCTTACTGATTAAGAACCACCCCGTTCCTACTCCTGTTTTTCGAGTCGAAGTCCCGACAAACCCGCTAGGTTTTGTCGTTGTAGCAGCTTGGATCAGGCACCAGTCTACTGGGCACATCATCTGTTGTGATATGATGGCACGGCTCTGGTTCCGGTCGGGCGGTTTGTTTTGTTTACGATTCGTTTTGGTTTAGGTAAAAGGTTAAGGATTTTCCTAATGATGCCATGGTAGGTACTTATGGTGAGAGAGTACTATGAGGACGTGAGAATGTACTCGTAGTAGCGGTAGGGAAGTAAACAATAATAATAATATAAACAAAACATTAAACATGCCATCAGTAGGCGTGGTACATAATATAAGAATGTTTAAAGCATTACTCATAATAGCAGTAATTAATGTAAGAGGCGAATGGAATACGATTTCATATGTTTGCAAAATACACATAGATGTGTATTTTGCACAAACATAGGTAACTGACGAGATGGTGGCCACCGGGGAGGTCTTAGTGTTTTTATGGAATAAGCCGGTGAATGGATCACCTGATGATAAGCAATCGCCGCCGCCCATGGACATTTAAAACACCAGATGCGGTACCAGTTGCGTTGCTTTAACGGAGTTAGGAATTTCAGGGTTGTTGGGGAAGCGGGGATTGGAAAGATTGAGAAGGGGGGTGATTGGGCCTTGAATAGTGAGGTAAAAAGCGTCTTTAGAAGGTCAACGGTCAACAAAAAAGGCCGTAGGTAAATGTATGACCGATGTAGGTAAGTATTGTAAGTAGTAGGTGGCGGTCTGTTCTGTGGTTTTCGCCTATCTACTATGAAACAAATTGTCAAAATACCTAATAACTATGTATGAAAAATATGTGTAGGAATATTTGTAGTTTATTTGTAATAAATAGTAAATTCCCTGTACTACGTTAGTTAAGACACGTACGACTATGCTGTAGTATTAGATAATGCAAAAAGGATTTCAGGCTTTTTTTCCTTAATCAGACGGAAAGTTGTTGTGTGAGACGTGTTTTTGTTTTAAGGTGTGTATTGGTTTTTCCGAGGATGATGATGCTGTTTTTTGGGAACATTATCTCTTATTTTTGTGTACTTACTGTCTATAGAATAACACAATCAACAAGGTTACTGCTAAAGACTGGGCAGGATTTAAACCGTGTGCTATTGCAGAATTACATATCCTTGAATTTTTTATGATATAAGTCGGTAAACGAGCAGACGGAACACCTGATGGTAAGCAATCGCCGCCGCCCATGGATACCCGGAACACCAGAGAGTTACAAGTCTGCAGTCGCGCTTTTAATAAATAACCAAGTATTTTTTTATATCCACGCAACGCTAGCTTACTATACAAGCTAGCGTCATTATGCCTACCAAAATAATATAATGATGTATGTCGTACTCATATTTGCTAATTCAAGAATTTATCACTTCTTGTCCTACCTCCATACTTGCCGTTATAACATGTTGACAAAGAGGATGTTATACCGTTAACACATGTCTGACATTAATGACATGTGAATTTGTCATTACAAGTTTAAAGCACGACTTGTAACAGAACCTTATTTCGTAAGGTCAATGTACTTGTGTACCTGTATTACTTTTTATATTAGCGAAGGTCCATAATTATATCTCAAGACAATGGTTGAAATAGATTTGGGTATTGAGTTGAACATGTCAAACTAACACCCACTTTTATACTTCTATGTTTGAATCTCAAGTTTTAGAGAGCTATAACCGGGATCTGAAGCAAATCATCATCATCAGACAGACATCGTCCGTAACTGGACAAAGGCCTCTCTATCATTAGGACCGCAGTTGGGTGACAGAAATTATAAGAGACCGTATTTCTTATAATTTTACTATTAGATGATAGACCACATTTATTATTAGATAAAGGCCCATAACTCGATGACCGGAGGTCTAATAACCCGTCTTCTCAATCCCCGATTCCCCAACAACCCTTAAATTCCTAACTCCCAAAAGGTCTCTGATGTTTGATGGAAATCAGGTGACCCGACTAATACAAAAAAAATTGGCTAGTCGCAGTTTTAGAAAAAACAGATTGCAGTACACTACAAAGGTATATTCCGTTTTTTATTCTATTCGTATTTTACTCAACAAGGCATTCAGTAAAACATTTCATAACCTAATTAACAAGTAATATTGGTCAGTAATTACCTGGTAAATACTTGGAACTAGGGCAACACTACTTCAAGGAAGCATAGCATTGCGTCTACGCAATGTTGTAATGCAGGGAGTGACGAGTTCTTGGCCAATGTTTGTGTATTTGATTTGTTCATGTCAAATGTTTGCGATTCTAATTGGCTGGTGAAATATTTATGTTATTTGCAATTATTTCGTATAATAAAGCCATTAAAAATGTGCTTTAATAAATATATATTTTTTTACAGTTTGCCATTATTTTCTTTATCATCCAAATACTGACAATTCTTTCTATGAATGAATCTGTGAAAATACAAATTTATTTTCGAACTCCGTCGTGTGATTTAAAAGAAGAAAACTTAGAAAGATATTACTTGCTTAATTATTGTTTCCTTGAGCGCTAACTTCGAATCGAACTAACTTCTGTAAGTGCGCCCTAAATGTATTTGAATTATTAACAGAATTTATTATGGCTATCGAATTTATATTTAACTTATTGTATTATTTATTATGAAAAAAATAGTCAAATATAATTTTATTTAGGATGACGAATGGGGAATAATCCTGTCACACAAACAACGATAGTAATTGAAGCTTAGTATTAAGTTTAAATAAAATAATATTATTGTGACAATAAGGTAAACCCCAACGTTAAATCCCCAATTCTTAAATTACAGAATTGATTACTGCTATTTTTTATTTAATAATAACATTTTTAAAACTGAGTTTCATGAAGTAAGTAAAGAAGATATTATTGAGATAATAAGGAGGACAATTACTTACTGTTACAGAATCGATTATATCATAATTTATTTAATAATTATAGTTTCTGAAGCTCTTTTGCACTTCCCATTTCCTTATCTTAGTAATGTCAGTTTTTCCTATATAACCTAAATAAAAAAAAAACACTGTATTCAACCCAGATACAAATGTGTATATAGTCTGTCGTCATCATCATCAGCTCCTTACACTTCATTGCTGTATGGAGGTCTCTTACATAATGCGCCGCTCAGCCTAATCTTTAGCTCTTGGCATCCACCCGGGTTATCGGGAATCGGGCTCAAAGAGTAGGCGTAGTAACGGGTTTTTCGTTAGTAAGAGTTTGATACCTCACCCAAGACGGAAGAAGTCTTAAATTACTTCCTCCCCTCAAATGCCATTGTCCGCCAGGGCTACGTTTGTATATGAAATGCAAATATCATTATTACACGAATATACTTATTTATTTTTAATTCTTTACATAATTCGCACACACCAACAATATTATCAGACGAAGGCCAAACGAATTGAGTGATAACTTCAAACTGGCGTACATTAACCCAATTCAGTATACTTAGGTATACATAAAGTGAGTGAATCATCGGCCTCAATACAAATTGTGAATAAATTAATTAAATTCGACAAATAATGTATATGAATTGACATTGTAAGGACCTTAGCATGCATTGTAAGGAATGGTCTTGGACCAATAAGATAGCTTGAGTAAACATCCTGTGTCGCGAATAGATATCGACTTTCTTTATAATATTGAACCGATAAATCGGTAATTGGAATCGGAAATGCTTTATAGACATTATTTATTTAAGGAACCATCTCTTAAACCAGGTATTAAACAGAATCGTTTGCAACTAGGTAACATGTAGATATCACAAACAATATCATCAATATTAGCTTCTTCAAATCCACTGCTGGATATAAACCCCTTCCATGGTGCACCAAAGCACGCGGTTCCCTAGGCTTTTGGTGGCCAATTGATTTATTCATCCTAGAAATCAGTAATATCGGCGAATAACCTTTTGAAGGAATAAATCATCCAATGACTTTCTCTGCCTATGGTGAGGCGAGAGGCAGTATTCTCCTGCTCTTCGAGGCGAGGCTCGGACGCCCGCTATCCTGCTAGGAAGTCCGCAGTTCCGGGACGAATACTTGCCTAACATTTCTTCTTCGAATTCTTAATTTATTTGTTTCCTATTATTGAATCTCATACATTGCTTTCATACGTATCTATACAAATAAATACCAACTTAACATCGAAAGTCTAGACTCCCTAGATCTGTCTTAGAATAATAAAACGCTATTTTTCTCCGGTCTCAGACAAAGTGGCTCGGCGTCACCTTAACGAGTCCATTCACCTTTAGAAGGACCATAAAGGAAGAACTGTCTGAGTGTAGTTTTTATTTACAAAGTTTTCTCTTTGTAATGTCTTTGTTTGTCGTGTAGAAAGGGTTGCTTTACTTCACGCTCGTCTGATCAAAGGATAAAGGTTAAGAAACCTTTCAAGTCCTATAAAGTGGTTAAATAATATAATATAGACTGCACGGTTGGTGCGGTGGCTGGGCGACTGGCTGCCGCGCAAAGTGTAGCGGGTTTGTTCGTGCGATCCACAAATTGTTGTTTCGGGTCTGGTTGTCATGTGTATGTGAAAATGTATGTTTGTAAACACACTCACAATACAGGAGAAAATCCTAGTGTGAAGCAACGTTTAAAAAAAGAATCACTAAGTTCACCAGTAGCGCCAATAAACACAAAAAACGATCAGAATAGAATACATTATTCAAAATTCGAAAAAAGAAACAATTTTTTATTACGTGCCTGATATAAATTGGCAAATGAGGTTCAATTTATTAGCTAAAGTTTTGTTGACGGCCAGTCTGTTCGTGCAGCGAGCACAATGCAGACATAAGTCTCAATTATCGATTACTTATCTGTGACGGTCCTCAATATGTCATGTCTTCATTATCGGTGTGAACCGACCTTTAGGACTGGCACAAATTGCGCGCCGCAATTGTTTTGATTAGGTGTTGCTTGTTGTGCAAGGATATCGCGTTGTGTGTACCTATTTAGTAGGAGATTCTGTAAATTGTTATAAGTTAGAACATTGGGTAATAGTGTTTGGGGGACTCCTTTTAAGCAAAGTATGCCTGTGTTAGCCGACCGAGATAAGTGATGTAAGATTTGGGCATGTAGCAAAAAATTCAAACTCAGGATTATAAAGCTTAAAGCAATGAAAGAAACTACCAAGTACTAGAATTAAATACCAAAAAATAATTACCAATTATTCCTTTCAGAGGGAATCCCAAAAGAAAGAAAAAGTAACCATTAATGGGCCTTTAAAGTGGGCCTTTCCCTAAACTTAAAAAACTTAGGGAAAGGCCCCAAACACTCACAAAATACTTATAGTCCTTTAGTACCTAAGTACTTTGTCTACTTCTGAGAATAAACTTTACCTACATTACATCATGCTGGCCAGGACCACTGCACTTATGAAGAAACTGCAGGAAAAATGTTACAGACCATTGGCACTGGTATAATGAGTGCTTAAAATGATTCAGGTAATACTTACGTAATGACTATTTAAATTACGGTACTTGAAACAAAACCATCACTAAAATATTAATGAATGAATTAATTAAAATGTACTATACCGTATTCCGGAGCTGCAGACAACTTAAAAGGAACGGGGTGGTTTTAAGACAGTAAAAGTCTGACACTCCCTTCCCACCTTACCCAAGGCGGAAGAAGACGTCGGATTACTTCCCGCCCTCAAAAAAAAAAAAACCGTATGAATATATTATGTATGTATTATTAATACATACATACAATTATTAAAATTTAATTTGGGATCATGAATTAAATCTCAATTTGAGGTATTAAGGAAAATCTCTTTGAACAACAGGAAAATAAATTAATTAACTTACTTACTTACTTAATGTAAGCATAATCAGTATTTACGTCAATGAGACCAAATTTTAAAATTGCGTAAGAGAACTTAACAGGATAAACACCTTGTTATTTTACGGGGCAGCAAAAATACATCTGTACATTACAGACACCGAGTTGAAACAAAAAAAAAAATTAAATACATTTTTCAAAAGATTTATGTTTTAAATCCTATTACCTAGATGGTGCCGGTGGATGCCGATAGCCTTCAACCATTTGATCTGGCTTAGTGCGAGTTAGTTAAATCTTTAATGTAATCGAGTGTTTGGTCGATTTATTCGAGCCAGCAAATCAGAGCGCCAACGCGCTCTCGTTTAAATAGCGCGAAGGGAAGCTGTAAGCTGGGGTAGGCCTATTCAGCAATGGACGTCTTGTAATTGATATGACAATTAAAACAGTACATCCAAAAATGGGTATGTAGGACTACGCCTCTTTTGGAAAAAGGCTTGAGACATTATGCAATATTATTTTAACTGACTTTTTATTTAGAGAGCCCATATATGAAGAGATAGTATAACTTATCAATGTTTTAGCACTCAATCCGTTGTATGGACAGGTTTAGATTAGATTAGTTGTGTTATCTCTGATTAGGGGTATCGTGCAGGTCGACTATATTGGCTGATTGTGGACAATAGACTGGTCAGATAAAGTAACCTGTTGTGGACTAGGTCAAAATATTTATGTATTTTTTATTTCTACACAAGAAACAAATGTTTGTTCTTATTTTTACGGTCCTTACATTTATTTGAAATTGTGGCAAACGATATTGCTTATTTTTTTAGGTAGGTATATTTCTGTCACTAAATTGTCAATAATTGTTTCGAGATTATCAGTAGTTGTTGCACTTCAAGCTAAAGGACTTCACATAGGACTTCGTGCTCTTAAATGGGACATTTTGGTCAAAAGCTGACATAGTCATAGTAGACATATCTAAACAATAAGGAAATAGTATTATTAACTAATTAACCGTCAATCACTGAATACATACACAATCTAGAATTTCAATTCAAATTAAATAACTTAAGAACATAAACAATAGAAGACGCTAGACGGCGATAATGTGCAAGCGCCATTTTGTCTGATATAATTGTAATTGGCACATTCACTCGAGTGATGGCTACTGACGCAGTTGGTCCTAACCTGACGTCATGATACATGTTCTAACTAAGTATACGTACATTGTATTCCAATTATTCTTGGAAAGTAATGCTTTCCTTTTTTATTACGGGTTTCTTTTATGGGGATTTCCTTGACAAACTCTCTAGGGATTTTCCAAGAGTTTACTATAGTAGACAGCACAGAATACGGCACTAATAGAAAGGGCAGGCGGAATATAATAATTAGGCAATTAGTTTATAGTTTATTAGTTTTTAATGTGACTTTTCTGAGACACCACTGACAAACGGTGAAAGATAACATAGTGAGGAAACCTGGGCTTATAATTTCTGATTTATAAGTTTGTAATCGCCAACCCGCATTGAGCAACGGCGCGGGTAGAGGGTGGTGATTGAATTGGTGATTAATAAAAGTAAGGTCAACTTCTCCGTGATAGAAGAAGCTTTTAGTGAGCTGTACCAAAAATAAATTAAATTAAATTAACATCACGTCAAAAATGGATCACAACACATTACCTAACAACTTCATATTAACTCGTGATATTATAACAAGGCTTTCAAATAACGAGACGTGATTCGCACATTACCCGTTATACCCAATACTTGACAACTGTCAGATAAATGTGGAGTCACGAGAAAAAGTTGTCTAACCTCTAGATAAGTGAATTGTTTACTTTCCTCATCGTCATGTGATACGGATGCAGTTTTTGTACTGATGACGTTGGTTGAAAAGGTGGACTAGGACAGGTATGAAAATATTGTTTGTTTGTAGCACAAAATATAGCTTAAAACCTGTCTTTCAGAGTCTAATTTAATCAAAACTGAAAAACGACCAATTCTTCATTTCTCTGTAGTTTTTATTCCTGAGCAGGGAGAATGAGAGTAACAGTGTGGTGTTACGTAAATACATATTTTGTATGTACCTCTGTATGTATTTAAGTTTATTGGCTGCATTGAGATACTTATTTGTGTACTCACCACAAAAGATACCAAACGAACAGTTACACGTTACTGTTTGACGAAGAACTTGAGTAGTTTCAAGCCATGCTAGAGGCTCATATTCATGAGCGACATTCCGCGACTCACGACGCGGCGATTGTCGCGCTGCTACTGAGGACATATGATGAAAATGTTTCCTAACCATACGTCTTTCTTCAATAATAAATAAACATCAATTTCTAACAATAACTGTATTCAACTTAAATGCCATACTAATAAAACATACATAGCTACTTGCAACATCTTTTTACAAAGCAAAAACCTTCGAACACTCGTTAACCATGAACGGGGTAAATATTGGTAAATATAATAATGAATTACTATTACTTATCTCAAGCAGTTTGTAATGTTATTGTGGTTTCTCCAACGTATGGTCATTTCATTGTTTAGTATACAATGGGACGGTCCATAGACGAGGTCGTCATGTGGTCACCAATTGTGACAGGAAAAGTTTGAAGTTGACATTATAAGCAACCTTCTTTAGTTGCGACATTACCAATCTACACATTGAAATAATATATTTTTATTCAATTTTAAATAAGTACCTATATTGTAGAATAGAAGCAGATTAACAGAATCCAAAACGTATTGACGTTATTCAAGTTGCGTTTGTTATGTAATTTTCAGTTTTCCACCAGTAGTGTTATGAGTTTCCATGTATTAGATGGTGAGCATATTGTCAACGAGCATAATTCTAGACTTTGCACTATTACTGAGAAACCCCAATAACCCATTCTACCAGATTTTGAGACCGTACTTTTCGTCAGAACCTTTTTTATGACTAGGAAGTGTGGGATTTTTACAGAAGCAGCTAAAGATGGTACAATATCTAGGTTTAACCAATTCCTCCACTTGCTCTATACTCCGTGCGCACACAAGTACATAATACAGTACCAACTAAACATCTTAACATGCCTGTCGTAATATCATTACATTGTTGAATTGTTGCATTGCTTTGTAACATGCGCGTAATTACTGCGTCCATTCTATTGTCTACATAATCTCTGCTCACAGGTTTTTAATCCAATTTCGCAATCGACTTTAATAAGAAGTACAATAGGTTGTAATCGGTTTGTCTAATAAAGATTGTAGGATAAGTTTTAGTAGATAAACTAAAGTAGCTAAGTAAATACATTACTAACTAAAGCAAAAATTATAAACTGTTCTATTTCAAGAGGACTGTGCTATTTTTCTTCTTAGCCACCTCACTCTCAGCACAGAAAAATAGTTGGGTAAATTAAAGAGACAAAAGGAATTCTCGTACGTAGGTATTTGGTTTTCCATTTTTAAAATCGAATTAGTTTTGTTGCAATGTGTTTGACGTTTGTAAATCGTCATAAAATTTTAGGGGCTTATGAACAAAATGACGAGTAATCGAGTAAATATGAGATGTCGTCGTAAGTCGCATCAGTCTTTCGTCAACATCAACTAACTCTAGTTACAAACTTCGGACCCAGTTTTTGTACAATACCACTCGTATAATTTCAAGAATCATCTTCTTAGTAAAAAGTTCAATCTACTGACATTACGTACTTAAATGACGAATCGTTTCTTACGTTTGATGACATGGTCACAAAAACGTAAAACACATATCATTAGACGAACCAATTTGGATTTGAAATCAAGAGGTTGGATACTTATGGGTTTGTACCCTTAGTATGAGTTTGCTTTACGTTTAAAGTAATCGAAACGAGAGCGCATTCGGCGCTCTGATTGGCCGGCTCGAATAAGCCAACAAATCAGAGCGCCGAACGCGCTGAGTGTCGAGAGCAAACTCGTACTAAGGGTACTATATGGTGTTGGGGAACTATACACATGTCCTAATTCGAGTGACGACAGTGTCGACTCATCAGAGTATTTTTGGCAGAAAATGTTTTCAGCCAAAAGACGTCCATTGCTGAACAGTCGCCTCTCCAATGACTTCCCGTGCGGGACTCACATGATGTTATCAGTCTACCTAGCAGAAAGCTCACTAACCTAGTCCGACTAAAACACAAATAATGCTACTATACAAATATATTATAGGTATAATAAATAAGGTGATCTGTCGTGAAGTCGGTTTTTAGTATGTTGGTTATTAAAAATCTTAAATTCATAGTATTTTAGCAGGCAAGACCTACATTTAAAAGTCCTTTCTACTAAATACGAATCAATGTAAACGCACCCTTACACAGTACATTGAACTTCAGAATTTTATAATTGACAATCAGAGCCAGATAGAGTGAATTATTTGCTATTATGAACCTAATTCCAGTGTATTTAAGTGTCAAGTAAATTGCTCTTATTATTGAAATTACTTCCTTTTAATAATTGTTAGTAATACTACAGTGGTTTATTGATATAATTGCTACTACTTTGAAGGGAAATCGTGTGATTTTATCCAATGGATTATACAATAAGACTTAGTTTAATATACAAAAATGTTTCATGAGCACTACTGGTTTTTGTACACGTCATATTTGAATGTATAATTGAGAATACATGTTCAAAGCAGTCTTTCAATCTATCTCAGTGCCAAAACTCATCCAATTACAAAATAGGATCAACAGTTTATGAGTCTAAAACATAAGAAATATCTTATTTTAACCTTATAATATTCTTAATTCAACAATTACAATGTATCCGAGGAAAATTTAAAGAAATGAAAGTTCCACAAACAGACCTGTTAATAGAAAACCAGAAATGAAATATTGTTATTCAAAATAATACCTTATTACATGTACCAAATGGATTAGTTTCGATACCAGCAAACTATTGAATACCAATACCACCCATACCGGCCATGGCAACGCTGATACCATCACATACAAAAATAACTATTTACCTTCTTTTGTTTTTCAAATTTTCACGAATCCATTCCAAATCTAAATAGTTGTACTACGGTTTTTAGTTACGGTAGGTACTAAGTACTCAATGACAATGTATCTTTATTTGCTAGGCCATAAAGGCGATTTTAGTAAAGCAAAGGTCGGATGATCATGAACGGTTGAGTTGACAAGCGAATGTTGGAAGCGCAAATCGAATTCTGCTGATTGTTTCAGTAAAGTGCAATGTCATGAAGGGTCTGATGACCTTTTATACAGGGGCCTGAATTTTTGCAAACAGCTAAAGTTTTTCCTTGATAGCCAAATTGTTCTTGGAAATTACTACGAACTACGATTAGAAGATGTTTCTTTATTTTCTTTGGACATTCCTGTGTGCATATATGTGATTTTTTTTTAATTGTACAAACATACATTTCACATGCACATGAGACCAGACCCATAACAACAATTTGTGGAGTTCCGTGCGAAACAACTCTTTGTGAACCCACTATACGTTGTGCGGCAGGCGGTTATCCAGCCACCGCACCAACCGTGAAGTCAAATACAGTTTGAATATTTTTTTGTTTCATACTATTTAGAACGATAATTTTCTATATTGGAGTATAGATATTTTACTTTTGATTTTTTAGTTCAAAAGATACATTTTGGTGAAAATCAAAAGTAATGACTAATAAAATAAAGAAACGTATGCACTATAATGTTTACCTACGTAAGTTCAAACCATGTTATACAATTACGTAGTTCTTTATTTCCGCGAACGAATTTTTTCATTGACCTCATCATTAGTCGGTTACTTATTAGGAACTGTAACGAGTCATAATATTTGCAATTGCGCAAAAATGTCAAAGGGTTTCCTACAATTACTCATTACCTGGCTTTGCAAAATAAATCAATTAAGAAATTAAATATGATCTTTCTTGATGTAACATATTTTTCGAAAGTTATACACGAAACAGTACATAGCCTTATACAGAATTGCCTTATATATTTACAGAAAGATTGCGAACATATATTCAACCAAAGTTTATATAAAACCGTACTATGTATAACTAATTTCAAAAATACATAACAAAGAAAAAAATTAAATAACCATTCGACTATCGCTAAGAATGTTTAAATTCTTCTTTTCATCTGATGTCTGTCTTTCAAAATTCATTAATATATTTTCAACTTTACATGTAAGTGATAAGATTGAAAGTGTATTAAAGGACAGATCAGGGCAGCTTGATGTACTGGTGTCACTAGCAGCACTACAGCGGCATTTCTGTGAAGATTATGAGCAAGATGGATGCGGCATTTTTGACAAACGGCCGTGACCTTCGGGATATGATCGATCGATCTCCTTGTATCGATGTCGGATCTCTATCTAAAGGATGTCTTTGAATTCGGAGCTCGATGTAATAACACTATTTTTGGTTGTGATAAATGGGTAGTAATTGAATGTGTTTTTTTGCGTGAAGATATTTTTTTGTGTATGGGTATTACAAGTACGTTGCCAACCTTTTCGGGGTGAGAAATTTAAAAAAGATTGTCAGGGTTAGGAATTTAAAAGGGTTGTTGGGGAATCGGAGATTGGGAAGATTGGGTAATTGGGATATCTTTGAGACTTATCCCACATATTTAGTCACCACCCCTTCTTTTTCCATGGGTGTAGTAAGAGATGAATGCCAAACGAGGAGATTATGCTAAACCTAAGAGAGTTTTGCTGGACTATGGGTCTATATGAGAATGTAGACCCGCAGTGGACCTGTCTGTTCAAGGGCCATTAATATCTAACAAACACAGTAGGCTTTAAGTTGCCATGCTTAAAACCACATCAGAACTTTTTTGTGGAATAATTTATCGCTCATTATTATCATATATTTTTTTGTTAAATAAAAACTACGCGCAATATGATACTAATACCGCCTATTATTTAGTTTTTGTGGACTAAAACGTGAGTTGGCGTAATTCTCCTGTAATATACCTCTATTATTACTTTATTGTTATCTGTTTACTGTTTCTTGGTTGACTGGTCACCAAGAACATAGAATACCGTAAAACGCGGTGAATAAAAATCAATGGGTAAATAGATACAGAAACAGTGTGAATAAATGTTGGGAATAGGTCCTAATATCTATTCACCCCGTTTTACTGTAATTTGTATTTGTTCCATTTTCAAATTGGCATTTTTTTTAATACGCGTTAAACGCAAAAAAATCATCGTAAGCGATCAATGCCTCTTTCGGACACTCGCAATACTAGAGTAGGTGCATTTAGATTGTCACCATTATGGAGTCAATCAAAAGATGTTAGTCGCACAATCTAAAATAGCATTACATTAGCAAAAAAAAAAATTAACAGTCTTTAACTAACATTCAGTCCAGTTATTTCAATGATCAAAATACCAACACATTCCTTAATAAGGTCAAAGGACCGTAGCGTCGACCCCTCTTGATTAGTTGTGTTTACTTCCAAAGCTATGCACTGAGATAGTAACTTAATATCATGTCACTTTCTGCCTATCACTTACTTGAGTAAACACATTAGTCATTGGCTCACACCACAAGTAACACAATGCGGGTAAACCAAAGTCTTGTGGTCACATATCTGCTACATAGTCAAGTATTGAAATGTCTGTAATAAAATAAGGCCTTTTTAGAGAACAGAGAGTAAAATTGCCTAGGAAAAGGAGAATCCTCTGACCAGGCAAGGTAATCGTGTTTGGCGGGCTTTGGGATTTTCTATCCATGTTTATTCGCATGTAAACTTCGTTGATTTATTCTTCGATCATTTTTTGTGTGACTTTTGTCATCTGTCACTTGTAATGTCATGTGTCACACTATTAGAGAAACAGCAAGGCGTGATCAATTCTAATTTTTATCCCAATCTTCTAAGAATATCGGGATTTAAAGTAACCTATGTTCCTACGTGAAAGATAAGCTTTCCAACAACGATAAAAGAAATGGTCCAGCTGTTTTGGCTCTTCAACGGATACAAGCAATCAAATCTTTCCTATTTAATACCTAATTTTATATTCATTCAGTTACATTAGTAGGCAACTAAAGTTACGTAAACATCATTCAATATTACTATGAATATTAGGAAACAAATAATATTTTTTATTCGATTTTATGATAACTATGATTTATAATTCAATCAATATTTTGATTCGATCGTAATTTAAATTCATTTTCTGATCGCGTAACAATATAAATATTGTGTAATTTTTTTAAAGTTGGAATGTCCGCAATTTTTTATACGCGTTGTTTTTGTTGTCTGTGGTTACTTACGCATTTTTATTACTAGTAGGTAAAATAGGTAGAAAAATACTTTTCTTAATTTACCTACATAATATTCTATGTAAGTACTAAGTGAAGTCGGTATATTTCTTTTTTAAAGTCATGAGATATGAAAATGCTGTTAAGTGTAGTGGGGCATTTTGTTTGTCTTAATTTAAAATACATTTATGGATCCATATAGGTAATTTAATAAAATAAACGTTGACTTTTCATGACCAATAGACCAACCAATTAGAGAGCCAAATGGGCTCTCGTTTCGATTACATTAAACGTAAAGCAAACTTGTACGAAGGGTACAGGTAAGTTTTCTTCAAACTCTTACGCATGTAATTACTCGTAGAAAGCACTTACTCCACATTAGTCACCTGCTCTATTTACATTTGTACTACTTATGCTGGAGGGAAGATAGCCGCGGGAAAACAGTCACTAACACTATGCAGGGAAGGGTCAAAGTCCCACTTTTCATGAAATTAAATATTTCTTCATTGTTAACGTTCAGACGTTAGTTCGTCAAGTTACTTCAAGGTGCTTATTTTTAATATATCTTCAACACTGACTGAAAAAATGTACCACTCAAGAGTAATTTTGAGGCATTAATTACCGTACTCTTTCCTCTTTAGGATGCTGCAAGCGAAAAACTTCACTTAGTAAACTTGTAAACTTAGTTAACTTTTTGCTATACTCAATCATCTTTCTACTTACGTTCTAAAGCCATATAATAAACCTTCTGGACCTATCTCCATAATGTCATCACTGTCATCTGATTGGCCAATGGGAACCAGTTGTGGACGTTGTGGTACCACAATTACATGCGCTCGCGCAGGTGCGGCGCCGCGCCGTCTACTCGATGGACGGGTTGATGCAATTTTACTTTTATTTATGTAAATCAGCTGTTTGCGGTTTTTAATGTATTCTTCGTTGATTTTTGCATAATACGCTTCATTCTGATTACTGATGCTTGAGTAATGATGGTTTTGGTTATGTCATAGCAGGCTTTTTTATAATATTAGGCACATGTAATTAATGTTTAATTCAACAGGAAATTAATTTTTATATTTATAGATACTTTTTCTTTCTCATTACTATTTGGTAAAGATGACGATTACATACAAGAATTTGGAATGCCTTCCAATACCTACTGCGCATTTTGAGTAGGTACATAATATGTACTTATAACCAAACAAATATCTTCACAGTTTCAATAAAAGGTACATACTATACGTGCATATTATACCCAAATGAAGGTAAAGAATCAATTTAAATAATACATGCGTGAATGTTTCAATGTCTATTGAAAGCCTACGCCGTGTCAGTGCGTGAAGGATAATATGAAGATCCTACTCAATTATACCGGCAGTGTTGCCACATTCATACAAGAGCAACAATAGGCAATTATTTAAAATGGTGGACCTGACAATCGATGCGTAGGCTGGAAGTGATGATTCTGCTTTACGTGTACTATGCAGATCTGTACCTTATGTTTGAGTATGATATGCCAGATATAAGGTAAAATTATTTTTAGGGTTGTTGTATTGCTAGGCGGTCATATCTGTCTGTCATGAAACTTTTAATCGATTATGTATGGCAAATCAACCTAGCAAAGACTAAACTAAGTAATATATAATAATCAGATTTCTACTGGGACAACTTACCACTAATCGCATTCAGCTATCACCTGTTTCTGCAATTAACTTCATCGAAATCAGTTCGGTTAGGCCATTAATCGCCTTTAATCATCATAAGAGTTCCACAACTTACCCATTAGTAAATACTATTTACAACATTAAATAAATAACTACGGAAAATACCTAACCTGCTGAACTAGGATCAATAATTCCATAGACAGGAACTTTCCTGTTATTGCTTCCTATCCAATTAACTAGTCCGAAGTACCAGGGGAGCACAACAAGCGAGCGTGTATCAGATTTATTCCTCTCCATTGCGTAAGTTTCCATTCCGTTCATAGGCAGCTGCTAAAAGGAATTGAGTAACGAATGCAAATTCTATTCTAATGTCAATAGAGATTCTATCGTTTAGTCTTAAATCTACACGTGTTGTATCGTCGAAGGGGTGTGGCTTATCTGGGTTTATGCTATGTTACGTTGTTTCAATTTAAAATGATAGGACATCAAATCCGTTTATTAATTTTGTGTTTTATGTTTGACCTAGGTGGCAAGAATACTTAATGACATTTTGCTTAATCTGGTAATCGGAACTATGCGTATTTTTTTTTTTTATATAAAATCAATTTTGGGCTAGTACAATTTTGGTACCTAATGAAAATACAAATTCAAATTTAATTTCCGTTCGTTCTAAATGGCACGTGTCTCTTAACCTAGACCGAGTTAACCTAATAGTCACTACTAGATCATTGAACCAATTAAAAGGAACACATTACAAAAGCTATTTGTAACGCTTTCACTACAAAACTGCTGGTCTGATTTTGATAAAACGCACCCTGAGGCATGATACCGCTGACCTTCAATATTCAGGTTCTTTAGGACTAATTAAAATTCTTGCAGAGATACCTCAATATGAACCTGAGTATTATAACTGTTGGCAGCAGTCGTTGCCTTACTTTTCGACCTACTAAATGCTTGAACTCATTCCTGTGTTGAAGGTTGAATAAAGAATTCGAATACTGGGTTCAGGGAAAGTATTCATTGGGTTTTATTGCGATTTTATCAGTACCGGGAGCTTGCAATCTGAAACTGTAGCTGGTGTATGTGAATAGGTTTTGCCCGCTGATATATGGGACTTATTTTACTAAATTAACTCAAAATCACGGTTTACTCGCGTAGGTATGGATGTATTAATGGAGAAAAGCTCTACTAGTTTTGACTCTTCATCATGAGCAGCGTACGCAGACGCGGTGACGCAGTCTGCTGTTTCGTAAGTAAACCGTGATTTTTAATTAATTTAGTATGTCTCACGATAGTTATTATAAAAAACGAAAACGTATGTTACTGGTGAAAATTTGAGATGATAATAATGTAACGTTGTGTTTTATCATTGTAGTCTAAATGATAATAAGTTGTTATGGATAATTTTAAAAAAACTCAAAAAAGTGGTTAGCCTTGAAATTGCATTTCACGAGGCAATTAATTAGCCTGCTTAACACCGAGCAATAAAATTCATAACACTATACATACTACTCATAATGTACTCATTCCTTATCTGAAACAATAAAACAGACAGATATTAATATAACATCGAGGAATGCGAGTTCATTGACCGCACACATGTCTGATCGATTTAATTGCCAATCAATAATCGAGTATCGAGTCTAAGCGACAATGATACTAATAATCGATGGGAGATGCCATCTTGTTATTGGCAATGAGTGGTAAGAATGCTTTAAATAGTTTAGGTGTAGATGTAGAATTAGATTTTGATATGTTAAATTGTTTTATGGTTGAATTAATTAGTTAAGTTATGCAGATCATTTCAGATTAGGCTGTTAAATCTTTTGTCTTTCAGCCAATGGTCTACTCTACTAACATGTTTTTTTAAACGTTGCCCCACACTATGATTTTCTCCTGTGTCGTGGGTGTATTTACAAACATACAATTTCACATACACATGACACCCAGACCCGAAACAACAATGTGTGGATCACACAAAGAGATGCTCCGTGCGGGAATCGAACCCGGTACACATTGCATGGCAGCCAGTTGCCCAGCTAATTAATTTTGGTCCAAAGTAGTCCAAATTGCGAATACTTCAGGACTGTAGAGGATGTGCATCACCTGTTGGTTGAATGTGTCCGCAATAAGAGAGAAAGAGATACCTTGTTGGCTGAACTAAAAATCAATAAGCTAGATTTGGGATCATTTCAAAGTATCTCATCAATAGAATAGAATAGAATAGAATAAACATTTATTTCAGACAAAAGCCCATATATTGTTAGTAACATATAAAATCCTTATAAAACTATTGTTAGTACATACACAGATAAACACAAATAACAAAGAAACACCACACAATAGCACCGTCCTATGCCAGGCCCTGGACGCGACCACCCTCTGTGTGCAGTCGCATCCAGTGCCGCCACATTGACGAGTCCCAGCGGTCCACGAACACGCCCAGAATGCATGCAGTGAAGATGCTATCAAAATTTACAAAGCCTTAGCTTACAAGGTGTCTTAGTACGGTTAAGACTACATGTATCTTTATGGGGCTAGCATTGTTATTTAATAATCATAAGCCTCTAAATAAATAAAGATATAAAAAATATTGGTCCAAAGTATATCAGGGCTTTAAAATGCTTTTTGACGTTAAACATTTTAACAGCCACCTGCCTAAAGAAGACAACGCCATTCATTGAAAACTTAATAGTTTGCTTTCAGCTTTAGACTAAAAAATTCATATAGAATGTTCAAAAGCTCTTTCAGCAAGTCTTAATACTTTCACTTTTGCTATATTAGTTTAGTTTTTGGAGAGATTATGAACTTTCTTTACCTTATTCTTTTAAATTAACTGTAAAACTGTAAATCTTAGATTATACCTAAGTGATTACCTCTGTCAATCAGAGAAGCAACTCCAGAGGCCGTATCAAGGAAAAAGTATCTATAGAAAGTATGCTACGTGTCATTTATGTACCAAATAATGGAAAGAGGAAAATCAAACCATTCATCCATGCATCAACAGCCTGTAAAGCCACTGCTGACCAAAGGCTTCCTCTCGCACGGAGAAGTTGAGCATTAATCACCACGCTTGCTAAATGCAGGTTGGCGATTTCAAACTTATATTTCGAAATTAGAGGCTAGGTTTCCTCAGGATAGTTTCCTTCACCGTTTGTGTGTCTAAATAATCTTAGAAAGTACGTATAACTCGGAAAAAGTCACATTGGTATTTGCCGTTGGTAGGTTTCGAAACCCTCATGCATGAGAAGCGGGCGTCTTAAACGACCGAGCCACCACAAAAAGGCCATTATCAGTTCTAAATTCAAATACCTACAAATACCAGTACAAAATCACAAAGAGAAACAATTGCCGATCATTGTCCTAAATGCCAATAGGTATGTACAATAGATACCCAATCATTGATTCCGGTACTCCGCCCACCAGGACCTGCATTTCGATGATATCGATGCACTGACCTTCCGTCCAATAAGGAGACGCGCTGAAGATGGGCACGGTGGGCGAATGTTTTAGTACATTGAGTCATGTCAAGGCTTGTTCAGTATGGCTGTTTAGATGTAATGATAAATGGCTTCATTTGTTTGGTAGATGTCTGTGTTGTCTGGTAGATTATGGTCTGTTATGGGATTATTTTTCTAAATTAGGGGGAAATACGCAAAGGTGATAGTAGAACAAAAATAATTTTGGCAATGTTCTTGACAAAATTTTTATCAGGGTTTTCAGGGTCGATAAATTACTGTAATTTCTAAATTAAATATACGGAACTCAACACAAAGTCAAATCAGTCACCTTCTTTTAAAAAAAAAGAGAATTTAGATTATTATTTGTAAGGCCATTTTATCAATTTAAATAATGTCTATATGCAGACTTCACTTCATTGTTCAGCATCGTATCAAGTAAATATATGTAATTTTCCTCTTAGGCTAATATAAAATAATTACAGAGATGTATCAATGCAATTAACTATAACACTAAGTGAAACTGATTCACGCAATGCAGTTAAAACGTAAATGGAATGCAGAACAATTGCGAGTACTTACCTACATGGTAACAGTTAACTGAATTACTGAACAGTAACTGCTGTTAGTTAACTTGAATTCCTTGCATATTGCACACAACATTATCCTAAAACTGTCAGTTAGTGCTGAAACGAATAAATTTTGTATCAAGTACAGTTGCGTTCGAAAATATTATTGACTGATTTACTTGAGTTATTATAACTTTACCTGCTTGAAATATTATGGAAATCATTTTGTTAGTAAGTATCAGCATACATTTAGCACTTCGCACTGTTTTTCTCTGTATCCTCGGCTTCACCTCGTTATACCTCCTTTTTTATTAACTTATTCCCTTCTTCTCCTGATGGTCACAAAAACCTGACCAAAGCCTCTTCTCGCACAGAGAAGGTTTGAGCATTAACCACTTGCTCAATGCGGATTGGCTAAATAATGTGTGCTTCTATCAATACGTGTTCTTCTATCTATACTTTAGCATTATTACTATAACCTTAATTGCCACATTGGCCTGCCAAATCGAAACATATTTATATAAATCTTTATCTATAAAATTGCACAGCCACATCAACCTCCAAAATCGACACATATTCAATTATTCATCCAAACCTCAATGCCAAAAATCCATTAAAACAATTGATATAAAGAACCCATCAATTACCGACAGGCCGGAAATCCGCAAAATTCGCAAACCTAGGCAAAAACCTTCATTTACTTAAACCAATGGATAGGAAATCAATTAATCTCTTATAGAACTATAGCCTTTTGTTTCTGATCGTACACATTGAGTAACCATTTTATTAAGATCCCAATTTGTATCATATTCCCGCACATTTGACGGTCAGTTTATACTGGTTGTTGTGTATACAAAGCTAATGAAACACTGAATTTAGCCTCGTCATGTAAACAAGTGAGTTCAATTAATAGCTGCAATTACTTAGATTGGTTTGATGCAGTTTTTATCAGTGTGGGTTGGATTTACTGAGTCTTTAATTAATGGTGGATAAGGACACGATACTTACTTGCGTCCAACGCACCCTGCACAGTCAGTGTCTACTGCCATTCTTTGTTTTTTATCAGTGGTACTCAGTAAAGCTTTAGTAAAAAGTAAATCAGAAGTGTTCTAATGTAAAGAAGTAACCGAAGGAATATCATTTAATAACTTCTCCCGCCTTGGACGAGGCGAGAGGGAGTGTCAGACTCTTATTGATTAAAAACCACGCCGTTCCTACTTCTGCTTTTCGAGCCGGTAACCCGCTAGTTCACAACTCCGGGTCAGAACCTTTAAGCTATTATGGAGTATTATGAGGTTATTTATCTAAGGTGTATGAAGATCCTTTTTTCAGATTTAGGCCATGAAGTAAGAAGGTTACAATATTTCTATTCAAATTTTCTCTCCTTTTCCTTCCATACTGACACTTTCCTACACAACAACAAATCCACAGTCTAAGACAGTATATTTACGCCACTTCGAATGTGGTACCAATTGAGTTTCCGATACTAATCACAAGTCGTACATTAAGCTGCGCGTGCGTCGCTGCCGTGGGAACGATCCTCACGTGTACAAATTGTACAAGGTTGTGAAGGCTGGATCAAATCAATTGTTAACACAAAGGTACTGCTTTTAATGTACTTCGTCTATGGTGGTCAATATTATCCAAAACATATTGATTACTGTCTGTATATTATCACAACTTTTCTTCATGGTATCCATAATACACCAGAGATTCTTATGGGACTTAAAACTCTTTGCCAGACTCTAATTTATGGATAAAAAATTAACAGAACTGAAAATTTGATAAAATAGCCTCTACAATGCCAAATTTATTCCGTATTAAAAAGTGTTTTAATCTATAGAATATTCAGTCATATAAACTGTTAATTTACTTACGATATAATTTACTCGCCAACTTACCGAATCTACCACTTCTGACCATCGTAAGAACAACTCGAATATAACTAACAGTAGTAGAAGGTAGTACCTTCATATGTGCGTTGATGTCGATGTCGTGAGAACGCACCACACGTGCACAAGGTTGCGTGAATCAAATCAATTGTTTACCACAGCTCCAGTGGTGCTAGTACCATGGTACTTACCTCGTAATGTGTAATTTGTCCATCAGTTTCCACTTCAAACACATCTCAAATAGCCTTTCGTCTTGTTTTACTTCCTGTTGTATGAGCGTTGTTGGAATTGTTGCAAGGAGGGCTGCTAGTAGTACCTAATACAGATTACTATTTTTTTTTTCGATACTTAATAATTTGGCGTTTAGCTGCCATCTCGTCTGGTGGTAAGCGATTATATGGCCGACGATGGAGCACCTATGAGCAACCTGTTCACTCGGATTTCTGATTTCGATATTCTGTAGTGGCTGGGTCTAAGGGTGTACCATTATTTACCAGATTCTAGTTTAGATATGAATATGTGTAGGTATATGAAATTATGCGTTTCTAAACGCACCCCACCGCACGTTTACGATTCAGGAGACAATTCTACTGTGGACGGACGATTTCTATTCAAACCTTCTTTCAAGATTTTTTTTAAGGAATCTTACAATTGTGGAAATATGTTTATCTCCTTCAGATAATAATAATGTTAACCAGTGAATACGTGCCGATACTACTGATAGTACCTACATTACCTTGGTCAAAATAGCGGTTAACTAAACTTTATGGGCAAACAGCAATAAAAGTAACTTACTATGTATTTTGTTTACGTAACGACAACAATTTAACTTGTAAGGCAACAATAGAGCGACCATTAACTAGTTTAACGGCTATTTAAATAAAATGTAATAACTGTTTTGTTTGTATAATCGTTTATTTTTATCATTATTTTATGCTATATATGCTGTTTGTTAGTTTTTACAACACTATTTTGGGAATAAAATAAAATTTAACAACGCTTCCGTTTAAATCTTACATTGTTTGGGTTTTATTTGTGATATGCGCACGCGCAAGTTTGTGGTTGCGTTTGTTTGTTGGTAAATAGAGTTGTAGTTTGATTAAGTGATAGATTTGTGGAGAGAAAAAAGAGATGCAAAAGTAAATGTATGATAATTATCTTATTTTTTTCAGTACTGGAGAACATCTATCAGAATTATCGTAGCTAGTAGCTATCATAGCGTTGGACAGTTTTCATTCGATAAATTGTACGCGTTTCCTAAATCCTAGCAAAATTGTTTTCACTAAAGTAAAAGATCGTCAATTGTTGCATCTTTTTTTTTTCATTTGTTAGCTTTACCATGCATATCAGACGTATGATTAAGGAAATATTAAAAAATATATATTTGTCACGTCTGTATCTATATAAAAAAGATGATAATTTTGCTATTTGTCACGGCCAAGTGACACCAGAGCTGTGTTAGTACAAGGTTGGCGTAACGAGAGACTTAACATATATTATGTTATGTTATATGTTGTATTATGTTACTGGCGTATATTGTTATTGTGTAATAGACACAAAATAAATATAGGTACAAAGAGCTTTAAACATAGGACTCTTATTTATAATGCCTAAAACTGCATCAGTGTCTCTGCCATTGATAAATGCAAGAGTCGTGTGTTCAATTGAGGTAAGCGCGCGTAGTATGTTCCGAAGTAGACTAGAAATACTGATTAATGTTTATGATTTTTTTAAGGTACCAGTTGTTGGGCCACATGAGGTATCAGCGGAAAAGGTGTAGCACGGACACTACTAGTTTCTATGTATTCCTATGACTTTAACTCCGTTGTTAGAGACGTCACAGGCGACGTGTCGCCGAGCAGCAAACGCTAATTTCGCCCGATCGCGGACCAGATAGCTGTTATAGTTCAAAATCATGACTGCAGTGCCAAACCGTAGCGACTTGTCGTGGCGACACGAATCAACAACATGTCGTTTGTTGTCACCTCATATCGCCCGCTTGCAACTTGTACTATTAGGTTACGATATAGATATCATAATCTTATAACCCGTGTTCATATCGTTCAATCGACTTACGGAACAAAAAGAAACAAAACATTTTATTAATTATTCAAAAAGCACGTGACGATACAAAACGTTTTCATAATTACATGTAAACAAACATGTTTTTCACATGGGAAATGTGATTACGAGTAGGTATTGTTGTTGTTCATACACGGAAGATCACGCAACAGTTTCCGTTGACAGATAATATTAAACACAACTTCAGTGTAAACAACACTGTTTCTGTATAAAAACGTTGTTTCAGTTATTATTTTAAAATGTTTAAAAACAATTAATCATATGGAAACAATTTCAATAAGGAAATTGTTAATAATGTGCCAGTTTCACAACATATGGTCCCTCGTGATTATGCAATGTGCAATTTGGGATAAAGGAACAACTTCCAAACTGCGTGTGGCTCGTGACTTGTATAGAAAATCCTGCTCCCCGCTGATTTTACTTCTCAATGGACAGTCAGACACATCCTGCTTTCATTCATTCACTTAAACAATACTCTAAAAATCTTGGGTGTCACTTTTGACGCGTAAAAACTACAAAAGAAAGTGCAAACTATTGTCTATGGCACATGTCAAAAACACGAAGAAAAAAAAATGGCGGCGCCAAACGTGAAAGGCGTCTTGTGCAAGTGTATAAATATTTCTTCTTTTTTCGTCCATCCGTCAGTTAGGCTGAACATTATCGTGTTTCAGTCCATTTAAAACAAAAGGGTTTTTTATCTGTGAGTTGGCGCCAGTCGGAGTCTCTGACATATTTGTCGGTGAATTATCACTGCGCCGGAGGCCAATACAGTTTCCGTTGCTACTGGGATTTTGTGAATTGAATGCGCAAATAATGTTTCATTATTACTTATTACACAAGTTTGTTTATTGTGCTTTTAGCCCCTACTTACTATTTACTTAAATATAAGGGCCAAATGAGTTCTATTGAACTTAAATAAGATTATACCTCTGTTTACAATAGTAAACAAAAAAGCAAAAAAACGTCAGCGTGGCCTTTATTTACTTTGCGAAGTTGAAATTACCATTTAAACATTTTACTAACAAAGACATTTTATTTACCTAAGCATTGATTAACTGTAAGTTTATTTTTTCAGAACCTATTTTGAGTTACAAAATAATTAGTGCTTATCAATGATTCGCTAATTATTTACCCACTAATAGCTTCGTAATGAGGTGTTGTCAAAAGCAGATTCATTCGAATTGATTGACTCATTAGTGATGTATCGAGCATTTTATTGGAAATCGATAAAAACCTTCACGGTACAAGTACAAAAGTTCATTGACGGAGCGTCCTTCTGACGGGGCGGGTCATTCAAAGGAAATATTAACGAAGTATAAAATGAGTTTTCGTTTCGATTGTCCTTTTTTTAAACTAATGAGGATTGTTGGGGATTATTGGTTACCTTTTGTATGGTACTTGTATTCACTTACACCTCGAGTTTTTTTTATGTCAGGTATACGTTAAATTAGGAGGGGAAATCTTTTGTTAGAGTTAGAAATAGACGCTCATGATAAAATGTATAGTCTAATAACTTAAGAAATTACTGTCAATGATTAAGTCACTCTAGACAAGACTAAAGACATAAGTATGGATGTAATAATTAAAAATTAAGCATGCAATTATCCGTGCTAAATATGGCGTTAAGCAGGCACCTACACAAATAAAATTAACAACGGAAATCATTGTTATCAACATCCGTCAATTAAATAACAAATTATGGATTTCAATCGCCAGATAAATTTAAATTTAACGACACATTCTTTCCTTTTATTTTGCACAGCTGCTTTTTTTGGGGGCAACACTAAAGCCTAATCTGTTTAGCGGGTGGCAACATTTTATTACATTTTAACGTCAGTCCTTAAATTTTAAGTCATAAAACTTTTAATGGCTCTCTGCATGATGTTTATGACTTACAATATTTTATCCTATTATAATGATAATGCTGTGGACATAATTTATTTACCGGAGAATAAAAGTTAACTTGATTATGTTATGTAATCAAATTTTAACGGTCGGAACAGGACGAGATGAATGACAATAGTATAATACAAATCGCTTATTTTGTATTATAATTTATTCCAGACGATACGGGCGATGAATGGGAATATGTTTATAGCTCATGAAGTTATTTTTGAATGAGACATTAGGTATTTATGCATGACTAGCTTCTGCCCGCGACTCCGTCCGCGCGGATGTCGGTCTTCGCGTGGAAGTTTTATTTCTCCATTTTGAGTAACTCTGACAATGACATCTTATAAATATCTATTGGACCCAAATACGGCGAGGCCCATAATAATTAAGAAGATCCCTCTATTGAGCTACTGCTGTTGAGCAGAATAAAACTGAAAATAAAGATTTTTTTCTACGTATTTTTCCAGGATAAAAAGTAACCTATTTTATGTCCAGGATAATAAGATATAATTATACCAAGTTTCATCGAAATCAAACCGTTAGTTTTCACGTGATGCCTGAACATATATAGACAGACAGACAAAAAAATAATAATCACATATTTGGGTTTGGTATCGATCCAGTAACACCCTGCTATTTATTTTTTCTATATTTTCAATGAACAGAATTGACCCTTCTACAGATTTATTATAGCCCGCGACTTCGTTCGCGTGGAATAGTGACTTCCGGCAAATTTTTGGTTTTAACCACATAGTTCCCGATTTCGCGGGATCTCTTCAAAAATGAGATGTGGAAGATATTCTAGGGAACTCCTCAAAAATCAACATAATGAGCTCTGCGTTTGAATTTAATAGATGTATACTCACTTTGGGCATTGAAAAAATAGTTTAAAAACGGACTTAAACTAAAGAAATATTATAATCTTTCCGAACTTAAGATGAAAACTAACTTAAAACTAAAGAATTAAAGAAAGCTACGAATTACGAATTTATAACAATTAAAAAAGAAATTATATTACAACCTATCCTCAATGCTATAATAACCAAGCTTAAACTAAATAATTTAAAAGAAACGACTTAAATCTAATTAATTTATAAATTATAGACTTACAATTTTATTTAAAAAAACTAACTACAGTAACTACTAATAATCGATATCAAACTAAACCTACGTTAAATAATTTAACCAGAAAAACCCAACAAATAAACTTATTAATTGACAAATACAACGAAACCAATTTATTTAGAATATACGAAACAGCAGGAGCACTACAGACAAATAAATCATACGACTGGTAATACACTTTTTCTACGATAGTACCGTAGCGCTCGGCCGATACCCAACCAAATGAATGTAACGAAACTTTTTTTTACTATTTATTTACTTTTTTTCGATGAATTAAAACAATAACATGAACCGAAGTCGTGTAACGATCGACATAGAATTATTTATAAATAATTTATTTATTATTTTTATTTTTTGATTTTTGAAATAAAAATATATCTATGTCCTTTCTAAGGTTCTAAACTATATCTGTACCAAATTTCAACCAAATCCGTCAAATAGTTGCGGAGATTAATGGTATAAGCATAGAATGTTCGACGTGATTCTTTAATTTGACATAACTTTTTTATTTATGAACCGATTGACATGAAACAAACACTAAATGTAAATTTAAGCATCCCACAATATATTCGTGAAAACCGCATCCAACTCGGATCAGCCGTTTCTGAGATTAGCGCGCACAGACGAACAGACAAACAGACAAACAGACAAACAGACAAACAGACAAACAGACAAACAGACAAAAAAAAAGTTAATTACATTTTTGGGTTCGACATCGACATAACAATAACCCCTGCTATTTTTTTTATTTTTATTTTCAATGTACAGACAGCACTTTTCTACGATTTTATTATATGTATAGATATTAAGTATTGGATTTTGTCTTTCATGTGAGCTTAAGTCACGTAGCCGAAAGCGTGATCGCATACTTGACTGCTGTTGATGTGACAGTGTTGATGATTTTCGACTCATTCTTCAGACGAATATGAAGACTTCAATTGGTAAAATATAATTAGGAGCCTTTTTTCTTTTTTTTAATAACGTTGCCCCACATTAGATTTTTCTCCTGTGTCGTGAGTGCGTTTACAAACATACACGTTCATAGCCTGTATGTCTTTAGTTTAAATTAATTCTAAAATCTTAGGTTTTTTTTTAATTACCACCCAAATAATCCATCGATAAGGGAAAGGGACAAAGTAAATAAACTCAAACGTCCAACTTATAAGTGAAGTATCCCTGTCCCTGTATATCCTAAACTAGCACTCTCATTTAACCCTGTACATAACATATCACGAAAGAAATCCGTCTTTTTGACACCAGATAATGTTTTTGATAATAATCTGTGTTGACATACAGGACTGGCTACCAATACGAGTCCTCTAAAAGAAAAAATACGACGAACCATAAATCAACCATAGATTATAAAAAATGTAAGTAAAAACTTCGATGCTAATCGTTCGACTGGGTTTCTTTGGCTACCTGTTTTCTATCGACAGCTTTTTTGTGACAAAAGGTACGTCCCTACGTTTTTTAAAATATCGATTTTTTAAACGTTGGTAAGCGTTTTATTGTAATTGAATAGCCATTGATTAGGATATTGGGAGCCAATATAAAGGAAATGATTATAATTAATTTTACTTAGGATAATAATCAATGTCCGTTATTATTGAAATAAATTAGATAAATTGTATTTATGCTCCGTAAAGTAGGATTACAATCATACGTCTTTCAGAATACAGTTGCGTGTTTAATAACTAAACATTCTATGTGCTACTAATAAATCGCTACTACTAGTTTATTAAGAACCAACTGTGTTTCTACCGTACCTTCTCAGAGACATTTAATGATTAGGTACTTAGACTATTCCTTTGTAACTATAACGATGCAAATACGTCAATTCAACGCATAAAATGTACCTAGTAGTGACGTCACACAATATTTCAAATTGATATATCTTACGAAGTATTTGTTCCGTTAATAAAAAAAGGTAATTTAAAAAACTAAAAAACCCGACTGCGTTTCTTTATAATATGAAAATGAAAAAAACCCTAAAACAAGAAAGTCATCGTAAAATTGAAGCAGTCGGGACCCATTCTAAATATGAAGACTTAGTGAGGGCACATACGGCTGGCTTTCTAGAATGGGTCCCGACTGCTTCAATTTTACGATGACTTTCTTGTTTTAGGGTTTTTTCATTTTCATAATATAAAGAAACGCAGTCGGGTTTTTTAGTTTTTTAAATTACCTTTTTTATTTTATTTTCTTTTAGTTTTATTATTTTTATATTTTGATATATCTAGTGTCACTCTCACAATTAATACGAAGCAAACGACCCCTATTAAGCTGAAATCCATCGAGTCGTTCAGGCTAGAGAGTGAGCAATATTCGAATTTGGCGCCAAAAATCCGCCATTTTGTTTTTTTTATTATTTTGATATATCTAGTGTCACTCTCGCAGTAAATACGAATCAAACGACCCCTATCAAGCTGAATCCATCGAGTCGTTCAGGCTAGAGAGTGAAGAATATTCGAATTTGGCGCCAAATATCCGCCATTTTGTTTTTTTTTTTGTATTTTAATATATCCAGTGTCACTCTCACAGTAAATACGAATCTAACGACACCTCTCAAGCCAAAATCCATCAAGCCGTTTAGGCTGCAGAGCGTGCCAAACAATTATACATACATACATACATACCTACATACATACATACATACATACATACTCTCGAAAAACATAACCCTCCTTCTGGCGCAGTCGGGTAAAAATACGTGTCTAATGATTTAAAATAATCTACAAGTCGGACATTAAAATAAAAAATTGTCATTTACCCAATTGACCAGACTATGGTTTAAGTAACCTGAGTACGGACGTTAGTCTTGCTTCGTGCTTATTCCTAACCCGTACAGAAGAATTCATATTCCAAAAAGTATAACTTACATTAATTAACAAGTCTAATTTAGGCTTGTTATCGTTTAGCAACAGAAACCAACAGCTGCATTCAATACTTAGTACAAACATGTTGCGTTTCATGTTACAGCCCATATGTGTTTAAAAACAATGTAACTGTGAAATTTTTAAAGCTTTAAAATAATCAATTGATCATTAGTATTTCGTCGAACAACTTGTTGACTTCACACCTCACGCAACATTAATCTTTATTTCTTCAAAAAACGTTTGATTCTCAGAAAGATTTGTCCAAATTCTCAACCTCTATCACTTGTGACAGTTTGATGTTTATCCAAAAGTGTTTAGAAGAAAATGATACCTTATGAATGTAACTGCTAAAGTTGAATTTACAATGTGTTAAGTTTTTGGTGTACGTGATCCAAATGTTTTTTGAGGGGCGAGGTTCTAATATAAAAGTTATGTCCTTGGGAACGATGTCCCCTTTGCCTCTGAACTAAACATAATAAACGTACGTTTTAAAATCCGTCAGAATGTGGTTTTTTCGAATGTCATAAAGATTTCATCCCCTTTTGTGTCGGATCTTTGTAGGACATTTTGTTACATTTTATTATAGCCCGTTAATTTGTGACCTTAGCTAAGTTTGTAGTTTATGACCATAAAATTCTGAACTCGGTTAAACTAACCGTTGTACACAATAAAGGTGAACTTCTTATTTGTGTTTATTATTGTAAATTGGTAATCTGATGACCCGATGTGAATTTCGGTTGATATTTTTGACAAACATTGTAAGTACAAATAACGGGAGAAATACATAAAAGCATATACATAAAATGAAAGATAGAGTTTCCTTTTATTGCCCTTTTTTGTTATTCGTTCATGCGAATTTGTTTTAGAATTTGGAAATATGTCAAAATCAACAATTAGATAAAATTACTCTTACACCTACATTCACTATTTTTGGTAAAGTAAGATACAATAACATTTACAACACAAAATAAGTCACAAACCTTGACACTTCCAAAAACCACCAACCGACTTCTTTAGGCATCTTCCTTTCAAAGCTTAAAACGTAAAAATCCATCAACACGATCATTTTAGTCACCCGAAGGTCTTCAAGCCATTGAACGCAAGTTAGTCAGTTCAAAAATATTCATACATTTTATATTTGATGTCTCAGGAACATATTAATCATTATGCGCGAAGCATCTAAAGCTAAAGGGTTATTCTTTAGCCACCGCATCTTATTTCAACACTGATGAATAACTTTGTACCATTCACAAATACTTTTACCAAATAAATTGACAAGTCAACCCAAAATTGATACACCCTATGTCAAAGGGACAAAGTTTAAAATTAAACGTGTTTTAATTTTTGGAGTGTAGTTTAATATAGTTGTAAGATTTGTCCTTGAGTGCACTAATACCAGTTGCTTATTCAGATGTCCCCCCCTCAGTTAATAAATTAAGATTATGGTGGATTAAAGCGTAAGCTCTGAAAGCCATGAAGGTATTTGTAATACTAAGTGTGAGATATGATTATTATTTTGTAGTACATAAAAAGAACGCCGAAATTATGTTACCAACGTATGCAATGGTAGGTCGTAAAAATCATTTAAGTACACGGAAGACTTTTGGATTAGTGTCGTGTTCACCTGCAATATGTTAAAAAGGGTGTAAAAGTAATGGTTGAAGAAGTTTATGGATTGTGGTGCAATGTTACTGAAGTTTTCTTTGTTTGTTGAAATTCTGTACCCATACGACGAGTAGACTTTACGATTCAACGAAATCGAAACGAGAGCGTGTTCGGCGCTGTGACCCTTGGCCGAGCTTGCTTTAACTAACCAATCAGCGCATTCGGTGCTCTGCACCCTTAGAAATGAAATGAAATGAAATGATGAAATGAAAGCTTTCATTTCGATCTCATTAATCATAAAACAAATTCGTACGAAGCCCTCTGGAAGCAGCTACTATGGCTATCGTAGAACCGAATAATGGTAAACCTCAACTTAAGTGATTAAATCGGAGATAATGCGAAATAAACCCTTAAGCCAACAAATTAATGTCCAAAAATTTCAAAGCGAAAAAACAATTTTACTTTTATTTTGTTAACTAAAAGGAAGCCAAAGAAAACATCATTGACAGCTGACCATTGGTCATAAACCTACACACACACAACTAAGTCACCGTGAAAAATTAAATCAATTTCGTAAACAAACAAGAGTAATGGTCACTTTTTCCAATTACTTTTACCAAATAAATTGACAACTCGACCCAAAATTGATCCACTCTATATCAAAGGGACAAGGTTTAAAATTGAACGAGTGTTAATTTTTGGAGTGTAATTAATAAAGTTGTTAGATTTGTCCTTGAGTGCACTAATACTGGTAGTTTACTTTCATTACGGAATACACAGAAAGGGAAAAGAACCTTTGACGGAAACAAATGGTTGAAAGCAAGAAACAGTTTGGCTAACCACACGTAACTTTCTCCCCATTATGTTTCAATGACTTCTCTTTAAGTGCTAGTCCTTTGTAGACACCTTTTTATGGGCTAACTTGTTTAAAAGCATGTATTAGAAGGCAGAATGGTTTACGATTAGAACCTTGCGAAACTGTTTTGTAACTTCGGCGCTGTTGTGTGAAATCATGGTACCTATATATTTCTTCTAACGTCATATAGAATGTGCCCTTTGGATCAGAAATTAACTTGGATTCAAAGGGAAAGAAATGAATAATCAAGCTTGCATATTGGCATTTCATTAAATATCTCTCTGCGGGACATCGCAATACTTTTCCTTTACTTAAAACCAATTTTGATGATCTTTAAAATGCATCAATCATCTTGCAGCAGTTTGTTTTTTAAAACACAATAACAATGAAATGTGTGAAGGTAGATATTAATTTTAATGAGAAGTGTTGAATGCATTTGCATTAACAACTAAATAGACACGATAGAAATTGTTGCAAAAAATAGGTGTCAGTGTCAGTAATCAAAATAATAACTTTACTATTTACTTTCTAATCACACCTTTGTCTGTAACATCTAAGTAACAAATGTTACAATCGATCGGAAAGGTCAACGTTCTAGATCATAATTATTTTGTGGCCCAAATAAAGGCCTTAATCGAGGGCGTGGCACAAACTGGGTTACCATTACACTCTGTTATTGGAAACTTTATATTTTTACTGTAATATATTATCTTTCTTTTAACAATACTTTTGATTGATTCCTCAACAATGGACCTTTTTAAACGTCACTTTCATATACAGATCGATCATACAGAATGCCATCAATAACTCTCATTTTAAAAAGAGAAAAAGTTATATTTCTTTTGTTTTGATTGGTGTATTCACTTTCTTTTGTCATTTGTTTTGTAGATTAGAAATGGAAATAATGAATGAGATTGGTTTCGGTTTTTTGGTGCGCCCGATTCATTATTTGTGAACTTTTAATGTTACGCCTCGTCGATTTGTAATTTCAATGTTACTCGGCTACTAGGTCTTTCTTTGAAAGTTGCCTTATTTGGGTAACCATTTACAGATTTATCAGCGGAGTTTATAACATTACCTAGGTAAATAAAATTAAAGATTCATAATATGAACTTGCGTGTAATAAATGCATTTGCAAATAACCCAGTAACAGTGTTTTAAGCCTTTTGGATGTTTTCTAATATTATGTACCTATTGTGCGCTTTTTTAAGAGAGGGAAAATCATCCAATGACCTTCTCTCACTTTGGGCGAGGCGAAAGGCAGTGTCAGAATCTTACTGCCTAATGTATTGTGCGCTACACCTAAGATTTCGCATTAAAAACAATAAGTAGATAATTACACCATATTATAATTTCGCTTTTCCACGCCAAAAGCTGTAGAAATGTCTTAATATGAATGGGCCATAATACCACCGTGTTCCCCACAAACTCATACAATTAGCAACGGCTCATATACAAATGTTTACACTTGACGTAACGAACATTAAATCACACTTTCCCTTTTAAATAGCTTTTTACTAATAGGTAAATGTGACACTTATGCTTTTGTCTTAGGTGCTATTGTTGCATGTTGAAATTATTTTAGTTAGGTGCTTTTTCGACCTTAAGCCTACATTGTTTTACGTATTACTACTGGTATAAAGCAGTGAATGTAATATGTAACTAAATATTTATATCTCGAAAAGCAGGATCAGAAACGGGGTTGTTTCAGCAAAAGTCTGACACTCACACGCACCGGCGCACGCCCGGATTTCTCCCGCACAAGGTGGGAGAAATCGATAGACGATATTCCCCCCTCAAAAATAAAAGTTAACAAAGTTCTATAATTAATTTCTGATATGTTCAATTTTGGCGTAAAAATGTAATGAACATGAAAAATCAATCCAGCTGGATATTCTACCAGCGTTTTGTATTTTTATAAAATATACTATTCATATTTCAACAACAATTTTATTGTAAACCAGAATAGCATAAAATTCAATTCTTATTTAGCGATTCTATATTTAAATCCATATCATTTAAAGTAATCGCCAATTCTTTAAAAGGTTATAAGTGGGTGTGCAAGCGACACCGCACATCTGCCAATTCATACTGGCAGGCAACAATGTTACAATAAATCGCAAAAGAAAGTAGGAAATGAAAGGAGGTCTGATATAAATAAATGTCAATTTTATCGCGCCATTTTTGTGGAAGCAGACATTTTTGTTATTGAATCTGTGGCGCGATGAAAATTCCTGGAACGCTGGAAGTGGCAATCTGCGATCTATTTGATGTTGGATGGAAAAGAAATTGGATGTCCTTTTAATCAGAGTGGATCTAGACAGATTGGATGTAAGGATCTTTAGGTATGTCCTTGGGTATTGGTATACTTATTGGGTACAGATTAACACTGTTGCTAACATAATATATTGTCACGTAAAGAACTTGTGTGACCACGCAGTTTTAAAGAGGTTTTCAGGTTCGAAGTTATCCCTAACATACATCTATCATCACCATCATATCAGCTATAGGACATCCACTGCTGAACATAAACCTACCCCAATATCTTCCAGATAGGATGGTTGGAAGCGACCTGCATCCAGCGGCTTTCTGCGACTTATAAAGCTGCAATACAATAGACACGAATATTATGACTGTTGTATGTTTAAAAAAACCAACGATTAATGGATGTGACAATAATAAAAAATACTCTCTCTCATTACTTTAAAGTACTAAGACAATCCGTCGACGATTTTTTATTGATAGAAAAATGTAGAATCGAAGATACAACATTATCCGAAACATTTGAAAATACCCTACCAAAGAAGGTTTCGTAAGGACATATACAGTATACACATTATGTTTTCCAATCAGAACAACACCCTCTTCTTTTTGGAGATTTCAACAAGAACACTAAAGTAGTTAAAGAATTTAATATTAACTTCCTTTTTTTTCTACATCTAATATGATATTAACGCATCCTCGAATCCTTAACACAATCAATAAAGAAAATTAAGAACCTCGTTATCGGGACACCCATCTACAGGATTATTGAAAAAACCACTTCCCGATTGATTAAATTTTATTGGTTACGAAGTATAATTAGTAATGATTACGATCTCATATCCATAAATCCTTTGTAAAATGCGTGGGGATCGATAATATGTGATGTTTTAAAAATTTATAAAAATAAGCCTACGTACTGGAAGCATTAAAGCGTAGATCAGTTTCATGATAACAAATAAATCGATGGCGCTTAACGGATCCTTTTGAAATTCGAATTCTATTTTTAAATCTGTTTTTTGTTCGTTGTAATAACGGTTTTGTTTGGCGCCTTTTGTGTTTTGTTTTGTGTGGGAAAATCAAAAACGTTCATTGCATTGACCATAATTTAAACTTTTAATTGGTGTCGTCCCCTATCCTTATTAATATTCAAAATGCGTTTCTACTTACCTCTTTAAGGAATAAAGGGTGATAGGTAATTTAGGTATAATATATTAAACACCCTTATGTATAAAGTTACTGTTAAATCGTGAATATCATTAGAATAATATTCTGTATGACATTTATTATCTACCTCTATTATTAGGAAATTATTATTTATGACTTAGCTTTAAGGCCCGGTGAACCTGTCAGATACTTAGCACCGATTATTATCTGAACACGGTATATCGTTAGACGTGACTTCATTAACTGCCTCACCTATGACTCTTGGCTGCTTACTGTATTTAATTTTAATTGATTCAAATATGGGACAGATATCCTATTCGAAGCTTTATTGGCTAATATTTGACAAGTCGACACGATTATGGATTTTCAGTTTAAATTGATTCAACAGTAAAAGCTTTGTGCCACTTCTTACGTAGCGTACGTAGCAATTAGGGTTTATAACCTCCTGTCCTAGTAGCTTGCAAGACACAAATACCTAGTATAACAGTAAAACTAGATAGAAATAACAAATTATGTACACCTAGACAACTCTGATGATTCCAAACTTAGAGATGATGATTTGAAGATATTATCATCATCATCATCAACAACAGCCAGAAGACGTCCACTGCTGGACAAAGGCATTCCCATTAGTCCTCCAAACGAACGATAGCTCGTAAACTGTATCCACTGATTTGAAGATATGCGCTTGTTAAGTTATTGAATTATTCTCATCATTCGAGATTAACTGCTTTTTTTAACGTTGCCCAACTCTAGGATTTTCTCCTGTGTTGTAGGTGCGTTTACAAACGTACAATTTCACAAACACAACAACATTTAGATTTATCCTAACTCTGCGGACACCAGCGATGATGTCGATTTTATTGTCAAGAACATGACTGGCGTCATTACGTATTAGATACCTTTGAATGGACATAAACTTGTATTTTACCGATGACGATAATAGTAAATATGGATTGTCGTCATATCTGTACCTAGACCTAGATATCTTTATCCTCAATTATTTCCTAGAAACTAGAACTTACTCTACGTAGTTTAACCCAATAATTAAGTTGTTCATATACCTTATTTGCAATAACTGACCCATTTTCCTTATGATCGACTAATTACAAGAGATTGACCATGCGTTTATCAATACGCACTTTTTTCCTCCTTGCGTCATGTTTTTCAACGTCTAAACACAGTTAAAACATCCCCTGGCAATGTTTTATTGTTTAATTGCTATGTAAGTGTTGTGTTTACAACATCTGGTTGATGGTTCGGGGAATCACATTGCACAACTAACTTCTATATTATTCTTTATTTGTTTGAACTTTAAGACAACCACAGAATACTACTACGGCCTCTGAGTTAGTTTCGGCATTTCTTGAGAGTAGACCGATAGGAAATGCTGGCCTCTTATAATAATTTCAAGATTAACATGTGTGAAATTGAAAAGTGTTATTTTGTAACGCATTTGGAGAAATACTTGGAATCAACTGAAGGATCCACTTGGTAATGTCCTTTTGCCGCTACAAATGCGTTTAGTTGGATGTCTCACCCAACATTTGTCCCCTCGAAGAGAAAACATCGTGTGTGACACACGCGCCATGTGCAGGCAAAAATACTACTGATATTTGTAAATCTGCATTGTGAAAACCATACCAAACAAACCGACAGCCAGTTTGAGTCACACTGTGACACATTTAGGCCACTGATACGAGCCAATACCGAAAAACAATAACATACGATCGTAATTAATTGTGGCATCTACATTGCTGAGTGTGTGGTCAAGTGACTTTCGTCTAATAGTACTTAAGCAGCAATGGACCTAGTATAGACGCTTTGCTTGTATGTTTTTGGCTTTTAAAGTTCGATCAATGTTGGGGAGAACAGACGGGGACGGTCCACGCGTAGACATATTTTTAGTCTTCGTATCCTATGTTAGTCACTATGTGCAGCGCCACTTGTTTAATCAGTTTTGTCTATTCATTTTGTTATTTGAAAGTGACAAGTGTTGATGAGTCACGAATGAGAGTATCAAATAATAGGGTGCATGTGTGCATTGTGCGTATGTCTAGTAACTGGTTTGCTTTTATTGGTTTTGAATGGAATAGAATTGCACATGTGAAAGAGATATACGAATAAATATGTTATAAACTGATACAAGGGAGATTTTGTTTGAATCATACTAGCATAGCTGCATAGTATAGCAACGGAGATCAATGGCATAACATTTCGCTTAGTTTGGCGCTCCTCATAGGTCCTTTTAGGTTTAATCACTTTTAGAAATGAGGAACACAATACAAGGATCAGGAGAAAAGCATAAAAATGTACTAGGTAAGTACATCAGGAATTTCCAAGCTGTTTTCTTAGAATTCTGAAGACGCAGTTTACATGAAGACTAAAATATTCATAAAATATTGTATTGTTCCACAGAAATTTTCTGGCTTTCATCGCCTTTCAGACTGTGTATCTAAAGGCTATTTTCATAATTTTCCAAATAAACTGCACGTCAGGTGAACTTTCAAAACATTTCAAAAATACATATTGCAGAAACGCATTATGAAATTTATTGTTCAAAATAACTTCTTTGTTTAACGTTTGCATAACAAAATTGAGTGGTAAATTATTCATTTTTATTCACCACGAAAACCTGATTTTCTATTTTCATTCATTCTAGATTAGTCATAAGAAATGCATTTGCACATAAATATGTCTGTTTGTTTGTCTTTTTATCACATCGCAGCTATAAGGCATTTTATGGCATTGGTATGGGATTTTTCGGTCAAGCTATAATTAGGATTTTGGATAATTAGGTGCATTTTCCTTTAACCATAAATATAAATTACACCATAAATATACCCACAACAAAGATGCCTAATTACTTGACAAACAATGGTACTTAAAGTTATACAGTTAGAGGAAACAGTAAATAAATGCACAAATAAATACAATAATAATATAAACTAAAATAATTCTGCTGTAAAGAAAATATCTATTTAAGTATTTAATAAGGCACGTAGGCATTAGGTACTTACATTTCTGAGTATGAGGATACTAAAATAGTTTATTTAAAGATATGACATATTTATTTATGTTACTAAGTAGTGTATTTAATATTCAATTATTTCCTATTTTCCAAACAGTATTGCAAAATTCCAGAATACTACTCTCGCATATAAATAGAAAGATCAGCCCCCCATCAGTAATTAATCAAAAGCAACGAAGTCTTATTTTTATTCTGTCTGGTTAATGTTAGTCTGTCACATCAATTGCCCGCCAGACATAACTGTTAACCCCTTATAATGTCAAGTTAAACCAAGCCCTTTCAACTGTTTAATTAAGAATTCACTTTAATCTTGCTTTTTGCGTCTTCCTTCACGTACAAAGACTAAAAAAACTATCGAAATTCAAATTGACAGTTCAAAATGGCTACCGTTCCATTGTTGTTGTCAATGTCAAAAAACATTTTTAAAAGCAAAGGCAAGTTTGTTTACGGCCTCTAGGATTAACTTGACAAAAGAGTTTGTATAGTTAGTATTTGAAAAGAGAATGTATTAGTTTTTAATTACACCTCGAGATAATTGTCGCTTGAATGTCATTGTGTTGTGTGAAGCGGTAGTTTTGTGTTTTTTGGTTTCTGTTCAAGCTTTTAATCGGATTAAAGTGTTTGATCTCCAGCGGTTCATTATCATTTAAAATAGAAGCTTGTCCCAGTATTTACGTATGTTTATCTTGCTAATTGGATGGGACTTTGCGGTGTTGATTTAACTAACAGGACCCAATTTGTGTTACCCTCTTGAAATAATTTGATTATTTTGTTGAATCCGATGAATATGAATGGCGGGACGGATAATTAAGGAATTTGATTTTGCGAACAGTTCTGTATCGTAGAATTTATACACCACTTTTGTCTTCTGAGGATTTTCCTGTTTTTAATAGCTATGACATAAGAGAACCTTCAAGAGAAGAAGCTCCAAAAGAACTTAAACAAATTAAACTATTCTAAGTTTGACAGCGTTTTAAGCTATACGCTAATTAAAGAAAGCCTGACATGTAGGCAGTGGCGTAGCGAGAGCGCACTTTTTAGGGGGCGGCAAAACTAAACAACAAATAATAAAAATATTTCTAAATATTTCAACCATTTTATATTTTTTTCGATAATACGATTTCGGCGATAGAACAAATCCGTCCAACGACCGATAGCCATAACTTCCCTCTTCTCGAAAATAATGGAGTCCATTATCAACTGTCAGCTCTTGCGGTACCTAGAGGATCACCAGCTACTCTACTAAAATACCTAAATTAGGGGGCGGCAAAATTGTCTTCCGCCCCGGGCGGCCGACACTCACGCTACGCCACTGCATGTAGGACATGTAGGACAGAAAGATATACCAAGATCTGTGGACAAAAAACCAGTATCTTTAGTACGAGTTTGCTTTACGCTTAAAGTAATCGCAACGATTGGTTGGTTTATCCGAGCTGGCCAATCAAAGCACTCATCCTAAGGGTACAGACCATCAAATCCTTTAACATGCAATACTAAATAAAAAATACCAAAACAAAGATTTTATAAACAGTCATGTGCGGCCATAAAAAAAGAAAAATAATAATATTTACAAAAACGTTCTATTTACCTACATTATTAGCAGTTTGCTAGTTTTATTCAACGGCAAGTCATGCCCATGACTATGAGATATGGAACCAGTCCACTAGCAGACCACGTAATGACATTGCACGTAAACCGACAATAGAAATGTATGGACAAGGTTAATGGTCAACCGTGAACTATGAATGAATGACAAAGCTAGCAAATATATGGAACACTTCTATTTTTCAAAAGACTCGGTATCCTTACTATGATACACTATTTTATTTTTATTATACTACGATTAAATCTATTGTAAAGTTTTAGATAGACTACAACTAAATGAGATAAGTGAAAGTGATACCAGTAAGAGACGCTGAAGGATCACACTTCACGCTTAATATTATAAATGTGAAAGTTTGTTTGTTTGGATGTTTGTCCGTAAATCACGCTGAAACTACTGAACGGATTTTGATGAAATTTGGTTTACAGACAGAGCATGAGCTGATTTATGGTGACAGGATACTTTTCATCACACGGGAAAGCGGGTGAAGCCACTGGCAGAAGCTAGTATTTTTATAAGAAAAGATATGTATGCAATGAGAAAAAATATAAATCATATGACTGATAGAAAATGTTGATTTTATGGAGGAATATTACAACCACAGAGAATGTGAACAGATTCTATTAGAACGATATAAAGGAGAAGCAAGTTCATAATACGAATGATCTTTTAGGTACAAGACAAAATAATGCGCCCGACAATTTACATTACGTAGTTTCTCTCTCGCTTTAGACGTAAGAGATTAGATGATCATCAAATGAATTATTTTCAATTTTAGTCAATCTTAAATAACCTAAAATCTAGCAAAACATTTTATCTATCTACAACTTCATCCAAGACTTTTACTACACCACCATCGAAAGTCTTATTTTCGTGACGTAGTTTAGCGTAGAAGTCTTACGTCCTTACCATATTTGGAGAACAGATCAATACACCTGATATATTGTGTTTAAAGCACCTGGACCAGACGCAACTGATGGAAGCAAGCCAAGTTTTTTATGAAGCTGTGTTGCTAACTTGCTAGTGCAGTTTTAAAGCACGTGCCTGTTGAGGTATAAATAGACTTAATTAATATGTATTTTATGTCACCTGTGTTAATAATAATAATCCTTCTGCACCTAATAGCCCACTGCCGTTTTATAATTCATTTTCAAATTTTTCCAACATCAATCAATGTCGTTTGCCGCCGAATTTTACCATAAAATAGGATTAAAATTCATTGGCATGTGCGTATAAAACAGAGCTTACAACATGTGGCCCGCCAACAGACATCGTACATGCAAAAAACAAAAGTGTAAAAATAGGTGTCAACCTCTCCACTAATGTAGCACACAAGACTACAATAAAAACTCAAAATTATAATACTTAATAACCAGAGACACGTCGAAATTGTCCTTGGGTCGACTCCGTACGTGATCTCTTTTACAATGAGACAATCGTTATTTTTTTTTTTCAAAACGGTTGGAGAGGAATGCGAGACAAAAACATCAGCAAAAACAGCCAGCCACACGTGGTCCGATATCTTTGGTACGAAGCACATGTTGTTCGCAATTTAAATATTTTTGAATGTTTCCATTGTTTATTGCTAATTTGTAAAGTTTTTTTTTATGGAAAACGTCGGGAAGCGAGCTGACGGATCACCTGATGGTTAGCAATCGCCGCCGCCAAATGCGTTGCCGGCGTTTTGGGCGTTAGGAATTTAGGGGTTGTTGGGCAATTCGGTATTGGGAAGATAGGGAAGGGGGACTGGGCCTCCGTGGGGCCTTCGGTAACCTAACATACAATGCAAGCGATGTTTCACGTCATTTTCTGTGAGGCCGTGGTGACACTCCGGTCGAGCCGGCCCATTCGTGCTGAGCATGGCTCTCCCACACTTTACAAGTCCATTGCAAATTACAAATCGCGAAACATTTTAAGTACATAAAAAAAATATAAACAGTTCGCAATGTCCTCAGATTTTTAAAACTGAAGACAGTATTTATAAAACATAATGAGCTTGGCATTTTCTATCTGACTGTTACAAGAAAAAAATACCGAAACGCTGAGGCGATAGTTAATTTATTTAAACTTAAACTTTTAAAGATCATGCTAAAAATAAAATAAAACTTTAAAAGTTAAATACTACTTCATATATTACTTACGAAGGCTGAAACCATAGTAACAATTTTGTGGTTCTTTTGTTACCAATTTGAAATCCCTCATTATGTTACTAGTCTCTTACTATGTACTCCACCTAATTAGGTTAATCCCATAGATTTTGTTTCCTACCAATGTTTGTGTTATTTTCCACGTGTATATGTTTGTTAAGTCTTTGACTGCCAATAGAAAACTGTTGAAACAAATCCTCCGCTAACGTCGGTCACCGGTGACTACCACGGCGTTTAATGTGTTATAATTCCCAGTGATATCTACGCATTAAACATAATTGATATCAGTAGCCAAATCAATCAATATCAAAGGGGCTCAATAAGGCAAATAGTACATGACTTCTTAAATTGATCTCTGATTATATATTGGTATTCCAATAACAAGAGCTGTACGTTGTACGTGTGTCCTTCACAATGACATGATTTGTATATTGTCGTTGTAATAACAATTAGTATCACGTAGTTACGATTGATTACTTATAGAAAAAAAGTGTGAATTTTTGCTATACATATTATACGCACTTTGAAGTCTGGTTTGGAAGTAAACATCTAAAGATATAACTTTATATAAAGCAATGCCTTTTATGCCTCAAAAAGGAACGCAAAGGCACACAATGTACATATGTCATACATGATTATCACTATAGATATTTAATTAAATATCTATATAGCGTCCCGTTCCGCGCGCGCCTTAAAGAGCCACAGACCACCACAGATGCGACCCAGTAGGGATGATGCCAGATACGGAGTCGCGGAGGACTTAACTGATTGCCAGGGCTCCGGATCGAAGAGCAGGAGTAGGAACAGGGTGGTTTTTAGTCAGTAAGAGTCTGACACTCCCTTTCGCCTCACCCAAGGCGGGAGAAGTCATTGGATGATTTTGCCCCTCACAACAAGCCTATTTATATTATCATACTTTACCTATTGTCAATATTATACCTATTATGTATTGTCATACTTCAACTAAACTCCCAGAAATATACATTATTTATGTTATAGTTTTCTGAAAATTCTTGTTTTCATTCATGTTTAATTGAAAACATAAAGTTGACCAATTTAATTCACTTGTAGCTGTTTCATAGAGTCATTTCTGAGTATTGATATGGATATACTAAGGTACCTACTTAGTTTAATTTAAAGAGGTCATATATTTATAGAAATATACTTACAATTTATATAGAAAGAGTTGTTATTTAGGCGAGCAAGATTTGTCACTGTTTCTGAGAAGTTTCATAAATAGGTAATGAACTTAAATGTGAAACTTTAAAGACCGACAGGTAACTTTATCCTAGAATAAAATTGACGTTTGACAGTTTTTGTATGGAAATACTGTTAAAAATTCTAAATTCTTCCTCCGATAAAGTTATCTGACGTTGGAAAAGTCGGCCTTAAGTATAATTTTAACTAAACATACGTATTCTTTGACTTAGTTTTTACCTGAATATTATTAAATGATATTAGTCAGCATTAACAATGAAGTAACAAATATTATTTGATATGTATTTGCCCAAAGGAAAATATCAGGAATCTGTACTCATTGCCAATTATTAAATTCAAAAGTGATGCTATTTGAAGAAAGCCTAAAAGCCTACAAATATGAATTCTTTACTGCTAAAAATATTATCACCGTCCAACATTACGACACAGAATACACGAACATTGCATTACCATAAGTTTTCTTTTTTAATATTTATTTATATTATTTCCATAGACACACCGGTTAGATGTCTTTGAACTTTTTACTACGAACACTTTCGCTTTGGAATAGAGTTTAAGCAGCTTATTAGTATAGAATAACGTTGTAGCAAAGAATAAAATAGCCCTTTGAGTAAAGGTTAATATAAATATTCAATTTTTAAAGTTAAAGAAATAGTTGGACAACTATTTGTTTGTTTTATTTATACGGCTGTGTATAGATTACTGTATACCTAGAGTGTAGCAAATTAACTTAGTTTAATTTAACGTTATAGATCATCGGTCTAGGAAATTCTATACGTATGAGCGTCCTTGATTACTTCCGAGCGTCCTCGATTATTTTCGAGCATTACTCGAAAACAATCGAGCGTTACTCGAAAACGATCAAAACGATTAATTGCTCCATGATGTTATTAGCATATCATCTCTATATTCATACCTAGAACTTACTATAATACGTTTAAAAAAGTAAGTTGAAAGCGTAAGTTAATATTATTGGACTTTCTCTCTAGGCTTAAGTTAATCCGTGATAAATGCTTGAGCTTAGAACTTTGCTTATTGTGAAAGAAACGAGAAATGAATACGAATTGGTTAAAGCCTTGCATTATTGTGGAGAAGAGACTGCGTAGGATTAAGATTATGATAGTATTGTTGATATTTTTATATAAGTTGGTATTTTGGAAGTCGGCTTTAATACCTCTTGTATTTTATATGTATGCTTAGATCTCAAAAACTACGTAGCGAATTTGATGCGGTTTCCTAATAGACAGAGTCATTCAAGAGGAAGGTTTATATCATTAGAACACACATGTGAGGCCATGTGCGGAAAGCCAGTCTAATATTTACTTGCTAACACAGTAAAGGTTTTATTTGTTGAAATTTTTCTCTATTATAAATTAGTAACACGTTTCCACGACCAACTTTACAAAAAAAAACCTTTTTCTGTTCCTAATTGGTTCATTCTCGCCGCCCAATCAGAGTGTCGAACGCGCTCTCGTTTCGTTTTCGTTCAACGTAAAGCAAACCTGTACTAAGGGTACTATAAATTCTTTATATTATCTAATATTACATTAAACTTACAGAGAAGTCCATAGCCACTTAATGTTATAATACCTGCTCTGATAATGAACTGTAATGTCTCTTTTACCATTAATTTACCATATCCACTGGAAGTGACAGTCGTGCGTACAACATGAGCGGACATCCACCATTTAGCAATAAACCCTATGATAAGTGTTTATAATGTTCTGAGAACGGAAATAGAGAGTGTGTAATGTCACTTTTAGTTTCTATATATCCTTGTTTTATAGCAATCGCATCTTTACTTTCGATTAATAGGCTATTTAAACTTTATTCGATCTAAAGTTAGCAGTAGCGTATAACGAGGTGAATAGAATTCAAAGGGTGAATAGATATAGGAATGGGGTGAATAGATGTTAGAACTATCTGTATCTATTCACCCCTCGAATTCTATTCACCCTGTTTTACCGTTGGTATTTGATTTTATACCACAGGTAATATTAATGCTTTTTGTGCTGGAAAATGGCCAAAAAATCTACCATCATGGCAGTCCACTGCTGGACTGTAGTTTTCATACGAGAGGTTTATCCCACGATAAAAGACTAAATGGCAAGAAACCGCGATTGTTTATGTGGTTAGACCGACTTTTAGTCTGATACAGTACACAAGGAAAATAATTATGTTCTACCTACAAACCTACAAACCTATTTCACGTAATCCACTGTAATACAGTTCCTAGTTCTAGTTCACACAACATGAAGACTATTTGAACACAACCAATTTGAGTTGATACATCAAAACAGCAAAAGACACACAACAACAGCATATGAGTGAATTCAGCTGCGTGTCTACATAAAATGGACGTGTTTCGTATCCTACCTTATGGTTGTATGGTACTAATCTGCGGCCCAATTACATGGAATTACTGTCTCAAGCCTCGACCGGTGACGCTCCCAAAATCATCACGCGAAATGTTCTTTGATTCAATTAATGTGGATACGTCTTGTGTTAAATTAATTTTCTTTACCTGACAAACAACACGATTAACTGTGTGAAGAACAGAAACTGATACATATTATCAGAATAAAGTCGGTAACAACAGTTACGAATGAAAACTTTTAAGTATGTTTTATAGGTCCCATAAATGTTTAATACGAGATCTATGTGGAATCCTCACTAACTCAAAATAATTTTAATAGTTAATATTAATTAGTTTCAGCCTCTTCTATTTATTTTTATAGAATTACCTGACACATACGTTTCAAAGTTCACATCGAGCGTTCAACGAAACAATATTTCATTTCTATTCCAACATCAACGAATCTAAGCATCTGTCTGCCCGACACCCGAGTTAGGGCAATTACACACGCGACGGCGCGTCCACTGTTATTACGTCATTAAGGCCCCGTTACACTCAACTTCGAAAACTGGGGCTTGAAAATCATTATTGTGGTTTTCATAATACATAACTTGAGCAGAATTCTTAGTATATCGGGCGAGGTTTGGTCGTTAGGCGAATGTCCATTGAAATATAGGGCAGAGGCAATAGTCAGTTTAAGTGTAACAATAGTTAGATTAAGTTTTATTACGGTGTATAAATTTTAAAGCCGGCAATGAGAGTTGTGTTATATTTATTACACAAGGGTTAGTTTGCATCTGAAAGAACATCTAAAAGTTATATAGTGTTATAATTACTTCTTATGAAAAAGTTGTTGTCTTTAGAAGAATCTTCTTTAGAAGATGGTGATCAATTCTGTTTATCCATGTGGGATTAGGTATCAAAATTAAACCAGTTATTAGATATCCATGTACAGAAATACTAAGTGTTAGTTAAATCTGAAGAGTCTTATCAAATATCATTAATTTTATCCCAAGCTTCTACATTTCAAAAATAGTTTAAGCAAAAAACCAACTGTTATTGTTCCGTGATATTCTCATATTTCAAATCGCATTAGTTAGTATTTAAATAGCTATTTGTATTGTATATTTTATTATTGTGTATTGCTTTTAAATGCACCATTATTCTTAGCCAAAGCTATATTATCTAAATTATGATAATTGAGCCGTCCAACCAACTTGTATAAATGCCTAAATTAGGCAAAATTATTACATAGGTTCCATGTTTTATGCTAAATATCTAAGGTCTGGATATTTATAGCAATCAGTAAGCACTAACAATATTTAACAGAGTCGTGATCGAGTGTTCAAATGACAGACAGAATTGAAGAAAAGGCTCTAAATTGGATTGGTCAAGCAAAATGCTTTTGAACAGAAACTGGGCAGCAGCGCTCTCTGATAAACCTTAGTACGAGTTTGGTTCACGTTAAACGAAAACCAAACGAGAGCACGTTCGGCGCTCTCATTGGTTGGTTCAGTCGTACCGACTAATCAGAGAACTGAACGCGCTCTTGTTTCGAGTACTTTGGCCGTACCCAGAAACATTTAATAATTACTTAAAATAATCCTTAGTAACGATTTTGTATTGAATACAATTGCTAAGGACTGGGTTAAGTAACCATTAAAGGACTCTGAGTACGGCAGTAAGAGTGCTAAATCTTTAAAACTGAAGAATAAAGATTATATTATGCCAAAACCTCGATATGTACAGGGGACCCGTGCTGTTGATGACGATGACGCTACCAATAACTATTTTGTATAGTACCTAATTATAATACCTACATGTCCTACCCACCTTTGGTTAATATGTAACACGCTTCAAGCTATTAAACCAATCTCTGTCAGTCCAAATATGCCTATAATGATAAATGGCAGCCGTAACAAGATCACATTTTTAACTTTCAAGGACGCATTAAGTATAGTTTTGATTACTTTATCTTCAATCCTGTCAGATTAAAATTTATGTCGTATGCGTATAGGAATGTGGTTGCTAATCGTAAATCATATGTTCAAGGTTGTTTGAATATTTATAAGCCTAATGGGCTAAGGAGTTATCGCAGCTGTTGCAGTTAAACTTGACTGCGTAGATGGGTATAAAGTTGGGCTTGTTTAATTTGTGAAACAACGCTTGCGTTGTGTTTCGTGGTGTGGGTGAGGTTACCGGAGGCCCAATGTCCCCTTTCCTATCCTCCCGATCCCCGATTCCCTAAAAACCCTTAAATTCCTAACCGCCAACGCACTTGGATCGCCTCTGGTGTTTCGGGCGTATGGGCGGCAGCGATTGCTTACCATCCAGGTGATCGGTCTGCTCGTTTATCAGCTTATACCATAAAAAATATGTATGTGTATTGTACTCCTCTTTTTACTTTATTAGTCCTTCAGGAACTTATTTGTTTAATCAAGATACAGTTACTATGTTCGTATCACAGTTTCACAAACAAATACTACTTGGAGTCCCTAAACAAAGGCCATTAATTACTATAACTACAATACTACTACGCACGTCTATAAATTCAGATGACATTGTTTTGATTTGTTTATTACGTATAATTTACAGCCAAAGCCATCAGACTCCGCGTCTATTAGACGGAATGGTTATGGAAATATGGATAAGGGCCACGCCCCTCTTTTGATCTATACAATGTCATTATAAATACATACATACCTATATTAATTTATTCATGTCTGTGCGTATGTTATACTTAAATCACACTAATATTGTAAATGTGAAAGATTTTTTGTTTCGATGTTTGTCTGTCAATTACGCTGAAACTACTGAACGGATTTTGATGAAATTTGGTATACAGACAGGGAACTGAACTTGTGTGATGGATTTTTTGTTGATCGAGAACGCGAGCGAAGCCGCGGGCAGAAACTAGTAAATAAGTTAAATCTTACACTTATGCTTAATGCTATCGTCGAAACTCTGTTACTACCCGTTCGTCTGTCTAACTCACAAACCGTGATAGCTGAACATGATGATGATAATTGACTTTTTTGACTTTTAATGACGTCCGCGCGGATGTCGGTCTTCGCATAGAAGTTTTATTTATCCATTTTGAGTAACTCTGACAATGACATCTTATAAATAGCTATTGGACCCAAATACGGCGAGGCCAATAATAATTAAGGAGATCCCTTTATTGAGCTACTGCTATTGAGCTCGCGTTCTGTAGAATAAAACTGAAGAATAAAGATTTTTTTCTACATATTTTTCCAGGATAAAAAGTATCCTATTTTATGCCCAGGATAATAAGGTATAATTATACCAAGTTTCATCGAAATCGAACCGTTAGTTTTCACGTGATGCATGAACATACAGACAGACAGACAAAAAAAAATTAATCACATATTTGGGTTTGGTATCGATCCAGTAACACCCCCTGCTATTTATTCTTTCAATATTTTCAATGTACAGAATTGACCCTTCTACAGATTTTTTATAATATGAATGAAAGAATGAATGAGAGTGTTCATAGACATATAATCAGAAAGCTCCAAACTGCTAAGCTATCGGGAGTTATACGTGTTATTGTGAGTCAACCATAAAAGATAGACATATGCTGTCGTGGAATATTTTTTAAGCAATTTTAAGGAGAACATTTCCGTCATACATAATTTCTGTGTAGCTTTAACCATTAAGGCTGCACATGCGACGGAAGCTTAAAAAATGGAGTAAGTTCTCCTGTTTTCCCAACATTTTCCTTTACTGCTCTGCTCCTATTGATCGTAGCGTGATGAAAAGTATACTATAACCTGCCCAGGAGTATGAAGAACAATTGTACCAAGTTTCATTGAAATCTGTCGAGTGGTTTTTATTTCTATAAAGAACATACAGACAGACAGACAGACAGACAGACAGACAGACAGACAGACAGACAAAAATTTTTCTGATTGCATTTTTGGCGTCAGTATCGATCACTAATCACCCGCTGATAGTCATTTTAGAAATATATTTCATGTACAGAATTGACCTCTCTACAGATTTATTATAAGTATAGATAACACAATAGATATACTCAATTTTAGAGTTATCAAAAGATTTATGTATTGGTTTGATAATATTATGAATTATGACGTAAGTAATAATATTTTACGATCATGATTGTGTTTGTTTGTAGCTATTTATATTCTATTGAACAAGATTTAGTCGGCGTCTAATTTTATTAGTGCTCATAAAAGCTTTTAGTCTTCCGATAACATAATTAGATACCTAATTTGATTTAGGGCACTCAATTAATATCAATATCATTCAATTGGTACCTACCGTCAGCAATAATAATTAATAACCTAATATTGGTTATTCGCAAAATTAAATATAGCTCACACACTTGTAGATATTAATATTTGTTGTCCTAAATGTAAAATGCAGATTTTCAAATTCCGGAGTAACTATGTTTTTTTTCTTCTTGAATGGCAACTGAGTCTACATTGGGTACAGTGTTGTCAACTATACTGCCAGTGTCATCCGACGTAACTAACGACTGCGAAATTTGACATCGAAAATCCCACATCAATAATCAAGATGTTATCATCAAATCTACATAGAAAACCGATACACAAACATATCGATAAAATCTTAAACCATTATTTCACCACGTAATATAATCTGTGCAAAAACATCACAGCAATTTTCCTTTTAAAGCTCAGAAAAAAATAAAGCTAAAATTCCAAATTTAAATTCAAGCATCGTAATATTCCTAGAAATAAGTTGTCCAGTTGGAACCGGTCGTCCTTGAAGGTCGTTGTGCCACGTGTACGCTCGTAAATAAACACAGGCGGGCCCTTACGACTTGCGACAAACGCAACGATTCATATTGTCGTATGTCGTACGTTGTCGCTTGGACGTTGTACCTATGCATATATGCCATTTTATAAGACTATATCTTATAGATTTCGATTAAATAAATATTTATGCATAAATTCCAATAGTTTTGTAACAAAATATAACTCAAATAATCTTTACTTCACCATATTTCAAATATGACATTTTATAAACAATGGCGCAAAGCGTTCTAAATTTAAAATTAAAGAAATATTTTTTCTTTACACCTATATTGCATCGTCGTGTAGTGAACACCGGTGACCTTTGCATGTGAGTGTTGGCTGAAATTATGATTGAGTATTTATTAAAATTAATTTTAAGTTTATTGTGTAATAGAAAGTTATCTTGAGACTCAGATTTAAAACTATTTGTTACGCACTTGCATTTCAATAAGTCATGGTCACTTAGACGTTATCAGTTATTAAACAATTGATATGCAATAAATAATGTAGATCACATTAAGGAGATATTGTACACAGCATGCTTGACATGTAAGCACTTATAAATTCGTACAAGAATGCTTAAATCATACAACATTACAACACCACTAAATATCCTTAAACACATTCTAACTTTCACAAACTGAGACACATACATACTAAATCCTTTGGACTTCCTTATAAGGGAGTTCTAAAGGACGGCATTCAAGTAAAGCTTGCCATAAATAATATATGTGTTACATAAATCTGTGCGCGACTGTACATAAATGGGACGCCAACAAACGTCGCATGTCGCAAGAAACACACGACAACAGAATCTTAATTTATTTACTAGAAACATGGAGGTAAAGTAAATAAATATTATCAGTTTTTAAACTGACGTGGTCACTAACACTATCATTAGAACTTGAGACGGGATATTTACCATGTTTATTTATGTCTATGAATTTCCGATATTTCGGCACTGTTGTAAGCGCCATAGCGCCACGGCCATCACGGATGAACTCTCAGTTATGATGTGATATGATCATGATAGTAAATATTATCAGTAAGGAAAATAATGTGTTGTTGCTTTGTATTGACTACCTTTTTCCAGCATTCCCGAAATGAAAACTAAATAGCCTCTAAGTTATTCCAAATTGTTCCATCTATCTTTATAGCAAATTTCATTCGGTTGAGTAGTTTTTGCGTGAAAGAGTGACAAACTTCCATCATCATCACCATCATATCAGCCACAAGACGTCCACTGCTGAACATAAGCCTGCCCCAAGGACTTTCAGATAGGCCGATTGAGAGCTACCTGCATTCAGCGGCTCCCTTCTATACATCTATGAAACTGTCACATTGATAACACCTATTAGGTAGTATTCTCAACATAAAATTATAGTATGTAATTTTATGTATATTGACTGCCTCGTTGGCCGAGTGGTTGCAAGTGCGACTACCAGGCAAAGGGTTTCGGGTTCGATTCCCGGGTCGGGCGAAGTATTACTGGGCTTTTTTCGATTTTTCGAAAATTTCTCAGTGGTAGCACGGAGTCTGGAAATGTGCCCGGTATATGGCAATAGGCTCACCACCTATTACATGGGACTTACAGTATATGTATAAATTGTGGGAGTACATTGGCATTATGTGCCTAAATGTACACCTCTGCCTACCCCTTCGGGGATTAAAGGCGACGTTATTAAAAAATAAATAAATAATTATGTATAGTCGTTTGATTATATGTAGCGTTGTGTACATCACGTACTCCATAATAATTATAGGTACCTGTACCAAAAATAAATAAGTGATAATAGTTATTTTTAAATGTGTACGGGTTTTACCGGTACGCCGTCTGTTTACCTGTTACAAAAATAAATATATTATAAATTAATTTTAGATGTGTGTAACCACGACTTTTATACCTGCTAGATGATTGGAAAATTTAAGTGAATTTGTAAAATCGAGGTCGCTATGTGAGTATTCTATAAAGACTTAAGGACTCATGTACACGACACGGACAATGCTGTGTGAACGATGCCTTTGTCTTATGGGTAGTTCTTCGAAATTTGATTCTTCGACTGATTCATATGGCCAAAATTTAATTCCACTTTAAGATCTGTAACACGTGTTCATATGAAAATAGTTATACCAAATAACGTATATTCGAATGAGGGACTCGTTTTAAAAAAATAGTTTTCGAGATATCGACGTTTGAATATTTTCTGCCTAGATGAATCAGAAATTGTTACAGATGAATCTGTTGAACAATTGAAAATTGTATGTAAATGAGCTCTGTATTTATTTTAATTGTTAGCATACCATTTTCGAGTACTTTCGCACAGAGAAGTCACGAGCATTCATCATCACGCTTGCTCAGGGCGGATTAGCAATTTCAGACTCATATTAATTACATTCCTCAAAAAAAGTTTTTAAATTGTAGCTATAACATTTATAGCTAAGTTAATTTAAAAATAAGACTAGTAAAAAAATGGACAACGCAACAAGAGCATTATTTTATAATTCATATGCGGTTTTGACCATACGAATCAGGCACAGATGAATCAGGATTTTGCTTACAATCATGCATAACTCATCGTATATACAGACTTCATTCTTATCATTTTTCTACACGAATGTATAACCAAAAAGCTTTACACGAAACATAGATTGAAGTTTTAAAACTGTAAAGTAAATTTTATAAAATAAGCATTGTAATCAGGATGCCATGTAAACCAAACACAGATAAATCAGATATTTACCCTAGAAACACCTAGATCTAAGCCAACCAGCCGCACGTCCGCCTCCTAGCTTGTCCGTTGCACGCCTGGTTTCCCTCCGCACAGGAAGCCAGACTCTTATTATTAATACCCGACAAAGTATGGTCATTCGTAGCTTACGCCATATTAATCAGTATTATACGCCGGACACTTCTTATTTATTTATTTATAATCATACTAACATAGTTATAACGACTGCATATTTTTTTTTTGAAGAGGACAACTCATCTCCTTTCGATGTAATTATAATTTATATTGAAGTATCAAAGGGAAAATGCGAAATCGACTACTTTGTTCCGGAAAATGGCAAACGGACACACCATATGAATCAGAAGAACAAGCTTTAAAAAAAAATGTTTTGTACCTAGACTGCAATTATTTAAAAAATATTATTTGTCCTAGTAACTGATATAGCTAAACTATACTAAAAAAAATATTACATGCCGTTTTGTTAGTTGGTTTCAAAAATATTCCCAAAGACATCGAAAATTTTGTCTCTGAAGAACTACCCTTATATCGTCATACACACACACCAAATTCCATAGTTGTTACAATTTCATAATTATTATTAAAATTCTTAGACTGCCTCGTTGGTCGAGTGGTCGCAGGTGCGACTGCCGAACAAGAGGTCTCGGGTTCGATTCCCGGGTCGGGCAAAGTATTGCTGGGCTTTTTTCGGCTTTCCGAAAATATCTCAGTAGTAGCACGGAGTCTGAAAATGTGTCCAGTATATGGCAATAGGCTCACCCCCTATTACATGGGACTTATAAACAAATGGTGAAAAGTGGGTGTACATTGTATAACTGTAATGAGCACCTCTGTCTACCCCTTCGGGGATAAAAGGCGTGACGTTGTATTAAAATTCTATCATGACAAATTTTATTTGCTTCTTTATTTTTTTATTTAAATACAATCACAATTACAAGCTCATTGCAAGACAGATGAGCACTGCAGGTGCACTTAGTATACCTATATTTGTAACATACACTTAGTCAGCAAACGTGCCGCACCTGAGCAGATGTTTTCACTATTTAAGATACATTTATTGATCATGAGTTGTAAAGTTGTATGACTTGTATAGATTAATTGCTCACTCAGTAGTAAATGTTTTTGTTTTCTTTAATAAGAAAGATAGGTACTTACATACGTAATTTATTCTACTGACTTAATTTTTAAGACCTATATTAAGATCTCATCGAAGCACAACCAATTACGGAGATTTGGGAATGATTTCGGAAACATAATGATCTTATTTAAAACCTTCATCATCATCATCATCAGCCTGTTTTCGTCCACTGCTAGACATAGACCCCTCCAAAGACTTAAGACCTTACATCTCGCAAAACTACATCCCACATCAAACTAGTAACAAATCCTAACAAAATGCTAAATATGTTACAATACAACAATATGTTAGAGAACCAATAAAAACATAAATAATTAATTACCCATAATAAACAATAATACAAATTCCTCTTTTAACGACCATTCCTATTATCCTATGCGGATCGTGACCACACACAGGACGGCACGAATGCCGGACGTAAGGCTCCCGACACACTGTTGACAAAGACATTTCTTGGAAGTGCATCATTGTAAACTAGACGTGCCGTACGTGTGTCCCGCACCTTTTACTTCCGATTGCACTTATGTTGTAAGTTTTAATGGTTTAGCCGTTGAAGTTGAATGCAACTTTGTTGAGATTGCAGTTCAATGCAAAATTGGATAAGAATTTATATGCTGGTAGGTACTTACCTACGTAGGTTAAAGGTAATTTTGTTCATAAACTCGTAGTTTGTAATTTTATTAATTAAGTCAAAAGCTCAATTTCTTTTAAATATAAGCATGATAAGCAAACAAAATACATGACGTATTTCATAATTTTCATCATGGACGCAAACTAAAGCACCTTTTCTGAAATGTAAAAGTAAAAGTAAATTAGAATAATGCAATAACCAAAATAACATCGAAAAATAAAACAGAACAGTGAGGCAACTGACACAAAGATTGATTAGCAGCTAATCTAGTTTAAATTAATTCTGTACTAATCTCAGGTTAGCAGGAAGTTTCGTTTGACATGGACATAGAAACGAAAGTAGTCTCTAATTGCAATCATAAGTACAAGTTTTTTGATAACCTTAATCTTATTAATCTAGATTTTTAGGCCACACTAATCAAATAGATATCAAATAAATATATCTTTTGTATGTATGTACCAATTACCGCCTTCCTCCTTTCATGCATAGATAAGAAGCTTAAGTTAAGAACTGTCTATACAGGGTGTAACAAAATACCCATATACATCAAGAAGCCCTGATGAATACAGGTTGAATAGAATCTCTACACAAAGTTTCAGCTCAAAATACGTTTAAAAAAAAAATTAATACCAAATACTTGGTATCGCATAGTTCTTGATTTCAAATCATACAAACGTGTCACAACACTACAGGGATCACTCGCTAATATTACGAAACATTTTTTATGTCAATCTGATCGCCTAGTACCTGTCTAGCTAATTTTGAATCGTGCGCCGGCGCGATTTGAAAAATTCATAACTTGGTACCATGAAAACATGAGTTTAAAAAACCCTTCCCGTATCGTTTGTTATGTTATCTAGAAACCGTGCACTTGATATGTATACCCCCTTTTTGTGACACGTTGTATATAGTTCCATTTTAGATTCTAATTACTCAAATTACCTAATTAATCGGTCATCTAGTTTTTGGAAATAACAACACATTAATCGATTTTTTTTTTTATTTTGATAGGTGAGAGACTAATGAAAAAATAATTTTATTAGCACAGTGCTCTGCTTAGTTAAGCAAGTGCACTTGCTCAAGTCACTCGACCGTGCCACTTTACAACAAAATTGGCAGCAAACAAAAAGCGTAGGTGATTACATTACAAATACGAGTGTGTAATAGATTGCGTGTCATGTGTTGGGTACCCTTTGCTACACCATAACTTAACTAGTATGTACTGTGAGTCAGTTTGTTAGTAGGTAAACAAACGTTCAGTAATTAATTTGTATGGGAGTCAAACAAACATTCTAAATAACTTTAATAAAGTCGTCCTAAATCATCTACCCAGAACTATACAGTAAATATTTCTTGGCCTTTAACTCTGATGGTAATAATTAAAATTCAAAATTCTGGGAAAGGGTTCACATTTTAATATAATGACTTCTATGAACAATACAAAAGCAGGATGCCGCTTAGATAAAGACAATGAATAGAATACTTAGTAAAAGTAATGATACGATTCAATCGGAACAATCGTTCATCATTACGAACAAATAAACCGACTGACAAACAGTTTCATTATACATACGTAATTGGCAGTTCTCTAGTTACGATCGTACACATAATAACATATTTACAATTCAAATGATACGCAGTAGTTACATGGAGTGATCTGGGAACTTTTTGCTCTGGTTTCCATAACACCTGGCTTGTAACTTACGTGCAATCTTGTAACAGTGACCGTTACATCAAACAAAACATAATTATAGAAAGTTTTTTTAATCTCTAGTGCAAAACAAACATGTTCCAGTAATTATGTGTGTTTATTTATTAAATGTGGTAACAGAGATGGTAACAATAAGTAATCGAGATTATGAAATGTTATGTTATGTGGTAGATAAGATAGGTTTATTGTTTTGCCTTATTTGTTCATCCTCGACTATTGCTACACGTGTGCTATTGCCTTTTATAGTAAAAACACGGAAGTTCTACTCCTATAAATAAAATAAACACATTTAATACAAATCTATACATATAATAAAATCGTAGAAAAGTGCTGTCTGTACATTGAAAATAAAAATAAAAAAAATAGCAGGGGTTATTGTTATGTCGATGTCGAACCCAAAAATGTAATTAACTTTTTTTTTGTCTGTTTGTCTGTTTGTCTGTTTGTCTGTTCGTCTGTGCGCGCTAATCTCAGAAACGGCTGATCCGAGTTGGATGCGGTTTTCACGAATATATTGTGGGATGCTTAAATTTACATTTAGTGTTTGTTTCATGTCAATCGGTTCATAAATAAAAAAGTTATGTCAAATTAAAGAATCACGTCGAACACTATTCTATGCTTATTGGTATAAGCATCATTAATTTCCGCAACTATTTGACGGATTTGGTTGAAATTTGGTACAGATATAGTTTAGAAACTTAGAAAGGACATAGGATAGTTTTTATTTAAAAAAATAAAAATAAACGTTAAATTTCGTTACATTCATTTGGTTGGGTATCGGCCGAGCGCTTCGGTACTGTTGTGGAAATAGTGTACTATAAGTCGTATGATTATTTGTCTGCAGTGGTCCTGCTGTTTCGTGTATTCTAAATTGGTTTCGTTGTATTTGTCTATTAAAAAGTTTATTTGTTGAGTTTTCCTGGTTTTCTGGTTAAATTATTTAACGTAGGTTTAGTTTGATATCGATTATTAGTAGTTACTGTAGTTAGTTTGTTTAATAAAATTGTAAGTCTATAATTTATAAATTAATTAGATTTAAGTCGTCTCTTTTAAATTATTTAGTTTAATATTGGTTATTATAGCATTGAGGATAGGTTGTAATATAATTTCTTTTTTAATTGTTATAAATTCGTAATTCGTAGCTTTCTTTAATTCTTTAGTTTTAAGTTAGTTTTCATCTTAAGTTCGGAAAGATTATAATATTTCTTTAGTTTAAGTCCGTTTTTAATCTATTTTTTCAATGCCCTAAGTGAGTATACATCTATTAAATTCAAACGCAGAGCTCATTATGTTGATCTTTTTTTGAAGAGATCCCGGGAAATCGGGAACTATGTGGTTAAAACCAAAAATTTGCCGGAAGCCACTATTCCACGCGAACGAAGTCGCGGACTATAATAAATCTGTAGAAGGGTCAATTCTGCTCATTAAAAATATAGAAAAAATAAATAGCAGGGTGTTACTGGATCGATACCAAACCCAAATATGTGATTATAATTTTTTTGTCTGTCTGTCTATATATGTTCAGGCATCACGTGAAAACTAACGGTTTGATTTCGATGAAACTTGGTATAATTATGTCTTATTATCCTGGACATAAAATAGGTTACTTTTTATCCTGGAAAAATACGTAGAAAAAAATCTTTATTTTTCAGTTTTATTCTGCTCAACAGCAGTAGCTCAATAGAGGGATCTCCTTAATTATTATGGGCCTCGCCGTATTTGGGTCCAATAGATATTTATAAGATGTCGTTGTCAGAGTTACTCAAAATGGAGAAATAAAACTTCCACGCGAAGACTGACATCCGCGCGGACGGAGTCGCGGGCAGAAGCTAGTACTGCATATAATTATGCAAGTTTAAGATATGTGCCTTACACAGGTAGTTTAAAGATATCCCATCATGCACTTATATTTATAAAATACATGTATAAAGGAAATAGCGCTCTCCTTTTACTCTTTAACTTTTTCATTAGCTTACCAAAAAACACAAACAATAAAGTGTACTATTCTACTGACATTTACATACTAGAATAGTAAGACAACTAAATATCATCAGCAAATATCAAAACAAGTAATTCTAAAGGAAGTGCTTCGAGAAAGTATGCCGTCACTAATGAGTCGAGTAAATTGCTATTTAGTACAATGCTACTTGCCTACTACGCTTGACCACAGGTGAAAGGTGCAAGTCGTTCAAACGAAGCATGGCGCCAGTCATACGAAATGATGAACACCCCTGCGAATTGTTAGTTTTTAAAAGGTATTTGGATAATAATATTTTAATTGGTTATTCCTTTATGCATGTACATTGCACAGGAAATATCTCTTGTGGTAAAGTTAATGACGTTTTGAAACTTTTGATTAGAATTGTTTGCTACGTAAATAAAATGGTCGTAACATAATATAACTCGTGAGGCAACATGCGCAAATGTTGGTTTATGAAATTTCTAAAATATCTATAATACAAACGTTAATAAATTTTCCAGTGAAATTCATTGAACCAGTTTGTTCGAAGATATTAAGGCAATTATCACAACTTTAGTTTTCGGTACTAGCTACAGAATATAATTATATCATATCATGTTTAAACTAGACGTAAAATATTCTGCAATAACTAATTAAAAGAAAAGGGAACGAAGAAATTATGTACATACCGGTATTTGACCGGTTCACCTCGACCAGTTCAAATCTAATCTTACAAATATTTACTAACAACGCTCGATACAGTTTTGCAACTTAAATCTAACACGGTTACCTTTGGTTTAAATGTAACGGATATTACTTAAGTACACGGTACAATACGTGATGATAAATATTATGTAAGTAAATTAAAATAAATTACGATACTCATGTTGAGATTTCCAAGTTATAGGTAAGTTTTCTTTAGTTTGTTTAGACAGCACTGATAAACGGTCAATAAAGCTAATTGCTAATTTCGCCATATAATCAGTTTTCGATGCATTTAACGACAAATTCAGGAAAATTTAGGATATATTATAGGATATGCGCGCAATGTCACGCCTTTAATTCCCGAAGGCGTAGGCAGAGGTACATTTAATATCACTTATCATCAAGTCCCATATGATAGGACCACGTTCACTAAAACCACCCCGGTGGCTACCTTCAGCACCGATAAGAGACACCGCGTCCTGTTATTGGACTTGCTCCGTAGTTATAGTGCAAAGCCTGTTAAGGCACATCTCCCAATTTGGTGCCCTACTAATAAACAATGTCATTAGCGCATAAACACAAACATGTGGGTGCTGCTACATAGAATTATAGTAAGCGCAACCTCACCAACCTCTTTATGAAACATCAGGTGTAACATTATGTACATGTCCCAGTTATGGTGTAAATCAATCCGTGTCGCATAAGTTACAACATACTGACATGGAAATGTCGCAATTTCAGTGCATATCAGTGAAAGTGGTGATAAGAGATTGTGACGCGACGCCCGCATTACCGGTTGGGTAACCGAGATTTATGAAAACCTGTTCATAATACATTATTATCATGGAGTGCACTATTTTTTGGTCATTTTTTAAATGGGGGAAAATTGTCCCATGACTTCCCTCACCTTTCGTAAAGCGAGAGGGAGTGTCAGACTCCGACTGACTAAAAACCACCCCGTTCCTACTCCAGCTTTCCGAGCCGGAGTCCCTATAAACCCGCTAGGTAATCCGCAGCTCCGGATGGTAGACCGCAGCTCCGGATACTATGTTTTCAACTATGAATAACATAGCTACGTGTAATGTATACTGTGTCAACCTCTGTAAGAAGGCTTGTCATAATCTCCACCACGCTTGATTAGATACTCCAGATAAAGAGTTTAAAAGATACAGATTTATCAGAAGACACTGTTACTGCCCGGTCACTGTTAAAGTGTAGGCTCATAATTTTTAACCGACTTCAAAAAAAAAAGGAGGAGGTTCTCAATTCGACCGTATATATGCTTTTTTTTTTATGTTTGTTCGCGGATAACTTTGTCGTTTATGAACCGATTTTGATGATTCTTTTTGTATTTGGTAGGTCTTATACCAGAGGTGGTCCCATTAAAATTTTATCAAAATTGGTTCAGCACTTTTTGAGATAATTAACAAAAACAAATATCAATACAAACATTTACTATTTCTGTTCGCGAATAACTGTGTCGTTTATGAACTGATTTGGATGATAATTGTTGTATTTCGTAGGTCTTACATCAGACGTTGTTCCATTAAAATTTTATCGAAATTGGTTCAGCACTTTTTGAGATAATTAACAAAAACTTTTTTTGTGTATGTTAATCGATATCTCCGGCAGTTATAGACCGATTTGAGAAATTCTTTTTGTGTTTGAAAGAGTACGATGTCAGTGTGGTCCCATATAATTTTTTTAAAGTCTGACCATAAATGTAGAAGATAATCCAGGGAACTCCTCAAAAATAAACAGAATGTGCTCTGCGTTTGAGTTTAAGTAATGTATATTAGCTTATCTTTCTGAGTAACCATAAAATTCAGGACAGATGGTAGCATATCTGGTATAGAATGATGGGTAGCTTGATGTGCTGTCTGATTTACATGTATATGTAGGTACCTAATCTGTTTGTGTTTGACAAATGCATATCTCTGGCAGTTATAGTCCAATTTGTGAAATTCTTTTTGTGTTTGAAAGAGTACGATGGCAGTGTGGTTCCATATAATTGTTTTTAAAGTCTGACCATAAATGTGGAAGATAATCCAGTGAACTCCTTAAAAATGAGCAGAATGAGCTCTGCGTTTACGTTGAAGTGATGCATACTAGCTTATCTTTCTCAGTAGCCATAAAATTCAGGACAGATAGTAGCATATCTGGTATAGAATGATGGGTAGCTTGATGCGCAAGGAGTCGTTGCAAGGATCCGGCGAGTAGGGATTGCTCGCCGCCCGACCAGATCCAGACCCGTGCGTGCGGCGCGTCGCGTTCTGCGCGCGCCTCAAAGAGCCATCAGACCACCACAGATGGGGCCCAGTAGGGCTGATGCCTGATCCAGAGCTGCGGACTACCTAGCGGGTTTACCGGGGCTCTGGTTCGAAAAGCAGGAGTAGGAACGGGGTGGTTTTTAGTCAGTAAGAGTCTGACACTCCCTCTCGCCTCGCCCAAGACGAGAGAAGTCATTGGATGATTTTCCACCCTCAAAAAAAAGCTTGATGTGCTGTCTGAGTTACATGACTGTATACCTATGTGGGTATCTAATCTGTTTGTGTGTTTGAAAACTGACTATGTATGTAGCTTATGAACAGGTTACTGTCAGCTGTCGGCTCAGCAGATCATAAGTAAGGGTATCAGGTTAATATACATTTGAAAATAATGTAATTATGCGTCAATATGGATAGATATTAATATTATTCATTTAAACGGCGCTGTCTCATATGAGCAGCGCGTTTAATAGGTCGACCCATACTCAAATAAGTTATTCACTAAAAATCAAGAAATAAAAAACATTTTTAACAAAAAAAACCGACTTCAAAAAATAAATATTCCAAAACAAATTAATATGCACTAAAAAGTAAAAGAAATAATTGCGTATTTTTCAACAACTTAATAAATCAACTAACTTTACTAACTCATCACACACATTATAATGTAAGTAGGTACAATTATTGTTATTTTTGGAGTCGGTGTCAGCCTAGGAAACGCCAACAACTAGCACGGTACGGGCGGAGTGGTGGTTAAGTACCTACTTACAACTGGTGTAAAACTGTAATGTTTTGTTGTGAAAATAGGTAAATAACAAACCTATCTTAGTTGGCTGACACCGACTCCAAAAATAACAATAATTGTACCTACTTACATTATAATGTGTGTGATGAGTTAGTAAAGTTAGTTGATTTATTAAGAAAAATACGCAATTATTTCTTTTACTTTTTAGTGCATATTAATTTGTTTTGGAATATTTATTTTTTGAAGTCGGTTTTTTTTTTGTTAATCTATGTCTACACCGACATGGGTAGTCAGTGATCACCATCCTAATCAATCACCACACGGTACAACTAGACAAAATAATACAATTTCACAAATAACTGATTTCTGAAAGTAAATTGTAGGTTTCCAATATTTCGTAGCATTGCAACTAAATTGTTGTAATTTAGATCGTGTAAACTATGTTTCTTGTAGAACTTGAGTGATTTAACTAAACTAGGTGACTGTACTCATAAACTTTATAGTGACAACTGACAACCTCTCATTACTGGTCCGTGAACTAAAGGCCTGTTATGATAGTGTCATAGGATTTTGGGCGTATAAATGTTGTGATTGTGGGTGTTATTATAACCTAAATATGGTTGATATAACATGTTAGAGTTCCTCTCATCAGAACTTAGTACTAATTTATTCAGTTCTTGTCTTGTATGGGTCAAAGCACTATAATATCTTACATAATACGTCCGTTGTAAAACAAAAGCTACTACGCAGCCTCCTCCTCTAAAGAGGGGGTTTGCCATAATCCTCCGCTTGCAACCTTGGAGATCGAAAAATAAAATTAAACTAATCGCAGTTTTTACTGACCCGAATTTCACTCGGGTCTGAAATACAACGATGCACAGGATTTCGGGACGTGTCAACATTTCGTTATTGAACTCATCATTAGTATGTCCACTCAACCAAACACATGATATATTTGAATACATAACAAAGATTCCTGCAACCATATTTTGATGATTTGGCATCATTATTATGTGATTTAAAAAAGATGATTATAATGATGGTTCTACATACAATCTTCCGCATCTGGCTCTTAAATCATCAAACATTAAAGTTTAAACTAAATAAGCACCTTGAAAGATTGCTACCTACTTCTGGGAACAATAAATTACAAAGAAATCAGAAGGAAATTTTTGTTTCGAAATTCCCTGATGATGTTTCCATATGAAACATTTATGCGGGCTTCCGCAAATGAGTTCGAGGTATTACGGTATATTTCCGCACCCAATTTACCCTTTGAAATACCTTCCCTTTATTATCAAATGATCAATCACTACGTCGACACGTACTTCCCAATATGTGCAAGGAAGAGACGTATTTCGAACCTTATAATCTTAGAACTTAAGCACATAATGATGCAAATATGAAAATATTAAGCCCGTTAGGTACTACGATGAGAATATTACCCGAGTGTTACATTAAGCTATTATGTACGACATAACTAATATTTAAAAAATTGAAAAAAATCGAATGGGGCGTAGTATTTCGAATGGAATTGGATCAAGTACCTACTTAAATTAAGCTTAACAGAGCGCTTAGCTTCAGCGCTAACGACGACTAGATCATCAAAATGGAAAGCTCAAACTTTTAGGAACTGTGATAATTTTTTTTCCTCATATTGCCAATAAAATTTTCACATGCTTTTTCCTATTACCCAGTACAATTCCACTGATGAGTGTTGTGTACATAATACATATTGAAAAAAGCCTCCTCCTGATAAAAAAGATTAATATTCCCATGAGTCTGACACTTCAACGATTGACGTCAACTTTACTGTTTTGATTGGTGATCGCAAATATCCTGTTATCTTTCAACGGATGGCCGCAAAAATATGTATGAGTTGCGTCATTCATTATTGTAGAACTTAATAACAAAATGATTAACGAGGATAATACTGAAAAACACTTGAAGCCTAAATATCTATACATAGGCTTAAATACAGAATTTAGTGGTACCTAATTCTCTATGTACGTAAGTACATGAGATTATGACGTATGCTGCAATACTGTGACGTGCTAACTCTATGTTTCCTGAAAATATTAATGGTGTATTGCAAAGGACTACTGCTCACCTACCCATACCATACTTGTAAGGTCTTACAGCAAAAAGAAATAAAAACTAAAAAAACATTCAAGGCGATTAAAAAATAGCTGCCACTTTCAATAATCTTTACGTATATGCAGCTTAAGATCTCATATGTACTTTCAACGAAATCCTCTTTAAAGTTTTTATTAAACTTATGTAAGAATCATAAAGTGTACTTGATTAAGATGAACATATCTATATAAGTATTACTACACAAGTTAATTCAGAACCTTTCACCAACAAACAACTTTCAAGAGACAATCACAAACCCAAATTGTCATTACCGTTCTTACCGTCAAAGATTACTAAACTTACAACGATCTAGATATGGCACTTTATCTCAAGTTCACGTCTAATTTCATAAGTCGGTTGTCTTACGGTATTTTAATATCCATAGATCTGTGTTTACGGCTCGGGTGCTTGGAACTGATATGTGGTTGAAAAAGTTAGTGAATACCGTTTTGAAGTAATGTGATTGTGTTCCGTATATTATGTAGCGCAGTACCCAGGTTCATAGTTTATAAATTTTTAGAGATATCTTTTCCTTACAAAAATCTTAAAATAAACCCCTTTTCTGAGTAGTCCCTGTATCTGAGAGATTTAACAGTATTACAAGAGGTTGATGTTCGTTATTACACAATTGATTCATTTTAACACAATTCTTAGTATTACTACGAAATTCTATTCTTGGGTAGTATTAATTGATCCCTTTAACATAGCAATCAAAGAAATGAAAAGAAAAACCGCCAATCAACCCACGGAACTCTAACAAGCGAATCACACACAAACACAAAATAAATGTTCTAATTGGCAAATTAATTGGAATAACTTTGAAATATTTCTTTTCTAACAAAGATGAATAGTGTCGGTTTATATTTGTAAAAAGTTGTATTCATTAAGAGTAACAACCGGAGCAGGAAGCTGGGAGATTAGTGCGCGTGCGCCGTGAAGGCCGGAGATAAACGCTTCCTAACCACGTGCGATTGCACCCGACCGCTGCCGAACTTACCCGATGATGGGTACTCGTTACTATGTAAAGTATAATTAGTAAAGCATTATTATGGGATCACGTTTTGTATGGTGTGACATGGTTGTAATAGGTTAAAGATAAATATTTATTGTAAACAATACAAAAGACGAAAGATCTAATAAATATAAACCATAAGTGTGCTCGTGCAAGCGAACATTGATGCTAATATTATGCACGTGTGGTTGTACTTTATAATTTCATTGCTAACTAAAATGATTTTTGGCTTTTAGTGCTGAAAAAATATAGTAATAACACAGACAGGTACAAAATGTCAATTATAAACCATTATGCAATCTTAGATGGGGCCCAAAGGGTTGATGCTGCGGACCACCTAACAGGTTTACCGGGGCTCCAGCTCAACAACCAGGAGAAGGAACAGGGTGTTTTTTAATCAGTAAGAATTTGACACTCCCTTTCGCATTGTAGAGAAGTCATTGGATGATATCCTCCCTTTAAAAAAAGTTATGCAATCTTCCTACATATCATCCCAAGAATGTTAATTAGCAACAATACAACATTCCGTTTACTCATTTTTGTCACTATCAGCGGAAATAACCATGGTTATTGTGAACTGACAAAACAGAGATTCGTACATAAGGTAGGTACCTAAGCTATGTATTATCTAACATTTGAAGGTTGACCAGAAGTGTCAAGGTTTGGTACTGACATTAACCTTGCTGAACTGCCATACAGTGTGGTTTAGGATGATTTCCATGTTTGTTTAAAGTTATTGTGTTTTGACTACTTTGTTTTTGATATGGTTCAAAGATAAAATTTCGGCAAATAACATGATCTATTGCAACAACCTGATTTATAGGTGATCTATTGAAACAAAGATCAAATGTGTGTGTAATATAGGCACCTACATTGGTAGTTGCACTTTTCATGCCACTGTTTTTACTTTCCATGTGTATTATATCATCATCAAATTAGCCATAACAGGTCTACTGCTGAACATAGGCCGCCCCTAACTGCTGCTGAACATCGGCCTACCCCAATTGCTCAACATAGGCCGGGATTGGAGGAGCCCATTCACACTAATATTATAAATGTCAAAGTTTATTTGTTTAGATGTTTGTCCGCCAAACACGCTAAAACTACTGAACGGATTTTGATGAAATTTGATATGAGCTGAATTAGGTGATATGGTATATACTTTTTATTCTACGGACTGCGAGCAAAGCCGCTGGCAGAAGCTAGTATACAATAATAATTATGTCATGCAGTAACAGCAGAATAGATGACATTTGTCACCAGTTTCCCTTTGTATGCATCCCGTGGGTATCATGGACTAAGTACAAGTCAATGACCTTTAAAATGAAATAACCATTTCAGATAGCGGGTGTTATTGTTTTTCGTCGACCTCTTCCTGTCGATGTGACCTAATTTTTACTCGTACATGGGAACGGCAGGCTTACAGCTGTTGTGTATGTTTTATATTTTAATTTCCAATGTATTCTTTGACATACCTACGCAAAATTTTATTGGAATGGTTTAATTTTTTTCACTTACTTCAGTTTGGGAAATTATGCCTGTACTACCTACTATGTGGGACTTACAATTAAGTAACATACCTAATTGTTGAAATCTAATGTCCAGATATCATAATCTATGATATTTTTCAGTGGGTAATAACAGTCTATTCTTAATTTTACAATGCAATACTTTTAAAACATAAAAAATGGAAAGGCCAAGCAACTAATACCTAATTATTATTATACTTTAAGCCTGGAAATTCCGTTTTTATTTCCAAGTTATTATTTATATTCCGTGTGTGATATGATTATTGGCATTACACAGAATTATAGAAAGTTAATCATAGGCCAGACACCTACATAATTTCGCTAGAAGCATTTTTTCTAAGTGCTTAAAACTTTCCGTGAAATCATCAAATAAAATTACTTTCGGAAATGTGGCAGAATACTTAGTTGAAAATTATTATTACCTAGAGTACTGTTTTATTTAATAATGGAAAGAAAATACCGATGGTATTATACATATGTTACTAGGGCGATAGCTTTTAAATAGCACTTATGTGTGAGTAAATATCAAAGTGTTACAACGAGTCAGAAAATTGTATCAGAGTTTATGCCGTGGTGTCAGATTTTTCCACTTATATCTAACCTCTTATTAAATTTAAAAAATGAACGACGACGTTGTTATAACAGTAATTTCACAAATAAAATTTTATAACATTCATTAGTCGTCTTTTCACGTCAGCAATAAATGACAAAATATCATTTTTTTTTCTGAAGAAGTCAAGGCAAGTCTTGTGAGTGATGAGGGTACTGACAGACAAAAGCAAATCAAAATCTGAAAAGTTTTGTCTTTAAAAAAATAATTACCGGTTCCACGATGCTTCATAAACCCTGCTAATGGGGTAAAGTTTAAAAGGAGTTCGTTCTGCGCCATTAATCCGCAAGGCAAAACTCCTTAATGCGTGGGACAAATATTTCACATAAAAAACTAGGGCTCGCACCCGACCACACACATTTGTTTATTTTGTCGAAATAATTTACTGCCATTTGGCCGACCTCATGTTACTACTCGACGCCGACTTGTCAACATATGGACCATCTCTAAAACAAAAGAACAAGCCATCCATATAACAACCTGACATAAAAATAACAAGATTAGCAAAAATTCCAAGAAGCATTCGATAGAAACAAGAGCTCATATTACTTTCCTAAACAACGCTGTGTTTCCGTAATTAATGGCCATGATTAATCACAGAGAAACGGCAATGTAGCAAGAAATAGAATAAAAACTCATTATTTAGATTTCGTTCTAACACCCTTGACCTCCCCAATGTTTGTGTCGTTTATCTTTTAATCTTTAGAATGTACAAAAGTATCAAATTACTTCAGAGAATATAGATGACGGTCAAAATAATTATTTTGAGCCAAGAGAGATGCATTACACTTATTTCCATAAAATTACTATAATTTGTGACAACATAACATTTACGCGTGAATAAACAACACAAATTGTTGTAACTGTAAACTTTTTCAAAAGTGACATAAAACGATTCTAAATGACCGGCCATTTTTGCAATTCGAATTTTAAACACATACATTTGGCACGGCGAAGAACTGGCCGTTCAGAAAATTGGGGATATAGACAATTTTGTTTTATCTGTAAAGAAACTTTTTGCTTACGACGACAGTGACATGCCATTATGTCAAATTGTTTTTTTTTTCTTTTTAGTAGAGATTGCTAGGAAAACGTGCAATACCTATAGCTATACCTATAGCACGTTTTCCTAGCAATACTTACCTACGTACCTACCTAGGTACGTATTAACTGAAAGTATAATAAAAAATACCGTAATATAATATACACATACAGATAATCTACCAGTAACCATTAATATGCACTTTAAATAAAAAAGGAAATTCGTGTACTTTTAAATTTATTTCATTATTTGTTTCATGATAATGTATAGTGAATTTTGTACGGAGTTCAATGGCCAAATATAATTTAACAGACCGAAATTGATGTGACCATTCTTTGTTCGCAATTCTTTGATTTCTTACTTCCTTTTAATTTTCCCAGTGTTGGACTTGAACAAAAGTGTACATTATTATCGTAAGTATGTTTATTATTTAACTGTTCTTCCTGATTATGTAATTTACATTTTTAAGTTTTTGTTTTCCTTAATTAATTATAACGTTTGGTTTTTGCTTCCGACGGATTATTGGCGTTACAATGCTGACTGTCTTGAGCCAAAATAAAGATTGTTTCAGTAATATATGGATAGATAACTTATATCAATAGGTAAAATTAAAATCCAAAAAACTTAGTCCACTACGAAAATAAAACCTCAACCAAACATCAATTTACCTAAGAGGCATGTTTAATACAATATATGGTTTTAATAGTTAAGTTGAAAGATGATGTTAAATCTCTTGGAGGCCATAATTACGACGTCACAATTCGCAAAGGTTCTGTACCCTTAGTATAAGTTTGCTTTACGTTTACAAATCTTAAAGCGGACTCCTCGAATCTAAATCGTATAAACTTCAGCAGTCGTATTAACACTTACTTGAGCAATCAAGGAAGCTGAAACACGAAATCCTTTGTTTATTAACACATTGAACGCCGTGGTGGTCACCGGTGACTGACGTTAGCGGAGAATTTGCCTTCAACAGTTTTCTATTGGCAGTCAAAGACTTAAAAATTAAATTATTATGAGGAGAGTAACAAGAGACTACGAAAATAATGTCACCATCACTTATACACGTAAATACTGTATAAAGTTACGTCATATTAATACTCCTTTGTCGGCTGCCGACAGAATGTAATGTTCCAAACTTAATTTTTATAAACATTCAACACGTTTATTAAGCTCGGTATAAGCTTGTTACTACGCAATCATATTGTTATGACTTTACATTACAACCTACGCAGGTCTCACCTCCATTGATTGACGAAAAATTTTTAAGTAACTGTACTATTTTTTATTGGCTGTTGTTGTTTTGATACTGTCTGTGGCTGTGATTGGCTGATATTTTTTTCATAAATCTGTCGAGTAAATATTTCGGAAACTTAGGCATAACAATCTATCTATCTCCGGAGCGGCGGACTGCCTAGCTGGTTACCGGAGGGTGGTTTTTGGTTACAGGGTGGTTTTTAGTCAGCAAGAGTCTGACGTTCCTTATCTTCTCGGCCAAGGCAGGTGAAGTCATTGAAAGAAAATAAAACAGTACTTAGTACTTACCTATCTATTAATAAGTAGGTATTAAGAGGTAGTACGATCTCTCTCTATATAACTAAATATACCTTTTTCTCTAAATACCTATATATACATACTTCTTTGGAGATTACTATAAATGTGTTAAGATTCGATCCTCTTTACAAACTACGCCTAACTAAGTTACATAAAAACTGTTTAGTATTACCTTTTACCTGCCATTTAAAGATGTTTCAGGATGTAATTAAAACTTTTGTTTTAGCCACGGAGTTTAGAGGTTCATTATGTTGTTACGGTGGCAATGACATGCCACAAGTGGTTGACCTCACCAAATAATGGGTTTATGGTTCAACAAACCATCGTTTTCATTGCCATTTTAACTGCAAACTTCGTTAACGTTTTTATTCAATTCCAAAGCCACAATTAGATAAAACTACTTCTTTGTGTCGTTTCTTAGTAATATAAACTCAATAGGGTGTAGAATTTGTTGCACTTGAGCTATAGTTTGCTGAACCCGATTCGATGAATGTGGTCAATGTTTTGGACACAATTATATAGTATCGCTCTAATATAAAAAAATAATAAGTAATTAATATAAACAGTATTGAAAGTAGTGAAAAGACGCTCTAAGATTACCAAAGTAATAAATATTATCTACCTATATATACTTAAAGGAAAAAACAAAAGCCTCGCCGTCTCTCTTTCAGAATACAATATCGTATTTACGAAAAATAATCGTAAAAAGAGATGGTACCTCTGACTATCCTCATATAGACAAATACAAGGGTCGTACCATTGTTTCTCTTAATTTATTAACCAATGCACACTTTAAACAAGAACCTAGCCCACGTGTAATGCTAGCTAATTGAAAAGAAATAAAATAATGTGCTACAGACATATAAGGGTATCTTCGACACAATACTGCTTGGAGAAAGAGAAGAAATAAAGTATTTTTTTATTGTTTAAAACATTAAACGGTATGCTTTGTTTAGTAGCTGCAAGTACGTGGGTCAGCTTAGCATTTGAGAGTTGAGATCCCGTCTCTGATGTCCGATCTGTACACGTAGTACGAATTTGCTTTACGTTTAAGTAATCGAAATGAGAACGCGTTCAGTGCATTGGCCGGCTCGAATACGCCGAATACAATAAACTCATACTAAGGCTACTGAGCGCTTGTTTGGATTACTTTAAACGTAAAGCAAACTCGTACTAGTGGTACTGAAAAAGCATTATAGCTATGTTTTTAATATTATCTAATGCCTATTTTCACCAACCTGTAAGTAATAATAGCCTGTTTAGGTTAGTTTGGGGGACTTCCTCATGCTAAGTAACTCTTACTTAAGGTATGAGATTGTTAAAAACGGCCTTTTACGGCTTACTAATTCCATCGTCACGGCTTTTAATTCCTGAAGAACTATAAAACTGTAACTTTTTAGGTCAGATAGCCAGATATGTCATGAGTATCCCATGTAATGGGGTAAGAGATTCTCTAGTCACACTCAGCATTAGACATTGTCATTACAATAAGACATCATCTAACATCCAAGTTCCGTGTGAATTTATAACAAATACATCTTTCAAATATCAAGTTCCAACCATCAGATCAGCTTCAGGTCATCGCTCCCCGTGGGACGACACTAATTGCATGCAACTCCATACAACCACGTGTTGTATGAAACACATAATGATTGTGTATGTGTATGTGCAATTAATCATCATTTCTTTATGTGTTGTTTGAGTGCACGCTTTTAATATTGTACGGATTAATTAATTGAAGTGCTTCAATAGATGGGACTTTTGAACTTTCGTTTGTTTATGTTTTAAATATGGAACAAAAGGGGTTCAGTTATAAATAGGCTGAATTTATTATGAAGGTTTTATATGAAGCTGCGCGTGTAGGCAGTTAGGAGATGGTGGTAAAAATAATTAACTTATTAAGAGAGGTTATAAACGATGTGTATATAATGAAATCTATTTTGGCCTTAAGAAGAGAAGAAACTGAAATAAGGGGTGGTATGTAATAAGTAGCGTTTACGTCTTATCTTCTCACATAACTATTTGACGAGGTAGCTCGACTAATTTCCAGCCACAGTAGGGACTCATAATAATGATGATGTTTTACGAGATGACATTAGAACTGCATAAATGTTTCTCATTAGTCAATAAGCTTGGGTTTATTTGTAATAGTACGTACTTACCACTGACGTCTTACCCAACGAAGTCGATGGTACTAACCTAGAGCTACCATTACAAGTCCCAAACATATTCTTCTTTAATAAGTGTGCGAATATCCACATGCTATTGACATGTTACGTCACAACGATATCCGATTCTCATAACCGTTAGAAATAACCCCTCGACAAATTGTCGTGCGCTCTCTACTCTCAATTCATACATCCTGTCGCAAAGAGGGGAACTAAATCATACGAGATTTTGTCACGGAAGGGACATTTACTAATACTTTAAGTTACAATAATATGCCTATTAAAGTTTTAAGTTACGAAAATAATATTTTTAGAAAGATTAAGGGTGACACCCTACTTGAATACTGGAGAGGCGAGCCTCTACTAAAGGATTCAAGATCCGCGTTTAAAACCTGGTAAGTAGAAACTATTATTACACTAAGAATACTACATAAAACAAATACATACCGGCACAATTACCCCCTTCTCAATCTTCCCAATCCCCGATTCCCCAACATGCCTTGAATTCCTAAATCCCCAACGGCAACGCACTTAGGTGTCCATAAGCGATGGCGCTGGCTTGCTATCAGGTGATCCGTCTGCTTGTTTACAAGCTTATACCATAAAAAGACATACATGTAAACGCTAAGCTAAAGCGGGAGATAATGACAAACCCTCTAAATTAATATAGACATAATCCAGCAGTCTGGTGTATCACAGGTTGTTGTATGGTTATTAAAAGCTTTGTAATTTCGAAGCGTGGAGCGTTAAGCTCAAGACCGGTCGCTATGGAGGACTTCTATGGACGCCCTCTGCCCCAACTAGGGGACATAGGACATTAAAGTCAATTTGAAAGACTCAACAACCCACGTGTTTATCTATGTTTAATTAAACTTTTTGCTCATCTGCAACTTAAGTACAACCTTTTTGTACCTTTTTTTCTTCATAACACATCATCATTATCATTGTCACGTAACGAGATGACGTTTATTAATTTACATATGCTTACATAATTAGGTACCGGACCACGAGATAATAAATGATTAATCATCCGTCCCACAGATGATTAGCAATAGTTTTTTATAACTATGGATGATAGGAAATAATCATTAATTATTATTAAGTCGCTCCAATGACTGTGCTGATTAAATTAACTAATTGGTTACGTTACTTGAAGCGATGAACCGGTAAATAATGTTGGAGAGAAAAACTCAGTACCTATAGATATATAACGGTGTTATAAGTATACATAGAGCAAAAAATAATGTACTTAATATGGGTTGATCGGAATCAGCCACGTTTTATCTCGAAGATACATTAATATGAAAGCCCAGTAATCAATTACCTGTGGGATTGTAATACTGAAGTTTACTTTGCTGCATTCTGGTCCAACTAATTTAGATACGCGGTAGTGTCTCAAGCCAAGTTTAAGCAGGCTGGCCAGCGCCGACTTTACATTTTAAATAAGGTTAAGGTGAACATTAAAGACAAATTTAAAAAGCATAGTGCCTACGGCTATCATTTAGCTTAAACACAAGTCCAGCGAGTGAAACTGGGGACAAGAACTACTCTCTCTAATACTCCTCAACAACCCTTAAATTCCTAACCCCCAATAGGCCGGCAACGCACTTGTAACGCCTCTGGTGTTTCAAGTGTCCATGGGCGGCAGCGATTGCTTACTATCAGGTGATCTGTCTGCTCGTTTACCGGATTATTCTATAAAAAAATACTCGTCACATCAGCATTTCCACTCACTCATCTTGACCGACATTTTACAAAAACGCTGACAATTTAAAAGGGGTGTCTCTGGATACAGTTTCGAAGCAAATACTTGATCTTTGGCTTGTGTATCAACCCCCCACTGGCTAGTCGATATAAAGTGCTCGGGTCGTGCCAAGGAGCTCTCCAAAACGTCTGGCAAAGTTCCAAGCCTAGAGTACTTAAGCAGTGTGCCAAGCTATAGGATTGTTTATAGTGTCAGCTACGCTTTGCTATTAAAATGTACGTCCTGATGTTCTCCTACTCTTCCCCCGTTAAGAGCTGACTAACCATCGAAATCAACTATTAACCGATCTTAATACAAAATCTCTAGTTTGTTCTATTTTTTCCAACAGAAACTCCATACAAATAGTCCACAGCGATGGAGATTTCACTCGTGTGTAGAGGAGACCCATCATAGTTCACCAGTGGTTGAATGATTGAAATATTGAGAATGAGAAAATATTGTAAATCCTAAAAAAATATTCAAAATATCAGATGAGAGAATGAGATAGTACCAAGATCATTAGGCGTTTTAATTCCTTACGAAATTTATTTTTCTACCTACTTTTCTCTTGTTGCAGTTTCAGTTCGCCAATCTCTCAGTGGACTAAAGCCCTATGGAAAGAGTTCGTTGACTTCATGGAACTACCATTTACAATCTGGATTGTATTGTAATATGTTGCGGTAGCTACTGGTCGCAAAAAAATGGCTCGCCTTGTCAAAGAAGGCGGTCCTATGTACCGTATTGATTCACTTTGTCTTGCCTACATTACTTTTTGAACAATAGAAGGTATGTATAGAAATTGGTAACCTGAATAGAGTTAATAAGCTGGCCATATTATTTTTTGCAAGTAAGCATATTATGTTTCGACTTGACTTGGTTCTACACCACCAACAGTAAACAAGCCACGAACTTCTAGTACGAGCGTAAGAGACTTCTGATGCAGCCATATTGTTAATGGACCTAATCGTACTACGTACTAACCCTTTTATCAAGGCACACCATAGTGGAGGCCACCACAGATGGGGCCCAGCAGGGCTGATGCCTGATCCGGAGCTGCGGACTACCTAGCGGGTTTACCGGGGCTCCGGCTCGAAAAGCAGGAAAAGGAACGGGGTGGTTTTTAGTCAGTAAGAGTCTGACACTCCCTCTCGCCTCGCCCAAGGCAGGAAAAGTCATTGGATGATTTTCTCACCTCAAAAAAAAAAAAACCATAGTGGAGGCAGGCATGATTATGACTAGGTCGGTCAAACGGAATCGGTCGGTCATGGAAAGCAGTGACTGTAGCCGTAGCCTATGGACATGCACTATCAGAGGTGTATATTTGATGGGTCGACGTTTGGCCACTATCTCGCCTGGTGGTAAGTGATGATGCAGCCTACAATAAGAAACTTTTACTCGGGCCTTGAAGACACCTAGATTATATCATTCAGGAAACACAGACTTTGGCAAAGAATTCTGCTCCTTAGCAGTTCGCATAAGGAAGGTTAAAGTAAAGCGCTCCGTGGCCCTTAAAATTATGTACAAGATTTCAATATTAGTACCTACATCTGGAAATTCGACAGTAGTAGCTAGTCATGGGTTGTTGTTATGAGTAGTTTCTTAATGTGGTAAGGTGTAGTACCAATAATGTACTTGGTAGTAATATTGCACAGCCCTGCAATGTCATGAAACCCTAGTGTCATTGACCCCGGCCCATTCACCAGCTTTCTAAGACAATGAGTAATTACTTATCGACTGGTACTCTATTAATGAAGTAGTATTAAGTTATTGCTTGAGTGGTTACAAATGGTTGCCCAGTATGAGGTCTCATTCAAGGTTGATTCAAGAAAGGTGTTTATTTATAGTGTTTTTGTACGACGTCGAAATTCTTAAGTAAGTAGCTAATAGCACAGTCCTTTTATAAGAGCAAAATTCATCCATCGACTTCTCCCGCCTTGGGCGAGGCGAGACGAAGCGTCAGACTCTTACTTACAAAAAACAACCCCGTTTCTATTCCTGCTTTTGGGGCCGGAGCCCCGGTAAACCCGCTAGGTAGTCCGCAGCTCCGGGGTAGTCCACAGCTCCAGAAGGCACAAAAACTAGAATAACGCCTGTCAACGCTTCAGATTTAAATTCGGAACAGATACGGAAAGTTGAACCTTTATAGTTGCATGGAGATTATAATCAACCTCTTCTTATGAAGAAGTCATTTGTCTAGCAGTAGCAGTAATTATGATGCCAATGATGTATACATATTTTACTGTAAATGCATATTTTATATTCATAGAAATAGTTACGATTATGTAAAAACTTTATCGATCATTGATTCACGACACAGTTTTCCGTAAAGTGCATCGACATTTACGTTTAATCTTATCGCCCACGCATCAGATATTATCAATATGTTCAGTGATTGACACATCTCTATAGAAACTGTCAATCGCATACTAAATAGGTACGAACATATAGCATTACATATTGATGTATTAAATGTCGTAACTTATCGTGGTGGCCTGGAGGTTAATTTCAATCATGTAAGTTAAATATGTTAGTTCAATTATGTGAATACGGTTTTGCAACTTAGGAAGCAACAAAGTTACTTTTTCCAAGTTATAATATTGTACTTTTAGTTTATTTAAACACTATTCATGAAAAAGTTCGAACTTCGTAAGTGTCGTGTGATCTATGTTCATTTCTTCTCCGTATGAGAAGAAGCGTTTACCCACGGGTAAGATAGTTTTCACATAATATTTTTTATGGTATAAGCCGGTAAACGAGCACACGGATCACATGATGGTAAGCAATTGCCGCCGCCCATGGACGCCCGAAACACCAGAGGCGTTACAAGTTTCCATTTGGGGGTTAGGAATTTACCTAAAGATTTTTGTGAAGAGGCTTAATTGGGCCTCCGGTAAACTCACTCACAAAACGAAACACAAGGCAAGCGTTGTTTCACGTCGGTTTTCAATAATGATTAATATTACAACACCATGACATTAGATTATGTTCCTTTTGTTTGTTATTTTGACCTTCGAGAGATCATGTTTCACAGAATAAAGTTTCGTAAACAGCCTTTTAAGATGTGTGCATTTTGTAAGTAAAGGTGTGGTTATGAGTTACAAACACGAAAATATGAGTTAAAAAATATTTTGGTTCATTTGATTATTCATTCGATCATCGAATGTATTATATTTGTTTTTATGTTCTTTATATTTTTTTATTAATAAAGCTATTCTTTTTTTAAAAAGCTTGTCTTAAAATCTTGTTCGGAATTCAAACGCATTCGGCCAGTACCTACTCAACTGTAGCAACGTTATCCAATAAAAATGTAAATAATACACAATAGTGATGTCCAGTAACAGTAAAAAGGTTCTTAACAAAAGTTTTTTAATTAGCTAGATATTTTAGATAGTTTTTCCTTGGTTCTGCCAGCCAGGAAGCACGGTCTAGCCTTCACGGTGTGTGCTCCGATTGTCAATACGTCAGTAAGAAAATGTTTACCGCTAGTTTTTCTGGAAAATTAAATTCAATGTGATTGTAAATTACATGGCCAGCCTTTTTCTTTTGTTGGTAACATTGCCGTTACGTACTAGGCATTTAGTGTTAATAGCTAAACAGTTTATCGGGTCGTGTAACTGTCACGTAAGTTAAAAAATAAGTATCATTCACTTTTATAATAGTTTCCAAATCAAACAATGAAAACCAAAATCTAGAAGCATCTCGGTCTACTGTTTACAAAAGGGTTGATGACGGGGTAAAAATTTATTTTGTCCGTCAGTTAGGTAATGAAAGAATAATAGACACTTTTTTCTATTTTGTCATATTATACGATAACAATACTTACATACATAAAACGAATCAAAGTTTAAGAGTGGGACCGAATACGTTATTTCTACCTATAAAACGTACCTACCAAGAATTAATAGTATTTTAGAATAATCTACAATACGGACATTAAAATAAAAATTTGTCATCTACCTTAAACTTTTTCCAATTACGTCGACTAGAATACACTGTTCCAGGAGACAATATATGACGCAGACTAGACTAAGTACAGGAATATCCTATTCTACAAACTACCGCGACATCGTAACGTCGCGACGTCAGACGGCCATTGGTTTCACATGAACATGACGTCATCAAGCCAGGATCGTATTCCACACAAAATATACAAACATGTTCGAAAACTTGGTAAGAACCTCCGTAGTTGATTTGGTAATGAAATAAACACGTAATCTTCGTAGAATCTAACTTTAGTTCTAAGTTAGTTACTATTAGTTCTATGAAAAAAAGATTTGTGAAGGAAAGAAAAGTGTGGGACATGAGCCATGCTTCGGCACGAACGGGAGTGATACTAAGGTCCCACCACTACCACTTATGTTTCGTGTGTGTTTACCGGAGGCCCTATAGCCCCTTCCCAATCTTCCCAATCCGCATTTCCCCAACAACCTTTAAATTCCTAACCCCCAAAAGGTCGGCAACGCACTTGTAACGCCTCTGGTGTTTCGGGTGTCCATGGGCCGCGGCGATTGCTTACCATCAGGTGATGTCTGCTTGTAGTACACCGGCTTATACAAATAAAATTAATGACTAACACTGACGATACGGAAGCAACGCCACAGCAATAACAGCTACAACTACAAGCTAGTTAGTTGAATCATAAATAAGAACATAAAATAAAAATCCTTTTAAGTCCTGTCGTATATTCGTAAAGGACAGTAATAAAAATGGTGGACGTTAAACTTCAGTCTCCTTTGGAGACGAGAGGACATAAAAACAAAAGCATACAGGGCATGTCGTAAAACAGTGCATTAGAAAGTGATTCGAAACGTTAATAGAATAGATGAGAACAGTATTCCTAATATGAGTTTGCTTTATATTTAAAGTAATCGAAACGCGAGCGTTCGGCGCTGTGATTGGTTGGTTATTCAAGCTGAACACGCTCTCGATACTGAAACGTTCTTGAGAGTTAAGTAATATTTACTGCTTTTAATCTACAAAGAAGTAAGTAAAGAAACACATCAATAAATGCCACACCCTGCTTAATACAAAGGGAATTCATTAAAAAAAAAATAGAATTTTTATTACAACAATGAGAATTATAAAAGAAATTCCTTATAATATGTAGAAACTCAAACACTTTTGTCATCACCTATACTTCTATTTAATACCGACCTCAAGTGCGTGCCAACATCAAATACTCCAATGATGAAACCTCTTTGCTTCACAAACTTTATAGTTATTGAAACTCTATTGTCCTTTAACGTTCAGCCATAAAATATTAAAAAATAAACGTTCTTTAAAAGTAAAAAGTTTGAACAAAAAAAGGTTCGATTTGTCCGTTATCAAAAAGTCTCAAGTGGCTTTTTTTAGCTGTTTGCAAAGAGATTATGTTTTTAAAAAAGTAAATACAATAGCTTAGATAAGGCAGTCTTTGGCGCCAATGAAGAATGTTACCGTTTTATTCGGTTAAGAGTATTTTTTGTACTTAATTATGTACTTACGCAATGAGATAAGTAAAAATTCCATTTACAACAATTTCGTAGAAAACTGATAAAAGATCGTGCTCTTTATTTTTACAATACTTAAAATACTATCTAAAGTTTAAAAGTGCAGTCTAGACGTATAAAAACTGACCGAATTTCGACGTAATGTGTCACCGAAATTTTTACTCTCAATCACGTAGGTAAGTATCATACATTCATGATGACTTGATGACCGAGGGAACTATCTAGATGGCTAAGAATCCTTTTAAAGGGGATTGTATTAATGGTATGTCATAACAATAACAATACCAATATAGAAAACCTCTAAAAAGTTCATAAACAAAGAACACCACATCCACAAAGCACAATTGAATACGTTCGCATATTTTACTAAAACTCGATCACTATTCCAATTAAGCATTCGAACGAAACAATCGGAAAAAAACAATCGGAATACCTTTCTAAAAAAAAAAACACAAATCTTTTAGCAATAAATCAATTCAAACATTATTTATATTTACAAAATTCCATCAAACTCTGCCCTTGTTATCGTTTGTTTATTCAACGGCGCATGCGCATGCATGTTAGCTACGCAATCACGTACGCACTTTGTCTTCGAAGAACCATCAGGAACGCGGCCCGTATCGAATTGCAGTCAACTATTGAAAGAACGGGATCGAGATCATCGATAACGGTAATCGATTACGATTAACGATTATGTTTGATAATCGAATCAATACTGGCTGGCTACTACTAATATGTATTATAAATGCGAAAGTTTGTGTGTATGTTTGTTACTCAATCACGTCAAAACAGCTGAAGGGATAGGGATGATACAGGGGTTATTTATACCAAGGAACCCAGAACGAAAACCCTGGAAAAAGCTAGTTAAAAGAACAAATCTGAGGGTTGATTACAGAGTTTGTCAAATCGTAGTGCGTCTACGAACAGAGTTTTTGAGAGTAGATGGCGAAATAGCTTCTCTGAAATATTCACTATCGTTCGCATACGCGCTCACATCACTTGCGGCTAAAGATTTTGTATCTGTAGTGCCTACAATGTTCTTTTTTATTAGAATAAAAAAGTACGTATCAAAAACGTGTATTTGTAGTTCATTCTATATAAGAGACACCCCATTATATTCTATTGAAGATCTTCCCCCATACTATATGGCTTCTGTAACTAGTCTGGTGTCCGAGCAGGTGCGCATGCGCGTCCTCGTGAGGTATTGCGGTCAAGCAGCGCCCGCGCAGTATCACTTAACACGAGATGCCGTGACAACCGCACTCACGTTGTAAGGGACGTGGATTGTGTTAGTAGTTGGTATATGACCTTAAGTAGGAATTAAAAATAGGGTGCACTATAATTATACTTGTACTTGTAATTAATACGACATTGCTTGCTTATTTACTCGTACAAAACTACGAAGTGGAACACCCTATTTTCGCCAATAATATTATGAATCTTATGTGTAGGATAGAAGATGCAGATTCGAGTATTAAACCAGAAACGCTAGACAGTCTCAAAGGTTGGCATTCTATCTTATTTTTTTTTCACTTCTCAAAGAGGGGACTTACCGCTGCAATGACAACGAGCCCAACTCTATCTACAATGGAGAAGAATATTAATAACTTACCATACCAAAGAACTGATTAGAACTAGCAGAAACTAACCCAGAGAGAATTGCGTTTGTCGCAGTTGTCGTACACCACAAAAGAAACAGAAATGGGTCATGATTGAAAGTAAAATAAACGTAGCTATTCTTTCTTTCTTTATTACCATACTTCTACACCACAAGAGTTACCGACGATTAATCGCAAAATCGCATGTCCAGAGAAAAGAAACGCAAGCGATGAAGCGCGACTTCCATGGAAACGTAAACTACTTTTACATTCTTAGACCATTCATACGCAACACGTTGTTTACACGGTTTCCAAGCAAAAAACCCGATTCAACTGGTTGGGCAGGGTCACACCTAATCGATGAACACGAGAGATTGTGTAATATCGATTTGTTTAAGTAATTTATGAGAAACAGGCTTAAAAATCGGTTTTCGGTAGACAGGTCTGCTGTATACACATACATACACAAACTGTTTTAAACACAAATCTAATGAGTCAATGAAAAGTTAATGAGTATTTTTATGGTATAAGCTAGTAAACTAGCAGACGGATCACTTGATGGTAAGCAATCGCCGTCGCCCATGGACACCCGAAACATCAGAGGTGTTACAAGTGTGTTGCCGGCCTTTTGGGGGTTAGGAATTTAAGGGTTGTTGGAGAATCGAGGATTAGGAAGATTGGGAAGGGGTTTGAGCCAATTGAGCTAAGGAGCTAAGGCGTCCGGTAATCTCACTCACACAACGCAAGCGATTTTTCACGTCGGTTTGCTGTGAGGCCGTGGTATCACTCCATTCGTGCTGAAGCATGGCTCGCCCACACTTATGAGGCTGATTGACAAAGCATTATCAACATTGTAGACATGAATAAGTTCCATACAAAATGTGTCAAAATTCTATCCCTGGTAGACAAATTCACCGACAGCCTCGCCAGAAGACTACTTAAAGCCACAGCCTTGGAAAAAAATAGAACAGCGTAATAGTCATCATCGATGTCCTTAATCCCAATAAAAAATAGACCTCAGTTTACAAGACACAAACTTAATATTACGAGAAAAAATCAAACAAGACCGACACCGAATAAAACGATGAAGTAGTTAATCATAAAATCCCCTGACAGGTACACGTTACCGCCATTAGTTTACATAATAATAATAACATAACAACAGCAATATTACTTATTAGTCATCGCAATCACAAGCCTACGCAAATGCCATTGAGTACCTACTTGAGGCAAACAATTAAATACATGGAGATCCTAATCTTATGAGGAACTAAATGTTTTGATTTGAACTTCAATTAATGAAATTTTTTGTCAGGCAGGGTGGGAGATATCTGGTGGATGATCCGCTTTTGTCAGATGCTATGCTATAAATTAATACAGCCTGCTTTTTTATGACCAGCCAATTTTTTTCTGAGAGCTATGATTATTCAAACATTCCATTTTTAAACAAACATAAACTTTTTACAAAAATACTGAAGAAAATCGGTTAAAAAGAATACTAAAATGGTCAAAATAACTTTTATTTCAGAGGTCGGTGTTAAATAAGAAACAAACAACAATAAAACAATCAGGCTGTATTAAACCCACGTAGGACCTAATGGTAAGCCTCTCATTAGGACACCGCGTACAATTTCAGGATCCATGTTAGAATTTTACTGAGAAATTGAGAAATTTTTTCCCATTTAACTCTTAATATCAAGTGATTAAAGTAGGAATTTAATTAATCCGTGCATCTTTATGAATCATCATTAATGTTATGTCGAAGTTACCAAACTGGCAACATATAAATGGTTTGATAAGGATCTCCTTTGTTTTAAAATAAAATAAAAACTGAAGCATGCGGATAAGATTGCGTTGTGTTGTGAACCTTAAATTAAATCCTCTTTGTATTTGAAGCTAACGTACTTTCCGTGTTGAGTTACTGAAGGTATATTATTATTATTAGGTAGAAATACTTAATTACATTTTGCTGTAATAACCGTAATGGCAGTAATATTGGAATAAATACATTAACTGTCGCCACCCCTACTCGTCCCGCGGGTATCGTTAGGTCTGACTAAGGGATTACACACAGAAATATTAAATTATAATCTATGGGATTATACTTAGCCATTTTACAGAAATCAGCAGTACAGCAGCGTTATTTGCTAAACCTGATAAATCTGAATCTTTACATTGCGATCTCCAATCCAGCCCGATGTAGGTACTGCTGATTTCAATAACTCAATCTCATTCCATTACCAATTAGAAACGATCGATTTTTGATAATAGTTCTATAGAGCTACCGTCAAAAATGAAGATCAGTACAAAGATTTTAGTAAGATGGGTTATTGAAATTGGCAGTGACCAAACGAAGGGATAATGAATAACTTATTTTTTTTAAATTGAAGAGGTCCTTAGCTCAGCAATGGACTATCACATTCTAGATGGTGTTAATGTTCACATTGATGCTTATTTGGAACTTAATCAGTCCCTTTAAACAACTTATAGAAAAGCTTAACAAACCTGCTAAGTTAACTAAAAATTCATAGTTTGCTCAATTCAGAGACGCGGCGACGTCGTGCAGACTATGCTGCCGCGTCTGCTCACGCTACTCATGATGAAAAGTCCCTCTGTGACTCGAAACTAGTAGAGCTTTTCTCGATTAATTTACCGTATACCGTGATTTTTAGTTAATTTAGTATAACTCACTATAGTTATATTAAAAAAAAAAACCTGCTAAGCTTATAATAATCATATCAATTTGCTGTATGCTTTGGTAATCGCATTCGTAATCGTAAGCGGGACAGTTACCGCGATCGCGATGGTATCGGACGCCTATCTAAGGACGTTATGAAAGTGCACCTGACGGGAACGAGTAGGGCTGTCGACTCATGTTGTAAACATTCGAAGTTCACATAAATGATCAATAGGGGCCTTGGATTTTTGAAACAGTTCTTTATCTGTTCTTGTCACAAGTGCTTTCTTATTAAATATTCAGAAACATAAGGATTCAATGAGAAAACATAAATTTAAAGGTTGATCTATACCTAGATTAAAATTTAGCTACTTACCTAATTTCATAATATGTACATTAACAACTGCTAGATGAACCCTAAATTAATGAAGATAAAAAAAATCTAGATGCTTCCAACTCACTACCAGAGCGAATCTTAAAGTAGGTATTTAGGGCAAGTTCAGCAAAAACAAAAGCTATCAGTTGTTTTATACGTATAAATAAGTGTAACTGCCGTACTCAGATACATTTAATGATTACTTAAACTATTCCCTAGTAATCGACTTTGTTCCGAAAACTAAACGAAAGCTAAGGACAGAGTTAAGTAACACGTAAATGACTGTGAATACGGCAGTAAGTAATCAAAAATAATTACTTAATACCTTTTTAAAGGAATTATAATGCCTTTTAAAACACTTCTACCTAAATAAAGATGTTGTTTACTCTTACCGACAGGTGCACTAAGTTTGCAAACCCTAGCCTGTGTCTGTGTCTATATTTAGTTCTCAATAAAAGTGTTAATGACGGCGCGTGTTCATACTCCATAGACAACTGTCTCCACTTTCCTACAAGCTTCCATAAATGACTTTTGTTGAGCTTCGACTCCGACGCATGACCAATGATTTCTCAAAGTGAGAGGTGTAGTTTGTTTAGCTTTTTTTTGTATTGTGTTATTTGTAATGTGTACACATAGGTACAAATGATTATCTACATTATTTATGCAACGTCGATGCAACGTCACGCCTTTTAAGAGTGGGAATAAGTGCACATTACGGAACGCATTGCCCATTGCCGCTATGCAATGTGCAGCCACTTTTCACCATTTTGTGTTATAAGTCCCATGTAATAGGGCTGAGCCTTTGCCATATACTGGCCACAGTTCCAGACTCCGTAGTACTACTGTTTTTTTTTTTTTAAAAAAACCTAAAAATCCCAGTAATACATTGCCAGACCCGGGAACAAACCCGAGACCCGTTGTCCAGAATTCGCACTTGCGACCACTCGACCAACGAAACAGTCTAACCGCATTATTTAATAATACATATTTTATTGTCATTTCCCCAATAGTAACCAAAAGCAACCAATCTTACCTATGTAGGTACCTACTTATGAGGTAACATAAATATGATATGTGCAGCACTAGTTTTGGAAAGTATAAAATTGACAATGTTATTATGTCGGCAAACAGTATCGTTATAAAATCTTGTAAAGATTTAAAATCGAATCTCCATAATTGTTATTATTAATAAAGACAAAATAATTATAACATAGGTGCAACTAGCGACATCTAGTGTTCAGTAGAAATGTAAACTCACAAGAACGGAACTAAAGATATTCTACAGCGCCACCTATTGGTCAATAGCGAATTTGTTATATGTACCTGGCTTGTATGTGTTTAGCTGTAGTATTCACTTTAAATTTGTAATTTTACGAAACTAGATGGCGCTATCTACCTATTTTTTTATTTCATTCAAATAACATGAAATATTAAATTAAATTAAATTAAATTAAATATTCTTTATTCCAGGCATTTCAAACCCATAAGTTACACATACACATTATAATTAAACAAACGTACATTAAAATTTTAAATAAAAACAAGATAAAAATATAAAAACTTAACCTAAATGAAACAGCAACAATATTGAAAATGGAATACTGATAATTTGCATTAACGATGTGGACAGTAATAATCTTACGAAAGTTAAATTGTATGTATAATATTTAGTACCTACAGTATTTTTAATTGAACATTTACTTATTGTTTTTGTTACCTAAGAACGTGATGGCTGAGAGAAATGATGATTTAACTCCTTCCACGTGAACTTCAACTTCTAAATTAAGTTTTAAGGTACTTAATAAAACATTATAATTTTCCACAAACTTCTTGCATGTAACAAAATGTATAAAATATTTACAATTGATTGCAAAAAATCGATGGCGGTACAAATGAAAACCGATTACTAAAATCAATAAGAAATAAAATACTCTAGTAATGTGATCAGCTATTTCGTTAAGTTTAATAAGAGCTGCGGTGTCCGAGTGGTTAAGGAGATGGACTTGAAATCCATTGGGTTCTACCCGCACAGGTTCGAATCCTGTCCGCAGCGTATTCTTTTGGTGAACATAAGGATTTTGGAAACAGTTGAAAATCATAAATCACCATTTAAAATTAACTAATTATTGAAATTAACGTTAAAGTTGTATTGTTATCGACATAATTCCTTTTTTATTGCGAAAATAAACAAAAAATATATAAATTACTGGAAATGATTATAAAAAGTGTATTTTTAATCAAAATAAGTGGATGAAACGAGAAGAAAAAAAAGTTGCAAATGCAAAAAGAACTCCTTCGAGCCGGATTTGAACCAGCGACCTATGGATATCAGTGTTTATGCCTCTACAGTCCACCGCTCTACCAACTGAGCTATCGAAGGTTAGAAATGAGTGACCAAATTATGGGCTGTATTCAAACATGTTCTTGAATATGATCCTTCTTTTTTTTTGATATTTTAAAAATCAAGATATACATTCATAAAATAACTAAAAAAATATGGAAAAATGATTTAAAGATAGCATAAACGAAATGTGTTATTTTAAACGTTTAATATGTGTCTCTAATTTTGCATAAAACCTTATTTTGTTATACTTATTTAGTTATTTTTCAATATTTTTTTGTACTTAACAATTGCACGTGCTCGTACAATAAAACTGTTTTAGTTTAGTAACACCTGTATTAAAACTCTAATTAATAACAAAATAAATACATATCTAGAAAGAAAGAAAAAACATTTATTTCACACGTGAAAAATGCAAGTGACATGTAAGTAGTAATGCACGTTTTTGGGATTTACATTCGCATTGCAACGCAATTTTTAATGCAACTATGAATCAATATCTGTATTTTTATACAAATAAATACGAATTACGTAATAATAAAGTAAATACATGCTGCTGTTCATAATACCTATTTCCAACAGATAAATAACTAACGTTACGATTGAAGTAACTTTGTGCCATTTCCTCTTTTATCGTACTCAGTACTAGCTACTGAGATTCGTATCGTAGTAGGTAATTATTAATTTAATTGTTAATATACCTTTTACCTTACCTCAACTTTATTATTATTTAATAGAAAAGTATTTTATCGCACTTGAGAACTTAAGTATTAACTAAACTTAAAAAGTCATTGCAATTTGTTGTGATTGTAAAATGTTGCTATTTAATTATGGTAGGGTGCAGGATATATTTCAAATATTATTCATTGATTTGATATGAATGAATTAAAACAACAATATTAAAATGGTCTAAAATATTTTATTGATTATATTTCTTCAATATTATTTTGTTCGCTATAACTTTTTATACACACTGGACGACTGGCTGCCGTACGAGTCGTGGACTCGCGGGTTCAATTCCCGCATCCAATCATTAGTTGTGTTATCCAAAATTGTATTCTGGGCAGGGTGTTATAGACCAGTGAATTGATTAAAAACTCTTTATTGTACACCATATAAAAATACAACGCATAGGTAAACATTTAAAAATCAATAGTGCGGTTTTATTACTAAAAAGCAATCTCTTACAGAAAACCTTTGGATGGATAAGAAGTAAAGGAAAACATGGAGCAGGGTAAAGTAAAAGAGAAATAAGTATGTATTGTATTTATAAAATAAATGCATCCACAATGTTCACAGTGTTTTTAATCCCACCAGAAAAACTTGAAACGCCTCACCTCTTTAGATCACTGAACTCCAAAAGTTTACAAACATGTAGTGTAGTGTAGATACATTTAGAATCGATACGATCTATTTCCATTCGGGTCGTATCCGAGTCGGATCCGGCTCGGTTCAAGACCACTGACCGAGTATTTATATGCAAATAAACAAACTGAAATAGTCGGGAGCAAGCATTCGTTGTGGACTTAGTTTACGATAGTGTATTTGGAAAGAACTACCTCTTACCTCTACTACTTCGAGAGGTCGCAATTTAGGATTTGTGGTTACCTAAAATAAAGTACCTAGACGCTTGAGGTAGGTTTAGGAGTAGGTTTGAAGCAGTGCCGGTTTTAGCACTGCTAGTGCCCTTATTATTATTGGGGGGGGGGGGGATCATCCAATGACTTCTCTCACCTCGCCTCACCTAAGGCGTCAGACTCTCACTGACTAAAAACCACCCCGTTCCTACTCCTGCTTTTCGAACCGGAGCCCCGGTAAACCCGCTAGGTAGTCCGCAACTCCGGATCAGGCATCACCCCTACTGGGCCCCATCTGTGGTGGTCTGATGGCTCTTTGAGGCGCACGCACCTGCTAGTGCCCTGGGCGAGATTTCTTCGGAGCTCCCCCTTTTGCTGATGAGGGGAGCAAACCTTTAAAAGGCGCCTAGTTTTTTGTGGAAAATGACTAGGGAGTATGGAATTTTTACCTGACTCTAAAGTGACCCCAATGGCCACCCTCAGCACAGCCCCTATAAGAGGCATTAATAGACTTACTATAGAGCCCGAAGCAAACAACCTGAGCGGTACAACGTCGCCGTACCCTAACACCGCTACTGGTTTGAATTTAGTGTATTCAGACGGCTTTCATAGAGATCTTGATGCTGATCCTAGCCACAGATTTTCGAGAACGGGAATCGGAATTCGGAACGACTACACAGAAAACTTTCCCTCCTTTCTCTATCTGCCGCACTTGTGTCAACTAGATTGAGGATAACTGAGTTTTAATAACAAAAACCTTATATTAATATTTACTAAAAAACGCCTAACTTTTTCAGAGAAAGTCTATAGAAAGTGTGTAATGTTTACATTGCTAACCTCTCAAAATTGTGCGTACCTTAAACATGAAACAAGTGGGCGTTACAACCAATAATTGTTTTCGCTCGAATATTTATAAAGTTCGCTGCGTGTAGGATGATTCAGACTTCTTGTTCATAATATAGACTCAAGCACATCAAAGTATACCAAACTGACAAACTTAGTCATTCGATTCTCAACCTTACATCTCTGTGGTAAAGTTGAAAATGTATTCAGCAGGTACTACCTATCTACCCACGCTAGTTACGTTTCCTAAGTGTTCTAGAGTTCTGGATGTGGAACTGAGTAATGAAACAATTTGTTCGTAATTAACATAAAGGTGAACTCGACTGTTTGTCTGTCAGTGTGTAAGACGTGGGAGTTCCTGTTAACATTCATAGTTTAATGCTGGCACCACACTATCGCGCACAAGTATTAAACTTTCCCACTACGCCCGAACTGAACGTTCATGATGGCATCATCGGCAGGTGCCATTGTTAGAGTCGTGCCAATAGATGCAAGTGGTATGGTGTCGTTCCACTATGACAGAACTGTATTATCCCTAAGGCAAACTAGGACTAGGATAATATCAACCTACTGAGTATGGGAGAGTCACGCGTCGACACGAATGGGCCGGCTCTACTAGAGTTATAGTACGGCCTCATAGAAAACTTACGTGAAACAACGTTTGCGTTGTGTGAGTGAATGGAGGCTCAATTCCCGATTCTACAACCTTTAAATTCCTAACCTCCAAAAGGCCGGCAACTCACTTGTAACGCCTCTGGTGTTTGGGGTGTCCATGGGCAGTTTAACTCTTCAAGGTTGCATTTTCCTATTAGTTAAGGTACCTACGTAGTACGAAGGTTTATTTATCTCATTATGCCTTGCGCCTGGCTCTTACGGTACCTAGTATTCAAATTATATTGAAGTTACTGTGAGTTTTTTGCCTGATCCGGGAATTGAGGCACTCTACCAAAGTTTTCAAAGTGGGTACCAACTGGTAACTTTTAGAAAGCTAACAATTTATTGAGTTAATACCAAATTAAAATGCATGTAACCAAACACTGCCCCAATATTGTTAAAGAAACACAGAAAATAATTTTATTCTGAATTCTCATCAATTGGTTCGACAGCAAAATCTGCTGGCGCTCCGATAACGAAGAGCGTAAAATTAATTCTTAACCCTTTAAAGGCAGTTGAATCATGATTCCCAAAACAGCTGATTCATCCAATTTTATATTGCATGGCACCGGCAAGCGGTCAGAAGAAATTAAAAACAGAATATTTAAATCGAAAAAGCTTATTCCAATTTCAAATGTAAATCACCGTCATTTTTTTCGTTTTCGCTCGCTTTGACGTCGAATCGCTCGCAAACTCTCGCAAAACGGTTTCCACACGAACGCTCTCCACTGAGCGTTTGGAACATTGACGTCATCAGGAGCACAGCCGCCGGAGCCTCGATACTATTGTCAAACACATATTTAATTACCATCGTGTGCAGTGCGGCACACGCAATCATCTATTCAAAACGAAACAAAGGAGATTTTCTAGCCAACTCAAAATGTACCTTTCGGTCTATAAATATAAAGTGCGTTTCCCGTTGCCAGCAAAAAGGTAGTTTAACCGTTCCACGGAGGTGTGTAAGGGTGAATTTCGGCCGATCCTTCGTTGTAGTACGCCTGCGCAAAAAACAGTTCGCGAGCGCGTATTTCAGTTAAAGTAAGGCGGCGCGCCGGCTAGCGCGCTCGCCTGCCGGTCGCCCGGGGACCTTTAGCGAACGCCGAATGCCATTTTCATCAATAAAAATAATGTCCTGAGGTGTTAAAATCGTGTGTGTTGTCTAAACCTGTCAATTTAGCTGTTGCTGTGTGTGTTTCGGTAATGTTAGCTGCCCGTAGTGTCTTCCCTTAGTATAGATGTGATTGACTGTTAAAATGTCGTTGTTTTGATAAGGTGAGTTCTTAGTTTAAGGTCGGAGGTTGCCCTTGGTAATGGCAAGTACACACGTATGTATGTACCACATATTGTGGCGAAATGTTCGCGTGACTAGGCTGGGGTGAAATCATTCAGAAAATTGCTGCCACATTCCGGCGAAGGTTTTTTCATGCCTGCAGAGATTTGATACGATAAACGCTGTAGTTGTATAACAATGAAATTGTGGAGATGTCAGCTAATAAATTGGTTGAGTAATGGTCCGCTACTGAGGGCATTAATGTACCAGAATGTGCTCGTATACTAGAATAACATTATGACTCATAAAACGGCATGGCAATCAAACTACCGTAAACGTTTTATGAAATCTGTAATCTAAGAAAATGATGTTGTTCACTAAGCATACAAAAAGAATAAATATTTAGGAAAAAGAGTCGCAAAAACATAAGAATATATCGACAAAAGTACTTGACCGGCTAAAAAGGACGATTATGTAAAAAGCACAAACTTGACAGAACTGTCTTCCTTCGGCGATGGGGGGTTAACTAAAGACGTTTTATTGTGATCCAGATATCATCATCACTTAAAACTGACGAATTCGTCTGTATAAACTACTCGATAACCTGCATTAAATCTATTAGACACAAAGTTCATTTTACTAAACAGCCTTTTAATCAAAATATCTTCAAGAAAAATCTTCAATTCGATTACAGAATCTTGAGCGAACTCGGATACATTTTGACAGTTCTTACGCAACTTTACAAAAAATCTTTGCTTTGCACGAAGGCTTTTCTTTTGTTTACCGGTCCCGGTACAGAGGTACCTATTATTAAGTAGATACGTGGGTGTTTTGACTATATTTTGGCTTAGGCACGCACTATGATGTAGATATCCAGTTTTTAGGCTTAATGGCTATTTTAAAACTTCACCAAGACAAGCATGGGCTTGTGGGGATGATTATATTGCATGGTGTGGGTGCTATAGGTGTTATACTTTCTTCTTATACTCCTATCAGAGGTTACAATATCACTTATCACTAACTCTTTTCTTTCCCATATCACTCTCCAACAAGTTTAACCACCTTTTTAGATGTCCTCTTCTTTTTTATCCATCCAGAAAAGAACGCACTTCATTTTACAAGACCGGCGACACATTTGTCTCTGTTCAGGTATAGCCCGTGTCCATGTTACCTCACCAATACTAGTTTTACCATCAGGCAATCCATAAAGGCTTGTTTGCCTCTGTCCCATAAAAACAGGCCTTATTTCGAACTAGCTTCTACCAGCGGTTTCGTCCACATTCCTATGGGATAAAAGTATCCTCTTACCCAAGTCAACTCATACCCTGTCTGTATACATACCAAATTTTATCAAAATCCGTTGTGTAGTTTCAGCATGATTGATTGACGGACAAACAACTAAACGAACTAACTTTCACAGTAAAAATAATAGTTTGATGACAATAAGAATCATGTCTTCTCTGTAATTGTAAGAAGAAGCTCCTGGTAAACATTATAATTTGGCAGGAACACGACCATTAACTGCTGACGTATTCGTAATGATTACCTCGAACAAGTACTTACTCTCTTGTGTTAACTGAATGAACGTGTAGGTAGGTGATTCAAAGATCAAGTTATTTATAGATGTCTAACGACGCTTGATGAGTATTGCGTAATGTGATTGAAATTATTGTTCTAAAGTTAGCAACATCGTATATACATAAATGTCATACTTCGTATTTCCTAAAAGGATGTGTAGGGTATTGTCTGGAGCTGCGGACGACCTAGCCGGTTTACCAGGGCTCAGTCTCGAAAAGCAGGAGTAGGAACAGGGTGGTTTTTGATCAGTAAGAGTCTGACATTTCCTTTCACCTCGCCCAATACGAGAGTTAGAGTCATTGGATGATTTTCCCGCCTTAAAAAAAGGTTTATGTTAGAGGATGTTAATGGGAAATCTGACACAAGCCACGAATCAATTTTGAATTAAAACTTTTTAAATTCCAACTTGAAATGGGCCCTCGGGATCTGACTCAGTCATTGCTCTAGTAAAACTTATATCATACTCGCTTCTGTCAGCGGCTTCGTCCGCGTTCCCGTGGGATAAAAAGTATCCTATCACTTAAGCTTCAGCATACCAAATTTCATCAAAATCCGTTCAATAGTTTCAGAGTGATTGATGGACAAATATCCAAACAAACAAACTAATGTGTATCTCAATTAGCTGTATATTAGCCAGTATGAACACATTGTCTATTCTTACTGCACGGGGTCATTCTTTTGGATCGAACTCAAGATCAGCATTATAATAACTATACCCTAATTAATTAATCTTACCACTTGCACCGTTTTGTATTTAGAGCTCACCTTGCAAGTGAATGATTAAAGCCATGAAACAGTTTTTCAAACAAATTGACCAATACAAATATCTAAACTAATACTGACTCTTATACAAATCTGACAAACTCTTTATTAAAATTTGAAGATAACAGTTATTTATGAAATCTGTCTGCCGACGACGATCAAATATTTTCTCTTTATTAAATGCGGCACATCACGTTCCGCGCGCCTTCAGCCTTCAAACCACCACAAATGGGGCCCAGTCGGGCTCATGCCTGATCCGGAGCTATGGGCTACCTAGCGGGTTTACTGGGGCTCCGGCTCGAAAAGCAGAAGTAGGAACGGGTTGGTTTTTAGTCAGTAAGAGTCTAACACTCCTTCTCGACTCGCCCAAGGTGGTAGAAGGAATAGGATGATATTCCCCCCTTAAAAAATAAAATAAAAAAAGTTCAAAGAATCATATGTAGCTTGCATAAAGCTCCACAACATGGCTGACTAATACCTGCAGGTAATGGCAATATAATAACAATGTTACATAAACACAACAGTTACTCACACGAATCAAATGACTCCCATTAAGAATATGATGAATGAATACATATAATAGCAAAATCGGAGTAATATTAGAAAAGTTTTCGTTGATTATAGTATAGTACACAGGGCTCTCCATATGAAGTTGAACAAAACCAGTATTAACTGACCGGTGAATTAGCGGAAAGATTATAAAAACTGAGACCAGGATAAGCTGATTTTGTATAGCTTTATGTGACAGCAGCTTACGTATGCAATCAAAATATTGGTGACTACACTTATGTAGTAAATGTCATTGAACTTATGTTTATTTTAAAAGTGTTATTATGTCAATGTTCGAAAAATTATCCGATTGTAATCTGTTAGCTATTTATTTCTACGTTACCCAAGTACTTAAACGATACTTAGCTTAAATACATATTATCTGAACTGAACTATTGACTCCATTTTCAGTAGGTCACACACATGAAACTGTTTCATTGACTTCTAATGAGACATTTCGACTATGACTTCACTTGACCCAGTGATAGTTTTGTTTTAAAATCGACCCTATACTAAGTAAATAAGATTCACATAAAAAGCAACAACGTTAAAAGAGTTGATAACGCAACAATAATACAATATTTAAAGTATTGTAAGCCGCTTACTGTAATCCTTGGTCCAATGAAAGGTACACGTCAACTAAAAGGATTTCCGAAAAGGAATGATTAATGAGAAAAAGGCCTGACGGGCTTAGCTACCCTTTGTGCTACAACGGATGGATGGATGGACAATTTTTTAAGGTTATGTTTGCGCAAAAAGTGTGTCAGAAAAGGATTAGCTTTGGATTTGGGTAATAATGTCCGGATGTTGACAAGTCCACATTTTGGTGTATATTTAGAAGATGACGCGTATGTCTGTTACGTTTTAGGAGACAGCAATGTTTTATTGAAGTGTAATTATGATCTTATTTTTCAATCGTCGGTATTACAAGTCAATCGCTCAAGTTACTCCTTCTTTTACGATCGTGAGGCTCAAACTGGCAATCTTTCTCTAGAAAGCTTCTTATACATATGACTAACTAGCACCAATGTGCCCACCTGATCACCCCTTTTTTCTTGAGGGGGAAAATCATCCAATGTCTTTTCTTGCCTTAGGCGAGGCGAAAGGGAGTGTCAGTCTCTTTGACTATAAAACACCCCATTTCTACTCCTGCTTTTCAAACCGGAGTCCCGGTAACCCGCTACATCATCAGCCTATGCCATCAGTATCAACTTACTGGGCCCATCTGCGGTTATCGGATGGCTCTTAGAGGCGCACCGCGTTCGATCCGTGGGTATTTAAAGTTACGCGCGGTAACTTTAAATACCCACGGATCTGGTTTTGGTCGGGCGGCGAGCTAAGTTTGCTCGCCGTCTGCAGACCCGCACTTACGGTGGGCGGAGATCATCGCACGACCTGATTACCCCTAGAAAGCCATATATCCACCTTAACTCCGATATTGCTTTGTTTCTAACAACTAAACATATTCCATTCAATAACCCAATATTGTAATCAGTTGTCCCACATTTGTCAACTTATCCCGAACTAACCTACGCTAATTTGTACCAGTTAAATGTTAACCTCAGTTAACTACGACGAACGTAGTTTGAAAATCTATTCAGAAGTTGGAAATAGGCTCGATAGTCAACGTACATACGATTGTAGGCTTCTGATCTTTGAGATTAAGGGTTAAAATGGTATGTACGGATTGATTGCTCGGATTTTCTATGCACTGTGCAAAAGTTGGTTTAATCTGAGTTCGATGTCGGTTCAGATACAACTGTTGCTGGCTTGTTTCGTTTTTATTTTTTAACTTTGAGTGCGGTTTCATCGGATATTTTATTGGACAAGTTGTAAATCTAAGTGTTGGTTGAAAATGTCGCAGGATTTTGTTCGCAGAAAAACAAAATGTGGACGATTAACCGTTGTTTGTCGCCGTTGATTGTCTCATTTTAGGTTCGTTTTTAGACAATATGAACTCTAAAAAATTCAAAGACATTGTTCATAATTATTTAAACAAAATAACTACTATTGAAGTTTATGTAACTTTTTTGTTTTCTGGACAAACGAGCTGACGGGTTACCTGATAATAAGCGTTTAGCGCCGCCATTGGACGTCCGCAATACCAGAGGATTCAAGTCCGTTGCCAGCTTTTTAAAAAGGAATACGCTTTTTTGTTGTGTGTTTGAAGGTCGTATCGGTTCGGAAATACCGCCGACGACAACTCATTCCACAGTTCAGAAGTCCTTTAACTACATATAATATAGTGTGAAGTAAACCAGTAAACAGTGTGGGAGTAGGTACGCGAATAACACCTATGTCTGCCCTTCTGAGAACAGCCGGTATAATGTTGCCGATTGCTTATTGGTTCTCAGTAAAAATAGTGCAGGTTGTTATCATACAATTCCGCGGAAAATGAATACAACTGACACATAACGAATTATTGGAAAATCGTCGAGTTTTATCTGGGTCACAGTTTACTTTAAAAAAACATAAAAAATCGTGTCTTTTGGAAATTACTTTTGTATGTATCTAGCAAGATCTTTATGATACAATGTTTTGAAATGGGTCTTTATGGAACTAACATAAAATGTGTGATTTTTTTTTAATAATTAAATACATACTCAATTTGGTACTTATAAGCGATAAATGAGTTATTAAATTAAATTTATTAGTAAGAATCAAGTACAGGGTCGCAATAATCACCAATAAAATATCATATAATAAGAAAACAGAAGAATTAGGAACATCACACATGTAGTATCGAACAGAAGACCTCAATACAGTGGCAGGCTAAACCTAAATAAATATGTGAAGTCTAGGCATTCAGGTGTAGAGAATGAGCTAGCGAACTGGCACCATGGATGAAATATTCATCACTGGTACACGCCGTAACTGTGTCAACGGTATGACCCGACGCTCTCTGATGACGTCACATAAAAATATAAAGCGTTGTGACGTCACTGTTTTTGTTTCATACGTTCGGGATGCAGGTGCGTCTACGTCATGATGTGTATAACAGAAAAGAACACAAACCATACCAACGCAAAAAGCATATTGATTTCCTAGTAAGAATATCGAAACTTCATAGTACCTACCTGTGCATAAAAAAAACAACTTGAAGAAGCTTAGCTCCAAAAAGGTTGCGGGCGACAGAGGTCAAATGCTTCCCATGGGACTTGTACTATCATGGATCAAGGGCTTTACTGGAAGCGACTTACTCAAAGTAAAACAGCTACCGTCTATAGGCCTTATGAAAAGCTAGGACTAGGAAATAAGTTGTAAAAAACATTTTTTGAAAAGAGTAACGATGGAGTTTCTTGCTCGTTCTTCTCCATTCGAAGCAACACTTTGGAACGAGCGCCTAGCTTCACTGACAGACAGACTGACGGACAATTCAATTTGACGTTTCAAAAGTGCCTAATTTAGGATTAATTGAAATAAATGCTTTGACTTTGACTTAAGTGTTGCCTTTTCTGCCTTTTAGAAAATTCGTGTTTTGCGTCTCTTCCATGTTTTTTTTTTATTATATCATCACGCCTTTTATCCCCGAAGGGGTAGGCAGAGGTGCACATTATGACACGTAATGCCACTGTGCAATGTACACTTTGCACATTTTATGTTGTAAGTACGTAATAGGTGGTGAGCCTATTGCCATATACCGGGCACATTTCCAGACTCCGTGCTACTAATAAGAAAAATGTTTATTTAGATTTGTGTATTAAAAAAATATGGTATATATCGTTTAGAAATAAGTATATCAGTGTAGTTAGAATTCCGTACAAAAATTACAGTACTTCTACTAAATTCACTTTTCATGAGCTTTGTGTTCAAATTTTGCAATCGACAAGATTTTTGCAGCCAACTCAGTGACTCGTCTGCACATTCATTATGTAGATGTGCGACCTTTTTTGTATGCACTGAAGGCTCAGGGTCGAATCGATCGTCAGGGTGAGGTAGCTAATCAGACAGTCTCCGTTCTTCGACACAAACATAGAAAAGGTCTCCTGCAAAGAGTACTTTGTCTTCTAGGAGGGAAGGTGCTTTTTTCAATGGCATTATCTGCTAGCAATCTTCCTTTGTATTTCTGCTGATATAAGGTAGGATAATTAATGCTAATCAATCGTCTTAAGGGTTGGTACCTACATTATATTAATAATAACATTTTGACCGCGTAAACGGCGTATACATGGGTAATATTTCCTCAAAAACAATATAGAAAACATCTTTTAAAATATTTTATAAGTCCATCTTCTCATTTCATACTTCTAAATACAAACCAAACAAGATAATTTATAAGTACTCATGTAAAACACACAGCCCTCAACAAAATGTCACAAGACTAATAACCATACACAAGTCAAAAGCAGCTCTAATCTGTATCAACTAGAGTGCAGATTACAAACACTCTGGTGCTACAAAGAGCTGAACAAACAGACAAACGTGACGAGCAAACGTGTGACGTGTTTGTGAGCTGACGAGTAGAGCTGGCGTTTAATTTATGTGTTACTGTACTGAGCTTGTTGTAACTGCGACGTGATAGAGTATTCTGTGTCTGATGCATCATGGTCTGATGTTCATCAGTCTCCATAAAAGAAAATATAAACTTTGTATTTTTTTAGTCAAATACGTTATGGTTACTAGATAATCTTATGAGGACTGCTTATGAGTACCTATTTGCTTAAACTGACTATCGTATTTACTAGTCGACAGCATAAAAATACCTTAACTCTAACTTTTTTATTTGTGGGTGGAAGATCATCTAATATCTGCTCCCGCCGAGAAGGGTTGGCGAGGATGGGTTTGGTGAGGCGAGAGGGAGAGTCAGACTCTTACTGACTAAAAACCGGGGTGGTTTTTAGTCAGTAAGAGTTAGTCCCTACTCCCGCTTTCAAGTCACAGCGCCGGTAACCTGCTAAAGAGTCCACAGCTCCAGATGGCTTTAACTAACTTAATGGATTGATTCGGATATCTCTAATTTAGTGTGTGTATCAAAGTTAATCTTATAACACGCTGATTTGGTAAGAATCAAAATAATGTGTTTTAAATTCAGCCCAAGGCGTCTCATCTCAAGCAATGAGTTGCACTGCCGACCTTATTACTGCTCACCGCAATTTACTCCCGAGATCTTATTACCACAGTGCAACTACGAGACCACAAGACTGACTATTAGTGTTTTCTACTAGTTATGCCTATTGCGGACGGACAGAATCTTTATCATAAGTATGTCGAATTTACCTAATTTCGATGTCCTTGCTAATCTCGTAAAATTCTCGCGTTGAAGAACAATGCCAAACCTTAATACTGTAGATTGTATTTTTCTTTATTGTCCATGTTGGTATGATAATTGTGAGAGAGATGACCACAGATTTAATCAATTCACACGTGTGAAATAATGATGGTGCTAGAGTTGCACGTGCTGCTCCAAATGAGGTTGTCAAAATAAATACAAACAAAACACGATACGGTGCCAGTGCAGTAAAACTGAGTATTACTAGACAAATAGCGACAAATAATACGGTCAATTCGGAAAGGTCGTAAGTTCAGCCACTATAACAACAATGTGCCGCCATTCTAAAAGGTCGGCTTCAAGTGTTCAGGGTCTGACAATACAATAATTTGTGGCGGACAGTCGGAATGTCCGCGGCTGTTTGGCGCGGTGCGGCATGGCCGGCGGATGCGGTCGTGACGTCACTTCCTCGCCCCTTGGCCGCTACAGCCTAAACACTAGGCGGGGTGGAGACCGCATTGTCTCTTATTGCGTAAAACAATAAATAATACGAGTGACAGAGACAAATATGTTTTATCGCCCGCTGTTTATCTATACATATAATAAAATCGTAGAAAAGTGCTGTCTGTACATTGAAAATAAAATCTATACATATAATAAAATCGTAGAAAAGTGCTGTCTGTACATTGAAAATAAAAATAAAAAAAATAGCAGGGGTTATTGTTATGTCGATGTCGAACCCAAAAATGTAATTAACTTTTTTTTTGTCTGTTTGTCTGTTTGTCTGTTTGTCTGTTTGTCTGTTTGTCTGTTCGTCTGTGCGCGCTAATCTCAGAAACGGCTGATCCGAGTTGGATGCGGTTTTCACGAATATATTGTGGGATGCTTAAATTTACATTTAGTGTTTGTTTCATGTCAATCGGTTCATAAATAAAAAAGTTATGTCAAATTAAAGAATCACGTCGAACATTCTATGCTTATACCATTAATCTCCGCAACTATTTGACGGATTTGGTTGAAATTTGGTACAGATATAGTTTAGAACCTTAGAAAGGACATAGATACATTTTTATTTCAAAAATCAAAAATCAAAAAATAAAATAAAAATAAAATAAAAATAAAAATAAAAATAAAAATAAAATAAAAATAAAATAAAAATAAAAATAAAATAAAAATAAAATAAAAATAAAATAAAAATAAAATAAAAATAAAATAAAAATAAAATAAAAATAAAATAAAAATAAAATAAAAATAAAATAAAAATAAAATAAAAATAAAATAAAAAAATAAATAAATAAAAATAAAATAAAAATAAAATAAAAATAAAATAAAAATAAAATAAAAATAAAATAAAAATAAAAATAAAATAAACATAAAATAAAAATAAAATAAAAATAAAATAAAATAAAATAAAATAAAATAAAATAAAATAAAATAAAATAAAATAAAATAAAATAAAATAAAATAAAATAAAAATAAAAATAAAATAAAATAAAAATAAAATAAAAATAAAATAAAAATAAAATAAAAATAAAAATAAAATAAAAATAAAATAAAAATAAAATAAAAATAAAATAAAAATAAAATAAAAATAAAATAAAAATAAAATAAAAATAAAATAAAAATAAAATAAAAATAAAATAAAAATAAAATAAAAATAAAATAAAAATAAAATAAAAATAAAATAAAAATAAAATAAAAATAAAATAAAAATAAAATAAATTTATTCCGGACATACAGCGCCATCTATTGTTCAATTTCGTACTTATAGTACGGAATTGAACAATGTCGGGCTGTTCCTATACTCCGTAGATAGATGGCGTTGATCGCGCAATGGTGTAATTACAATTGTTCAGTTCATGTTATTGTTTTAATTCATTGGAAATTTGTTTTTACAAAATAGTAAAAAGCAATGAAAAATATAACATAATACAACTTTTAGTACAAAGAAAACGCTCTAACGGAGTATAGATAATTCTATGTCGATCGTTACACGACTTCGGTTCATGTTATTGTTTTAATTCATCGAAAAAAGTTAACAAATAGTAAAAAGGTATGAAAAAAATTATATCAATATAATTAAACTTTTAGTACAAAGAAAATGCCCGAACGGAGTATAAATAAATAATCCAAGTTGTCTTTATCCTCGATAGATGGCGTTGGGATCGAAATAGATTGCGCTATGGTTTTGTTACAATTATTTGGTTGGGTATCGGCCGAGCGCTTCGGTACTATTGTAGAAAATGTGTATTATCAGTCGTATGATTATTTGTCTGTAGTGGTCCTGCTGTTTCGTATATTCTAAATTGGTTTCGTTGTATTTGTCAATTAATAAGTTTATTTGTTGGGTTTTCCTGGTTTTCTGGTTTAACTTTTTAACGTAGGTTTAGTTTGATATCGAGTATTAGTAGTTACTGTAGTTAGTTTTTTTAATAAATTTGTAAGTCTAATTTATAAATTAAATAGAAGATTAGATTTAAGTCGTTTCTTTTAAATTATTTAGTTTAAGCTTGGTTATTATAGCATAAAGGATAGGTTGTAATATAGTTTCTTTTTTAATTGTTATAAATTCGTAATTCGTAGCTTTCTTTAGTTTTAAGTTAGTTTAAGTCCGTTTTTAAACTATTTTTTCAATGCCCTAAGTGAGTATACATCTATTAAAATCAAACGCAGAGCTCATTATGTTGAATTTTGAAGAGTTCCCTGGAATATCTTCCACATCTCATTTTTGAAGATATCCCGCGAGATCGGGAACTCATCATCATCATCATCATCATCAGCCTATAGCTATGGGAATGTATATACTATGTGGTTAAAACCAAAAATTTGCCGGAAGTCACTATTCCACGCGAACGAAGTCGCGGGCAAAAGCTAGTCTTGAATAACAATGAAGTGCTGCTGTTAACATATAAATGTTTGAAGCTGTGATATGGTCGTAAAGTTATAAAGATGGGGCAGACTAATAAACCTACTGCAATACAAAAAAACTAATCATCTTTATCTATCGTCTCTCTGTTGCTTTTTTTTGACTGGGCAACACATAGAACTCATAGTTAGGGTTTTGCTCAAATGTGACATGACTTACATTCTATTAAGAATAAGCATGACCAGCAAAAGTTCCTATCATTTGACACATTTCTCATTTCTCTCTAATCAGCGACTGAAAATGCAACAACCTGTATAATTAACAGAATGTCACTGTCAACCAACATAACTGGCATTTGACATTCAAAATGAAAGAGCAAAGTTGATTCAGTGAAAATAAGCAGCTGTCAGGCACCGTGGCTGGTATTGTTCGAAACACAGATATACCTATCAGAACTCCAAACTCGATTATTGTAACAGAATTCCTCACAAACTCGTCTTGTACCTCGTTACGAATAGTCCATTGAAATGTTACATGAGCTTTACATTTTTTAGAGGACGCAATTTTATTTTTTGATCATGTAGGGGGGTCAATAGAAGCTTAACTTGAAGTTTGTGGGGTCGCCACCCTTGTCCCTCGGCCGCCATCTTGGAAAAAGGGATGGAAACACTTTTTTGCTATATCTCGGAAACTATGCAACGTAATAAAATTTTTAAAATCATAATTTGTAGAAAATTATTTCGCCTACAAATATGTTTAATAACTTTTTGCCCTAAATTAACAATTAAAGAAGTTATAAGTAAAAAAGTGAAATTTTGTTAATAAAATTTTCTCTTTTGCTCTATAACTTTTTTTTACATTTTATAAATAAATGGCTTCAGACCAATCTTGTAGAATATTTTTCGACAAAAATTTTTCCCTACAACTGTTTTCAATTTCATTCATTAGAAACTCAGTTACAGCGCTCCGAAGTTAACCGGGTTCGTCAAATTAGTCCAGTCAAATAAGCTTAAATTAGGTAAGAATCTCGGAATGCGAGATGACCAGCTGTAATTTTGTAAATACTTGTATATTGACACCTTAAAACTTGTCTCAAAACCATGGTATATATGGTAGGGTGTAAGCAACTCTTAAAATTCAAGGTCGAAGGTCCCAAAAATCGTTCTTTTGCGGTTTTTGGAAATATCTCATTTCCTATGGGTTTTTGGTATTTGTATTTGTGCGTTCTCCGCCTTCTAACTCGACAACGGTTCACCATGTAAAAAAAATTAGACAAAAGTTGTAGAAAATTTTGTATTCTACAATATTGATAATGAATACAAATACCAAAAACCCATAGGAAATGAGTTATTTCCAAAAAACCGCAACAGAACGATTTTTGGGACCTTTGACCTTGAATTTTAAGAGTTGCTTACACCCTACCATATATACCGTGGTTTTGAGACAAGTTTTAGGGTGTCAATATACAAGTATTTACAAAATTACAGCTGGTCATCTCGCATTCAGAGATTCTTACCTAATTTAAGCTTATTTGACTGGACTAATTTGGCGAACCCGGTTAACTTCGGAGCGCTGTAACTGAGTTTCTAATGAATGAAATTGAAAACAGTTGTAGGGAAAAATTTTTGTCGAAAAATATTCTACAAGATTGGTCTGAAGCCATTTATTTATAAAATGTAAAAAAAGTTATAGAGCAAAAGAGAAAATTTTATTAACAAAATTTCACGTTTTTACTTATAACTTCTTTAATTGTTAATTTAGGGCAAAAAGTTATTGAACATATTTGTAGGCAAAATAATTTTCTACAAATTATGATTTTAAAAATTTTATTACGATGCATAGTTTCCGAGATATAGCAAAAAAAGTGTTTCCATCCCTTTTTCCAAGATGGCGGCCGAGGGACAAGGGTGGCGACCCCACAAACTTCAAGTTAAGCTTCTATTGACCTACATGATCAAAAAATAAAATTGCGTCCTCTAAAAAATGCATAATTCGGCCCTCAAATTGTAACATTTCAATGGACTAGAACGCTTTTGTCACAAAAGAATTCGCAAACGTCAATTTGATACACGAAACTGCACATGTTGTAAAGAAATTTAATATTTTCGAAGAATATTGTTGAGGAAAATTTCCGTTTCGCTGACTTGCCGTCAAAACTGGGATGAACAAAGGAAGGCGTTGTCGCAGACAATGACAACGGCGTAAGGATTGAAGTTAGGATTGTAGACGGCGTAATCAATGTTGATACTTTTGTCAAAGACATTTAGGATACCTCAAAGGAAAGAAAGCCTTTATAGGATCATTTCACTATGTATCTATCAGTTGGGACCCTTTCTTCAGTAACGTGAGATAGAAGTACTAAGTTGATATTAATGTGGATAACTCAGGCCGCTACTTCAAAAGAAACATCTAGAATTTCCATCTATTCATTCTTTCGTCAAGACACAAGCTTGTCAACCAGCCCACGCCATTCTTGTCTCCTAATGTACCTGTTTGTAACTCCGGCATTATCCTCCTTCAAACAATAAGATGTTTACGAGGTATATACAATGTAAGAGTATCAGGTTACCCTTTCAATATCTTGTGTACCAATAATGGGGATAATGTTTCGAGATAATGGACCAGTCGGGTGTTACATCTACTATTGGTCGGGTATTGGTTTTGGGGTATTCTGTTTGAATAACTGCTTTAGGAGATTTTGTTCTTGGTGACAAGAATGAGATGTCAAGATTTGTCATCAAACAAATCAAAAAAAGATTACAAGAAGAAATTATGTAATATGTACCTATTTGATTTAGTAGCAAACTAAACGTCATCTCATGACTAGTGACTAGTGCTAGTGAGCCTAAACAATTTCACTATATAGAATAGTGTAGATCAAAGATTTCTGGTTCTTTGGAGTCATAACAATGAGAACTTTTAAAACTGATCTACTATTAAGATGAATGTGGTGTCCTAAAAACACATGTCTGTGTTTTGAAAAATTATTTAAGGTGTAATATTGTTTATTAACGGACTCTGACTTGAAAAGCAGGAGTACCTGACATCTGACTCTCCCTCTCGTCTCGTTAAAGGTGGGAGATCCCCCCTCAAAAAGTTTTAACAAAAATACAAAAATGTTTTTTGTTTTGTAAGCAAAAACAATTTCTCCTTCTCTCTGATTAAAACCAATAACAAGTTTATTGCCATTTTTCTTAAAAGTATAAATGTTTTCTGAGTATTTGTTTACTACGTAATTTTTGTTTTTACCGTACTTACAGAATACTGATATACGATCAATTCCGAAACTAGTATCCATGATTTTTACGGACTAACTGCCACACTCAAAGACAATCTAATGATTACCTAAATTATTCCTTACTAACGATTTTGTTCTGAAAACAATTGCTAAGGACAGAGTTTACTAGTTAAAAAATGACTCTGAGTAATCTGTAATATTTTGCGACGTACCTAAATGAGAACAACAATATCTACATCGTCATCTTCTTTAACCCGTTTTAGTTCATTCTCCTCTCTGAATAGTGACATAACTTCACATATTTGGGTCTACTTAGTTTAATTTATGCTGAAAAGTAGGCGTACAACGAACTTTCTATTTTACCAGACCTAGTTTACAAAATCGAAAAGTAGCTGGTAGGTACTTGATATTATAAAAGCCTAAAGGTCAAAGACCCCTAGCGAGAGCAGGACACCTTTTGTCCCACCCGTCCCTTGGGACACGTTTTGTTGCGCTAACTCTAAATAATTTCCCAATTTCTATGCTTAAATGAAACAAACAATAAGAATCTCAAATTATTACACCGTTATCACAAAACAGAGCGAAATTTAAATAGGTACAAAACAAAAACTTCGTTCGTACCCATTTTTACCTAAACGCGTTTGAAATAACAAAAGAAAGTAGAATTTCTGAAAGGAAAGTAGAATATTAAAAGTTGGCGAGGCGAAGACGGCGCTTGTAGACTGCCAGGCATTTGCCGCATGAGGGCGCCACTGGGAACCCTCACTACTTTGGGAAAACTCGTCGTATTCCTTTGTGATATCTGTTCTACGTTCTACCTATGACAGTTAGATAAATTAAAGTATAGAGAAAGAGTTTAAAGTAATCATAATACTAATTATTATCTAGTTTCAGATTAAAACCGTTAACACGTTAAGTGAGTTCAAAAAACAGCATACTACATACATTATTGTGGGAAGATTTTTTCCCCACACTAGGATTTTCTCCTGTGTCGTGGGTGCGTTTACAAACATACAAGTTCACATGCACATGACACCTAGACTCGAAACAACAATTTGTGGATCACACAAAGTCTTGTTCCGTGAGGGAATCGAACGAGATAAGTGCACGTTACGCGGCAGCCGGTTACCCAGCCATTGCGCTAACCAACAACAACCAACAGTCATTAGTAAATTCTTACGATAAATGACCCACCTGGGGATCAAACTTCTCCAAAACTCTCGGAATAATTACAGAAAAACACATTTATTTTTTATTAACGTCTATTTTGCAAGGCTAACCATGTTTCTTTCTAAACGTCTATTTTGACCGGGCTACTATGACTGCATTTCATTCGCAAAATCTACACATCATGTATTATGACGTCACAGCACAGTAAATATACTGAGATATATAGATTCTGGAGTACACAAACAAGTATGTAGTAAGTACAGGGTGTTCTAATGTCATTTGGCTCCTATTCAGCTTCGCAGTCAAAGCCTTTGGAACAGCTTTTAAACTGATTAGCTTTTTGAAGAATTCTCGTTTTTTTTCTTTTTTTGCTCGAAACCGCTACCCTTTCATCAGTTTAGCTTCGTAGCCGTAGTAGTATTATTACGAGTCTGTTGTGAGATGTTTCCATGTTATTTTCTTTTGGTTTTCCGTATTTTTTCTTCTTTTTTTTGTATTTCAAGTCTGTGGCTCCTTGTGTGCTCTTTTAGCATATTTAAAAAGGTAGTTTGAGGTAAATGACCTACTTGGAGTTTGGGAATTAACTTGGAAATTATAAGCCCAAGTTTCCACACGATGTTTTCCTTCACCGATTACATTTAGTAGTTAGAAAGTACACATGACTCGGAAAAGTCACGTTGGTACTTGCCGTTGGTAGGTTTTAAGCCCGCGCCCTCGTGCATGAGGAGGTTTAAGAAGTGGGCGTCTTAAACCTCCTGGCCACCACAAATTAGGAAGTCAAATGTTCCTAAGGTAGGTACTTACCTTTACAATTTCCCAAAGGTAAATCTTATTTGAATTAATTCAAGTAAACACTCATAAAGGTACAAATATTTAGATATCAACTTTATCACCAATTTCCGAATATCTAAAGTAACTTCACAAGATTTCCTCTGGGAATTAAAATGTTTTGCAAACTCGAGACCAACTAAGTCAAATACATGCTATCTGACATGAATACGAAATGAGGTAATTTATTATGATCTGTCGATATACGTATGGCAACACTGAAGATTTGGCTACGGAAATGTTGCTATAATAAAATATTATTTATAGGGATTTGTTTTGGTTATTCATATTGATGCTTTTTATTTGTGCTGTTAAGTAATGAAGTAAGATGATTCAGTTTTGTTTATACTAAAAGGATACTATAACCTCATAAATGGCAACTGAAATACAATGTTATGTGATAAAAAAAAAATTAATTAAAAGAAATTTAAAAACCCGACTGCATAAAAAAACACTTTAAATAAAAACTGAAAAGTAAAAAACAAGCTTAGTCTAAAAGTGTAGATAGCAATGCTATTACCACAAAATCTTATGCGAAACATAATTGAGTGCCATCATTCAATATGGGTCCTGACTGTTGCACTTTAAAGTGCTTTTTTATGCAGTCGGGTTTTTTTAATTTTTTTAATTTATTTATTTTTATTTAACACTTTTTAGTTAGTTATAATACGGCTATGTGTTTCTCAAGATTTCACCCGAGCCACGAAACGACACTTCAGAAACCGCTAGTCAATCGCGTCGCGTAGTACCTATACGAGTATTTAGTTTGGATAATAAAGAACCTAATTGCACATAGTATTTTTTTCTATATGTCAGTGATATACCATTTTGGAATCCTCATGATGAGCTCTTTAATTTGATACCCATATTGTAGCAAATAAAAAATATTATTTTTAGGGATTCTATCTAGGGCGCCTCACGGCCGCCATGTTGGTACTTTTGTTTTACGTCACATATCTAAGAACACTTGGGTAATTAAGACGAATCCAACGATGCCCTGATTGTCGAAATCCATCAAGCCGTTTCGAAGAAAATGAGGTAATAAAGAATATTAGGCTCATACATACAAGATACGCGCGAAAAACATAACCCTTCCTTGGCAGTCGGGTAAAAAAATACTTAGGTGGAGAGAGAGTAAGAAGCATTAGCAAAAATTTACTAACATCTAATTTTAAGTGTTGGAGAGCCAAACCGACGCGAAACAAAGCTTGCGTTGTTTTTCGTTGCGTAAATGAAGTTATGTACCAGAAGCCCAATTACCGTTCCCAATCCCCAATTCCCCAACAACCCTTAAATTGCTAACCACCAAATAGACAGCAACGGGTAGCGGCGATTGCTTACCATCAGGTGATCCGTATGCTTGTTTACCGGCTTATACCATAAAAAAACATAACTACTTGTCAATATTATATACAATACATAGGTACCTTTATAGCCTATTTATAACACCAAAACAAAACTGAGTTTAAAATAACAATAGCATAGCACTATCAATATACATATGATTGTGTTTAACAGCAATTACAATGCAATTAAATGTAACCACAAAATGTAGTTAATACAATAACCGATTAAGGTGAAATCGAATAGTTCATTACCCCTTAATTGTAATAATCGTTATTCAACTAGAAAAATAACCCAAAAACCTACTAACATTTGCGTGAAACGGTTTATTTACATGGTAATAAGTGTTTGGTGGTGTACCTAAATATATAATTTCAATATTTTTGTAAGTACTTGTTTCGTAAGCTAGCTTTATACGATGTGTAATATAAAAATGCGTTGCTGATCCGGAGCTGCGGACTACCTAGCGGGTTTACCGGGGCTATCGGGTAATATAGCAGGAGAAGGAACGGGGTTGCTAAGCGTAAATCTCGAGAACAGCTGAACCGATTTCGTTAATTCTTGGTTGAGTTTGTTATAGTTAGGAAATAGATTTTAAGTAAGTAATATGTCCAGCAGTGGACTGCTATAGGCTGATGATGATGATGATGATGATGAAAAAAAAATACTGACGAAATTCCAAGGCGAAACAAAGTTTGTGAGGTCTACTAGTTCCGAATATAAGTAATCTAAGTGTAATGCTAGGCTATTCATGCTTTCTATCGTGTACCTATAATATTTGATTAAAGACCTATTTTCTATCACAACAGTAATAGTGGTATATACCAAATTGCTGCAAAAAATACAACTATGTACACTTCTCGTTTCTCCTTTTATCTTTTACTCCTTTTCATCTCTCTATTACTGTAGGTACTATTTCATATTATTATATCCTTGAATTCATTATATCATCATTATATAGTTAAGAACAAACACAAACTTTCTCAAAGTCACATTACTATCAAAAGTTTAGCTTATTCTGTTTTGATCGTGACAACAGCTACTACTCACTTCGCAAAGGTCAAAGTTCTGAAAGTTAGAATCAAAGAATTACCTCATCAGTGTCTAGGCTTTCGTGGAAATACTACCGAGTACTAAGAAGCAATCAGTCGGTAATAAGATGTTATTAGAACGGCTGATTTGCGGGGAATTAATGTAGTCACTCAGCATAGAATTCTGGATTCGATCACTTGATATCAAAAATATTATTAGATTTTTTATGTCAGCTTTTATTCAATCAAATTACTATACATTTTCTTTGTCCTGCCCTTTTTCCAACAGGATCAATAGCGGATCTTAACTCAATTCTACCGAGAGCTCAGTACCTTTAGTATGAGTTTGCTTTACGTTTAAAGTAATCGAAACGAGAGCCCGTTCGGCGCTCTAATTGGCTGGCTCGAATAAACCAACCAATCAGAGAGCCGAACGCGCTCTCGTTTCGATTAATTTAAACGTAAAGCAAATTCATACTCACACTCGTACTCATACAGTATGGAACGACAATTTTTTCTCTTACTCTTCACAGGGAAGAAAAGACTCTAATGAACTCTACCTTAGATAAATATTCTTATAACTTATTTATTAAACTATCAAAAATACATAAAAAAAAACATCTAAAATCCTTATAAAAACTTCGGAATTAAAGCTATTTACACACAGTATTACAGTGGAAACAGTATGGAACAGTCGGCGGTGATGTTCAGAATATAAGCATGTTACACGCCTGTTATCCCAGGGCTCAATCAGCCGAGAGCTATCTCGACATCGAGACGGCTCGTTTGTCGCTCACACTGTCACCTTCCAGCTGTTTAGCTGGTAGAAGCAACAGATTTAGCATCTGTGTTTAGCTTGGATTTTGTTCTAATTTAAAGTTGTCTTTCGACGCTTCTACTAACGACTTTGCCTTATTTTCTTAGAACCCTATTCTGAACGGCATGTACCAATGTGATTTTTTTCCGAGTTATACGTATTTTCTAAGATTATTTAGACACCACTAACAAACGATGAAGGAAAACCTCGTGAGGAAACCTGGGCTTTTAATTTCGAAAATATTATAAGTTTGAGAGAAAGTTAAGAGGAAGCGTAGTGATTAATGCTCAAACCTTCTCTGTGTGAGAAGAGGCCTTTGGTTAGCAGTGGCCACTTATAGGCTGATAATGTGATGTGAAAGTAGTAAAACATACTTTTTACTTCAGACTGCGCGGGTAAAACGGTACTCTAAATCTCCCACGTAAAGATCATTCCAAACCTCTATTTACTTCAGTATACCGAACTAAAACCGATCACATCTTGCATTATCCATTTTAGTGATTTATAGTAAATGTCGTTAACTATATAAATGCTTTCCCGGAATACGAATTATGTGCTCGTTTGTATTCAAGGCCGTGGTGGAGGAATGTCAAATGTATGCCTGAGATTTTACTGTTGCTTGATCGATGAGTATTGATGTTAGTGTGATGCAAGAACAGCTAAATATTGTCAGATTGTGAAGTTTATGAAGTATGAGAAGTAGTCATGAGGTATTCATACGTAATATTACCCATAGTAACACATTTGATAACAGAGATACAGGGAATTAGGTAATCCTCTGACATAGAACGGTTACTTAAACTATTCCTTAGCAACGATTTTGTTTCGAAAACAATCGCTAAGCGACTGTAGTTAAGCCAACCATTAAAATGAGTTCTGAGTGTCCGCTTGTCTGTTAGTATTGTGCCAATTTCTATCCATAGCCGAAAATAAATCAATACATTTAAAACATTTTCATATAACAAAACAATAATGCTCTTTAACTTAAAACAAAAAGCCATACAGAACTTGACTAAATATAACCTATCTACACTACAACAGCAACCAAATCAAACATTTCTTAACCAAACACCCGATCAAAATCCACATTTAATCTGTCTAACAAAAACACCAATATCCATTGAGCACAAAGGCTGTCGATCAAAGTGATTCGTGCCTGCGATGTTGTCGACTATCCCTTAGCTACGATACGGTGCACTGGTACCGACTTATACCGATACTATGAATCTTAAGAGCGCTCGATACTTACAATTGTGTCGTGACGTAACTGATCAATGTTTCGTACGTAGTGTACCTTGTTGAGGGTGCCGCCATTTTTATTTTTGCGATTGCGTCGGAATGAAATGTTTTGGTGTATTTTATTGTCTGCGTCGTTATAGTGATTCGTCGTTCTCAAGAATTTAATCCCCGTATTAAATTGAAAATAAATTGTGCCAATACAATTGTAATGTTCTTGGAAATGGGCCCCATGAAGATCTATGGAATAGATGGCAAACGAGCAGACGAGTCACCTGATGATAAGTTTGTTGTCTCTATGGTCAGTTTGCCATATACCAGGTATAGTTTCAGACCCCGACTACGAAAATTTCCCAAAAAAAAAATCCCAGTCCAATCCCAGTGGTACTTCAGCTCGCTCGAAATTATAACCGCAGACTAATAATAACGAAGCAGTCAAAAACTGTCGTATTTTGACACAAAATAAACTTTATACTAACTACCACATATGTATATAGGTTATGTGTATATTTTGGTACAAGTCCAACACAATCAAAGCCCACCCAAGATATCCACTATTCAGCCAGAACAATGGGACGGGCAATCCGTGCGTATCCGAACTTCGCAATGAGGAGTCCGAAGTTGTCCGAATTTCGTCCGACATGCCCTCCGACCTCGGAATGAAATGCCGGACATATTTCAATCTGGAACCTCAGCTATAATTATTGCTGATAAGCAAATCATAAGTAGTTTTGTGATATTGTAGCATTTAATTTTGCGGTAGAATACAATATTCCTTATATCGAAACACTTTTAAAAACATGAAATTAGTAAAACATTGGAAGCAAAACTTTGTAGTTAATTCTAATTTATAAACAGACAACATTTTTGGCTGAAAATAAAATATTTATGAGCTCCTGTGACGGATTACAAATTGAGATAAGTGTCTTTAGTGATATGGCATACTTAAAGAAGAGAGAACATAGGTTTCTAAAGCGTCGGCAAAACGGATACAAACATAGGCCACGGTAACCACTTACCATCAGGCGGATCGTTACTTTCTTGCCACCATCGTGGTATAAGACTACGAATAATACGAGTATACGACAATAACACAAACATGCACTTTAGAAAACATTCGGAAACATAACATAACCAGACATTATCTCCACAATTTGTCCCACAATGCGACCTAACTGTTCTAGGTTCTAGCTCAATATACATATTACTGACTAGAACTAGACTGAAAGTAGCTATTACATAAAGAGAACAAGTAGTAAACGTTTATGACTAATCCCAGAGGCGACGTTACAGGGTCACAACCGAAAATATTACATGACACACGTCGCTGGGAGAATTGCTACTGGTCTTTTGTGTGACTGTTACTTATGTATTAATATTTTGTTTGAATTGAAATAAGTATATGTAAATACGAGTACGAGGACTCAGTTAAATTCAGGATTTAAGGTAAAAACAAACTCGCAATAGGCCATCGGAATGACGATATGGTAGTTCCAGAACAGGTCTATAAGAGGACCCGGTACTCCTAACAGGAGCTGTGGGCGGTTACCGGAGTGATATTAGTAAAGTAAAAATCCCACACTCCCTAGTCTTCTCCGTGTCCAAAAAGCTAGGCGACTTTTGAAGGTTTCACCCATCATCAAAAATCTCTCGAAAATATACTGATGCCTTATAGAAAACAGACGTGAAACAACGCTTGGGTTGTGTTTCACTGTGAAAGAAGAAACCAGTATAAATCAGTTTTACTCATGCATAGCTTTCAGCTATTACGAGCTTGTGAATAATCATTAGTTACAATTTTCCGAGATACAATAACAAATAACCTCATCAAAGCATACCTCACTCGACAGAGATTAAAACCTGACCATTCAGTTATATGAGCAGGAAAATGCAACATAAATTGTTTCTGTATATCAGAATTGTTTAATCAAAATATTTTGTAACATTTACACATATTTGTACGCCCTCATGCGCGCATACTGTGCAACTATACAAACATTGCACAGAGTACAGATAGGCAGAAAAATGTTTGAATAGTTGGAGTTGAAAAACTATTTTTGCCATTTTATATTCTCTTTGCTGCATGGACAGTGTACAGTCGCCCGCATAAAGTTTTTTTTTATTTTATTTTTATTGCGCGGATTGAATGGTTCGAGCTTTGTTTTTTTTAACTTCGCCGATCGCGTTGATTGCAGAGTTTTACGTTATACATATAAAAATGGAATATGAAGACCATTTGAATGAAAAATATAATAATTAAAAAGCGTAACTTATTTAATGTATTTTTATTTTGAAAGCAGGATAAAGATAAACTACTCGTATATAAAAAAAAACTTATAATTGACAACCATTAACCCATTTTTGTGCGTACAAAATAATAGGTCGAAATTACTTATGACTGACTTTTTGCTCGCCAACCTATATTTAAAGTAAGTTATTGTATTAAATAACACCCTACAGCCTGTCATTAAGGTTCAATTTTCTTTACTTCCGTATTTTATTACCATTTTGACACCCTGTTGAATCTTGTTGGATACGACTTTGTGACACGAAACCACCATAGTCGTGTGAAGATTAAGTTCTATAAATTCTTTAACGAGATTAGCGGAGTGTTACAAGATTCATTGTACCTTACTACAAATAAAACAGTTTTAATACATAGAGGAGATTAGGTTTTGTGAAAACTACGTCTATTTGACTTCTTGTTGCATATTATAAGTTGTTCACTTACATCTTTCAGGCATTTCTACGTAAAAAGCAAAAAAAAAAACTGCCAAATCAGATGAAATGAACAGCCCTCAATTCAGAGCACAAACCAACTGGACATAACAAAAGTAATTTATAAACAGAGCATTCGGGAAATAAAGAAAAGAGTTGAAGCTAGAGTAAAACTTATGCCTACATAAAATACCAAGAAAACCTATAAACGCCCTCATAAAGAATAAATAAATACCATCCGATCTATGTTCTACCATCAACGGTCCATTTCCCGACCATTTTTCTCCGATTTAATCGATATGCTATTAAATACCGTATTACGAACATTTATAGCTGTTCGATGCGGGAAAATAAGCTATTACATTGGCCACATTGCTCCCTAGAGGAAGCTATCAATCGGCTCATTGCCGTCCCACGCTTATTAGCTGTTTCGGGACAGCGACGCTTTCGCTACCACTACTGAATTATGATCGCCTGGTACTTTGGGAGTCTTAATTGTTTTTTTTTTTCAGATTTTTAGTATATATTTTTTGTCACATAAGTACTACTAATTAACACATAAAATCAACATGCTAACAGTTTTTACACTACAACACTCGATATATTTTAATTACAATCACGACTTAAAGCGACAGTGGCGCCAAGAAATAATCAAAAACAACGCTCTGAGTTTTGTGTAAAACGAAAATAAGCACTATTTTTTTACAATACGCTTCAAAATAAATATTTCTAGCTCATAAACATATTGTTTCAAGTCTTACAGTCACGGAGATGTATTCGTGCGGTAGTTTTAATTAGTGAGACAGTATGCAGGCATGCGGAAGGTCGAGCTAATGTATGCACATAAGTTTGGACCGCCTTTTTGCGTGCCTAGAAATATATTGTGACCATGTTTACAAAGCTTGTTTTTTATAATATAAATGTTGCATATTGTAGAGTCTACTTGAGTTGATACTGCTGTTTAATTTTTGTGGAAAATATTCTTCAGGATTACCTTTTTAAGTCGAGTCGATCGATATTTAATTGCATTAACCTAATATACTGTACTGATTAATATTGATGATTATTGCATTGATTTAACATATAGTTTTTCTTTGTTCCAGAGTTGTCACCATGTCGGGAACGCGTTAAAGCATCGTGGTGTAAATAATTACTTAGGTCTAAAAGCAATAATTCGTAAAAACGTAGAAACCCCGTAGAGACGCTATATAAAGTGCTTTTAAGCAATAGTTTTAGTGTTACTAATAAAATTAAATCTTCCATATTTTATTTAACTTTAAGTCTAAAAATGTGGCGTGACTTTAATTGTTAAATCAACAATCAAAATGATCTTTATTACTAAAGTCATAAAGCTTCAATTACAACAAAAGTTTTCAAGCCTTATCGCTTCGCAGCGTACAGTCGACGAGGGAAGTGCATAGATTTGTGTTAAAAATAAAATAATGTTAAAAAGAAAATGCCGCAGCGCGCGCCGACATCATCAAACTTGATGCGACCATTCGTGGTGTTGGCCCTGCCCGGAATGTATTTGCTGTATAAGTACAACCAGTACCGGCAGCAGCAAATGGAGACCGCGCGGCGCCGAGTCACCGAGCGCGAGCTTATGCACCTCAACACCAAAATCGTGAGTACCTAATATTTTTGTTTACTTATAGGACCTATTGTCCAGTCCATGGGCTTACTACACTTACGAATAATAAGGTGGTAAATGGCCTATGGAGAAATAATCAAACACAATAGTCCTCCTTCCATTAGCATAAAAACAACGAAAATGGAATCTAACGCCATAATTTCATAACAACGTTATAAAAAGGAGGAAAAAATACAGTGTAATATTTCAACAACTCGTCATTCCTTAGAAAACACGTGGAAGAAGAAGATAATATTTCTTTCGTATAAAAAATGGATGTAAACACTAATTGATCATAAACAGCAGCCATTAGTCATGCCGTATAAATCCCGGTAACTAAATCAGCTCAGGGGAGGCGATGAAAACCATACTGTGCCAAACGTCGGCGCGTGATATATTTTTATGGGCGAGCCGTGAAGAGGCGAGAGCATAATAAAAAAACATAAAATAACAGGTAGCTTACATATTTCGTGAGAAAATGCAGCCTTGCTTTCTGTGTAAAAATTATATTTGCAATTCAGAAACATGTGGGGTAGTGTCGAACGTTATCAAGGACACGCGTGAAGAGAGGAAAGAAGAATGAAAAGAAATGTTGGAGACCTCTTCACATTTGCGATCTAAAATTAATATAAGTCCGAGATAAATATCGTTTTTAATTTTCTTATCTTACTAATATTATAAATGGGAATATTTGTGTGTATATTTGTTATAACGTTTGATTATTTTATTTGTCATTTGAATCAAATCAAAACGGTTGAAGGGATCGGCGTGTAATTTGGAATAGGGGGTAGATTATGGTCTGGAATACCACATAGGATACTTTTTATATTATGGGACCGCGGGCGAAGCCGTTGGTAAAAACTTGTTTAATAGAATAAACATTCACCAATACTTATTTACACTAAGTATTCAACAAAATAAATATTTTTGATTAAAAGCGTTTTGTCACCGACGTTACCTATTTTTAGTCTACGTTTTTGTAAGTATTGTTGTTTTTATTGTGAAGTTTTTGCTGCGACATTTTAGTAATAGCGCATAGTTTCAGGTTCTGATGTTGTCATCAACGAAATTACTGAATACGTTGTTTTCTTTCGATGTTTCAATTTCGGAATTAAATAGGAATATAGCAGTTTTATTAACATATATGATTTAGTGGGATAAATAATCTTACTGACTTTATTTCGTGAAGTCTGAGATCATAAGAAACACAAGTTGCTTTTTAAAGTAAATATCAGATTACCGGGGCTGCGACTCAAAACAGTAGAAGGAACGAGGTGGTTTTTAGTCTGTCGTCTCGCCCAAGGCGAGAGAAGCCAATGGACAATTTTCCCCCTAAAATAAAAAGCCTATTTACTTAGACTTCACACAAATGTTATAAATGAAAACTGAATCCCAATGATACTCAACCCTGAGATCGAACTCAGCCAACAAGAAAGCCAATTCAATTAAAATGTAATAGAAAGAAAATAACTTAAGATGGTAAACTAAGTACTCGTAGGTAGCATACTTACAGTTACGCTAGTTAAAAGGAAACGGTAACTTGAAACAGTCCAGTTAAGTTAAAAGATTAAAGTACTTAGTTAAGAAGACTGCTTGTAAAAGCAACGACGTCAAGAGTTTACCAGAGATGTACTATCGCAGGGCCCGTAACAAATTTACTGTGGGGCCCTGAATACAAGGTATCCTTTGACCTAGGGATGTTCCATAACAAGCGTTGCACCATAGGGGCTCCGGAACAGGTCTAATTAAAAGGCTCGGTGCCCCTTAACGGCACTGAAAGTGGCCACCTAATACCACCCTGGTTTTAGTGAGGCAAGAATCCCACACTCCTAGGTCTTTCTCCCCAAAAAGCTAGACAACATATGAAAATTTAATCCGTTATAAAAAAAGAAAAATAGGTATCCGTTGAATATGTCCCAGGAAATAAGCTGCCGCTAATAAAATCTGCACGATTGAATCCTAATTTCTCGGATCGCTACATTCATAAAAAATACTTGTAAAATGAGGATGAGTTTAGCAACGCGGGCCCCGTTTTGTGCGAGGCACATAACAGATGCTACTCTGACCACGACTATGTGCTTAATCCGGCTCTGGGGTTCCTTACAGCTTCAAAGTGGACGTTGACTTCATAATTTGATTACTAGGAACCTAGTTCCGGGTACTTTGGTATATTTTTAGCTTGTTTTTTATGTGTTTAAAAAAAAATGATATAATTTAATTGCTTTAATTACTTAAAGTGAAATAGTTCATGTTTACTGTTGCTGGCACATGAAGCTGAGGTTTCGATTTCGACCTTTGTGTCAGCTAAAGTTCCTATTTATATTTGATATTTTCAATATCTCAGTCATTTCTACAGACAGTATTTGCATCTTGTGTTAATTTATACATTTCATTTTATTGCTATCACTTATAGGAACTTCATAACACTACTTTACCCAGTTACCTAAATCGATTGTGATACATAACTGTACATTTTACCTATCATCATGTTTCGCAATTTTCTACCATTAACCGTACAAAACCTACACAAAATGAAAAGTAAACGTACCCAATACATACCGATAACATGATTTCTATCGTAACAAAAACTACCGAAACCTACTTTGCGGACTTCCCGTGACCTCGGGCTCCTGAAAACGGCTGTCAAATGAACGGAATCCATCCAACTTGCCGTATAAATCAAGTCTTTTGCGAAAGGTCAGTCGTACAGTTGGGTGGAAAATATTTAGTAGAGCTTTTGACGGTCTGATAGTCGTTATTTCATTTACAAATAATGCTGTTGTTTCTGTCTGTTTTTTGTCCCATTGACAATAAGGTATATTGTATGGTCTAAAGGTGTAAAACATTAATGAAGATTTTAGTTATATTGTAACTTATTAGTTTCCATTGTCTTTTATGTTTAAGATAGCATTTATAAAAAGTTAATAAAAGATTAAAATAAATGTAAAAGCAAATAATAATAAACTCTAAACAAAGTCATTATTACTATAAAAACTAGCATCAGAAGAAAATCAAATGCGTCACGTCACAAATTACCAGCGTACCTCGGCATTTAGGTACTAGCATCAGCCTACAATTTTTGAACATTACTGTACAGAAAAAAAAAACTAAAACGTCTGTTGTCGACGTACGCTCGTCAGACTGGGTGTGGTCCCACTACACGCGATGTGACGACCACAATGGCTTTCCCATGAGTCAACTATTCCCGGGAAATAGTAGTCGTAGGCCAGCATGTACTTTGTGTAGTAAATTGCAGTAGTAAACTGTTTGTGAATCATAACTTCATGAACTCAGACATTTTTGTGTATAATAACTTTGTAATATGTTTTACATACACAGAATCTACATAGATCTATGGAGCTTACTCACGTAAACTATTAGAGATAAGTTCTAAAAGTTTCAAGTGAAACTGGAACTCTTATTTATTAAAAGCACACGCTACTTATGCAGTTTTCCGGAACTGCGGACAACGTAACAGGTTACCGGGGCCCCGGCTCAAAGTAGGAGAAGGAACGGGGTTGTAGTCAGTAAGAGTCTGACACCCCTTCTCGCTTCACCCAAGGCGGGAGAAGTCATAGGATAATTTTACTCCGTCAAAAAAACTAGTTCACCAATTTTTTTTTTTACTGTGGTTTAGCCAATAATTAAGAAAAAATCAAAGTACCTGTCATATAGTGATGTAACATAAAGTCTTTGAACGAAATTATTATACATCATTGCTCCATACTATTGTAAAAATCGAAACAATAGGTAATGCATTGTCACGAAATAAAATAGCCGACGAGTTAATCATATGTTTTTTTAACCATTGTCCTTCAGAACGGATCTTCACATCCAATGCTAATTATTTCCATGTAATTCACAATAGTAGGTAGCATGTGACTATGTGACATTGAATTTTTTGTTCTGATTGAAAGACAATACATAGGATGTCCGTATCTAGATTCATTATTATAGGTATAACAAAAGTGTACAGTACTAGAATGGAAATAGCTCACAGTTTATCTAATTTTAACTTTCATTCATTCATTACATAAAAGTTTCGGTTATATGTACATACATGATGTTCCAAAAATAAACTCAAATTAAATTTATAATTAGACTAGAGATCTATACATATAATAAAATCGTAGAAAAGTGCTGTCTGTACATTGAAAATAAAAATAAAAAAAATAGCAGGGGTTATTGTTATGTCGATGTCGAACCCAAAAATGTAATTAACTTTTTTTTTGTCTGTTTGTCTGTTTGTCTGTTTGTCTGTTTGTCTGTTTGTCTGTTCGTCTGTGCGCGCTAATCTCAGAAACGGCTGATCCGAGTTGGATGCGGTTTTCACGAATATATTGTGGGATGCTTAAATTTACATTTAGTGTTTGTTTCATGTCAATCGGTTCATAAATAAAAAAGTTATGTCAAATTAAAGAATCACGTCGAACATTCTATGCTTATACCATTAATCTCCGCAACTATTTGACGGATTTGGTTGAAATTTGGTACAGATATAGTTTAGAACCTTAGAAAGGACATAGATATATTTTTATTTCAAAAATCAAAAAATAAAAATAAGAAATAAATTATTTATAAATAATTCTATGTCGATCGTTACACGACTTCGGTTCATGTTATTGTTTTAATTCATCGAAAAAAAGTAAATAAATAGTAAAAAGGTATGAAAAAAATAATATCAATATAATTAAACTTTTAGTACAAAGAAAATGCCCGAACGGAGTATAAATAAATAATCCAAGTTGTCTTTATCCTCGATAGATGACGTTGGGATCGAAATAGATCGCGCTATGGTTTCGTTACATTCATTTGGTTGGGTATCGGCCGAGCGCTTCGGTACTATCGTAGAAAAAGTGTATTATCAGTCGTATGATTATTTGTCTGTAGTGGTCCTGCTGTTTCGTATATTCTAAATTGGTTTCGTTGTATTTGTCAATTAATAAGTTTATTTGTTGGGTTTTCCCGCGTTTTTTGGTTAAACTATTTAACGTAGGTTTAGTTTGACTTGTGGAGTTACTGTAGTTAGTTTTTTTAATAAAATTGTAAGTCTAATTTATAAATTAATTAGATTAGATTTAAGTCGTTTCTTTTAAATTATTTAGTTTAAGCTTGGTTATTATAGCATAGAGGATAGGTTGTAATATAGCTTTTTAGGGTTCCGTAGCCAAATGGCAAAAAACGGAACCCTTATAGATTCGTCAGGTCTGTCTGTCCGTCCGTCCGTCCGTATGTCACAGCCATTTATTTCCGAAACTGTTGGGCCTACATAGTTGAAACTTTGTAGGATGATGTATTTCGATAACCGCTATTCGAATTTTGAATAAAAATTAATAAATTTAAAAATTAAAGGGGGGCACCCCATACATGGAATTGATTAAAAAAAATTTTTTTTCAGCTAACATATCCGTAATGGGTGTCTATGGATAGGTCTTTAGAAAAGACATTAAGGTTCCTAAAACCACTTTTCGTTAAAATCAATCGTTTGAAAGTTAGACGCTTCCAAAGTGGAAAAATGAGTGTCCCCCCCCCTCTAACTTTTAAAATAAGAGTGGGACAAAACAAAAAATATATGCTGATTTTAATGGCAACTAACAACGAAAATTAGTTTGAACTAGATATCATTATTAGTTTTTAAGAAATAAAACATTTTCAAAAACCGCAAACATAACTTTGTCGTTCATACAAACACTATGTAAAACCAAGTTATTTTACAACTTTTATATTATGTCATCTACTTGCTGTTACGGAACCCTTCATGGGCGAGTCCGACTCGCACTTGGCCGGTTTTTTAATTGTTATAAATTCGTAATTCGTAGCTTTCTTTAGTTTTAAGTTAGTTTAAGTCCGTTTTTAAACTATTTTTTCAATGCCCTAAGTGAGTATACATCTATTAAATTCGAACGCAGAGCTCATTATGTTGATTTTTGAAGAGTTCCCTGGAATATCTTCCACATCTCATTTTTGAAGAGATCCCGCGAGATCGGGAACTATGTGGTTAAAACCAAAAATTTGCCGGAAGTCACTATTCCACGCGAACGAAGTCGCGGGCAAAAGCTAGTAGTAGAATATAATGAGTCTTTTATTTACTCATGTTATATTTAGTATTCTAATTTCCAGGCTTTTATGATAGTTATGAATGGGAAACTAAATTAAGTTTACACAATAGTTTGAAAAAAATTGCATTGTTTACATAGATTCCATAGAACTATTTAGATCTGTTTCATTCAAACGAAGATAAGTACTTTACAATGAATGTTGGTTTATATTGCAACAACGTGTTTGCGATGAACAAAACAAAATTAAAACGTATTTTACAATACGCCTAGCAGGCAGGGCAACCGGCTGCCGCGCAACCTGTAGTAGGTTCCATTCTCGCACGGAGCAACTCTTTGTGTGATCCACAAATTGTTGTTTCGGGTCTGGGTGTCATATGTGTGTGAACTTGTATGTTTGTAAACGCACCCACGACACTGGAGAAAATCCTAGTGTGGGGCAAATTTTTTATTTAAAAAAAATATATAGAAAAAAAATCACGAAGGACAAGGCGACATTTTTTTTATAAAGTTAAGTTTTAAATGTTCCTTTAAAAGGTCAAGAGCCTTAAAAAGACCTAGTTTATGAGCATACCAAAATGGCGTCCAGTTTACTTTTAAAACACGAACGTGGTTCGATGACCATTGCTCCATTAGTTGTAGTTCGTCACGCAATTTCCTTCTACAACTTTGACTGATCACCGACGTGTCAATTTGTTCGGTTTGTTTTTAGAATTTTTATTCAAGTTTTGTTTGGTATTTGAACGTGAAATAAGTTAAAGTAGTGCGTATTTTCTTAATCTTTTTTTTTGTCAAAATGTTAGTGGAGGTCGTAAGATTTTTGGTCAATAGTACCTATGTTAAAAAATTATGTATATGTCACTGAGGAGCAACTGATTAGTTCTCATAAAGGAAACCTTGGGACTCAAGTATTCAAAAATAACAATAACCATAAATCTTCTTCATGAATCATCACTCTTAATTCCTTCAGTAGTCGTTCAGTTTGCAACTTATTCCTTTCAAGTCGCAAAAATACAGACATAGTAAGAGAATCTTCTTTATACTGTTAAAATGTATGTATTAAAAGTTATCTATATCGCAATAATTCTACCATTCTACAAACAGAACCCAGAAATATACCACTTGATACGGAAAAGAAACAATTTCAACAATGAATGTGTATCCCCATTACGAGCGAACACTTTAAAACTGCGGTTTAAACTCTATGTTATCAGATTATCGAGCTACGTGGCCGGTGCTTGCTCGGCTAAATTCCATAATTGCCATAATTGCTCCCATTATTGGAAACTTCATCTTAGTCAATACTTTCTTTGGAGAAAACTTTTTAATTGATATTATTCGTGACCCTTTTATTATGGCAACTAATTTATTGGTAGCCAATGTTTTATTGATTATTATTTCCTGGAATAACTTTTAAGCGAGTAAGAGTGCAAATTGTGATTTGTGATTTTTTTGGGCCGACATAAATGAAAATATCATTACCAGTATTTTTAATTCTAAAATTCTTAGTAAATTGTTGTACGGAAACTGACTCGATTAAATATATGACACTAGACATAACGTCGTATCACCATGTATGGATAATTTTCTATTCAAATGAGACAATTAACATTAAAAAGTAAATTGACTATAACGGGTATCTTATAGATTGCCAACCCTTTGCCCCGGAACACAGGTGTGATAGTAAACTTTGTTGTCAAGTTCAAAGGAACCTTATTAGGCTTCCATTAAAGTCTTGATTAATATTTCCGACAGTTTTGTTTATATAACACTGGAAACTGGATGGAGTTTCATTAAAGTTTTAAATTTACTTAGTTACTTATTTAATTTCCTCTATTCTTAGCTTTAATTAAGCTACTTTTGCTTGTCTTTTGAAAAATTTACTCTTTATTGGATCCGTCTGTTCTTGCCTTGGGTACTTAAGTAATGGTGAATGATGCTGATACTATTTAACTGAATGAAAGTATTATACATAGACTGTATACCACCTTATCTCCACAACTCACTGATAGTGATTCTCTTTCTTGATTACGTCGTATCACCGTGTATGATAATTTTCTATTCAAATGAGACAATTAACATTCAGAGGTAAATTGACTATAACGGCCATCTTATTTGCCAAACTGCCCATAGTTTAAGTACTTTGTTGTCAAGTTACAAAGGAACCTTATTAGGCTTCCATTAAAGTCTTGATTAATATTTCCGACAGTTTTGTTTATATAACACTGGAAACTGGATGGAGTTTCATTAAAGTTTTAAATTTACTTAGTTACTTATTTAATTTCCTCTATTCTTAGCTTTAATTAAGCTACTTTTGCTTGTCTTTTGAAAAATTTACTCTTTATTGGATCTGTCTGTTCTTGCCTTATATACTTCAGTAATGTTGATGAGGTTTTAACTGAATGCCAGTATTATACATAGACTGTATACCACCGTGTCTCCACAACTCACTGATTGTGATTCTCTTTCTTGATTAGACCCGTTAAAAAAATATTTGGTCTCCTTTTCAAAACCGATTTTTAAAACTGTGATTACTTGTAGAAGAATTCTTTAACAATTTTTCCCGAGACAATCGAACTGGTTACATAGTGCATGTTTGTTGTTATGCAGTCACTGTATGTACTGTATGCAGACAGAAACAAGAAATCTAAAAAGTTCCTTACAACCAGCATACAAGTAAAACAGTTTTCAGAAACAAAACAAAGCGAGTGTAAACAAAGGTCCACTGATTGAATGAGACTATTTTAGATACACTAGTGAGGAAATAGGCCAATAACAGCCGAGAGTAGACTATAAATACTGCAGTGTCAAGGCAGATCGTTGACGCGCTTTCCCTCTCGACCGCTCGGCCGGACTATAAATATGTTGCAGGCTTCATTGGACGTAGTCGCTTTAATTAAAGAGTTCTGAATGAAATGAGATTTGTTTTATGTGATTGTTCTGGTGAAATGTTTATTGAAGGTTATTCTTTTTAGATATTAAGATGATTTACCGTCGTATTGGATCATGAAAGTAAGGGAACAGAGTGCACTTGTGTATAAGCAAACTATAGAACTAAACTGTACAAAATTATCTCAGTAAGCAGTCAGCAAGTCTCTACACTTAGTCGAAGATAATTATCTTTACAGAAGTTTAGTCAATCGACATCTAACTTATCATTTTCTCAACAAAGTTTTGTTAAGAATTAAATCTACCTATAAACCTCTTTATAATTCTAAACAGCAACAACATTCTGTCAAATATTCAAGAAAAGAATAAATTGTCGAAAAACCTAAAAATGTCATCATATTTGTAAAAAAATCACAACAGCAACAAGAAGCACCCACATGTTTAAAAATTTTTTTTTATAAAATTATAATTAAAAAAGTTGCAAAAATAGATACCAGCTAGCACGATGTTTAGGACCCTGGAATTTTGGTCGCATGTCGTGAGTTCGTCGAGGATCTTGAAATGGCAGGCGGTGGAAGCGATCGTTTGCAGATGCTACGCGAAGAAAGCCAGAAATGATGGCTGCGCTAGAGCTCATGTAGACATCCCTCCTGCCGTCGATCCTCTCTGTCCACAACCATGTGAAAGACGAAAAAAGAAAAAGGAAGGGATATTGCATAAGATCAAACTGAAGGTCATTGAGGGTGGGACTAATTTCGGAAGTAAGTAATATAAGCCGAAGTACAGTATCATGGATTTATCCAGATGACCTTTAAACATTTACTTAATACGAACCATTATTGCATAGCACCATTTCGTCGCGTTGAATGCAAGGAAGTTTGTCCCAAGAAGCCGAAAGCTCCACCGAAGGCGTTACCGGCGCCGGCGAAGAAACTCCCTCCAATGCCGGAGCCTCGGCCTGGCGTCCAGGTATCAGTGCTTGGTGCCGACACGGCTATAGGACAGTACTTGGCTCTGCTTCTAAAGCAGTGCTCGTGCATTAAAAAGTGAGTTCTACTGCCGCTTTTTTAAGATTCAATTCTGAAACACACATTAAGTCACTTATTGAAAAGAAACGGCGCAGTCAGTTTATCTTAAATTTCGAAGACCGAATAATATAAACAGTACAAACATTTTAGTTCAATATATTCACTATTCAGTATATCATTTACAATTTAGGTACAGTTAACATAAACAGACCAAAAAATTTACGAGTTTGCTCAATTACGAAAAGCTAATTATCTAGACGTAGGTACTTTAGTCTCTCATTTAAACAACTCTCGGAGTATATTGCTTCCCGGGACTACGGGGTACGTATTGCCGTTTGACCTAATTGGACATTTTCCACAAACGACTCCTGCTCGTACAGATGACCTTTCTATTTTGTTATTTATGTTTTTAAACAGCATGTGCCTTTTTTAGGTCATTTCTCTTTAGTCCTCGTAATATTACCCTCATTTCGCTACGCAATTCCTATTATGTTAAATAGTGTTTTTAGGCCACTTATTTAACGTTTGATCTAGCCTTGAAACGGTAATAGCTTTTGTACAAAATGAATGGAAAATAAGTCTTGATTGATAATTAAGTTTGTCATTTTATGACGCTATTTATATGTCATACTGGATGATGGAGTGGTAACAAAACGTCTGTATATTTAAAAACGTTTATGAATTTAAATATTGAGCTATATTTCTAACAAAACGCCTTTCCTCAACCCAAGATTTGAGCTTCTTCGTAATTACAAATATTGATAAGCGATGTGTTTTTAGATTTATTTTCTTTTACTATTATAAAATCATCATAGACGCAAGAACAAGTTTCTATGAGGCCATGTTGTACCTTCACATAACTCTATTTAAAGTCTAAGCAATCAAACATCAAAGGCTTAATCAGTTTTACTTTATTAAGTTAAATAATTTTACAAAGCCTACTCAGACAAATTGTCTGACCGACTTTACTCATTTCAATAATTATTCAGACCCGTAAAGTCGGTCAGAGGCCAATCAAACCGCTCATTGGTTGAAACGAAATTTAATCAAACCTCTTTAGTTTACGGTCAAATCGTAGTCCGTAGTCCATAGACACTAGACACAAAACAGTTTATGGACGCTCAGCTGGCCAGTTGGCTTTGACGTCATTGCCCTCAAGACGAAAGTCAATACGTAAACCGATACAGAAGATCCACTTGTCAATTAGCTTCAAATAAAGCTGTTAATTGCTCTATTTCATGAACTATATCATCCAGCAACTCTAGGGAGTCACTTTAATAATGACTCTCATAGTTTGTCTCATCACCTTTCCTATTTTATTGCTTACTTCAATATCCTCCTTTGTATGCGTGTAATTAAACGTATTATTTACTGTGAAATTCTATTCTTCTTTGACAACTTTTCTGCAACGACGTTTACTTGTGTAAACTCAACCAACTCTTCTTCAATTTCGGGTATCCTCTAAGCTGACCTTCTGCACTGAACTTCTTCACACTTTCTATATGGCTCATGAAATCCAGGGCCCTCAGGGATCGTTCGTCTCACCGATGTCACAACACGACTGCGCAGCGGTTCGCCTGCCCTGTTCGAATTTATCGCTCGGGATCAGAATCGTTCCCTCACATTAATGTCGTGGGTATATAGATGGTTTTGCTTTCCACGATTGATGGGGCAGCTAGAAACTGATGTTAGGATGGTTTCTCGGTATTGTTTTGGGGATTTGATCAAAGCTTGCGATAACTTTACTGGGAAATTGTTGCTAGGGTAGACTGACAGCTTAGAGGTATTGGGAAAGTCATTGTGATTATTTTTCCTAAGATAGTCGGCGGGCGATACGGGCGACGCTGATGATCGCTTACCATGAGGTGGGTTGTCTGCTCATTTGCACCCTATTCCATAAAAAAGGATATCGTAAAGGTATACACACTCTTATTTCCAAGTTTTTACCCGACTGCGCCAGAAGGAGGGTTATGTTTTTCGAGTGTATGTATGTATTTATATATGTATGTATGTATGTATGTATGTATGTATGTATAATTGTTTGGCACGCTCTGCAGCCTAAACGGCTTGATGGATTTTGACTTGAGAGGTATCGTTAGATTCGTATTTACTGTGAGAGTGACACTGGATATATCAAAATAATAAAAAAACAAAATGGCGGATTTTTGGCGCCAAATTCGAATATTTCTCACTCTCTAGCCTAAACGGCTTGATGGATTTTGACTTGAGAGGTGTCGTTGGATTCGTATTTACTGTGAGAGTGACACTGGATATATCAAAATAATAAAAAAACAAAATGGCGGATTTTTGGCGCCAAATTCGAATATTTCTCACTCTCTAGCCTGAACGACTCGTTGGATTTCCGCTCGATAGGGGTCGTTTGATTTGTATTTACTGTGAGAGCGACCCTAGATATATCAAAATTAAAAAAAAAACTAAAAAAATAAAATAAAAAAGTAATTTAAAAAACTAAAAAACCCGACTGCGTTTCTTTAAAATATTAAAATGAAAAAAAAACCCTAAAACAAGAAAGTCATCGTAAAATTTAAGCATTCGGGACCCATTCTGGAAAGCCAGCCGTATGTGCCCTCACAAAGTCTTTATATTTAGAATGGGTCCCGACTGCTTAAATTTTACGATGACTTTCTTGTTTTAGGGTTTTTTTTTATTTTAATATTATAAAGAAACGCAGTCGGGTTTTTTAGTTTTTTAATTTGTTTTATTAAAGCACAAATCAATTTGTGAACTACATTTATCATTTATAACTTGATTATATTTAAACTTATTCGGAGATGTTTTACTAAACAAACAACATCTCTAGAGTGAGATGAACGATCATGGAATTCACACAATTCCCTAGCTTTGTTCTATAAACTCTAGATCGTAGATTACATGTGCACACTGCAAAATGGCAAAAGCCTTATCTTTCACCATTTAATTTAAATAAAATACGTCTTGGCTATTTCTGTTCCCCCGTTTAAAGCGTTTTGCTCATAAAATAAGAAGCTACGCACAACTGGCCGTCCGCTACGACTCATGAATCTACTCCTATGGGACTCCCTTGATGTGCCACGTCCGTTTTATTACGCAAACGATTCTGCTACAACTTTAGTGGCTTTAAATCTATGATTGTTTTATTATTGCTTCTTTTAAACGAGACATTCTTCTTGACTTAGCTATTTTGCTAAGATCCCAGTTAGTTAGGTAGACTGTTTAATTAGGTAAATGGTTTTTAAAGAGTATTTTTTACAGTAATTATGAATGGTGAAGTTTAAAATTCGTCACATAAGTTTTTGAAGATAAACAATACGAGTCCCAACGACCAGACGACGTCCATTTCCATAATCCACTACACACACGACAACCGTAAAAAATGCATTCAGCGGTTCCATAGTGCCATCATAAATTCCCACCATAGACCAGAAATGTAAGGTATTCAGAAAGAACAGTACTATATCCACAATTAGATGTAAACTGTGTCTTTATTTCTTTTGCTATAAGGTTGGTTTTCGCATGTTTCTTCTGGTGTGCTGTGCACATCAAAGTTTTAGTAAGGACGTAGGCATTATATGGATCATTCAGTGTATAAGGAGCAAAGATTTTACGACGCGTCCGTGATACCGCGGAACGCTATTTTATCACAATTTTTATTGCTAGGAAACTGAGTCTGTATTACATTTCTAACTTAATACGTTTCGTTTTGATTTATGACCAATAACTGACTACTGCACGTAGCTTTTAGTTGGTTTTATGGGATTCTACAAAAATGGCGTTCCATGTCACTCTTTAGGCTCTAACTACAATAAATATTAACAATTGCTTGCTTCACGTTCACGATAATATACTCTATGGTAAATGCATTACATACATATAGTTTTAGGGCCCGACAGATAGTGCATACAAATTAAGTTCTTCTAATTTAAAGTTATCTGATACATAGCGGCTATCCTGACATTGTGAAACAAGTTCTTAATATACTGTACATTCAGAAAAAAACACCAGTTGAATCCTCTAAACACAAAATTTGGATTCCTATATAACACAAATCTTTTTAAAACGGACTCACAACCGCATAAGCTGAACTCGTTTCAAAACGAGAATCGATTTAATCCTTACTCCCCCGATCCCCATTCAATTCCGATAAGCCATCTTCATCATCCCATCTAATCGGATTGCAGGTTACGTCTCTACGAAGCGAAAGATTCTCAGGGTTGCAACAGGGACTTGTGCTCTGTAGTCCAAGATCTTCAGCATATCAATACCAATTGTCTAGTACAGGCTTTCAGCTGTGCCTGTTACGGGCTCGAACGATGTTTACAGGTTGATTTTGAACTTTATTTGTGGTACCTATAAAGTTGGTTTTTATTGTATGGTTGAATTTTTTTATAGTATTATCCGTAATGTATGTATTGAATAAATTGTATTGTTTGTTTTAAAATTAGATCATTTAGATATAAATCTATATAGTAGATGTCTGACTGTAGTTAAACATGATATCATTATATTAAGCTTGAAATTACATCTTTTTTGCTTTATAAACATACTGACTCCTCGTACAAAGTCCAAATATGAACTCAGTCTCATTGTTAAAATTAAGATGATTAGAGTTATAGAGTGCATGTTTACCACCATAATGTCACTAGAAACACAAGTGCAATAGGTTATAGTCTAGCACAATCTAGTTGGCGAGTTCTACACCGTTGACATTAGCATATCGCGCAGTGCAGCCAACCTCAGCGTTAATGTCAAACTCGAGAAGTTGGTCTGCAATGCTACCAACTTTCTGTTTCGAAGGTAGATAAACTTTGTTGTTTCGAAAGTCAATGAATTGAATTTTGAAATTGGTAGCTGTTGAATTTAGGTAAGGCGCATTAGTTAGCTAAAACGGAAATATAAAAGTCTTTGTCTTTAATTTTATTAGCCTATTTTATGCTCTTCAATATTTTTGTATATTATTTGATAGAGTAGGATAATACTTGGCGGGCTGACACCAAACTTTTCCAAATGGTCCATAGCTACATAAGAAACAAATCTTAACGAACAATGAAACTACGTTTTCTACGGTAGGTACCCAAACCATAGATGTAACGAGATGTTTCTTCAAAAAACTTGTAACTTTTATTTAACAAATCATTTTCATTGGATTGGTTGAAAGCAGTGACACGGCTCAATATTGAAACCAAATTATGTGTTTTAATCGGCAGAATTGTTAACTTTGGTTGAAGATAATGACACCGTTAACTTTTTGTATTTTTTTAGAAGAATCACCCAACTTTAACCAGTGAAACCCATCACCGGGAAACACACTATATCTGACCAGTAGTAAAATGTAATATAATAGTATAAGTTTTAATTACAACGTAGTGATTCGTGTTGTCGAAAAGCCGCGCCTACCACGTTGCGGCCATGAGGCCTAATTAAAAATATCATGCGAAATTGTTTCTATTTCCACGCAAGCTTTTTGTTGTTCTACTATTTTTTTTAGGCTACGCTGTAGGGTTATGATAAAAAAAAATTGAGAACATAACCATCTCAAATGTCACCATTTTCATCATACAATATAAATCTTACGAGTACAAAAATCGGAATAAAACGGTTTACTACACCTTTCCTGAAGATTTTCCATACACATGTAATATAAATTGCTTTAGTTTCTAACCGATTGGCATATTAACCTGACCCAGGTTTGTAGGTATCTTGCTAGAGGGTTTACCAGGGCTCTGGCTAGAAAAGCTGGAGTAGGAACGGGATGGTTCTTAGTTAGTAAGAGTCTGACACTGCCTCTCGCCTCGCCCTGGCGGGAGAAGTCATTGGATGATTTTGATTTTCCCTTATTAAAAAAGGCCTGTATCTTTATCTGATAATAGAAAATCATGCAAATAAACAACTATACCAAAAAAGTATCCTTTTAAAAGTACAGAAACCCTTTTCAAACCACTTAAACCAACACAGTCTTCGCAATCAGACTTCAATTTTCAAAAGAAAGTTAACAAGTCGGTAGTAATTAAAACTGGTTTAAACTTTTAATTTCCAGTTTCTACCGGTTCTGTATCAACTAGGCATAGTATAAGTTTCACCGGACTCCAGCCTCTGAGGTTTTCTCGCCGCGAAGCGAAATAAACTTCTCTGTTTATAAGAAGTTTTACCTTTTTTGTAGGAGTTGTAAGGAAAGTAGACGCTCAACTCTTAAATTGTGCATTTGAATGTTGTAAGTAGTTCTTACAACACATTTATGTTTCTTTTCCGCGGTTGAAAACATGGTATTGGGAAGGTGTCATTGATTTTCTTTATTATAAAATTAAACTACCTGTCTTGTTGTAAATTGTCTCTATTAAATTCTGGTCAAAATCTCATAAAGATATGAATATTGCACTAAAATCTACTACAGCTGATGAAATATACTTTCTTTTAGTACATTTCTACCAACTTTTCAGTATAAGACGTAAAGCATTAAAGCAAGTTTATCTACTAATTTAAACATAAATATTTTCAAAACTAGGTAGGTATAATCCCGTGTACCACAAAACCTCTTTCAATGAAAAAGTAGCAATTAAAAAACCCACACAGCTCCAGTAACAGAGTAAAAATAATGAAACCAATATTGAGTAGAAACAGCAGTTGAATCAATGGTGGAGGTGGAATTTTTTTTATTCATCGCCAACCATGCATGGTATTCGCGAGAGGGCCCCGTGCCGTTGACCTCACCTTGCCAATCAATACGTAGCAAACGACCCACTACACCGATTATACAATCTTTAGACTAGTTTGTAGGTTTGTAATGGGTTTATGTATGTAGCAAACAAACAAACAATAAAATAGAAGAATTAGAGCTGATTCTAACTTTTGTAGCCTAATCGATAGATTAGGTCTATCGCTCATGTTCCGATTTGTTTCCGATTGAGGAAAACTAATATGACAATAACAGTTTTTACATCTCGTTCTCCTGACATGCATATTACACATAAATACGTACATACCTACATATCACACCAACCGCGAGTAGCTTGTTTGGTTTAGTGATCATGTTCGTTCTTCGAAAAAAAAACATCTCTCTTCAGGCAACGTCAATATTTTTCCTTCGGTTTTCCTTGTTATTGTTATTGGCAGTCGCGTTGTATGTAATTCGGTTATATTGTGGATACTGAGGTGGGCAACATACCTACTATGTATTACATACCAATATACACATGTTACATGGTATATTATAAAATGGTAGATTGGTAGAAAATGCTCGTTATATGCGATGTGTGTGCAGCAAATAAATAAAACACTTTCCCCGACGAGCAAAGCCAAAAAAGCACACTAAATAAGCCAATTCTAACTTGTTTATAAATCATAAGGAATAGTAAACAGGTGACGTAGTATAAAAATCTAATATTTCACCTTCAAAACTACGAAATCTAACATTACAGAACAATCTTGCACTTCCTTGAGAAAATATTTTATCTTTCAGAAAAATGAACTAGCTAATATAACTGGAAAGTATCTAGATTAAAATACGACTTATGTTACTGCCTCATTCTTTGTTCAATTTGTAGATGTTATTTAGTCATAGAATACCTAGCCCACCTAGCGTACCTAACAAATAATTTATGTAGGTTTATATCTAGCTAGATGTATAGAGTAGACTGTTGGATTATAAATCCAGGTGAATTTGTATATTTGTAAACGCACTCACGACTCAGTTGAAAATCATAATGTGTCTATCAGCCACAATTATAATTATTTTCAATAACCTAACCTTCTTCAATTTCCAACAGAACTCTGACATAGTACTAATGCTAGAAAGCGGCTATCTTAATGTGGATATGCCCGTCGAGAAGAGATTCCTTTACCAAGCGCCGATAGTGAAGAGTTACGCTGACGCTATCGCCAACGAGTGTCCCAAGGCGTTCATTATTGTTTGTGCTACGCCGATTGACTGCATGGTGCCTTTGATCGCTGAGGTATATCCACTTGTTTCTTACAAGAAAAGAACCTAAGTTTTTTACCTTTCTTTGATTTTTTTTCGAGATTTGTGAATGTACATTTTATTACAAAATGGCAGTGATGTGACGTGTATGATAAAATTGAGACGTCATTATAATATTAGAGTGCATTAGAATGCGCAAGGCGCATAATACTAGTAGAACAGTAACTTGCAGCGTTTCTTCAATTAAAAGAAACCATTGAAATGATAGGTCGTTGCAGATAGTAAGGAGTTAGCACATACTCGGTGCCGCGAAGATATATTAGTTCTGGGGAGATTAATGTTTCTGCCATATGTGGCGTTCTACGGAACAGAAACCAGCGTTTAAATTTCATCCATTTGAAATATGTATGTGGATAGAGTAAAGGTTGCTACAGACTAGACTCGCCAGCCTATTGCGTCAAGCGGGTGTGTAGAGGGGTAAACACAACTTGTACAAACGAAGATATGATATTTAAATCCTTAATAATAGGTATTATTATTGAATTCTAATATTGTTACGGCTTATACTGGAAAACAAAAGTGTTATATTCGGATTGTTTCGATATTCTTTTTACCCGACTGCGCCAGAAGGAGGGTTATGTTTTTCGAGAGTATGTATGTATGTATGTATAATTGTTTGGCACGCTCTGCAGCCTAAACGGCTTGATGGATTTCGACTTGAGAGGTGTCGTTGGATGCCTATTCACTGTGAGAGTGACACTGGATATATCAAAATAAAAAATAGCAGTTTTTTGGCGCCAAATTCGAATATTGCTCACTCTCTAGCCTGAACGACTCGATGGATTTCAGCTTGATAGGGGTCGTTTGATTCGTATTTACTGTGAGAGTGACACTAGATACCTATAATTATCAAAATATAAAAATAATAAAACTAAAAGAAAATAAAATAAGGTAATTTAAAAAACTAAAAAACCCGACTGCAAATCTAGAAAGCAAGCCATATGTGCCCTCGCTATGTCTTCATAATATTTAGAATGGGTCCCGACTGCTTTAATTTTACGATGACTTTCTTGTTTTAGGGATTTTTCATTTTCATATTATGAAGAAACGCAGTCGGGTTTTTTAGTTTTTTAAATTACCTTATTGCAATTAGGTATAGCTTACCATCGCACTTGGCCAGGAATAAATTTAACAAACCCTTTTAAGTAGCAGACATCGGAGATGTGAACAACTTACCTATAGGGATCACCGGGGCTCCAGCTCGAAAAGCAGGAGTAGGGCCGGGATAGTTTTTAGTCAGTAAGATCCTGATACTCCCTCTCGCCTCGCCCAGGGCGGGAAAAGTCATTGGATGATTTTCCCCCCTCAAAAAAAGTCGACCAATGCTTTATTGATGATGATGTTAGACCCATCGTAGACTCAACACAGCTAAATTTAATTTCTTCTCCATTAAAAACACGACTTCTTTACAACACGATCATAAAGCAAGTGAATTTTCATCGTTTTATTAGACATCAACAATTTACGAGTACTGATACGATCCATTAAGATGGTCTGATACAAGCGATATCGTAACTTCCGTGTTGTATTCAATTAGATGCTCATATTTTAACGTCATAAAGTTCATATTTGTTTACCCTGTTTATTGATAGAAGTCCGAGGTAAATGAATTGTCCTATTTTTAGTTGTGTTTTATCGGGGTTTTATGTTTAAAGACTAGACGCCCTTGTAACTCCTCTGATGTTGTGGATTTTAATTAGTGATGCTGATTACTATGAGGTGATTTTTCTGCTCATTTTATGTAACATGATCTCAGCTCACGAGACACCATTAATGATTGAAAACGAAGCAAAACATACAAATGTACTCAAACCAAACCTTTGCATACTTACACAAAATTTCCAAGCAACGTTTGACAGGAAAACAAACTGGGCCGAGAGACTATGAAATATCGGTCAATATTCCTTCCAAAGTTAACCGTTGTCCATTTAGCTTGGAAATAAATTCACACAATCACCAGAAAGCAAGTGATAAATATTGTACGTCCTTCCCTGGGGGGCCAGCGTTCTCAATCTCGACTCGGATTGCGTTGTTCTCCAAATCCCATTTGTAACAAAAGAGGAATTTGTCAAAAAGGAGCATTGAAGTCGTTGTATTGTGTAGACACTGCTATATCTGCCGAGATAATATTATGGAAACAATAGTGCTTACTGATCTTGTGTTTGTGGTCTGCGTTTGATGAAATGTGATACTGCTGGATTTTTGGGTCTAAAATACGAATAAGGAAATGCTATGTGGTTAATGAAGTAATCAAACATCGGTCGATTTTATATCGATTGGATTTGGATAAAACATACCATATCTTGTCCTATCCACTTTTGAAGTGCACAATGAAACAAATGGAAAATCAATTCTAAATGAATAATAATAAGGAAGTTAATATGGAAACTCCATAAGCGAACTACCATGTATTGCTAATAAACCAAATTGTTCCCGTTATGACGCCGCAGCCATATTGCTGTTTAACTTCGTCAGAAATTCTCCAAAGTCAATATTTACCAAGCGCAGTAATTGTCTGGCTAAATACGTTGTTTTGTTTACTATGGTACGCTAAAGCTTTCCAATTCATGTGTGGTTCGACCATATTTGGAAGCAAATTATTACACCAAACGCTGTTTACTATTATACTACTAAATTCGATCTATTTTTTAGCCATTTCTGTAAAAAATAAACATTCATTAATGGGAGATGGGATTTGTTTCCTATATTAATTTATAAGACACAAATTACTGAATTTTAAATTCAGTCAGAAAGTTAGAGTCCAATTGTAATAAATAGGAAAGCTAATTCACTTCAACAATCACTCGAAAAAAGTTGAAAATCTCCCACATGATAACGCATTTTCACTAAGTAGCGTCAGTATTCTTTCAATAATACGATGAGTATAGTACTGAAGGCGGAGTTTCCTAAGAAATTATCCGTCGTTTTTGTTGCGGCTTGGTCCGAAGCTGACGTTAGCCTTCTTTCAGTAAAAAGGCAAAGGTTTTTTTTGTTGTCGACGTCCAAACTCGTTTGTTCTCGAACCGAGGAGAAAAAACTTCGGGATATTGGAAGTTTGTTCACGAGTCCTATTAGTTTTATTTCCCGGCAACATCTTAGCATGTTTTGTGGCTTCATTATTGCGTTTTCTGAGTTTCTTTGTAACAATCGCGAGTGGTTTATTAAACAAATAATGAGCGAGCCTGGTTCTGTCACGCAACTCGTATATTTTATCGTTAATCTAAAATTTGCCTTATCTTCGGTCGGTAGCTGTTTTTGGGTCAAAGAACATTGATTACGTACATTCTTTCGTCTCAGTGAAAATTTGTTCAGTGTATTAGTCGAATTAAGGACATAATTAATTTGTTTTACTTTAAGAACATAATTAATTAACAGTAAACAGGCAAAACTTAGTTTTTTTTTCATATTAAAATCCGAACCTGTTTCCCTCCCCTCCTTTAACTCCTTTCCTTTTCCTGCAGACATTGAAAGAGACTGGCTGGTATGACCCAAACAAGTTGCTTGGTTCATTAGCAGTACCAGAGATGCGCGCGAGCACTCTCGCCGCGCGCGCCCTCTGTCTGGAACCAAGATACACTCGAGTACCATGTGTAGGAGGCACAGAGGGGGATACACTTGTGCCTTTATTTTCTAAGGCTGTTGAGTACTTCGATTTTGCTCAGGTACTTAAAGATTATTATTTGTTTGAAGATTAAAATATATCTTAACGTTGACCGAATAAATTTTGGCAATTCTAATCGGCCTTTACACTAATCTAGACTTATAACACCAATCCATGCTCTAATGCCCCACGTCTCTCGACAAAATCAAACACATTTTCGCTAACACTAAATCGGATTTAAATGTCAACGGGAATCCGTACAGTGTCGATCAACACAACTTTTATCCTAACGTACTTAGGCTCGGCTTAATCCTCGGACTACAGTTAATCCCTTAAATCCCTCTTTCCCAGCATAATACTGAAATGATGACTGAAGCGGTAAGGAATGCTCCTTCGGCGGTGTCGAGGTGTGATGGACCCTGCCAGAGGGTCGGAGACCTCAGTGAGGCTCACGCACTCGCTGGCCTGGTGACCGCCGTGGCACATGCACTCCTGTGCCACGACATCCCAAGAGTGACGGGTTTCGTTGAGACCGACCTTAGACAAGTTATATCCCCTGCCAGGTTACTATCTCACGTCTTTTCTTTTTATCTTAGCGTATCTGCAGATACCAGCACATTGAAACATTCTGTCGAGTGTTGGAATCGATTGTCTGTTTTATTATTTTGTCATAAAGTTGTAAATTCATTACTTTCGATCGTTTTCGTCAGCTTAATGGTTATGCTGGTATCTGTCCCTGTATTCTCCCATTATGATACTCGTATTAATTTGTTTCCGTTTTATACTTGTTATTTTATAATTTCATTACCCATTTTTTGTAAATTGAAACAAAAATGTTTTTGCTGCGCAACGTAAGTTACGTAACGGTCTAAAAGGTTCTAAATAGTGAGGGAAGTGGCCACGTGATTGATAGACTCATTTATCAACGCCAGGCCAAAAGGTTTTGGCGATATACAAAAATTAGTACATCGTATGTCCACTTCAAAGAAAAATGTTTTAGCTAAAGTCAGGAAAATATGACGAGTAACACTATTCACAAATCAACCTGGAATCGTAACTGCACTTGTAAACATGTTCGTATCTACGTTTTTATATCAAAGTTACTTTACGTTACTATACAATTTTATTTTAACATCCAATATACATAGGTGTGTTATCCTCAGTCTCGCGTACAATTCGGGTATTTGGTGATTAGGAACCCGTTTAGTGATACCGTGATGTGATTAGCAAATGGAAGTACACCAAGATCTTCTGCCTGCAGATTCATCGCAGGCCCCGTGGACATTGGCGGGAGTGGCATCATGAGGAACCTCGGCTTACCAAAGATGACCGAACATGAGGCCACTATTGCGAATGTAGCTTTGAGCAGCCTCGCCTACAGACAGAGCATGGTCTATGACTGGTACTGTAAATACCGCAGCTCCTCGACACGGCTCGACGCCTGCCAGTTCGAATTCTTCTGTCCCAGAAATTATTCGAGATTTAACGACTGCGCTTATGCTAATGTGTGATTGCCGTCCAGTGGTGTATCTATATCGTGGGTGTCTTTCTAAATTCTTGTTAATGTTTGACGTGGTTTTCGATGTTCTAAATGAAAGTGTGTTATGTTTTTGTTAATAAAATGTGGTTTTATCAATTTACGTTGGTGGTTTTCTTTTACTTTTCTATGGTTTGTAGCATTAGTACTCCTCCATCATAGTATGAAGAGTAAAAGAAATTAAATGAGATATTTCAACTACACAGATTCCTTGCTTCGGACATGCTTCTGGGCCATAAAGGGATTTGCAAGAGACTGAGCTTTCCTCCCAAGTTAAATTCTTATGAGCTGAAGTTACTGGATGTGTCGCTGACGAAAGTTATATGTCGGTATAAGAGGGCAATGGACTGGTATGAATCGAATTTAAAAGAAGCAACCCGGGGTATGGTAATGCTGAAGAAATTCAATACACCAACATATTACGAGCGCCTGGGAGATTGTGCGTGACCATGATTTGTCAGTTCTGTAAATGTCTATCATGTAACGACGTCGTCCAAAATTGCTCGGTAGTTAATAAGTATAATTCATAAGTTTGTTGTTGCTGTCTGTGAAAACCGTTTTACATTAAATTTCTAATAAAAAAGTAAATTGAAAAAAATAGTAAAGTTGAATAAGTAAAAAATACTTCGTTTTAAAATTAACCGGCTTTTTAAACATTGAGAACACTACACATCTGTGGTCCCTTACGTGCGAAGGGCGGCCACGATCGTTATGAAATACATTTTAAGCAAATGATTTAATTTGCTTACATGAATTTCTTTGTATACCAAATCTGGTTGTTCAATAAATCAAATCTTGTTAAAATCTTGACGTTGTTTTCCAAATACACTTGTACTGTTATATTTTTATAAATAAAATGTGGTTTTGCCAATTTAAGTCTGCTGTTTTATTTCTTTTCATATAGTTTTGTAGCATTATTTCTTAATAGTAGTATTGAATTATTAAATGATGTATTTTAACTACGCAGATACCTTGCTTCGGACTTGTTACTGAACCATAGAGGAGTCTGCAAGAGGTTGAGCTTTCCTCCGAGACTAAGTTCATACGAACTGGGCCTACTCGACCTTTCACTGTTTGAAATGATGAGTCGTTATGAGATGGTGATGAAATGGCATTGTTCAAACCTAGAAAGCATGCACAGTGATATGTCTAAACAAAAGATATTCGCTACACCGAGACATTATAAACGCTTCAAAAAATGTTAATGATTTAGTAGACTAAGTCGAAAGATTGTCAAGTGACCAAAATTCCATGAACGTCGATGTAACAAGGAAAATAAAAAACTGTTCAGAAACAAAGAAGAAACACAAATTGCACCTTTAGAAGTGTCACTACTGAAAAACAAATGTAAACCGTGCTGCAGTTCCGTATATGAAAATTGAAATGTGTACCTTGATGTCATAGTTATAAGAATCATAGTGTGAAATACTTAGATATCTACGCTGTTGGACAATTTATTCCCAGTTTTCGACATGTGACATAATTTGTACGAAACTTCGAAGGAGACAAATCAAAATAATCTGATTATTCCAAGTGTTTTGTTGCTGTCTGTGAGAATCGTTTCGTACCGAATTTCATACAAAATAATAAACCTTAAAAAAATTGTAAAGCTAAAGTAAAATAAATAAAAATGACTTCTTTATTTAATTGAAGTTTTATTTACATCACTGGTAACACTTATTTATACAATACCTATTATAGTCAATAGTCTATGGTCCATTTCTTGCGAAAGGTGGCCGCGCATTCGTTTTGAAAAACATTTTTCCGGACATTCTGGAAAAAGGAAATAGATATTAATTCATACTACTGTAATTATTATTAACGATATTTTACTATACTGATTCAGTGCAATGCAACTAACAAAAACCGGCCAAGTGCGAGTCGGACTCGCCCATGAAGGGTTCCGTAACAGCAAGTAGATGACATAATATAAAAGGTTGTAAAATAACATGGTTTTACATAGTGTTTGTATAAACGACAAAGTTATATTTGCGGTTTTTGAAAATGTTTTATTTCTTAAAAACTAATAATGATATCTCGTTCAAACCAATTTTCGTTGTTAGTTTCTATTGAAATCTACAGCATATATTTTTTTTGGATTTCTCACTCTCTTATTTTAAAAGTTAGAGGGGGGGGACACTCATTTTTCCACTTTGGAAGCGTCTAACTTTCAAACGGTTGATTTTGACGAAAAGTGGTTTTAGGAACCTTGATGTATTTTTTAAAGACCTATCCATAGACACCCATCACGGATATGTTAGGAACCCTAAAAAGGAGTGATTCCTTTTAGTCCCGAAGGGATAGGCAGAGGTGCACATTACAGCACGTAATATTGGTACATTACTAATTTCAATATGTAAGTACTATAGTATAACGTATTTGAAATTTTATTGTTAAAGATATATTTTCTAATTGACCGCCATCAATATTTTAATCACAGTTATGTAATCTATGAACAAAGCATAGCAGCCGTTGCACCAGTTTGTAATAACGGGAACAAATCTCGGCGGTGAGGCCAAGCCGCAAAAATTGCAATAATATGCTAATCTCGTTGATCCAGAAACTGATATATTACGTCAACGGTATCTGTACGTAAACAGAAGATCTTGTTATTCAAAGTTTTTTGATTTTCTACTCAATAGAGAACTAGTCTATACCTTACAGGTACAGGGGTATCACATTATGCAATGGTAGCAAACCGTCGCCAAAAGGCTAAGTACGAGTTAGTTTTTCATTAAACTAAATCAAAAGGAGAGCGCACTCGGTACTCCAATTGGTTGGTTTATTGGAGCCGGCAAATCAAAGCTCCGAACGCGGTTTTGTTTCGATCTCGTTTATCTTAAAGCAAACTCGTACTTAGGCCCTTTTTTTGAGGGGGGAAAATCATCCAATGACTTCTCCTGCCTTGGGTGAGGCGGGAGGGAGAGTCAGACTCTTACTGACCAAAAACCACCCCGTTCCTTCTCCTGCTTTGAGCCGGAGCCCCGGTAACCTTTTACGTTGTCCGCAGCTCCGGATCGGGCATCAGCCCTACTGGGCCCCATCTAGGGTGGTCTGGCTCTTTGAGGCGCGCGCGGAACGCGACGCGCCGTACGCAAGAAAAGTTAAAAAATAAACTCTGATTATGTTTCATAATTCTAGAATCCAATTAAGTCTCTGTACATCCAACTGATGAATCATTTGACGATTGGTTGAAATGAGTCAAGATATATGTTACTTAATCAGAGATTGTGACACAAGTCCTAAATATTTTGCCAATCTAATTCAGACTTCAAGATTTTCTAACAGAAGTACTAAAATAACTCGTAGGTTGTACACTAGCCTCAAATATTGACACAGCCTGCGTGGAGGCCTCTCGTCCTCAATCACAGCATTCAGTCAATTGTAACGAAAAGGTCTAAAAGCCTATTACGGGTCGTTGTAAAAGATGTTCCGACGGAAAGGTCAAGTAAAGGGAACTGTTAAGTTACATAACATCACGATTTTTCCTGGAAAAGGTAATCAAAGACGAATGTCGAAAAGGTTGTGAAAGATGATCTTTTCGTTTGTCAATTTTATTTTTGTCGTTAGATCCAGATTTATTCACAAGGTTAGTCCTCGTACGTAATATTTTTATCAAGTTTTTTTTTTTTCAATGAGGCTAACACCTAACATGTTATTTTTGGCGCGTTGTGACGAGACCATTAAAACCAGACATGTTGTGTTATGTCACCCTTCTCCTGAAAATTCCAAAACGTCTACGTCGATATACCCGGGACCGGAATATTTTTATTTTTTACCCACATTTACCCCACTCAGTGCGAATATAGGTCAGTATTAGCACCCCTGCCCATAGACACACCATAAACATGTATTGCCGAATATAGAACCCTCATCCAAACCTCCATTAGGGGCATATCTTGCTGAGTACTCCCATAATAATCGTTTTACTACAAGCAAACATAATAATATTGCTTTTATATTGTATTAATTAGGAGCCCGTTTAGGGATATTGCGCTATTAATGCAATTTTGGGCTTCCTGGTTCTAATTTCTTCAAATATTCTGATGAAGCTACATTTACGAAAAGCATCTGCTACATCCATGTCTTAAATGAAATAGGGCAGTTACCGTTCACCTTTACTACAGACTTCCAGCATACCTAATCAGGTTAAAAGAAAAAGCCAGAAGATACGGAGATACTTACGGCGCTGCAGCAGCTATCCCCATGTACCCATCCACTTGGAAACTGCACGGTCTTGTAGCAGATGTCCAGTCTCGACACAGTGTGGCTGGAAACCCTCGAGGGTTGCTCAAAGACTCGGAATACAGACGCCAAGCACGGACATGACTGCAACCATCTGGGGAGAAATGTTTGTTCCAATAATTCCGTACAAGGAAAACTCGATCTTACCGTGCCAGTGATTGAATTTAATGTCCCTTGGGACTTGTGCTGTTACAGTCGATGGTTAGCATGATTAGGCAGTTTGTGGTGTGCACCTGTTCTTTTGTTTATTCGGTTATAGAATTGCGGCCTTACTTATAAACGATCACTAAAGTTAAGACACAGTTAAACTACCTATTAAAAAATATTTTAACTCATAAACGATGATTAACGCTAACTAATGTCTTAGCGACTGCTTAAATAGCTGTCAATTTAATCAGTGTCGGACCCTTGTTTAAAGACTTTAATTACCAAAATGGCGTCCGAAATTCGTAAAAGTCACAGCTGTGGTATATCTCAACAATAACACCACATGCAAACTTCGCATTGAATTGTGTTCTGTTTGCTGGGCTTTGTTCCGCTACTTAGGAAAGTGAAGTAGATAAATATTAAAAAAATGATATATTTAACGACGATAATGAATTACGCACATACCTTGACGAGATAGAAGAAATAAGAAATTTCACTATGGCTAAATTTGTTCTATTTTTAATGAACAAATGAATCTGATCCATAATATCACTGTGATTCTTCTGTGCGGAAATTCATGGCATGAGCCAACATACTTTATCAAGAACTGCTAAAAGAGTTGTTATTGCGTTGGCTTCGAAAAGTTCCATTTATATTAAAATGCCTTCAAATTTAAGAGGAGAGACTGAAACGTTAATTAACCATTGCTTAGTTAAGTGACGTGTAAGCAGTGTTTATAAGTAAGAAATAGTTAATTGATAATTAAGGAGTTAATGAGTTATTAGTTAATTAGTTGCTTAGCTGTTGATTAGTGGATTTTTATAAGTAAGGCCGTTGGTGTTTACTATGGCTAAATTTGTTCTATTTGTAATGAACAAATGAATCCGATCCATAATATCACTCTGATTCTACGTGTATACAATCAGTGTTCAAATACTAGCTGACCTTTTTAAAGGATTCATTCGAAAGGTCATTTTTTGTCCTTTACTTCATATTTCGACATTTATTCTTTTATTTATGGCATTTATTAATTTACCCTTTCAAGAGAGCTCTCTTTGCACAACAAAAGTTAGCTGATCAAACATGTTTGTGGACTACAAGTGGATTATTTACACCCACACAAAGTACTTTTTAAGTCCCACGCACAGGATGAACTGTACATGGAAATAAAACAAAGTTATATTTTATCCCTTTTTCCTTTGTTTTTACTTACTGGATCGAGCGTGAGAAAAATTGCTGTTAGAGCATGTGTAAGTCGCAAACAGTCAAGCTATTTTGGACTTTAGCGACCTTTGATTTCGTTCAAAACTTCCTCGATTCAAATATCTTACGAGTTACTTTACTTTGGCAACAACCGGGGGGTTGGTTTTTCAAAGTGCATGTTTTTCCGAATCGTATAACCTAACATTTCAGAAATCGTCGATCTTTGATAAAATCTGAATTGAATCAATAACAAGTGGAATAATAATTGCAACATGTGCTGACTTGGATTTTGTAACTTGAACTTTTAACTTGTGAGACCTAAATGTGCTAGTTTTGACGAAAAACTTTTTTCTAAAACAACTCAGTACAGTACATAGCAAAAATCTTTTTTTTTTGGAATCACAGTTTCTCAGAGACCAACCAGATCAGGTCCCAATGTGACCATTAGCTAAAGGTAATAGCCATTCATTCTATACAGACCAGTCTAGCAAAGCCCATTATTGTTATTTAACTTACCAAAATATGTTTGAGGATTAACCTATATATTTCGTCGGTAACCCACTACCATTTAATTCCTTTGTATATTTTGCAAGGGGAGGAACGGTGCCTATAACTAATCTGCTATTGACATTTTGCTTAACGATCAATCTTTGGCCCTGAGCCAAGTGGTGGCGTACCTACGATGTCTTGATAAAATATGAGGTTATCGCATTCTAGGGTTGAATGAACTAAACTGATAAACGTTTCGATATTACGACGTTTACAATTGATTGAAAATTTTAAAAAGATGGAATGGTATTCCTTCAATCTGTCTTCCATTAAATATCAATGATGTATCTTGAAATCTTGTAAGTCTAATATTTTGATTGAAAGTGCTGCAAGACCTTTAATACATCCGAATTATATTGACCCTAAAAGGATTTAAGATCTGCTGCCAAAAATTGTTCCAAAGTGCAATAAATTGAAAATGAAATCTTATAAACTATTCATGCCAAGACAATATGTAAATTCATATAGTTAAGGACCTTTTTCACAATGTCTGGATAGCCGCTTTGTATCAGATACTTTGAATGAAGAAGAGTTTACTAAACAAGTTATATGAAGGTGGTGAACGTTGCTTTTTATTATCTTACGTACATTTATTAGGGAAAATAAAGACCAATACGTCACAGTTCATTAATTATTAAGTTTTAAAATTCTATTTATTCAAAAAGTCTTCTATTAAAGCAAAATCTGTCTACATTTCTTATAACTAAGGTTTGTTATGCAGTGTTCCTAAATCTTAGCACGACAGTCACTGCACAAGTTTAGTTTGAATCTGCCAAAACCCTTTCTTCTGGCCTACACCCAACTAGGTTGGGGTCGCGGGGAGTAACCAGTTATGACTGAAAGTGTAAAATATAAAGATCTGGATTTTATACTTGTACAAACTGAAATGTGGAAGGTTACTGTTACTACGAGTCCAATCAAGAATCTCGTTTTACGGCGTATTGGAATGCGCCGTTAGTCACCCGAAGAAGATCACGAGTAATCTTTTTCATGATTGGTCATCATCCTCATGGCATGGAAAATACAATTTGGGGATCCTCTAGCATTATAAGAACTATCGAAAAAAGGTATAACGTTTTTTGTTTAACTTGACGTATTGGTAGTGGCACTTACCACCCCCAAAACTACCACCTGCACCCAGTTAACAGTTAGTCTCCAAAAATTGCAATGACAAAAGTTCCATCTAAAAAAATCGCACGCAGCGAATTTCGTCTAACATCTAACCCAAACAAGGATCGATCGACAAAGCTATTAGCCTCGAGCCCGTCTCTCCATTCCACCTAATTCACAAAATTATACGAGCCGTTTCATGTCAAAAGGTTTACGCACGGTTTACGAGTGGCCCAAATAATTTCGCATTATCACTCTTAATTAATGTTCTTTCATAGTCGGACATAAAGGCTATATTCGCGTGCACGGTAGCCTTATAAAGTACCTACGGGTCATTTCGATTTTTTAACGAACTGTACTTGTTACGGCTCGTAAATGCGTTTGATGGTTTGCGACGTACAGATGAATGTGGACTTAATTGTGAAATGTGGAAAGAATGAGGTTAATAATGCGAAGACTGTTCCTTATTTTAAGTTATTTCTTTGTTTGGTCTCGATACATTGCCAATCAATCGTCATGTCATTCAGAAATTAACATTTTCTTGAATCCGAAGCAAAACAGTTTAAGTGTGCAATTGAAATTCCAAAACAAAGTGTCCTTAGATAGATATCATAAAACATCACCTATTTCATTTATCTAAAACTTCAGTTTCCATCGACAAAGCATCCATTTACACACTTTTAGTTTGTAGACTAAAACACTGCATACTCGTACGAGAAGTTGAAGGATCGCAAAGTTACGGAGTAGTACGAGCACCTCTCAAGTAGGGCCCACTCGTACGGGTAATCGCTAGTAGCTTCCAGCGGTCTTACTCAGAACGTACTTACTATGTATTTATGTAACTTCGACTAAGTTAAAGTTTAGATAAGCTATTCTTTATTTATTTCATTCAGCAATTTTGTCAAGATATCTTTGCTTCTTTCAACAACAAAGCAAAAATGTATTTTTATATCAAGGAAGCCTCGCATAAAATCGGAGAATACCAGAAGCAGCGATGGCTTCAGCGTGATAACCCAAAATTACTACACAGGGGTCCCCCAAGCGACGCGACTGGCGGATAAAATTCACCAAAAAAATACCTTGTAATTTAATTTCAGCAAAAACACGAACGCTAATAATAGCTTTTTGAAAGGCAAATAATCGGGGTTGGCGTACTAGTGACTCCCCCCTATCTCGTCCTTCGTGCCCGTCCCCGCAGCATCCGCGTGTGACGTCAGAGCATCGATCGCTCCCTCCCGCCGAAATGTGCGGTTGTTAGGGTTGCAACATCACACTATGATCAGCTAACGCGCCAAATTTGACGGGAAATTGGCTTAGCGCAGCCTAAATTGTTTATTGCGGCTTCATTTATTCCCAATCTATCTGCGGCTGAATACTGCATTGTTTGTTACTACACGCAAATTGATAATTAAATAGAAATGTTGTGGGTTAGACGCGTAAATAAAATCTTGTATTACACACCTCCACAGTCGTGCTCTGTTATTTGCGAAAACATTTATCAACCCTGTAAAGGTCAATGTCAATCTCTTCTAAGTAAAAAGGTTATGTAACGTAGCTTTCATGTTTTTTAGCAAACGGGCTTTGGATTGAGCGCTGGGGTTTATGAAGTGACCGCCTTTTTTAAATTCCGAATGGATTCGTTGTTTTTTTTTTCTGTACAGATAATTTATGCAATCTGACGATTGAGTGTCAAGGAGCGTTGAAGCGAGTCACTCGTTTCGAATGAACACAACAATCCTTCATATTTATTGAACGCTGTTTTCGACACAAAAAGATCAAGTGGCTCTTTAACGAGACGTTTACGTTCATTGAGAAAAAATATAATGCTAACAACGAGTTGTCGTTTACGACTAAAATAAATTGTTATTTTTGTTAACAATTGAGTAGGTTTTACTTACGGAAATCTCTTTACATAAATTTTTTTGGAAATTGACGTTCATGTCCCCAAAACTATGTGTGTATAAAGCAAAAAAAAAATTAACAAACCCGTGTCATCGAGTTACGTAAGCTTATTACTTCCAATAAACAAAAAGAAACTAAACATTTCATATACGAGCAAAACTTCCTGGAAGAACTAGGAAAAAATCATCTGCAGTACACTGAATATTTCATTGGAAAAAGAAACACCTAGTTTTCCTAGATACATTTTTGTTCTTTTTAGCTGCGCCATGCACTCGCTCAGATTTCTTCTTTAATAATTCACAAACTACGGTTAGGATTTTGCTCGAACCTAACTCGACATGTTACTAAATTGTTCCATAGTTTTTACTTTAAAATAAAACATGTCTTTTATCGATTTAAAAATTCTGTTGAAAGAGTTACGTTGAAGTTAATTAAACAGTACCTTTAGATTATTTTACAATGCAATACCGTCATACTGTATGTGTCCTAACAGAAGTTTCAGTAACAAAATATAATGTTTTATTAATGGTCTCATTAGACATCATTCTTTACTAACTCTCAACACGTCCTTTCTATGTATTATAGTAAAATAGCCTTTATAAACATGAAAATACTTACAAACAAACCGAAACTCCCGGTTCCTGATGAGCTCATCCACCCAGCAGCCCGGTTGGATCCAGTCGCCGGGATTAGCATAAAAGTCCACGTCTCCGATAGGCCGTAGAAACCCGAATACTCCCGGGTTCGTGTGTAAGACGTCCACAAAGGCCGCGTCTCCTTTGGCAAGATGGCCGTCATTGTTGGACAGGCTATAGCCGGGGTAGGCTGGGTCTAACCCTGGAAATATAAAGAAGATTTCGGTTCGATTAAGTTATAAAGATAATTTTCGCAGACTTTCTCTTTGAACCCTAAGGTTGGTTGGTAGAGAATGCCATACGGCATTAAGTTTGTCTTATGTACCACTTTTTGATTGTATTGTGTACATTAAAGATAATAAAGACATAATAAAGAAGAAACTTAGATACTTTTTCAGATTGACTTTATTAATAAAATTACAGTCACAAATACTCGTAACTAAAATGAACAAGCAATCGATTTATTTGGAAACAAACATTACAATAATACTAAATACTATATATACCTCATACCTATGTTTTATTTTATATAACTCATAAAATAAAGAGCTTCATCACAAAATTCACAAAGTAACTACAGCTTTTCATCCAATATCCATGATGGCTGATGGCAGCCTTTTATGAAAGAAATATGAAGTATTAAATATTAATGATATTGCTACTGACATTAATACCCTCGTTGAAACAGTTTTATTTATTTGTCCAGCCTACAATTAACGTCCGTCAAGTTATTTAATAATTCTCTGTGGATATACTCGAATCGAACGTTTGAACATGAAATGCAGAAGTCTGACACTCTTTTGTGGTTCCTTAATTTATGCTGATAGATAGATTGGAAAAGGGCATTTGTATTTGACATGGCAATACTTCAAAAACGAATATAATTCACATAGTTAGAACATAAACCAAAATCTTAATAAAAGTAATTTAAGACCCATAAACTAATATTTTAATGAATTCAAACAACTTCGTCGGAGCAGCTAAACAACCCGGCAAATGGGAACAAATTGGTTCAAGTATCCCATTTGTTGGAAAACCAAGTTCATATCTCACCGGTAATCCTGCCCAGTAGCAACCCTCGAGACCGCAAGTTCTTGCCCCCAAACCCTGCGGCTTCAGCGCCAAGGGAGAACCCAACCACATGGATAGATGAGGCTGGAACACCTACTGAGTCCAGGAATTGAATAAAGTCGGCTAGTTTTCTCCCCATATACCGGGTGTTTCGGACTGCTGAGATGTACCTGAGAAAGATAGATTTGTTGTAGTTAGTCAATTTTTAAATTAAAGAATATATTTTTTTCTACTTTGAGATCTAGTTTAATCAATTAAACCGAAAATATACATCTACGTGCTTGCATGCATCTAACAGGCACCAATCCTAAACTATAAACTTTACACCATTAAACATTTGAACGAATCTCTATTTTAACGCAAAAATATTGCGCAATCTATGTGTATCAAGCACACATAAACATTTTACTGCAACATTAGCTATACTGCACTTAACAGAAGTATTCCCCGTTCCAATGCCCGAACACATTAAACCGGTAATTAATGAAACTGGCCAAAATTAATTGCTGGCGAAACAAAAACGAAGAAGAAAAATGAAAGCGGCCCATAATTCGTTGAATTTGGGAGAGAGGGGGGGTATAAATCTAGCGGAACGTTCTTGGCTGGTAGCCACTGGGTTGTAAATAAGGGACCTATAAGCCTTATAGGTAGGTCCTAAGGGGCGAATGTGAGGTCACATTTGTCCCTCACGTATGGAATCATAACGTTTCAGTACCACGTTAAATGCTGTAACAACTGGATTCCGCTCATACACGAGGTTTATTCCACCGCAGCCATTTGTTTCCCGACTGCGACGCCGTAACTTTTGTTATTATTTGAGTTTTGTCGCCCTTAATTAAGTGTTGTGTGTTCATTTCCAGTTTTGTGTGTGATTTTTTTATATTGTTATGTTGAATAACGTGCTTGTAACTGGTACTATTTGGATGTATCATCATATATTTAGTTGTAATTATAAAGCAATAATGCTATTGACTATCGACACTACATACTATCGACAACTACTACGCAGGCGAAGCTAGTTTTGAATTAATATCATTAATCAGTTTTTAAAACTCGATAGTCGTTTAAAAGTACAAGAGAACAAGTACATCTCCATAACTACTTGAAAATAAACTGTAATAGTAATAACTTAAGAATGACGATTGCAGTGAAGCTTTTACTAATCATGAAATTACTAGCTTATGATAGATAATAATTATAATGTGCTTACTTACCATGGGAATACAATAAGTCGCGACCAGTCAACTGCTATAAAATTGTAGTTCCTTGCCGCTAAGTGTGCTGAAAACAAAAATTAAATTCATAAACGTTTTGATAACTCAGTAAATAATACTTTCCGATCCGAAAATTAGACTCTAAAATTCGCTCCTTGTCGTGGAAAACTTAAACTGTGCTAGATACTAGACAGCCACTATTGCAATAACTCAACAATCACTAACATATAAAATACAAATATAATTGTAATATCATAGGCATGTGTAGGTATTTATAACATTACAATATACAAAACAATATTTAAATATAGTAATTCCCTCTTCCTTATTTATTATTTACAAAACTAATTTGTGCATTGGTCACACCATAAACATGGCATTGTTATTGTCTGTGGTGATAAAATCATTTTATTACACATCACTACCACGTTTGCGTGTCATAAACATGAAATTATATCAATAGAGGTGTACTTCATATATCCATTAACTCTGATTAACACAATTATAGTTGGTGCTACTCTAGGTTAAGGCGTTATCGAACAATCGTACTATATATTTTTTTTAATGGGACAATCCGCCACTTCCTCCCATACCACTACAACTTCTATAAGCCAGGATCTACAGTAAATACAAACATGAAAACAACAGAACACGCGTCTCAGGGAAATTAACTATATGTTATAAAAATGTATGTATTTAAAAATAATTGTCATCTTCAGCCTACAAACGCCAACTGCTAAGCAAAGGCCGCTTCTCTCATGGAGAAGGTTTGGACTTTACTCCCTGCTCAAGACGGATCGGCGATTTCAAACCTACAATTAGACTGTTATAAGTTCAGATTTTCTCAAGATATTTTTCTTCACCATAATATACACAAATACGATAAAGATATATCGAATACTAGGATAAATCGTAATGAAAGTGTTTTTCTGCACGATCCGTAACTCGTGTCATTGAACTACGAATATCTTGGTGCGTCTAATGTTTTCATGCGAAGCTAATCCCAAGGGCGGGCGTTCTGAGAATTTTCTCTCACCTGTTTTACTTTACCATTTTTATTTAGCTACTGAATCTAGAATCTGATAAATTTAGAAATACGGATTTGTTACTAGTATTTGCAAAATAGATGTATTTACATGATTGTAGTAGTTGTCTGCAATAGTTGCTGGAATGCAACCACCATAAATTCGGAGTCTAAATAATATGTACTTTTTACTACACATCCAATTTGGAAAGTTATAACGAGCTAGCATGCAGAGTTTATTCAATGTACGCCAGGATAGTGTCAACATGTCCCTGTTTTAAATGGGAAAAAATGTTTTTAAGCCTTTCATTGCCAACAAAAAACTGTTAAAGGCTATTCCTCCACTGGTGTCAGACAAAGTTGTCCGACATGGCGTCTAATGTGTTAAAGTGGAATCCAATGCTTCTCCCGCCTTGGGTGAGGGAAGAGAGAGTGGCAGACTCTTACTGACTAAAAACCACTCCGTTCCTACTCCTGATCTTTGAACGGAAGCTCTGATAAACTCGTTAGGTAGTCCGCAGCTCCGGGTCGGGCATCAGTCCTATTTATTAACATCAATCACGTTGTGCACTGTCCAACATAAGCCTTCCTCAACTGCCACAATTGCTTCCAAATTGGTCAGTTATAAGCAACATGCATGTATGTATATCGAAGTCGATTTAGAGGTATATTTATACATAGCCACTGCCGCTTGTGTATCGACAGTTTAACATGTACCACGGCCATTAGCACATGACATAAATACAGGTCTAATTGACTCCACCGACACTGCATTCGTTCGGAATCGATTACGAATGCGGTATTATATCAATTATGGTCTAAAAATAGAATCGTATGTTTGCGATATGTTCGACACATGCGATGTTGACACCGTGTTTATGTATATTATTAGTTCAATTATATTTTTCCTTTTTATTGCTTTTCGATTAGCCAAAATTGTTACAAGACCTGGATTAGAATTTTTGTCCTCAAAAGACACTCTCTTTAGTGCTATGATATTACCTGGAGCTGCGGACTGCCTAGTCTAGTAAATAGCAGGAAAATAAAAATATACTAAATTGTGATTGTATTTGCACCATTATTTATTTGCACAAAATGTCAATGACATAACACTAAACATATGAACATTATATGGGTTTCACTATGCCAATAACATATTATGAATGACTAGCACATAATCATTATAATAGTAGCAAGGAGCAATTTGTAACCCTTCACACGTGAGGTGCTACGCCGTAGCCGCCTCGTTATCGTCTACGAGCTACGAGCCTACGAGAAGCGGTCACGGCATGCAGGTGTACATGACTCCGTAGTACATTGCTACGGAAATTAACTGTAAACGTTTTGCACTTACATACAAAAAAAAATTATATTATTTTTTTATATATCGAAACGTGTTACTACTGAAGGAATCTATGACATAGCTTCAGATGATTGTCGGGTTAGACTATGCCTTAGTAGCTGTCTCAGAAGAAACTCCAAATCAACTTAAAGTTCTATTTTAACTTAAAGGTCTCTTTTCACGTATAAACAACATGGAAATAAGACAATAAATAAAAATACAACAGAATGCAAATACAATTATTACATTCAACCAAATATATGGCTCAAAATCACAATCTTAAACGAACAATAGACCGAATAATACGATATAACACGTATTTTGTATCTTACCATCCCTGACAGTAGTGGTACCGACTCCACTTACAGACTCGGAGAATCCCATCAGATATATCACCGTGGGATTCGAGAAGTCGAACGATGTCCTCCGTAGAGCGTTCACGTCATTCGGTGGGATTATTTGAAATGTTGTGGGATTTGACCTGGAATAATAAAAATAAGTCTTAATGCATTTGCACACAGTATGTTGCACTTGTCCACCCACACATACCCATGTGAGACTCTTAACATAACTGGTGAATAGTGGGTGTTTAATAATTTATGCACTTTTATTTAACTCTTTCGGCAATTAAAAGACTTGACGACGACTTTTTTTAAATATTATAGTAAAATGCTCTTGAAATCACACTTCACACCAATATTATAAATGTGCAAGTTTGTTTGTATGGATGTTTGTCCATCAATTACACTGAAACTACTAAACTGGGGGATGAAATATACATTCAGGGTATGAGCTGATTTGGGTAATAGGATACTTTTTATTCCACGGGAACACGAGCGAAGCCATTGGCAGAAGCTAGTAATTAGTTATTATATAAAACGCCCTTTGTAAAAAAAAAAACTTGAAGGCACTTCTTAACTCATTATAAGTAGGGTTATAGAAAAGTTTCTATACCAATTAATGCTATACCATTCATTGAGAAAGTGGTATACTTATTCAAGGAAGGAGTTTACAAAAAGTTGGAAAGGTCAACCCGTCAATTAAGCGAAAACGGCTTACGATACACCAACTTTTGAAACCAACTTTTGCATTGAAATTAAGGCAAAGTTATTTAATTGATTGACATGGCCTACCAACAAATATCTCTGTTCAATCTGAATTTATTTATAGAAATCTTTATAGCACATTAAAATGTACAATCCAACAAACATTTACTTACTGAATAAGTAAATAGTAAAATAATTTTAGCTACACAATTGTATATCTGTCTTACACAAAACGAAAGATATTTTTTATATGGAAAAATACGTGCTATGGATGTGTGCTATGAATGGCTTCCTTACTATCGATACATCGCATACTCGAGCTGCGCATCTTCCTTGCACAGCTACATAGCTTAGTACCAGTGGAAACGGTCACATAGTTTTACAGCTTAGCTATTACATCTTCGTAACATAGCTACATAACACATCTCTGGTGAAAAAGCATCCTCAAAATTGCAATTACATGATAATATTTCCATGATTCAAGTAATAACCAACGTAATACCAAGCCTAGTCTATTTCAACCAACATTACAAAATGATACCTAATAATTTCAACCGCCAACTGTTTCAACAATATCCATTCTTCACGTGGATATTTGAAAGTTTGCTGTCACGAATATGACGTCACAACTGACCCCTCATTTCGTTCAGTCCATTTCCTAATAACGTATGGTCATGAAATGCTCAGCCCTGGTGTTGGTCTAAACAAAGGTTATAGCAATTACGTTGCACGTCAAGTGAACAAATGCTTGCATGCGCTGCCTTGCGATTGAACCTGCACGGTCATATGACGCCCTGGTACTTTTCATTCTGTTTGTTTCATGTTGAAGTTTTCTTACTTCGTGAATATTAGCGTAGTATTGTCCAATTTCTTGTAATTATAATTATCATCTTAATCCTAACTAAATTATATAAATCTACTTAGGAGTTCGAATAAACAAAATAAAATTAAAATAAACGCAAAAGTAAGTTTGTTTATATGTTTGTTTATTCGCCTAACTACGTTTTATCTATTCAATCCATTTTCTAAAAGTTTTGCATACATATAGTTGGAACTATGGAGAAGAATATAGGATAATTTGCACAGATAGGTAAAAAAATATTGTTCACCGGTCCGCTAACCAAAACAACCATTAGTAGTTGCGTGAAAATGCCATTCAGCTGTTTTGTTATTGAAACTTATTTATCCGTATAATTTTAGCACATTCAATTTAAATATTAATTATTATTTAGTCAGATTTTGATCATTTAATTAAACTAATGATTTACGCAACCTTTCGTGACAAACGAGCTTTTGGTTAACCTGAAAAAAAACCTAATGTTAGTACGTACGCTACGGCCTATAGACGTCTGTAAAACCGACATTCGCCCTTTAGATTTTAATAACTTATAATAAAACTTCTTCTTGTTTCTGTCTTTCCTCTTTAGATTTTGATAACTAACAAAGAAAATGCTCGTCGTGTATGTAAAGTAGAAATGTAAACATAATAAAAAGAAATCAGTGGAACCATTGAAGCTCGTAACATTTATGCGAGCACGTCGGGTCCGCTGCGGAAATTGGACCTTCGACCCGCGGCCCTGAGCTCGAAATGCGAACGTTACGTCATTTTTGGTCGCCAAATGTACTGCCACTGAGGTTAGCTCCTTATCTGTACGCGATAAAACCTTATCGGCGACCTTTTCATATGAATTTTAATTGAATTTCTATGTTATGTTCTCTGAGGAACAGTTTAGGTATAGAAACATGCGAAAGTAGCTTAGCACTTATAATTCTCTGAAGTGATTCTGAATTTAAGTATTTTAACCACTCTATTAAACTAGCTTCAAAAATTAAATAAGTTCATTGCTAGGGACAGATCTTATGCTATGCTTTTCGTCCAGACATTTTCACATTAGTATATCATACTAATAATTATTATGAATGATAAAGTTTGTATGTTTGTTTGTTTGTTACTCATTCACGTCAAAACGACTGAAAGGATCGGGATGAAATTTGGAACAGGAGCAGATTATGGTCTGGAATAACACATAGGCTACTTTTTATCCCACGGGAACGCGGGCAGAGCTGCTGGCAGAAGCTAGTTTAATATAAATGATAGAAACATACGTACCTAGTAAATAACTTATACTGTATATCTTGGGTATCATCGTGCGGGCAGCAGTACCCGCACTGACCAATCGGAGCCGACATAAAACATATTTCGGCTATACCTGGAACAAAATAAATTGCACACTGAAATAACCACGTCATAATGACTGTTCATTCTATTACCACTCTTATGGACAGTGATAAATGGTTTAGTTTTGGCTGGCACTGTTTGTTTTATCTATGACTTTTATGTTTTGCTGCTTCATTAAAAATGCTTTAACACTTTTGACTGTAACTCTGAGATAATTAAAGTTCAAAATAGCATGTAATTACGACGACAGTGACACGACTTTGACTTTAATTAACGTACCAAATTAGAAACATTTGGTAATACAGTATAAGCGATAGGTATTATACCTTGATAATGAAATGAATACCTTGAAATGATAAAACAGTTTTGAAGCTAGTCGTTTCGACAGGCTAGACCAACCTTCAACTTCAACTCAAATAGGCGAATTGTACTCAAAATAAATAAATTACACTCATATTATTCGAAGATAAGCTACATTTATCACACTATAATATTATAAATGTGAAAGTTTGTTTGTTTAGCTCTTTGTCCGTCACTCACACTGAAACTACTGAACGGATTTTGATGAAATTTGGTATACAGACAGGGTATGAGCTGACTTAGGTGAAATTATGCTTTTTATCCCACGGGAACGCGGGGTAATCCGCTGGCAGAAGCTAGTACTTACATACAACTACTTTTTCGTGTTAAACAGTACTTCAGCAGCTATTTAGTACAAGGACAAAAATATGTTTGTAATTAATTATATGTATCACTTTCATGTCACAGCTTAATAATAATTAGGACTCCTAACTTAGCTGGCTAGTTAATTATTTAAACACTATATTTTCGTTTTGGAATGGTCATCCATCGATCGAAGTAAGTACAGTACTAAACTTCTAATAATGCAATAGTATCAATTTCTCCAATTTTCACAACTTGAGCTCAGACAGTTTGTTCCTTCATCTTAGTAAAATGGCTAATTCATAAGGTGATACTAAAGGTAGGCACAAAAATAAATAATAACATTAAACAATAACACAATAGCAGACCAAAGTTTAGCAAGAACCCGGCAACAAACACCGCCATGTTTGTTGCCAGAATTGCCAGTCCGACTAAACAAGCAGATGACTGGCAGGCACAGCCGTCACTGGCATTAGGGAAACAGCTTAGCGGTCACCGACCCGTTAACCCAACAAACTAACAAACGGGCACTCCTTTGACACAAAGGTCTTTGTACATAGCTCCACATTAAGCTATACAGGACCAGTATAAACTGACCGTCGAATATACGGAAAGATCGCACAAAGCAAGACCATGGTAAACTGGTTTTATATAACTCGATCTGCAACCAAGTAGACTGCTAATCCAGGTTGATTGATCGTGAGATACAGTGCGGATTAACGTTGTCGGTCGTTTCCTTTATAAATTATTGTTAGGTCTACTGAATTGTAAAATTGTTTGGTTATTCATCAAGATGTTGGGAAGAATAAGTACCTACTTAATACTTTTAATGTGACGATAGAGTAGAACATATTGATCCTTACCACTATTCCCGCGTAAGACATAAAGGACTACACATGTGACAGAGACGGGACATCAGTTGGTTCCTCAAATTGATTCCTCAAGACATTTACCATCCCGGAGCTGCGGACTACCTAGCCCTTTACCGTGGCTCCAGCTCGAAAAGCAGGTGTAGGAACGGTGTGGTTTTTAGTCAGTAAGAGTCTGACACTCCCTCTTGCCTAAGGCGAGAGAAGTCATTGGACGATTTTCACACCTCAAAAAAGAGACCTTTACCATGACATGGCTTTATAATGTGGCAATACAAAGTAACACGTAACCCCATATCCTAATAATACCATAGGTAGCACAAAAGCGTTGCCAAACTTCCATTCCCCACCTTTTCAATCACGTTTTATTACAACAATATCTTTCAATTTGGAATTTGACATAAAAAGGTAAAAAATAAATCTACCATTGAATAGTTCCTATAAACTTGAAGGCTGTTGGTAATGGTATATAGTTAAATGCCCTATAAACTGCTAACGTATTATTTGAATGAACCAATGATTTGAAAAAACCACAAGGCCGTTTCAAAGTCGCGGAATATGTGTTGAAATTCATAGAAACTGTTCTGGTCAATACAAATAATTAGTTTATGGTAATACGTGTTAAGGGATATTTCACAATGAACTAATCTTAACAAAAGAACGTAAGTTTAGAACAACAAAATAAATAGAAAACTTTTAAATTCCTCACTTTATGTTAAAATAATTGTCTGGTACAGTGGAATACAAAGCCTGAACTTATTTAAAAAGAACCATAAATTTCTGATAGGATAGACGACATAATAAAGGTGAAAGAGAGCTGTTGGATGAAGGTCTCTACCAACTGCCAGATCTGTACCATACGAGAGCGTGCGCTCTGATTAGTTTGTTCGAGTCAGCCAATCAGAGAACACGCTCTCGTTTTGATTACTTTAAACGTACTTAAATAAAATTTTACTAAGGGACTTGGAAGTTATAGGAATAGATTATTGTTCAGCAACAGATATCTTGTGGCTGATAAATTGATGAAGATCACTATATATCTATGTAATTGAACATTCGAATATTCCTAACTTGTAGGTAATAATAATCACCAAATACAACAAACACAGCTTAACAAACCACAACAAGCGCCTAGTACCTTTTCATTAGCAACGAAAAGTATGGAAATTACACGCGCTAAAGAAAAATTGCTATACAAATCAGTGTAGGCTTAGGAGCGGCGATGTTTATGTGCGCAATTACGAGCATCATGTAAGAACATTAGCATCACGCACACGAAACCACAAATTATGGTTATTTTCAATATACTTTATATAGGTAAACATTGTTATCACAAATTGTGCAGGTAAATTGGATGATTTAGAAGTTGTTTCCATTACTTTAAGGGCTTTAGTATAGTCACTATCATTCATCATTGCATATCATTTTTCTCCTATTTTCTGATATATTACATAATGGATAAGTAAATTATCTTAAAAACAAACAGCAAATAGGTTACACTGTTAAAGACTCCTGCCTGCACCTATAAGACTATAAGGCGTGATGTTACGTATTACAAATTTTCATAAAAAAACTATTACATATTTCTTACAGCAATCCACACACAATCTTACAATCAGGACATCAAGCTTCACGTATTTCAACATTTATTAAAAAATAACGCAACAATATTGCTCAATCCACAATCAAATCAGATTTAAACTGAACGTAAATACGAATACAGAAACCGTACTTATTTTTATTTTTTAATTTTTGAAATAAAAACTATCCTATGTCCTTTCTAAGGTTTTAAACTATATCTGTACCAAATTTCAACCAAATCCGTCAAATAGTTGCAGAGATTATTGGTATAAGCATAGAATAGTGTTCGACGTGATTCTTTAATTTGACGTAACTTTTTTATTTATGAACCGATTGACATGAAACAAACACTAAATGTTAATTGAAGCCTACCACAATATATTCGTTATCCAACTCGGATCAGCCGTTTCTGAGATTAGCTCGCATAGACAAACAGACAAACAAAAAAAAAGTTAAACATTTTTGGGTTCGACATCGACATAACAATAACACCTGCTAATTTTTTTATTTTTATTTTCAATGTCGATTTTATTATATGTATAGATTTTTATTTTTTGATTTTCCACGACAGTACCGAAGCGCTCGGCCCATACCCCACCAAATGAGTGTAACGAAACCATAGCGCGATCTATTTCGATCCCAACGCCAAAGACAACTCGGATTATTTATCTATACTCCGTTCGGGCATTTTCTTTGTACTAAAAGTTTAATTATATTGATATTATTTTTTTCATACCTTTTTACTATTTATTTACTTTTTTTCGATGAATTAAAACAATCATGTACCGAAGTCGTGTAACGATCGACATAGAATTATTTATATAATTTTTTTCATACCTTTTTACTATTTATTTACTTTTTTTCGATAAATTAAAACAATAACATGAACCGAAGTCGTGTAACGATCGACATAGAATTATTTATAAATAATTTATTTCTTATTTTAATTTTTTGATTTTTGAAATAAAAATATATCTATGTTCTTTCTAAGGTTCTAAACTATATCTGTACCAAATAAAGTTGCGGAGATTAATGGTATAAGCATAGAATGTTCGACGTGATTCTTTAATTTGACATAACTTTTTTATTTATGAACCGATTGACATGAAACAAACACTAAATGTAAATTTAAGCATCCCACAATATATTCGTGAAAACCGCATCCAACTCGGATCAGCCGTTTCTGAGATTAGCGCGCACAGAGGAACACGCTATTTTTTTTATTTTTATTTTCAATGTACAGACAGCACTTTTCTACGATTTTATTATATGTATAGATAGAAAATAGTAAATTATGGTAAACACAATCAGCAAATAGGTTATACTGTTACCTACCTCAGTACATTAAAAAAATGGTGTCTCGCAAAAAAAGTACTTAATCCACAATCAAATCAGATTTAAACTTAACAATACATACAGATAACAATCTTCCGAAAATAAATTAGATACGTATCTACTTCAGTACATTGTTTCGCAAAAAAGTTTTTTTTTTTGTTTTCGCAGACGCATTGTAGGTAATTGTAAAAGTGAACAATAAAAAGTTAAAAGTCTAATGAATGACTCGTGATTGCCGTAAACTGAAAGTAGAGCGAAGAGATAACAGCATTATGTCACCTGATGGTTCTTATACAATGGCATTGTACTGGCCACTCATTCAGGGATTTACTCGCACTGCGTAAGATTCGGATACTCGTTCGTTGTAACTAACAAGAGTACGTAACTTAAAATTGGTAGAATGAGGAAATTTTTGTTTCTATTTTGGACTAGTGAATGAATAGACGTAATTCTTATATTATTTTCCGATTTCTTTAAAAAGGTCTTCCTTGAATAACATTGTATGTTTACAAAAATCAAAAAGCTATCTATAGATTTTTGATTTGACCCGTGCCGGCCAAAGTACTGGTGGATTTTATTCGGTTTTTTTCTGTACTACAGTACTACTGAAAGATTTACACAGAATCTGGAAATGTGTCCGGTATATGGCTCACCCCCTATTGCATGGGTCTTCTAACATAAATTGTGAATAGTGAGTGTACATTGTACAGTGGCATAATGTGCATCTGTCTATCCATTCGGGAATAAAAGGTGTAACGATATTTATTTTATTTTTGATTAAGCAAATTATCACTTCAGTCAATCATCTTGGATATGCTCAAAAAATATGCCCAGTACCTATTGCCTAAACAACTGTTAGTAAACTTTAATGTAAGTTCGTAAGAGCACTTAAGTAAAACGATTTTAGTAAATTACCCAAATTAAGTTGTTCTTAAGTGTTATAACATTATAATGTTAATTTCTTTTAATATTTGGGTCACTGTGTTATATGCTTTAGAGAATTTCATAACTTTTAATGTGTGACTACGTAATTTTATTATTGTTGGTCAGATTCTTGTTGGGATTATATCTTAGTGTTTTTAATTCAATTTATAATAAGGGTGTTTGTTTTTTTAAGATAACAATGGCATAGGTAGATACGTATATGTACCTACACATACAGGTAACTATTTACATAACTAAAAATTAAAATTAATTACTTCTCAGCATAAAATTGTCTTAATTTTAAATTAGCTACGCATCTTAATTATACGTTTCACCTTGAAATGTTATTAAAGAAATAAATACTTTGATAAAAATACTTAGTACATTTATTCAATTTTAAATTTCAATTTTTATTCTAAAAAATGAGTAAAACATTGACAAATAAACTTTATTTACCTAATAACTCAGCTATTACCCGTGACTCCACTCGCATGGTTGAAAGAAAACACATAAAAATATTGCCTATATGCACTCTCCATCGTTCTAATTATCTGCAGACACAAACTCTGTCGCGTAAAAATCTTGCCACGTGAAAAAAAGACAAAGAACACTTTCCCATTTTTTTGTATACCTAGTAAGGATAGAATAAACACTCGAAATATTTTATAATTTTACTTTCTACGGCGGAATTTTAATAAGCTCACAGTAAATCGTAGAGAATAGCTTTCGTCATTATCACCCATTTAAAGATTGTTACAATGTAACACACATCATAATAGTATTTATTACACTATTATTTTTATAACATTTTAATAAAACCCGCTGTACATATTTATTCAACATTAGGTAACAAACCATTATCAACTCTATCCTCCTTATTATAAAGTTCTAAATCATATACCTTAACAATCTGGTGCAAGTTCGTCTTACAAATTAGTACTTAGTGGTTCTATTATACAATAACTACACAATACACATTAAATGTATTGTCTAATCTTTCAGTAGTTACCCTACTGATGAACAATATTAACTTATTTCCTGAAGTACTTTAATTAACTTTGCAACTCATAATGGAGCTCTATTAATATGTATCCGTATAATATTCAGTAACGGTCTTATTACAAAGTTCACTGCGTCTTTAGTTAAGTAGTTGCAAATACGAATACCAAACAATTGACCTTTTTTATGACAAGGGAAACCTTTAAGAGGCGCCTAGCTTTTAGGGGATAAAAGACTAGGGAGTGTAGGATTTTTACCTCACTAAAACCACCACGGTGGTTATCCTCAAAACCTGGAAAGAAAGACAGAGTAACAATTGATCTTAGGTTCCATTCCTGAATCAAACTTTAACTTTTGAGTATTATCGGTTTATTAAGAATTTTCAGTAATAAGTAGCACTGAGTCTTGTGCAACAATATTAGGATAGGCTCATTCTTTTTGTAACTTTAATAGAAAATATATTAAACATCAGTAAGTAACCTACAGCCCTGCCTTTCCTTTTATGGATACTAAACATCATAATATGATATGTATATTTTTATTTGTCACAAACATACGTACTTGGCCGAGATGACAAACGTGTATACAAATTAGCTTATGCTCGTGAATGAAGCACTAACCAATACGTGCTAACACTCCACAATACTACCGACGTACTTACTACAAAGTGCTAATCAATAAATCATCTAGGTTTCGAGGAAGTAGACATTATAATACCTACATTATAATACACCTTTGTAGCTAACCGCTTATCAAGTTATCCCAAAACTCTGTAATTGATATTCAATCTTATTATTTTGTGATAAAGTTTATAGTTTGTTTGTTCAGAGTAGGTTGATGTGCATGTCGTTTGTTTATTTCAATAATTCTGTCTTGTAATCGTGATATTGCATTCAAATATTGATTTATTTGTAGGTTAACTAAACCAACAACCAACCCATGATTTTCCTCGCTTCATTACCATGGAAATTGTTATTCAGTTTAACACGTTCTCTTCTCTCTTTCTGGACAATTTAGCCGATAATCATGCCTAAGGCACAGAATACTAAGGTCTGGTACGGTCTAAGGTCGCATCTATACCTAAAGCAAAATTCATCAAAATCTGCTCAGTAGTTAAGGTGTTGCAACGTACCAAACTTACTTTCATGCTTGCAATAATAGTAACAGTCATAGAAACGGATTTCGCGATCACTATCGTGCCTATATTTGTGCAAGTCATCCGCAGTGATGCTGCAATTGAGCAATCTATCATTGTGTCGATATTTATGTACTTACATATATCACATGTATCAAAGTTCGTATGTTCGGCATCTTCCTTAATATATACCGTTCAAACTCTAAAAGTTTTATTTTATATCCTAAACTTAGCAAAGCGAGTTGATTTGCACTCTTTACCACGCGGCCCGCAAAAAAGAGTGTTATTACGGTTATTACTATGGATGCATTAAAGTGATTTGATTTGATAAAAACGTTTACTTAGTAGATACTTTACCTATAGACCAATAAACAAACAAATGACATCAGGAAACATCTATCGACTAGCTTCTTTTCCCGCATTCTCGTGAGTGTGTTCATTGAAAAGTTTTGATCAATTAAATTATCCTATGTAGAACTGGAGAGTGTGATTTTTATTTTAGCGTAAAACTTTTATAATTTCGACTTTATTAAACAAAAGTCGCGGCAGTATATTATAGCCACCTATCACAATTTCATTACTAACGTAACGTAACGTAAACTAGGATAGTTTACGTTAAACTAGGATACTGTATGTATGTAGTAGTTACGTCAAACCATTCAAATTGATGGATGGATTAAAAAGTAATGTGGTGAATGTTGAAACTATCTCATTAGGTTTTGCTGTGGATACCATTATGCTATGGTCATGGTATTATTACTTTATACTAATATGCTTTTCGATCACTCTATTCAATTAATTATAATAAACTAAACAACAGTTAAAATATTTTATTTATTTTTTGTTATAATTACTTAGTATTTAATTTCTTTTGAGTTCTTTAAAAAGATTAATGAAAACATACTGAAATATCTACATACTACAATATTTTATAATGAAAAAAAATATTAAAATATTTTTATAAGTATAACATTTTAGTCTAATTAAACACATCCTTCTATTAATTTTTTAAGTTATAAAAAGCATTTTACGTATCAAACCAAAAACTTACCAATAAAAAACGACGAAAGCTGACACGCGGTAGCATTCACCACCATGTCCGATCACAATAATAAATACCAACAAAACCGATTAAAAATACACTCCAGCACTGAAAACCATCATCTCAGAACGAAGCATTTTCCCGGTACGAGGGCCGAGACGAGAGTTCAGCACAATAGCATCCCGTACAATGGTTGGAAACTCGTTATAAAAACTTTTTTTACTAGAGAATTTCCCGATTAACTGTGAAGAACCGGAGCTCATTAGGGCTTACCGGTTACTGTCGAGTTTGCGGAAATACGGTCACATATATCGCGAATATTTTTTTTAACGAAGATCATAGACGCGTTCCTTTTTCAAATTTAATATTTTATTAACGAAGATCATAGACGCTTTTCTTTTTCAAATTTTGTAACGTCCAAAGAGGTTGGATTAGTCTGTCTACGCCGAAGGGTATTTGCTAACTGTTTAGTTGTTATACTAAAATAAAAATCGACCGCTCTGATACCAATGGCAGCCATGATTACGCAAACGATTCTGTAAGACAAAAACGCTACGAAATTATATCGTTGATCGAATTGATTTCTCTGTAGATAATCAGTTTCAAATTAAATAAGTAAGTGTGGTCTAGATAAATTATCAGGGTTTGAAAGATGTGTTTCAAAATCTTTTGAAGTTGACTAGTTAAGCAGGTACAGTTTTTTTTTGTTTTAGCAAAGTGACTACTAAGTATAAGAACCAGAGTCTGGGGTTAAAGGTCGAGAAACATATTATTGGACTTTGAGAACGAATTCGCGCATTTCTAACATTTACTTTCAATTAGCACGATATCTGCTCGTTGTCCGAGTGATCGGAGGTCGACTGCCGTTCAAGAGGTATCAGGTTCACATACACCACACCATAACATGGTTAGAAACAGATGGGGCCCAGTACGGCTGATGCCTGATCCGAAGCTGCGGACTACCTAGCGCGGCTACCGGAGTTCCAGCTCGAAAAGCAGGAGTAGGAACTGGGTGGCTTTTAGTTAGTAAGAGTCTGACACTCCCTCTCGCCTCGTCCAAGGCGAGAAAAGTCAATAGATGATTTTCTGCGCTTAAAAAAAAACATGGTTTGAGGGTTTGCATCTAACCGAAATTTAGCCCCTTAGAATATTATAATACATTTCGTTTAAAGGAAGCCTAGTTTTCCGGAGCAGGTAATTTCAGCCGTGGTTAGATACGTTTAGGGTAAACTGGCGGTAAGTTCATTAGAGAGGGCGCTTAGTTAACTCTGCAGTAGTTATCTGTAGCGTAACAGTTAACTGAAGTGAATATTATGTAGTATCAATACGTATCTATTGAGTTAACCTTTTGCGTTATCATTTTCACACTAGGATCTCTACCCGCCTGCCAAATTGCTATAGCTTTTTTTAAGAGGGGAAAATCATCCAATGACTTTTCTCGCCATGGACGAGCCGAGAGAGAGTGTCAGATTCTTACTGACTAAAAACCATCCTGTTCCTACTCCTGTTTTTCAAGGCGGAGCTCCGGTAAACCCGCTAGGTAGTCCACAGCTCCGAAATTACTATAGCTTGTATATTATGGCAAATCTTTTTATACAGAGAAGAGCCAAAGTATACCATTGGACTGTCGTAGATATCATTATAACATCATGATTCATGAGTAATTTAATGACTATTTATTTGCCTCGCGATTAATTCACTTTACGTGCGCCGCATTAAAATGGGTTATACTGGAAGTCTTCTGCCTTTGTTATCCCGAGAAATACAAGTAGTACTTATAACGAGATCCAGTATAGCTACGTACGTATATGTAGTTTAGTACAGACGGCAGCACAACTAGCTACCATAGATTGAAACTTTAACATAAAATAACCCCTGAACCACTTTTTACCAAATGTTATATACCAATGAATAATAAAAGCTGAACCTATTAATACACGGAATGCCTACAAGGGGCACTTTCTAGTACCATCACAATATTTTCAAAAACTGAAAGATATTGAACAAAACTTTACTCTATAAGCAGAAATCGAGAAGCAGAGACTTTGCTCAGCTACTCTCGTTGAGTCTCTTTGGCTTTAAAGTTCAAATTCCAATAAAGAACTTGACAATTTCGAATACTTTGATTTACTGTCGTCTGTCCCTCCGCATTATTACTTACTGCAATTAAAACGGAATGGAGTAAGTCAGCCGTGAAAGGAATATTAATTTTAATGTATCCTCTAATGGACTTGAACTGGAGCCAAGTTCCTTGGGATCGATGCTAAGTACACACATATTTGGAACACTTGGATATTGAATATCTGATCTCATTTTCATTGCACTTTAGTACCAACATTTTGCTGCGCAAAAGTGCGCTTAGCTACCTACATTTTGCGGACTGGTTTGTGGGTTACCGGGGCTCTGGGTTGAAAAGAAAAAGATGGGATGGTTTTTAGTCAGTAAGAGTCTCGCCAGAAGTCATTGAATGATTTTTCACCCTCAGAAAAAAAGATTCCTATATAAGGAGATTCTTCCGTGTCTATCATATCGTGGGTGCTATTTAAAAAAATAAAAAGTTGCCCCGCATTAGGATTTTAGCTACAGACACGTTATTTTTTTATATCCTAGGTACACAAATGTACACAAATACAGTGTTATAAAAATAGTCATTCAGTAGTCATCCAGCCAGTACACAAAAAGTGCAGTCGCCAAATTTTCACAACAACGATTTTTTTTCACAAGGCCCGAGAATAATGAAGAGTATCCATCTGCTCGTTTGCATTACATTTCATCACTCCTCCGGCGTTGTAAAAAACGTACCTACCTCTAGTTTTTACGTCTGCGCTAGATATTAGATCTATTAAAATATTAAATGTTCTTAAACATTATAAAAGGCAGTTAATGAACTGACGCAAGAAGTTATCTGATACGGTCAACAAACAAACCAAAAAACATATTTTCGTATGTCACAACTGATCATCAAATTAACAATCTTAATGGTGCATTGTCAAACGTGTGTATTTTATGAAAAAAAAAACGCAATGGCCACTTGTTATGAAAAATATCCTTTTATAGTAGACTTAGTTTAATATTTTCCAAAAACAGTTTAGTTAAAAGACTATATTTCACGGGTCGGAGAGGTACTATAATTATGTATTATATCGGGATTCCATTTATAAAAATACATAGCAATATAACACTGGTTCTGAATTCATATTATACCCTGTGCGCTATAACAAGGTGCGGCTGACAGATGCCAGTATGACGTTGACGTCTCTCTTTAGGGATGGACATTAGAAAAATCTGTTTTTATCGCTATCGATACTCGCAGCATACATTTAATTCTCTTGAATTTTTTCATTAAATGTATGTGTTATTTAGTTGTGCAGTCCAACTACGTGTATATACTTGTCAAAATAAATATTTTATGACCGAGCCCTGAGGTGTTTCAGAGTTACAGTTTTACAGAACCGTAAAGAAAACAAGGATATATTAGTTTGTATATGTTAGATTAAGTACCACCACGCATTATCAATGGCGCCGGAAATGTCTAGAAAAATGCCTACTACATATTTCTGCTCAGATAATGTCACTGTGGTTTGGGCAGAGAGAGCCGCATCTACAGTGGATTTACCCACATAGTTAAAGGTTTTTTAAGAATGATAATTGAACGACGCACGATTTTCGTTTTTTATTCTAAAAAAACATCGACTACCTATCCATCGTAGCCGTACATCCCATCACTAAACACTACTATGGCTTTACGTTATACGCATAACACTTTACTTTATTTTTCATTTCATTAGATTTTAATTGAATACTAGAACATTCCGGTTGGTTTTAATTTAATTAACTACGCATCCGAATGATTTAAAATAATACGAATGTGATACAGCTAAAATATTAAGGCATAATTTTTAAATCGCAGCAACTTTCAAGAGTGATACGAAACGTTACTGAATCTGTCAGCCGCACCTTCTTAGAGCGCATTAGGTATAGTGTACTCCATCTCCGCATATTATGATGATGTTGCTAAAACGGCAATTGCATATTCTCTTCGCTGCAGCATGATCTATAAATGAATGTAATTTACTTGATATTTCCGACACAAGATCACTATAATCATGTCTAGAATGTCATGAATATATAACTATGTTATTGCTGAGGAATCTGTCTTCATTATGTAGTTAGGTACTTATATGGAGGAAGTAAAGTACAATACATTTCTCTGAAATCATCACATTATTGGTACAATTAGAATTTGATTTATAGGAAAAAGTATTTTACAAAAAAAAATATAAACGACTAGATGACGAATTAGTACAACCTGCAATAAAAGAAATAAAGACGAGAGTTCTGACGGTCGTCCCCACGATAGTTCTAAAATTGATGAGTGATACAAAATGCTAATGAGATTAAATACACTCTAGTAAATGCTCTGGATGCATAATATATTTGTTACCACCTAGTAATCAAAAAGTGTTTAAGTAGTACCTACCTTATAACAATATGGACCCATCAGCTATGTGGACTTTAGAGTGCCCATAGCTATATAACAAAGCCTATTCCATAAAAAATAAACAAGTACCTGAAAAAAGCTTCTACGTTCTTTAATATTAAAAAAAGTCATCAAACAGAGTGAAGACTTGGAAAGTTTTAAAATGTGAATACATATTTAACGAAAGGAATGTATTTTTTAAAGCCTATCTCTTTTGTTACAGGACAAATTGCTCAATAAACTGGAAGAAAATGAACCGGAACTCGCCTCTTCGCCAGATGAGGAAGTAAGTTCATAAAGTAATAAATTATTTAGAACGAAATACTCAAACGCCACTCGAGTTTTACATGATCTGTGGAGAGTTTCCGCTGCCGCCATATTTAAAACTCAAAGACAGGAAAAGATGCAGCTTTTCAGAACCGACCTGAATAAAAATTTCAATGTAGGCACTGGACTTAAACTACACAAAATTTGAACGATATTTGGCAGCTTTTTGTGTGTTTTTGGTAATGGAACTTTTATTAAGTAATGGACTGATAAAAAGCAGTAGAAACTATAGGTACGTAGGAGGAGTGAAAGATGAACGCAATTTATTACTTCAGAGAGTAATCCTCGTGATGTTACGTAATACGAGTATAAAACTAGTAGAGAATCCGAAAAAAACATCTAGAAACAGAACGAAACATAAAAAATACAAAATATACATAATATTTTCTCATTCCGCTAGAACGAAGTTCATTAATGCAGCGAGGATTAAGCGGGAATTAGCAACATTTTCGGGTTTCATTAACTTTTTAATTCCATGGCGGGTCTTCTGTGGCGTGGCGTAATATTTTCACATTTTTGTTTACGCTGCGTCCCTGGCTTACATCCTATGTATCGCAATGCGCCATTCTGGATAACTTACTACAGATACAAACATAGGGGTACTTTATCTACATAATATATAGCTATTACCTATTTAGTTGACAGTACCCAATACCTAATTAGTACCTTGAAGTGATAGCTGGTACCTACATGGTTACATAATATTCGAATTTATCTAAGTAGGTATATAAGTACATAGTGGAACACCTCTTCGAAGTTTTAGTTTTCACATTACTAGTGAGAAGTGCGTTACCTCTACATTCTCTAGGGTGAATGAAAAGCGTAATATAAACTCATCGGTCGGGATTTTCGAAATTAAAAAAGGCTAAGGATTCAATTACCGGGTATTACTTTTTTTAATCGCAGTTATTACATATAGAGGCTAGATTTCTTACGGTGGACTCTCAGACTTAGGCATCTATTAGAAAGAGCCATATTGCCCTAGTCATAACCTGATTGACCTGTAAATCTCTAAACAAACTATTCAGACACTTGGAAACAAAAACTGAACTTAAGTAATCTAATCGGAAATTAAGTGAAAGCTTGAAATAATGTAAACAACGTCTGATCCGGTCTCAGTGACCGATGCAAACAGCTGACGACGAACCTTGACGCCGTCCAAGGTTATAATCAGTGCCGGCGTAGGGGCCACTGACACCCCGGGCGAAAATATTGTGGCGCCCACTTGAGGGAAGCAATATCAAGTGTTAGTAGTAGTTTTTCATTTTATTGGCGCCCCCCAGACTTTGTCGCCCTGGGCCATCGGCCCATGTCGCCCCCTAACGCCGGCACTGGTTATAATCTACAAGACGCTAATTGTGTAATTATTTTTGTGTTAATTAATTAAATTTTTATTTAATTAAATTAAATTGTCTATAAATTAAATTAACTGCCTTTTTAATCGAGTGATCTGTGATCGTAAACACAAGAGTTTGGGTCTCGGGTTCGATTCTCAAGTTGGACAATGTAGGGACAAATTTGGGTTAGGTTACTAGTCCACTTAATATGGAACGAACTGATTACATACGTGGTTGCTTATTTAGATATGTGAGATTATTCGCCACTTAGTTACTTTAGGTATGTACACTGAAAGTGCTTATTATAAATTCGTCTCATGCATTAAAAATAATTTATATTTAGGAATTAACAGGATTTAAATTGATTACTGACAATTGAATTGGACATATTGTGACGAATTGAATCTGCGAATTGTGACGAATGTGGTATAATAGTCCTTAGGAATCAATTTATTGAATTTTGTATTTATTTATACCGATTACACGTTGACTGGAAGGTGCCTAGGTCACAGAATATAGAAATAATTGACAATTCTTTTCTATACCTAGGTACCTATACGTAATTGCAATTTTAATTCCTATCGGGTACTTTTAGGTAGGTAATGAGAAAATTAGCTAAACTGCTAAGAAATGGACGTTACTTCTATTTGGTACCTACCTGGTAAAAAGTGCACGTAGCTTGTAATAGAACATCTTTATCTACACCTAGTAATAGGTTGCTCGCTGTGCAACTTAGAGCGGGTTCGATTCTCGCAATAATAATTATTTAATATAATTATTTATATTATTTAAGAATTATAATTCTTTATGTGATGCACAAATCATTGTTCCTGGTCTAATTGTAGGTAATGTGTAGCTACATAATAGACTATTTATGTTTGTATATGCACCTACAGCACAGCAAATCCGTGTAAGCCACGTTTCTAAAAAACAATCAAAAAGTAAAACCAACAAATTACCGCCATTGACATTTTAGAATCACTAACCTTACCTAATCCGTTCCTTAGCAGTTCTTTTGGGAACAAAATCATTACTAAGGAATAGTTTAAGTAAACATTAACTGACTCTGAGTACGGCGGTTAATTGTGAACGTTCGAAACGAGGGTCTAACTAACCATATTTATACCTTTCTGCTTCCAGTGTGTAATATGTGTGAACGCGAAGGCGACGATGCAGACGTCACCGTGCGGGCACAGGGTGGTGTGTCGGCGGTGCTTCGTGAAGACCATTCAGATGGCCGTCAGCCAACGCCTGCTGCCGCTGCGCTGCGTCATCTGCCGCGCCAAGATCCTCCGGCTGCGGCAGGCACCGCGGCTTGTTACTAGCAAGAGTTGGCAGGTGAGACTTGTCGTAATTAGAGTTTTATCTAAGTAGTCAGCAGCAAGTCGTTGATTGGTCAAGACCTTCCGAGCATCAGGCTCTAGCTCGGCTCTGATTCTTGGGTTCGACAAAGGAGATGGCTAAATGACTGACCCAGGCATAATAACAAGAATACGAATTTCACGCTAACCCGTATTATTTAAATATTCACTTATGAATTATTTTGTGTTTAACTAATTCTTATAACTTGGTGAACAAAAATTAACAAAAAATAAGTTTCATAATTGATTTTTTTCTGTTGTGGTTTGACATGACAACACGGAAGTAGTTGCAGTAGCAAGCTATTATTAGGACATAAGTTTCCCCGAAAATCAAATCGAAATAATTAAACGAACATCAATTTTTAATAACGGTAATATAATGACTTTTTTCTGAAACCAAATAATTGTAAATGTTTTGATCGACACAAAATATATATTTTGTATAAGATTGCACAATCTTACTATATATTTTGTGTCTGTCCTTGGTTACTTTGTGTTCATTATCTAGTATAAGCAGAATTGTTTACCTATCTACCTCATATATAAATAACTTTCGGCTCAGGTACATCAAAACGCCTTGGTAAAAGTTCACAGCAATGTTATAGATTGAAGTTTTTGTAACGTTGTTTGACGTAGGAGCGCTACTTTATTTTCAGGATTGCGCAGATATGCCAAGTTTCTGGACCTTCTTAATTACAAAATATAAATTTTTAATTATGCGGCTTTATTTATTGCTAGGTACCATATTTATACAATATTTATTTGTACGGGTTACGACGTCCATACTTTGGTTTAGCCATGTCCTTTCTATTGGGTTTTTCGGTTTTGCAAAAGCTCTTGTCTATGGAATCTGCAGTTGTACCTACCTGCTGTTGCTACCTTACCTGCTACCTACACTAGTAGGTAGCACCTATTTATTACACGTTACCCTAATAGGCTACTACTTGGAACTCATAACAAAACTGGGGTAAACTTTAAACTTATTAATTTTAAAGTAAACAAATTATTTTCCATCATCAATATATACTAATGTGGTATCCCCTGAATTCCAGGTGTCGAGTGGCAGTGCGAAGTCATGGGGCGTGCCAGGCTCTGTGTCCAGCTACTCAGTGGGAGCTCGCTCCGTGCCCGCCTCCGCATCGCTCTACTCCGTCACCAGCGGCGAGTCTTCCCTTTCAGGTACACTATATTTCTCTCTGATTTTTGCCAAGATCCTACCTACTGTATAAATTGACTATACTTACCTACAGTTGGAACATTGCCAAAACTAAGTGCTCCTTAGCATTGTAGCTCACGTGTTTATAAAAGCACCCACGATGCAATCGAAAATCCTTACAATTTATTCTCTCTTCCAAACGACAAAACAGTGGCATACATTAAATAGCACTGAACCACCAGGTTGCCCTTTGTAGTTCAGTGCATTAGCGCATTTCCCAAGGATAAATAGTCAATATTCTTTATTCCTAAAGCATGATGTTCATACCACATTACTTATTATTAATCCTCTGATTCCAGGAGTGTCTTCCGTGTCATCAAACAGCGGAGGCAACGTCCCGACCAGCTGTTCGACGAAGTTATGTGGAGGAGCTAAGTGTGGCGGAGCATGCCTGGGCGCAGTGCCGAGAGCACCCGTGCCGCCGCGGCCGCGACAACCCGCCTCTAACTCGTTAAGACGTTCGCAGCATCATAGTATGAAGGTATGACCTGCATTTCATTTATTATAGTGCCATCTTTCCGAAGATTGCGGGTCATTAGGGCCGCCTTCTCTAGAAACCGCTGCTCGGAACAGTATTGTACCTACTACACGATACTGTAGTGGAGCAACTGATGGAGGAGGTCAAAGCATTTCAGTAGATTACCTAAGTAGAAATTGAACAAGTAAACACCATAACAGTCAATGTAACGACAGTTAAATTCAGTCCTATTTAAAAGAAAACGACCTGTGATTCTAGACTGAGACGCCATAGGTACTCGCCAATCACACTTGCTAGTAGATTATTTATCACTAGTTTTGAAGAACTGAATTAGAAAATAAAAGAATTTTCTTTCCCACAGGCCCGGTTACAGGATTATCAAGTCCATAGCTACACGGGAGGCCCTACGGCTGGGGAGCCCTCGGGCCGCCTACCTCCCATCAGGGAGTTTCAGAGGGAATTCCGCGAGGGACGAAGAGAGAGTGCCGCTGCTGCCTCCGCCTCCACTAGAATTAGGTAAGCGTTGACAATCTCCTAAATATACCTATATATTCCTACCTATTATTGAATTAAGTAGATCATTAAATCGATTAAAGAGATTACAACATATTTACTGTATTGAATGTTATTTACATAAATCTTTCTCCATTCCAGGTGTGCCCAGAAAATTGTAACGCAACTAGAAACGTCGCCACAAAAGGACAAGCAACACTTCTTCCGGCCACTAAAACCTTCAAATAAAGACGACCCGCCCGACTCCAGAGATCACAGCAAAGAGACTGAACGGAAAAAAGATAACCCCAAATCTAAACCCAAAAAAGAGGACAAAAAGAAAAAAGACGATGAAAACACAAAACAAGAAGATAAAAATAAAAAAGATGAAAGTAGTGACAATAGGAAAAATGAATTAGCGGAAAAGAAAAAGGAAGAAAAGATGAGACTAAAGGCGGAGAAGGAAGCGAAGAAAGAAGCCAAGCTTCAAGCTAAGGAAGAGGAGAGACAAGCTAAGCTGTTAGCCAAGGAGGAGGAGAAACAAGCCAAACTAAGAGCGAAGGAAGAAAAGAAAAAGGCCAAAAAAGAAGCAAAGCTCGCCGCGCAAGCTGAGAAAGAAAAAAACAAATAGAGTTATAACGTTTAAATTTTACATTGTAGAAACTCGTAGCCGTCTTAAATTTTAGATTTGAAAATTGTTATCATTGAGGAATCGTAAAACAATTTTAAATAGCGTATTCTAACAGTCTATTGTAGTCCATTACGTACGGTAAATTAGATACTGTTAGTTTAAATTTTATTTTTTTACTTCGATCGGATGATGATTGTGTTTACGCTTTGATACTGATTTTTACAATTTTGTTAATTATTATCTAGCTTAGTTGCAATTTCTAACGAAATTGTTGTTTAACTTAGGAATGTTGTAAATATTTTTAAAGTCAAAAAATGTTATTATGAGAAGCAATCTAAGTACATAGTTGTTGGGTCATAATTGGAACTCTACAAACTGCGAAGACTGAAAGAACGGGATAATGAAATCATATCGTTTTGTAATTTAATTGTGTAACAGTATAGTTAAGAGCTTCGTGCAAACCGCACCGCCGAAGAATTTATTTATTACATAATTATGTAGATTTCGTCGTTCTTAGTTCGTCCGTAGGAGAAGCTTATAATATATTTAGATTACTAATTTCAGCATGAGTACATTTGTTTCACAGACCTTCAAGAAGTATTTATTATAAGTGCTAATAAAGATATGATTTTCGTAACACCTACTCTTGAATGATCCTAAACCTTCTTTGACAAACTAATCAATTCCATCTATTCAGATACCTATAATAATTTTCCTAAATAAATATAAATCCTTCCTATTTCTACAGAATACGACCACAGTAACGATTCCAAAATATTATGCATAAACATTAAGTAGCATCATATCAGGCATTTAGCATACTGCTAGGTAAGTGTTGACATTAATTTTGTAAGGGTTCCACAAGTCGGAATTTATTATTGTCAATCGTTAGAAATTTCCTGTAAAATAAATAACAATGTTACCATATGTCTTACTCTTTTATTTTCACCCAAAACATCTTAAGAATACAACACTTGCACTACATAGAAAGACATTAGTGGGTGTAAAACATGGTATGTATGTAAATAAATAACAGCAAAATCATTTACAAAAGGTGAAATAGAATATAACACTACAAGTGTTGCAAGATGTAATCGTTCCTTCAAATAAAATTGTTATTAAAAACAACTAATAGTTTATTTATCTACATTGAAATATTCAACAATACACTTGATTACTAATATATACTATAGTCATTGAAGATTTCAAAAAAAATGTTTATTCCTTGAACTCATCACCAACACGGTCGTACATCTCCTCGCCGGTCTGCTTGTTGATGCGGAGGTACTTGTTGACCATCGGTTTGTAGTAGTACGCCTGGTAGTCGTGGCGCTCAGCCATCTTCTTAACAATCTCCTTCTCCAGCTTACGTAATTTGATTTTTTGCTGTTCTTCATCAAGGAAGTGCATGAATTTTTCATAGTCCTGTAACAGAATTAAAACATTTATTAGTATAATGTATTATGAGATATTTTGAATGGCTCATCTTGCCAAGAGAGTCTAGATATGGAACAAAAAATAATTCTAGAATCTTGACTCTGATCTAGAATTATTACAACTTGTCCAGAGCTGCGGACTACCTAGCAGGTTACTAGGTCTCTAGCCGAAAAAGCAGGAGTAAGAATGTGGTGGTTTTTAGTCAGTAAGAGTCTGACACTCCCTCTCGCCTCGCCCAAGGTGGGAGAAGCCATTGGATGATTTTCCTGCTTAAAAGACTATGGAGACTATAAAGGAATGCGGAATTGATTTGTTTACTAAAACACAAGATTAGACTTTTCAGTGTTATGGTGTCTTATATTCAAATAATTTTTAAATATTAATATGCATAATTGAAGAATAACAGGCTCTTAGTAAAACTCTGTAATATGACACATGTATACTTCTGGGGCCTTAGTATGGGTTTGCTTATGTTTAACGAGATTGAAACGAGAGAGTGTTTAGCAATGTGATTGGCTGCCTTCAATTAACCAACCAATCACAGCACTGAATGTGGTCTTGTCGAGTCTGTCTCTGAGTGCTATTTTACAAAACTAAAAAAACATTGTCTTGAGTAGACCCTTAAACATGATGTTTAATACATTGTTTACATACAATACAAAAATCACCTCTTCGAAACTGCAAAGATAGACAACCCCTTTAGTCAGTTATATTAGGTTCAGAATTCCACTCAAATACAAACAATTACTAACGGAATTACTGCATATTCCAATTTACCTAATTGGATACTTAAGATTTTTAAGCACTACCTAGACAGATAAGCATTGATATATTAAACTACAGTAGGAACTCAATTATCCGGATCCCGGTTATACGGATTCGCGATTATCTGGACTACCGACTCATTATATTAAAATTACCTACTAGTCGAATTTATGCAAGTATTTTTACAAAAACGATCAACTGGGCAACCGATATACGGTCTTCTGCTCTGTGAAAAAGCATTACAGTTAAATAAAAGAGTACTTTAGTATGTACATACATGTATGTATGTGATCTAAGAAGATGTATCTCATAATAATTATTAATAAACATTGATTTTCATTCATATGTGTTTCGAATATCCATGTATGTATGTGATCTAAGAAGATGTATCTCATAATAATTATTAATAAACATTGATTTTCATTCATGTGTTTCGAAAGCAAATTCGATTATCCGGATTTTCGATTATCCGAATGCCTAATGACAATAATTAGTCCGGTTAATCGAGTTTCTACTGTACACTAATTAACAATCTAAAAGTAGGCAAATTAAGATTGCAGTAGAAAAAGTAAAAACAAAATGTGTAGTTTCTTGATCAGGTCTTGTTTCATTCACGGGCAAAGTAAGTAGGAGTGGAGAGTATGCCACTATGACATCACTGAATAATCTTTTTAATTGGAAATTTAAAAAAAAACTTAAGTTTGAGATTTGCATAAAATTAGTACTACATCTATGTACATCTATGTAGTACTAATCTACATACCCAGTATCTAATAATTTATACTATCTATACTATCTATACTAATAATATAAAGCTGAAGAGTTTGTTTGATTGTTTGTTTGTTTGTTTGAACGCAATAATCTCTGGAACTACTGGTCCGAATTTAATAATTCTTTTTGTGTTACATAGTGCATTTATCGAGGAAGGCTATATAGGCTATAAAACATCACGCTATGACCAATAGGAGCTGAGCAGAGCGGGTGAAACCGCGCGGAAGTGGCTAGTTCCAAATAATATCAATCTGACAGTATTGATCCATACCACTAACCACAACAATGTGCCCCATATGTAATGTATTTACAAACAAAATTGAATGATAGTAATATTACTAGTTGTCCAGGTGGCTATATTACCTCTTGGGGGCTCTGATGAATGTATCTGGCGATAAATCTTGTAATTGGGTGGCGGTGGTACTCCCAATGTTTGGGTTCATAACCATCGGGGATTGGACACAGCTGGGCCGGCCCGATGAACACGTTGGTGAAGAAGATGATAGCGCCCACTGGGATCAAGCCCAGCATGGTGTAGAAGTGGAACATATCCTTGAATTTGTGCCATTGCCACCTGATAACCAAACGTTTAGGTTAGAAAACAAATACAAGATTAAATTACGTTAAATATCTACTAAAGTTTAAAATGTTTATTATTCTCCAATGCACATTTTTAGCTATCCTTTAATTTTATAAAAATAACAAACAACAGCACAAAAAATTGGTTAGGTAATCACTGAAAACCATCATTACCTAGAAGGTTGTAGGACAAAAGTTTTGTGGTCATGGCCCCCTTTTAGGGTTTTGGTTGTTGTGAAGGTTACATTTTGGACATTAATTGGTGTTTTAACGTGGTTTTTGATCAAATTTAAGCCGAAAGAACGGCCTAAAGCACTCCAAGACACCATTTTTTCGAAGACTATTTTGACAATCAAATGTCAATTCTGTCTTCTGGTTTCAATCTGTCAGTTGGTCTATGGGTGACATAGATAATAGAAAAACCGGTTTTAATCGATTCATATTTAGTAATCGACTAATCTATTCCGAATCCGCAAATTTTAAAGCGCTATTGTTGTGTGTAAAATATTTAACTACTAATCAAAGTTGAATAAAAATTGTTTAATCGATAATCAAAACGAAAATAGATTTAGTCTGTATTGATCGTGCTCTAGTTACTCTATTGCAAGCAAAGTGACACTACACCAGTAGCGCGAAAATTGAAAAACGTTTTATGTTTTATTTTGTTTTGAGGTCCGGAAGTTTAATTAATTATTGTGGTTTTAGAGTTTATGAACATTAAATAATAATATATACTTAAATCGGCACAATCCAAATCGATATATTGTTTGCTAGAAGTACAGTTAAATGTTGTTAATAAATTAATGCATTATTCTTCTATAAAAGTTAAAAGAAGTTTACCTAACAATAATTTTGTTACCTAATCCGTTCATTTATAAAAATCACTCTGAAAATTATACATTAAAAATATATTTTTTTAATTATCTACACTCCCTCTACAACATAAGGTTTTGCTGTGGTAATTGATCCTTTAATATTTACTTAGATACTAGGCATTCTGAAAGCGTTATTATTAGTAACCATTAATATAATTTCGGGCTGACTAGACTACTACCATTTATTACGTAGATACATGTATGTACCTACCTAAAAAATAGGAAGAATACCTACAAATTACTTTTTAATATAGGTAAATGTTCAAAACAAAAGTTGACTCAAACAACTAAGAAGCCACACACCCAAAACAAATTAAATCTTACGTTTATAAATATAAAACAACCACCTGTTGACATAGTTTTTTCAGCAAACACAGAGCCGTATGGAAGTATTGATTTCCCGCACTGAGCATGCTCCGTCGCCGTGCTTACGTACAACTCAGATAAGATACACTTCCACCCACTCAAATAACGTTATTTCCCAACATTACACGGTTTTAATAAACATTTAACCATTTAATTGTGAGTTTTAATTAATTAAACATAGAGTTCAATATATTTGTGAAGGATGTGAAAGTTTTCGTGGTAATAGGGAAGTGAGACACGGTCATATGTTGTCTTCGTGTTAAAATGGAGGAACTTCTCCAGGACATTTATAAGGAAGCATCTGGAGTGAAGTTTACAGGACTTAGGAAATCATGTCAGGATGCCCTAGGTAAATACGTAGTCCATAAGATTAATACATTCTCATATGTACTTGTGTATAATATTATGTATAGTTTTCCCTGTATGCAGTTGAAGTTGCAAATCGATACCTGCAATAATGACCGCCACTGCGCCCATCGGAAATGCAGTTAGAACCTTTTTATTCCCTTCCTAAGCTTTATACTTATACGCATTGATGCTGATTGGTAACAAACTGTGATTAGCTTATGAAGTTTACCATATGGTTAAGTTTGTGTTTTGCACCAAAATATTGCAAAATTTTGTTAGTCATCGTTCATGAAAGTATGAATCACCATTTGTAATTCTGCAGTGGCTTTTATAAACCACGTAGCTGATATTATGCCTGCTGGCTGCTCATCAGATGACTATACTAATCGGAACTCCTATAAATTAATACCTGTATTATGCTCAATGGTTTACATTTCCTTCGTGAATATTATACCAACGATGCGTACAAGATATTTTAATAATCAGATTTTAATCGTAATTTAACAAATAATAACGGACGGTTCAAAATTAATTTCTTAAAATTCCTGCACCATGAATTTACTATAATATTTTGTCACTTTCCTTTGAAATACAAAATCTATTATATTTCATATGGTGATTTATCATTATGATTAGAAGTGCATAGATAAACTTTGTTTACAAAACACTTTACCGTAAGTTTGGATTTCCAGTTCCGACAATATAAGTAAATATTCGCAACCATATGGCTTCTTCATTCACCATTACTATTACCTAGTTACCTACGAGTATGCCATTATTGTACCTACCTAAAAATAACAAGACTTCTTATAATATTATTCACATAGTACATACCAGTATGTTCTTATTAAGATAAAAAGCTTTAAAACTGATATTGCATACCAGAGCAGTGACGCTGTAATGGAGCTTAACAAAAACAACATTAATTTATTTTACTGAATAAACCGTATTTTGTACAGAATTACTATGCATGCAAGAGAACAACGCGCGTCGTGCATCGTACGAGCTGCGGCGAGCGTGCCTCCTGCCGCTGCAGACGGCGCTGGAGACCAAGCGCCCGCGCCTCGTAACGTACGCCCTGCAGGGGTTCCATGTACGTATGGCTATTAATAGGACTTTTAAAAGAACATAGTAACTTGTAACTGCGTCGTCAAAATTAATAGGCTATTTTCAAAAAAACATAGTAACTTGTAACGAACTTTATTTTTGTTATAAGTGTAGCTCAATGTGGCTCAATAGTCATCAAAACATCCAAGAGCATTTAAAGTTACGCAAATAATCATGTTTAGCCGATTCAATTATTAGACAATAATCCAAATTCTAATTACAGGAAAGCCCCATAGATTATTATTATAAAAGATATTCCTGTGGTACCTAATCACTATACATTAGTGCCTACCCACATTATGGAACACCTCTCCATCTACGGCTTATTTCTGTACATCTGTTACAGAAAATACTCCGAGATGACAGATTCCACCGAGGAATCGAGCCGGAAGATGACTCTCTGTGGATGCCTTCACAACTGCTCTGCGCCACCGCTTCCGTCATGTATCAGTTGCCAGATACGCAGGTAAGTTGATATACAATTATTAGAACTTTGTCACGTTTAGAACTAGGCATCTTAAAGCACTCAAGACATTAGACATCTCCACTCAAGAACACATGTAGACCCGTGGGTTCCACTAAATAAGTCATGTTAAAAACGTTTGCTTTAACTGGGTGAACATTGTGTTGTTTGGTTGTGTACAGGTACAAATCTTCCGCATGTACCTGTCGCTGGCTCTGTCCCCGCGCCGCACGCTGAACGGGCGGCTGTGCGTGTGGGCGTGCGGTCGGTGCGGGGAGGCGGCGGCCGCGGCCCCGCACGTCGCCGCCGCCGCACGCGCTGCCGCCGCACAGGCACTCCGGGCCTACTGTGCACAGTTAGGTAGGTTTTACTTCTAAGATATTCATCCATCATCATCATCATCGTCAACAGACCCTATGAGTCTACTACTGGACTATGGGAATCCTTTACAAAATATAGGCCTTTGAAGACTTGGAGATCACAGTTGAACCACGATACACCATACCGTCCTTAAATACAAAGAGATCATATACTTTTATCGTAAACAGATGTTAGATAATCTTCAAGGTTGCTACTTTTACCCCAATCCTTGTTTACAGATGAAGAGTGTCAAGAACTGCTCTCAGAGGGATCACCACTGGGCAGGAATCACATCGTAGCCGTGGGCTGCTACAGCGAAGTCATCCCCGTCATACAGTACCTGTGCAGCCGATTATCTGAAACTCAACTGTAAGTCTATTTATTGAGAGTTCAAATTGATTCATTCTGACTTGGATCATGATGACTCAGGCAAGATTGGAAGCAGTTGGATGAACGAAGTAACTTCTGAGACACCTTTGGTATTCTCTATAGCCTGCTTGCCATCAAGTAGACCGTAGTGGTTTGCTTACCACTTCTAATATAAATTAAAAAAAAATTACATTTTTTATCTCCCCAGATACATAAACAAGAAATACATTGTTTGTTTTCAGGTCTCCCAAACAGAATCCTCTAGCTCTCTTCTTCTTGGACTGCCTACTGACTCTAATGTCAAGTCTATCAGAGAGAGTGAGCGGTAACTCCCACTTCACAACGTTCCTCTGGCAGAAGTTCTGTCCGGCTCTCATCTCCTTCTTGGGAACTCCTCGAGTGGACAAGAATATTAAGTCAAGGTACGGCTAGAATAGTGCACTTCGATTTCACTTTCCTGATGTTTAAATCTTTATAGATCATTAAGTATTTAATGTTATCAATGAATTGACGTTATTTAATACATATTATTAACAATTTCAGAGAACACGAAGGCCATTTGGTCGATGATTCTGGACGAGGATCTGGCGCTTTGAACTCAGCGCCCAGCTTCAACAGCAAGCAGGCGAAAGCTATTTATAGGTAAGTGCTACTTAAGTTATTAGACGTCCAATATAATTATCTACATACCTATAATATAATATTTAAAATAAGTTCAATAAAATCACAAAAGAATTATAATTTAACAGAATTAATTTTCCAGTCATTAAAAAAACAATCCAAAAAATTTACCTAAAATAGTTTTGATTTTAACTTTGACTCAAAATCGTCATTTTGACGCTTAAACAAATCCCTTAACTGCATTTTGTCATATTTTCGTTCCAGCATCGCCAATCAGTTAGTTCGCCTAGTAGGTTCCACCTCAAACCTCCGACCAGTGCTAGAGGCCCTCTACCACCGAATGCTCCTGTACCCTCCCGTGTCCCACCGGGTGGAACCTCTGCGGAGTACCAGAGAAATGCTGCAGAACCCCAAGAGGCTGTGCCAGTTAATCCTGCTGAAGAAAGTAGACCATCATGAGAGGCACAGTGATGATATGGCGATTATAAGATTGTAAGTTGGGTCTTTTTAATTTAGTGTTATTGTTTCTTATTGATTCTATTTCGGATTTTTTAAAACCGAACACGAAATCTCAAATTGGATCCCAAAATTCATATCCATTTTGGAATTCTCAATCGACTGATGAAGAACGACATTATCACCTCTACGAATATAAAATAATACCTAATAGGCTTAACGATCCACATTGATTATCACAACCAACCAAGAGCGCAAAAGTCGCAGCATTTGCTTTTTTGCATTTCTAGCAATTAACGGCTTTCTCTGGCTTTACTTAAAGTTCTAGATAGAAGGGTTAACTTCACTCCGTATTTCTTCCGCAGAATAATGGACGGCATAGAAGAATGCGGTAGAAGTGGCAACCCAGACGTAGTGGCTGCGGCGGTGGAATGCGTCGTATCATTACTGGATGCACTGGAGAAGCTGTGCTCCGGTACAACTGAGTACATAACTCCAGAGATAGCCACCCTCATACTGAGCCACTGGCAGAAACTGCAGGACGCTGACTATACTGGACCTTTGACTTATCAGACCTTGGCGAGGTTACCAAGTCCTTATAGGTAAGGGTGTACAAATCGATTGTTATTAAAATTTCAGTCCTCAAAATGGAGAATGGAGTGGAGCAAAGTCTTGGTCAGCGAGGTTTCAGTTCAGTAGTAACTTATATTGTCCTTACGACCACAGCTATTTGTCCTAATACTCGTAATATTTAGAGTGGTGATTAGTCCACAAACCTACTCCAACAATGCAACAGTTTGAATTGATAGCCACTATTTGTACATGATGTTGCTATAAAGACCCTGTATAATAATCGCATTCTCTTTAAAATTTGTGAGGGAATATTATATCGTCACATGTTCATTTGTTTCAGAGATGTGGTGGCCGTGTTACAAAGCACTGAATCAAAGGAACACGACTCGTCAGGTACGTAACTTTTCAAACCTTACACATATGTATATTATTGCAACATAACTAGGGACCGAGACAGAAATCTAGTATGGCTGAAACTACTAAGTAAAGAAGAAGAAGGCATTTGCTGTTCAGAGAAGAATTTTGCGGAATCTTCTAAAATTTTATCCTCTGTTGTGCAATTTTGTCACCTACAAAGTTCTTCTCTTCCACTCTTCCAGACACGTCAGGACCAGAAAATATAAGTTCAGGCAGTGAAGGCGAGGCGGACTCTGACGCAGACAACGTGTTCCTGCCAACTAGAGCCAGTCTGCCCACAGGAGATGCTACCACACACGCACAGACTAAACCTAAGGCTGTGCCTAAGACATTGAATCTGGGCAGGTGAGAATTTTAAAACTACGTATATTTTTGTAAAAGAGTATGTTCAGAATTTTCGTGGAATCATGGTAGATAGGTCTACAGGAATCTTCGTGTAGACCATTACAGTGGGAGATAATAGCTTTTTTATTAGTAGGAGTCTAAGTTTCATGAAGATATTTTACCCTGCCAAAAAAATCTTAAAAATATACACAGGTAACTTGTTTAAAGTAAAACTTACCTTTTGTTTTTATAGGTGTACTATAACAGAGTGTAACGTGGACTTGGAGAGACACAACGCGCGACAGTTCATCAAAACGCTACAGAACTCACTTCTACCGAAACTGTTGAATCTCCGCACTTGTATCGAGGTAAGAGCAAATTGCTTTTTTACTTTCCTTCTCTACTTAAACAGCAGTAAACTCTCTGTTAGGTCAATAGGATGTTCCGAAAGAACACCTGCTAGCTACATTCAGCACAAAAATCTAAATTGCGTATCCAATTTTACCCTACTTAACCCTATATTCATCTTATTTGCAAAGCTTTTCTATACTTTTTTTTTTTAAGTTAAATAAAAAATTATCCTCACCAGGTGGACGAAGCGATGCAAGAGTTCGCGTCCAAGTGTTGCCAACACAACGCGGCGCAGCCCCCGGCCACGGCTTGCATCATGAACGCGGACGGAGTCTACCTCGCCACGTACGCCGCGCTACTGCTCACTCTCAAACAACGGAGGACTAACTACTACAACCAACCTAGTGTAAGTATACTAGTTAGAAGATTTTATAAAGATCGAGAAATAGGACTGGCTTTTGTTATGGAATCGAGGATAAACCAGAGAGACATATCCGATGGTGAGTTAGTAATGGCTCCCACTTCAGTACCTAAAGTTTTAGAGGGCGATGCTTTTAAAACCATCCAAAGCTCAGTTACTGATAACATTTAAAATGAACACTAAAACAATGTCAGACAACATAGTTATTATATTTAAGTGTGTGAGAGCCATGCCCGCACGACTGGCAGTGGCGGCGATTGCTTACCATCAGGTCAGCTGTCTGGTTGCTTACCGGCTTATACCATGAAGACAAAAAAAACATTTCTCAATCTTCGTTTTTGACTACGACGTAAGCGAAGGCGCAGGCTCTGTCTACAGCGTAGCATTCACATTCATTTCTTCCTAGAATTTGTCACATAACAGACAAAATCACTTGATAAGCCTCATGCCTCACTTGATACATGTAACATTAATACATATTTCCTCTATACAGAAAGTGCAAGTATCACTAACGGAAGATGAGTTTGTAGAAGAGGTACAAGGCAGTGGGGTGCTAGTATACCTGTCCGCGACGTGGCTGAGGGAACTCTACCAACAAGTGCTCGCTACTGATCTGCTGAAGGATGTGCCTTCGAGTGATCATCCGCTACTGCACTTATTATCAGGTGAGAGATTCAAACGTAACACATTACGCTTAATTTGTATGCTTTTATTGTAACTTTCGTGAGACATACTAAATTAATTATTATGTTATCGGCTTACTCACGTAATGTTTTGACGAGGAACTCGACTAGTTTCAAGCCATACTAGAGGCTGATATTCATGAGCAGCATTCCGCGACACACGACGCGGCGATTGTCGCGCTGCTACTGCGGCTGAGTAAGCCGATAACATAATTATAAAATTAATTTGTATGCGTTGAGTAGATGGTGATACTTAGGTACCTACTTGTTAAAATGTTGACTGCAGTGAGCGATTTTTTGTGTGAGGTTTTTGTAACAAACTTTTAAGTGATGAGGAAATTATATAAAAGAGAAAATTGCTTTCGTTGATTGAGTGTGTCTCTTTTTCATTAGATCTCGGTGGTCTGGACCAGAGCCCAGTGATGTCAGACTGGCAGAAACTGAAGGAGGTCTCGTGTTTCTACAACAACACTGTCGAGTCCCCACAGCATGACGCTAGCTTGCGATGGGCGAGAAGGTAACCAGTATCAAATTAGTTTAATGGACATGGTTATGTAGTTTAGTTTCTGTAATGGCTCTAATATAACCTCAATCAAAAATGGTCGAAAGACTTAATGACTCACACTAGATCTTAAATTAACATCTGGCTGATGGGTTTCTTAAAGGATCCTTGAATTAAACCCTAATAAAGCTAGGTAAGAGACTCAAAGAGAACTTAATACTCAAAGGCGTTTTACCATTATTTCAGGATTCTAACATGTATTTGGGACTCCATGGTGACGGTATTAAGTGTACCCCTGACGGGATATGGGAACAAGAAGCAGAAACTGCATGGCATGATATCAAAGAAAATTAATACGTTCGGGAAGAGAAAGCGCATAGCTTGGGAGGGGCTAACGATACAGTGTCTTGAAGGACTACATAAGGTAAGAATTTTACAAATGTACAAAAGGTAAACCCTCACTTATCAGTTTTAACTGAACTTTTATTCCATAAGGTGTATTTCCACTAAAAAAACTACGATATCACAATTTCAGGCAGCCAGGGTAAGCAATACTTTGTCGCTACAAAACCGGTGCAGCAGTATATTGGCTCTATTGGCAAACTCAGCTATCTCGCAGCCACCCAACGGGAAGATATTGTCCACACACGCTCTGTCCTTGGATATACTCATTACAGGTATATTTCCCTTTAGACAATATATCAATTGCATATACACACCATACATTACCATATTAACTATAATACCTAATAGAATACTTTTTGTCCAATATTAATATAAGTTTAAATAGTAATGTTAATTAACTACTAACACTTGTAGTAGAAGTAGAAGTATCAACTTTATTACAGACTACCGAATAATTGATAATAAAACATTTCTCTGTCCCTTGGTGGGCGCCATTAAGCTATTGACGCCCAACATGGGACCACTTACTTTAGATGCAAGAATCCATTCATCATCGTTACTAATTAGTTATTAATAACCCTAAAACGTTTTATGTCTTCAGGTGGTCTAGAACTTGGATCCAAAGCTCCAGAATGTTGGGAGCATATATTCGCAGCGTGCCAATACGTGTCAAGTTTTGAGCATTCATTGTTCGGTCATCAAGGGAATAATGCTACGCCTATAGTGACCATGCAGACTGGTAGAAATAAAACTGTGTCTATACTACAAGCTGACGCTAAATTGGGGTTGGATGGTAAAGATGATGAGACTTGGTGAGTTGATACTGAAGTGGCTTATGGCTAGTATCAATCTTAGTCGATAGAATTAAACAACCTATAACTTAACCTGCATGCAAAATATGTCTCAATTCTCCCTAGTAGCCAAATCTTCTGAAACTTTATTCTAAGTTTTGATAAGTAGGTTATTGAAACTGATTATTATTTTATCGTTCAAAGTAATGATTATACTTAATGATGTCTCTGTTATTTGTAGTGTGGATGTATTCAACTTCTTGCAACCAGTGTTAGAAAACAACGTAAACAATGACATGTCGGTTGCCAAAATTGTTGAAGCATGCAGACAAGAGGTAAGTCATAATTCTTTATTTATGCTTATTTCTTTATATATCTCGGCTCCATATGCCATTAGCAATATTTTCTTAGGTCTGTTCACGACGTTGAAAAACACCCACAAATTCTTTCGTCGTCGACATTTTCTTCCACCACCAGCCGCCTCGATTCGGGTGATATGCCCGAGGAACTTAAAGGACATCTTGGGATCAGTAGACATCTAATGAGGATCGACGTATTCTAGAGAAGATGTTGACTACACCTATCCAGATGTTGTTTAGGTTGCTCTCCAGCTCTAGGTGGAATAATTTGTAATAGTGGCCAATGTTACGTGCAGGGCGGCAACGTGATCAGCGGCGCGAGCGCGGCCCGCGTGTGCTGCGCGCTGGGCGGCGCGGCGGACGCGCTGTACTCGCGCCTGGCCGCCACCACCACGCTGCCCGCGCTGCGCGCCGCGCTGCAGCGACTCGTCGCGCACCACCACCGACTGGTAACCACATTCTATACTTTGATAAACAGCCATTTATCTATACTAATAAGTCCGCCTTTGTAAACGAGTAGACGAATCACTTTAAGGTAAAACAATTCGTCACCAAAGCAGGCCCAAGGACAATCGCTGTTGTTGTTGCGATTGTCCTTGGTGCTTCTGGTGTTCACAACACAAAAGATGTTATACGCCGGTTTTCAGTGAAACCGTAGTATTTGACGATATCATTCCTGTTCCAGTTGACATACTTTCCCACTCGAAAGATTTGCACAAAATACATACAGTTGTACAGATAACTAACATTGTCCACAGTTATTCTGCTCATGGGAGGTAGACGTAGCCAACAACAATGTATGGTGGTGGCGTCGGGGCCCGGGTACTAGCGGTAAGGGCGCGGGCGGCGCGGGCGGCGCGGGGGGCGAGGCGGCGCGGGCGCTGTGTCGCGCGGGGGACGTGGCGCTGCGCTGTCTGCGGGCCGCCCGCCCACTCGCGCACCGCATGGCTATATGGACCGTTGTAGGACCACATTTCATGCAGGTACATATTATTATGTCAAAGAGTTTTTCGCATTCATCTCTGAAGTGATACATACAATGTATGTACTAAAATAATAAAGCCAGGAACAGAAAAATCTTCATAACTCTGGTTTCTTCGTTACCTCCTCAGGCGGCCTGCCACAAGGACATCCAGATTGCAAGCTTAGCGATCCAGTGTCTACACGACTGTGCCACTGCGCTCCTGAACCAGCAAGTAGAACTACCACACTTCCACTTCAACGAGGCATTACTGAAACCCTTCGAGAACCTCCTCTGCTTAGAGCTGTGTGATGATGATATTCAGGTAAATATATCAGCAACCGTACACCAAAGGACCAAATTAATCTAGATGGATAAAAATAATATTTAACTTATTCTATTTTCAGGAACAAATCATATCCTGCATCTGCGAATTCGTGGAGACCAACAGAATGGAAATAAGATCTGGGTGGCGGCCTCTATTTAATACACTGCGAGCGGCCAACAATTCTAACCAATACTCCGCCATCTTGGAAATATTCAAAGTATTCCTCAGCACAGACAACACGCTTGTGTTCGCGAATGCTGCTCTAGACTGCATACTGTGCCTTCTAAGTCATATCAAAGGACTGCACTATGAAGAAGTGCAAGCCACTGAAGTAAAACCAAAGAAAGTAACCACACCCACCCAACCCAAACCTAGTCTTAGCCTAAAATTCTCAAAGAATAGCAAATTCATTCCCCTCAGTGAGGAGAAATCCGAGAAAGTGATCGTAGACATGTGTCGAGAGGCATTATACCACTTGGAAAGTTGTGCTGACATTCTAACGATGATGTACAACATGCCAAAATGTCCAATTTTCAATACTGGAAATAGGATCAAAGGGGATATGCCACTATGCGTTGTAGACCCCATAATACCCAGCGCATCTCTTGATATCACCAAGTTCATTTCTAATGAACATTACGAAGAAGATCTCATTTCATATAGAAAACTATCCACAAGTCTTCCTCCTTCGAATACGACCAATAACTGTCTTTTGAAACTTGATAAGCCGAGCAACATACTCAAAGTATGGTACGTTCTCATTGAAGGCTTGATCTCAGCTACAGTCGTTTGTTCCAAGAAGAATCAACCGGCTGCAATGGAAACATTATTTAAACTGCTAAGGAATACTGTAGAAGTTCCCGGCACACATTTCGGTTTGCACTGCATAAACCATCTTCTTCTACCCACAGTTCAGAACTGGCTTCGACAGATAGCAAATGTAAATACTCATTGGGACAGTGTGATGCCAAACTTTAAGCAGTGCTGCGGGATGACCACTGATACTATTGTCGTATACTTACATCATCTGCAGCAAATAAATGTAGAGAGGTCGACAGTTGACGAAAAAAATGAGCCAGTAGAGATTGAACCCATTGAGAGCGCAGAAGCAACGTTTGCCTTGAAACAAGTAATGCTTATTTTGGTAGAATGTATCGCTCAACCTCAAGAACCAATCGCGAGGTTAGGAGCTTCGTGTATAAGACATATAATTTTAACGTCAGGTCATTTACTGACAGACAACCAATGGGAAATTGTCTGTACTAGTCTGCACAGAGCTTGTAACGTTAGCTTGACTCCGCTCAAGCAACTGACCTATGCCTTCAAAGAGAACTCAAATAGTTTTTATGGAGATTTAGCCATGGTAAAAGTAGCTGCGCGAAGGGATTGTTCAGTAAACGATAATGTAAGACTGCATGCGATGGCGCAACAAGTGTTCCTAACAGAACAGCTGAAAGGTGACGGACATGTTAAAATAACTCCAAAGAATTCCTCGCAGAACCTAATGTTGATTGATGATCGGAGTTATATATTCCTGATCTATCTGCAAGAGTCAATTAATTCATTGAACCCAGACCTGTATACGGTGAGAATACCTCACAGAGGACTGGTGGTGGGACTGTTAGCCCACCAAATACTGGTTCAGATAATTGCTACGGTTCTGATTCAAGCTTCATCAGATGTCTTCCAAGGAATCAATAGTATATTGATAGATAGTCTCAAAACTGGTTCGACTGTTTGCAACTACAAGTTCTTCCTAAACAGTGACAACACAGATTTATTGTTGAGAAGTTTGGAGCTATCATTCACGAGAGCCATGCAATTTGACTCAAGGCCGGGATTAAAGTTCCTCGTACAAAAAGTATCTAATTTGGACCACGCTGCCAACTTGTACAAGCAAACCACTTCTTCATGGCTTATTAAAATAATTGCATTGACTGAGATATTCTTCAATGGCGTTTCCAAATTCAAGCTAAAATCAACAGATTTATCGATAATATTACATAATTACACAACGACATTAAATTTAACTATGGAGTACGATCAGTTTGTGACGAAAATATTCGATCTGAAGCATACGTGGGAACTGTTATGTCACAACTATGTGAAGCATTTGATAAATGTTTCCGACTTTGATAACAACGATATAAAGGAGAGGATGTCTTGTAGTTCTGTAGAAAGCGATAACTCATCGAATCATTACGATCAGTATTATGCTCAGGATCCAAATGAAATTACTGACGAGCCGGTAATAAATAAAGAACAAAATTCACCAGAGAAGATAATTGAAAAGCCAAAACCGTTCACATTCGCTGATTTCAAAGCTAACAGTCAAGGTTCTATTACTGTAGAGATACACACAGAAAATATACCTTCAAATAAGAAGATAAAGGAAGACCCAACTAATAACGAAACTGATATAAGCGACCACCATTCTACTGCGAGCAGCGAGGCTAATGACGACAAACATACAAATGGTCATATGCCACAAGAAACTGAGATACACAAGGAGACTCCTATTAAAGAAAAGAAAGGCAGTATACCTGATATTATAGAGAACCACAGTATAGATAATACACGGAAACTTAACCTTTCGATTTGTGACACGGTTTCGTATGAGAAGGTAAAGGTGGCTGAACCAATATTGCCACCGCAGCCTGTGCCGCCTGAGATTGAACAACAACGAGCTTTGAGTATTAGCAAGGTGAGAAATGTTTCTTTTGTAGTTTGTTTTAGTGTAAACTTTTATCAAGTCGTCTCTTAATATACTATGCCCTTACAATCACCATATCACAATCTTGCAACATGCTGTATAATATAACACGTATGTTTCACCAGTTACTATACAGAGTGTCAATAACATTCTGTAAATCTAAAACTATACACAATAGACCAATCAGGCTTTCATCAATCTTTTCAATCAATTTTTTCTAATCTTCCTGCTTTCAGGACACTGAAGTACAACGAAACTGCTTCCAAAACATTTTAATGGCATATCTGGAATTGGTGTTGACGTTTTCTCTGGAGAGGTTCCAACTGATCCACCCAGTACTACAGAGTGGATTCGTGCAACTTGCCAAAACTGTCACCGACCCACAACTACTCGATAGAATCAATATATTTTTCGATAAAAAAGACTTATCTGAACTTAACTATAAGTGATCAATTAATTGTGATATATAAAATTCACACTATGATTATTATATTCCTCGATTGTTCGGTGTTATGTGAAAATAAAGTCATATTATAATGTGACCATGTTTATTTTGTGTTATCCCAACAACATTTGGCCTAGAAGATAAAATTAATCTGTAGACAAAGATTTACCGATCCTGCAATTCTAATTATACAGGGCGGATCCAGGGCAATTGCTTGAAATTAAGGGGCAGAAAAATTAAAATTTTGAAATTTAAAAGATGGTTAAACAAAAAAAACAGTGCTTTACAAAAGTTGTTAGAACATAATAATTTATCACTATTGACATGAGCCCTTGACTTGGTGCTGGAGTCATCATATGATAGATATTGTAATGGTAACGTTTAGGTTAGGTTTAGGTTAGGTTTAGGTTAGGTTTAGGTTAGGTTTAGGTTAGGTTTAGGTTAGGTTTAGGTTAGGTTTAGGTTAGGTTTAGGTTAGGTTTAGGTTAGGTTTAGGTTAGGTTTAGGTTAGGTTTAGGTTAGGTTTAGGTTAGGTTTAGGTTAGGTTTAGGTTAGGTTTAGGTTAGGTTTAGGTTAGGTTTAGGTTAGGTTTAGGTTAGGTTTAGGTTAGGTTTAGGTTAGGTTTAGGTTAGGTTTAGGTTAGGTTTAGGTTAGGTTTAGGTTAGGTTTAGGTTAGGTTTAGGTTAGGTTTAGGTTAGGTTTAGGTTAGGTTTAGGTTAGGTTTAGGTTAGGTTTAGGTTAGGTTTAGGTTAGGTTTAGGTTAGGTTTAGGTTAGGTTTAGGTTAGGTTTAGGTTAGGTTTAGGTTAGGTTTAGGTTAGGTTTAGGTTAGGTTTAGGTTAGGTTTAGGTTAGGTTTAGGTTAGGTTTAGGTTAGGTTTAGGTTAGGTTTAGGTTAGGTTTAGGTTAGGTTTAGGTTAGGTTTAGGTTAGGTTTAGGTTAGGTTTAGGTTAGGTTTAGGTTAGGTTTAGGTTAGGTTTAGGTTAGGTTTAGGTTAGGTTTAGGTTAGGTTTAGGTTAGGTTTAGGTTAGGTTTAGGTTAGGTTTAGGTTAGGTTTAGGTTAGGTTTAGGTTAGGTTTAGGTTAGGTTTAGGTTAGGTTTAGGTTAGGTTTAGGTTAGGTTTAGGTTAGGTTTAGGTTAGGTTTAGGTTAGGTTTAGGTTAGGTTTAGGTTAGGTTTAGGTTAGGTTTAGGTTAGGTTTAGGTTAGGTTTAGGTTAGGTTTAGGTTAGGTTTAGGTTAGGTTTAGGTTAGGTTTAGGTTAGGTTTAGGTTAGGTTTAGGTTAGGTTTAGGTTAGGTTTAGGTTAGGTTTAGGTTAGGTTTAGGTTAGGTTTAGGTTAGGTTTAGGTTAGGTTTAGGTTAGGTTTAGGTTAGGTTTAGGTTAGGTTTAGGTTAGGTTTAGGTTAGGTTTAGGTTAGGTTTAGGTTAGGTTTAGGTTAGGTTTTTTTTTTTTTTTTTTTTTTTTTTTTTTTTTTTTTTTATACAGCAGTTGGGGAAATCTTCATGGAGACTCATACCTCCCCACGAATAGGGTGGTGTGAGTATTGCCGGACTCTTACTGGCTAAAACCCCTCCTGCTGTGCCGAGTGTCTCCTCTGACGTGATCAGAGATCTATATATCCTGTGTTTGTAATTCAGTGCCATTCGAATGTTTAACTGTCAATGTTATATGTAGGTTAATAAATATATATATAAACTGTTTATAAATAGATAATTATGTAGTCGTACCAACGCTACTGTCATATATTATCACTTAAATATATATACTAAGCGTCGTCCCGCATATCAGCTCTTTACCGGGGTACTGCCATTTGTGATGTGTTCTGTGTTCTTCTAAACGCCCTGCCATGAGTATCATGGCATGGGTCGTTTCGGTGTGTTCAGCGGTCTTCTAGAGTTTGCTGGTTTGAACTCCTATCACTGCGCTGCGCCCGGCGAAGAGCTTCGTTTCTTCCGTCCCTGGGACTGTTTCTTGCATTGGCGAACCTCACCACCATCGTTAAGAAGTTGATGAAGTCCATCCTACACTTCTTGTCTCTGATCAGGTTGGGTAGTTCATCCCGCAGCACCTTCTGATCCATTTTTATTTCCAGCGCGTTTCGTGCCCGCTCATGTTGTGGACACTCTAGTAGCAGGTGAGGGAGGGATTCTTGGACGTCATCGTCGCAGACGCACGATGGGCTCTCCTTGCACTTAAAGCGCGCTAGATATTCTGAGAACCCACCGTGACCCGTCAACGCCTGCGTCAGCTCCTTGGACATGGTGAGCCCTCTTATTGTTTTATACGCGTCCACAGCGTCGGGGAAGAACAGTTTTGTGGTCGACGCCGTGGTACCGGTCCTGTACCTGTGATTCCATTCGCCGAGAGACTCCAGTCGAATCATCTTTTTGGCGAATGACATCGGGCACCGATCATAGTCCGGCTTTCTCTTCGACCTCAGTGCAGCCTCCTTTGCGAGAACATCCGCTCTTTCATTGCCCTCCAGTCCAGCATGGGCCTTTATCCAAAATAGAGAGACGCACTTACCCCGGTCCGCGCAGCGGCGCAAGGCGTCCCTCGTCGCCACGGCCAGGGGGTGGAGGGCACCGTGATTCGCAACTGTTTGCAGCGCCGCCATGGAGTCGCTGTAGATGGCATGAGCAGTATTCTTCCCCTTGAGGACCTCCTCCACCGCCTCTTTTAAGGCTAGGAGTTCGGCCTGGTAGACGGTGCAATATGACGGTAGGGTCAATTTCCGGGCTTTGGTCTCTCTGTCCTGGTTCCATACTGAGTATGCCGCTCCGACCTTTCCCTCGATTTTGCTACCATCGGTGAAAATGCGCACAGCGTAGTCGCTGTGGCTTTGGTACTGTTCTTCGTCTACCAGGCGTCCCAACTCCAGCTCATATTGCTCACTGGGGTGAGGGCTCTCAATTGCCGGCGCCATGCGTTCCATCTCCCGGTCCCCAAGTACAGACAGGTGTACCCCCCTCTTGGCCTTGTATAAGGTCGAGGCCTCTCTGATACGAATGTCCAGGGGTAGCACACCAGCCAGGACCAGGGCAGAGTTCAGGGAGACCGTTCGGTACGCCCGACAGAGCTTTTGTGCAAAGCTTCGTTGAACCGTATTAAACTGCTTCTGGACTCCCCGCTTGTCGGCCGCGGGGGCCCATGCTGCTGCTGCATAGAGGAGTATAGGCTCCACCGCTGCAGTATATATGCTCCTGATGACGTCGGGATGGAGACCCCAGCTGACCTTAGCTGCTCTGGCCAGCTGCTTGTACACGCCGACAGCTTTGACACATACGTTTTTAACGTGGGTGTTAAAAGTCAATTTGCTGTCGATTGTGAGACCAAGCAGCTTGATTTCTTGAGACATTTTAATGTCGGTGCCGCCCATCTTCAGGCGTGGTGTGTCGTACTTCAGCTTGCGCGTCACGGTCATTGCCGTGGTTTTGTGCGGTGCAAATCTGAGTTTATTTCTGACACCCCACGCCCGAACATGCTCGAGGGCGTCGTTGGCTTGCCGCTCGATTTGGGTGGCTGTGTCTCCATCGAATATAATTACGACGTCATCAGCAAACGCCTGGCACCTATACTCCCGCTGCTCCATGCTTTTTAGCAGAGGATCCAGAAGCAGATTCCACAGAATGGGTCCGCCGATGGAACCCTGCACGCAGCCTTTTTCGGTCTTCCGTCTATGCTCCACGCCCAAGTACCTCACCGCCACACTCCTCTCGCTCAGGTAACTGTCCATAACTCTCCTCAAGTTCACCGGACACTTTTCTTCAGCCAGTCTTAGCCTTATGGCAGGCCACCATGCGCTATCGAAGGCTCCCTCTATGTCCAGAGACACGATCACGATCAGCTTCTTCTCATCCAGCTTTGATCGGATGTGCTGGATCAAGTCGTAGAGGGAGTCCTCGGTGCTCCTTTGTGGCATGAAACCGTACTGGCGAGTACTCATCCTGGGCAGTATGTGAAACTTGAGTCGGGCCACCAACATCTTCTCGTACACCTTCCCCAGCACTGGCAAAAGCCCAATCGGCCTGTACGACTTTGGGGCGGTGTATGAATCCTTCCCTGGTTTTCGTAGGATTACCACCGTGGCCTCCTTCCATGCGCGAGGAAAGTAGTGGCAGGCAAGACACCTGTTTAGCAGCCCCAGAAACAAGGCGGAGTTATTACTGACGGCCTGCGCACAGATGTCCGCTGTCAGGCCGTCGGGGCCAGGGGCCTTCTTGGGGTTAAAAGATCTAAGCGCCCGCGTTAATTCATCGGGTTGAAATGGCGGGTCACTAGGTTCCTGATCTCCGCCATTGACCGCTTCCGCCATCCGACGCCCGAGCTTCTGCTCCTCGCTGTCCTCCGACCCCCGGTCCCGCGGGTAGAAAGTCTCAGCCAACAGCTCGGCTGATCCCACGGCGTCCAAAATCCTCCCTCCCTTTTCCAGGGGCAGGTCCTCCTCCCTTCTGGTTGTCCTACCTATGACCCTGTATATTCCCTCCCACAGGCCTTCGGTGGTTTGCTTCTCACAGAAGTGCTTCCAGCTCTCGACCTGAGCTTTTGCCACTTCCTGCTCATATGTTTTCTTCTGTTTCAGGTACTCCTCGACGACTGCGGTTCTACGGACGGGTGCTGCACAACGGATCCTCCTCTTTTTGGTGGCGACGTCTTTCTTCAGTTTGGCTAGCTCCTCGGACCACCACGGCACTGTGAGTTTTTGCTTTGTGCGCTTTTTTGGTATGCTATTGTTTGCTGATTCTACTATTGCTTGTGTGTATGTGCTTATAACTTGTTCTAATTTACTGGTGCAATTTATTATTTCAATTTCTTCTAATTTTAACCTATTTGTTAGGAATTGGGACAGTTTCTCATGAAACTGCCTCCAATTGGCTTTTTTGGTATTGAAGATTCTAGTTGTTCTTTTAATGTTTTGCCCTTTCTGCTTCTCTATTCTGAGTTTGAACTCAATGCCGTTGTGATCCGACCCCGTCAGATCTTCGAGAACCCGCCAGTCGTCTACCACCGCTAACATATCCGCCGCGCAAGCAGTGACATCGACGCAACTAGTGTAGCGCCGGTGCCCCCTCACCACGTCAAAAGTCGGAGTTTCCCCTCGATTGAGGATTTGTAGTCCCAGCTGATCGAAAGCTCCAAGCACCTCCTCTCCTCTGTCGTCTGTCCTACTGCTTCCCCACCAGATGTTCCAGGCGTTTACATCGCCCGCCACGATGAGCCCTCCGGGACCCAGCTCGTTTTCTATGCCACGGAGGCGCTCCAGGTATGGCCCTAGGGGAGTTTCGGGTTCAAAATAGAGAGAGACCAGCGTTATCTTCCAGGCGTGGGTTTGGATTCCCACCACGACGATGTTCTGTGTGGTGAGTTGCGGGTACTGCACTACGTCCAGTGTCTGGTCAAAAACGATGATCGCGGCCTTGACGGTCCCTTCTTCTGTTTGAGATGCCTGGTAGACCCTTACGCCCTGGTATTTTACCCTTTTAGTCCCGCCGATGTAGGGTTCCTGCAGCAAGCGACGGCAGCGTTTTCTTTGCTAGCTTCAAGGAGGAGTTCGTGTTGCCAGTTGGCTTCGCTGGAGATTAGCCTGTATTATTTTATATCCGGTGAGTGTTCTCCGAGGAGCCCTTAGCAATACGCCGTGGAAGCCCGTAGCCAACGCGTCCCATTTAGGCGGATAGGGCAATCTGCTGAAGGCGTTGTGGTCGCAGGAGCTTTGTTTGTCTTATGCAATTGATGCAGGAAGGCCCCTGACCAAGCTGTTTATCCGGGCATTCCGCGCTGTGGTGCAGCCCACCACAATGGCTACAGAGGTCTGCTGGTTCTTTGCAAAACCTCTTGCTATGGCCGTAGCTCAGGCAGCGGGTGCACTGCACCAAAGGGGATTGGTCTTCGACCCGTACTATTTGCAGGTCGACTCGGAGCCTTCCGGCTTCCATTGCCCTTCTCCAGACATCGGTGTGACGCTGAAGTACAATGTGTCCGGTGTGTGGATTTCGAGCCTTTCTTCGGTATTTCACGGACATCCTTGCTTCCTCGTCCTTAAGGCCACGGAAGATCTCCCGCATTTTGGTTTCGGAGGGCCAAGAGGATCTCTGCGTCACTATGAACCTGAAGGACATCTCTCATAAGTATGAGCGGATCCTTGTTGGACACTTTCCTCGACAACGAGATTGGCGCCCACAGTCTGCAGTTTTCCCTCAGCCTTGACCTCTCTTCCTTGCTACTGCATCCCATAATGATCTTCCGGTCCCTAGCTTTTCTTACTCTCTCCACTTTTACCCAACCTTCTTTTGCATCGACCGCCTTTCTGACTTTCTCCATTATTTCTTCGCCTGTTTCTGTCTCTTCCGTGGACGAGACAACCACGGAATGCAGCGTCGCGCGTTCCAGCAGGCGACTTCCTGCGTCGCGGTCGCGCGCCACCACACCCGCGTAGCTGTCCCGCTCTCGCGTGACCCGGTCAGCTTCGAGAGTATCCTTCAGTCTGGCCATTTCATCGCGTGTTTCTATTAAGGTGTAATTTATGTTCTTCCAGACCGAGAGCCATTCGTGGCATTTTGCAGCCAAGGCGTCGATAGCCGCGGTGTTAGTGGTCGACGCCGGTTCAGGTGCTTGATGCGGTGCGGGCCGCAGTTTCAGTCTGCTGCTTTCGTGCCTTTTCCGCATCGCAGACCAGTCCGTAGAGTTTGGTTACTGCCTGGCCAATGCCGTTTTTCAGGTCGGTCCTTATATTTCTAGAGTCAGAAAGGCAGCTTTTGGCTCTTTGTAGCCAAAGCTTCGCGTCTTTGACACGGTCACAAGACTCCACAGTTGAATTGTGTGGGCTTGAGTCTCGGGGGTAGTCGGTTTTTTACCAACTATTTTACTTTCCGATGGCGAAACCACCGTCCGAACCGGTCTGGGCAGAATCACCCGGCGTGGGGACGGCTTTCCAGAAGCTCCGTCTTTTCCCGTTTTAGGTTGAGAGGTGGGAAGCGGGTCACTACGTCCCGCCTCCCACTCCCCAACACTGCGCCTAACGTTTGTCGGGGCGGGGTCCACCCTTCCCGGACCAGACGGGGAACCATCTGTACTCTGGGACCTCGCCGTCTTGGCGGTTGGGGTCCTGACACTCACAAACATACTGGCTCAGGGGCTTCGTCGTCGCAATAAGATAAAAATGCAATCCCTGTAGAGGGGGGATTGTATTGTCAAAACAAAAGGTCAATAAATTAAGAAAATTAAAAATAAAATTAAAACGTTTAAAATTCTCAGGATCTTGTCAGGTGTCCGAGTGTATAAATCGCAGTAATTTACAAAATAGAGCTTAATTTGCTCGGTCAAGAAAACATAAAACATAAAACCAGGCCAAAGTCAGGAAGCTGCAGGACCCTAAGTTTGTCAAAATTGTTAAAATGTTTAGGTCGAGGTTAGGTCAGGTTAGGTCAGGTTAGGTCAGGTCAGGTCAGGTCAGGTGAGGTCAGGTTAGGTCAGGTCATGTCAGGTCAGCAATAGGTCAAACAGATTAGGTCAGGTATCAGGTCAGGTTGAGGTCAGGTCAGGTCAGGTCAGGTCAGGTAACCAATAGGTTAGGTCAAATATCAGGTCAGGTTAGGTCAGGTCAGGTCAAATAGGTGACTAGGCAAAATTATCACAAGGTCAGGTCAAATCAGGTCACTAGGTATCACAGGAACACTCGTAGGTAGGTAGGAAGGTTTCAGGTTAGGTCAGGTTAGGTCAGGTTAGGTCAGGTTATTTTCAGGTTAGGTCAGGTTAGGTCAGGTTTAGGTTATCAGGTTAGGTCAGGTTAACTAGGTTAGGTCAGGTTAGGTCAGGTTAGGTCAGGTTAGGTCAGGTATCAGGTTAAGGTTAGGTCAGGTTGGTCAGGTTAGGTAGGTTAGGTAGGTTAGGTCAGGTTAGGTCAGGTTCGAATAGGTTAGAGGTTAGTCAGGTTACAGGTTAGCTCAGGTTAGGCAGGTTCTCGTTATGCAGGTTACGGTTAGGTTAGGTTAGGTTAGGTTAGGTTAGGTTAGGTTAGGTTAGGTTAGGTTAGGTTAGGTTAGTTTAGGTTAGGTTAGGTTAGGTTAGGTTAGGTTAGGTTAGGTTAGGTTAGGTTAGGTTAGGTTAGGTTAGGTTAGGTTAGGTTAGGTTAGGTTAGGTTAGGTTAGGTTAGGTTAGGTTAGGTTAGGTTAGGTTAGGTTAGGTTAGGTTAGGTTAGGGTAGGTTAGGTTAGGTTTGGTTAGGTTAGGTTAGGTTAGGTTAGGTTAGGTTAGGTTAGGTTAGGTTAGGTTAGGTTAGGTTAGGTTAGGTTAGGTTAGGTTAGGTTAGGTTAGGTTAGGTTAGGTTAGGTTAGGTTAGGTTAGGTTAGGTTAGGTTAGGTTAGGTTAGGTTAGGTTTTTTTTTTTTTTTTTTTTTTTTTTTTTTTTTTTTTTTTTTATACAGCAGGAGGGGAAATCCTCATGGAGACTCACACCTCCCCACGAGTAGAGAGGTGTGAGTACTGCCGGACTCTTACCGGCTAAAACCCCTCCTGCTGTGCCGAGTGTCTCCTCTGACGTGATCAGAGATCTATATATCCTGTGTTTGTAATTCAGTGCCATTCGAATGTTTAACTGTCAATGTTATATGTAGGTTAATAAATATATATATAAACTGTTTATAAATAGATAATTATGTAGTCGTACCAACGCTACTGTCATATATTATCACTTAAATATATATACTAAGCGTCGTCCCGCATATCAGCTCTTTACCGGGGTACTGCCATTTGTGATGTGTTCTGTGTTCTTCTAAACGCCCTGCCATGAGTATCATGGCATGGGTCGTTTCGGCGTGTTCAGCGGTCTTCTAGAGTTTGCTGGTTTGAACTCCTATCACTGCGCTGCGCCCGGCGAAGAGCTTCGTTTCTTCCGTCCCTGGGACTGTTTCTTGCATTGGCGAACCTCACCACCATCGTTAAGAAGTTGATGAAGTCCGTCCTACACTTCTTGTCTCTGATCAGGTTGGGTAGTTCATCCCGCAGCACCTTCTGATCCATTTTTATTTCCAGCGCGTTTCGTGCCCGCTCATGTTGTGGACACTCTAGTAGCAGGTGAGGGAGGGATTCTTGGACGTCATCGTCGCAGACGCACGATGGGCTCTCCTTGCACTTAAAGCGCGCTAGATATTCTGAGAACCCACCGTGACCCGTCAACGCCTGCGTCAGCTCCTTGGACATGGTGAGCCCTCTTATTGTTTTATACGCGTCCACAGCGTCGGGGAAGAACAGTTTTGTGGTCGACGCCGTGGTACCGGTCCTGTACCTGTGATTCCATTCGCCGAGAGACTCCAGTCGAATCATCTTTTTGGCGAATGACATCGGGCACCGATCATAGTCCGGCTTTCTCTTCGACCTCAGTGCAGCCTCCTTTGCGAGAACATCCGCTCTTTCATTGCCCTCCAGTCCAGCATGGGCCTTTATCCAAAATAGAGAGACGCACTTACCCCGGTCCGCGCAGCGGCGCAAGGCGTCCCTCGTCGCCACGGCCAGGGGTGGAGGGCACCGTGATTCGCAACTGTTTGCAGCGCCGCCATGGAGTCGCTGTAGATGGCATGAGCAGTATTCTTCCCCTTGAGGACCTCCTCCACCGCCTCTTTTAAGGCTAGGAGTTCGGCCTGGTAGACGGTGCAATATGACGGTAGGGTCAATTTCCGGGCTTTGGTCTCTCTGTCCTGGTTCCATACTGAGTATGCCGCTCCGACCTTTCCCTCGATTTTGCTACCATCGGTGAAAATGCGCACAGCGTAGTCGCTGTGGCTTTGGTACTGTTCTTCGTCTACCAGGCGTCCCAACTCCAGCTCATATTGCTCACTGGGGTGAGGGCTCTCAATTGCCGGCGCCATGCGTTCCATCTCCCGGTCCCCAAGTACAGACAGGTGTACCCCCCTCTTGGCCTTGTATAAGGTCGAGGCCTCTCTGATACGAATGTCCAGGGGTAGCACACCAGCCAGGACCAGGGCAGAGTTCAGGGAGACCGTTCGGTACGCCCGACAGAGCTTTTGTGCAAAGCTTCGTTGAACCGTATTAAACTGCTTCTGGACTCCCCGCTTGTCGGCCGCGGGGGCCCATGCTGCTGCTGCATAGAGGAGTATAGGCTCCACCGCTGCAGTATATATGCTCCTGATGACGTCGGGATGGAGACCCCAGCTGACCTTAGCTGCTCTGGCCAGCTGCTTGTACACGCCGACAGCTTTGACACATACGTTTTTAACGTGGGTGTTAAAAGTCAATTTGCTGTCGATTGTGAGACCAAGCAGCTTGATTTCTTGAGACATTTTAATGTCGGTGCCGCCCATCTTCAGGCGTGGTGTGTCGTACTTCAGCTTGCGCGTCACGGTCATTGCCGTGGTTTTGTGCGGTGCAAATCTGAGTTTATTTCTGACACCCCACGCCCGAACATGCTCGAGGGCGTCGTTGGCTTGCCGCTCGATTTGGGTGGCTGTGTCTCCATCGAATATAATTACGACGTCATCAGCAAACGCCTGGCACCTATACTCCCGCTGCTCCATGCTTTTTAGCAGAGGATCCAGAAGCAGATTCCACAGAATGGGTCCGCCGATGGAACCCTGCACGCAGCCTTTTTCGGTCTTCCGTCTATGCTCCACGCCCAAGTACCTCACCGCCACACTCCTCTCGCTCAGGTAACTGTCCATAACTCTCCTCAAGTTCACCGGACACTTTTCTTCAGCCAGTCTTAGCCTTATGGCAGGCCACCATGCGCTATCGAAGGCTCCCTCTATGTCCAGAGACACGATCACGATCAGCTTCTTCTCATCCAGCTTTGATCGGATGTGCTGGATCAAGTCGTAGAGGGAGTCCTCGGTGCTCCTTTGTGGCATGAAACCGTACTGGCGAGTACTCATCCTGGGCAGTATGTGAAACTTGAGTCGGGCCACCAACATCTTCTCGTACACCTTCCCCAGCACTGGCAAAAGCCCAATCGGCCTGTACGACTTTGGGGCGGTGTATGAATCCTTCCCTGGTTTTCGTAGGATTACCACCGTGGCCTCCTTCCATGCGCGAGGAAAGTAGTGGCAGGCAAGACACCTGTTTAGCAGCCCCAGAAACAAGGCGGAGTTATTACTGACGGCCTGCGCACAGATGTCCGCTGTCAGGCCGTCGGGGCCAGGGGCCTTCTTGGGGTTAAAAGATCTAAGCGCCCGCGTTAATTCATCGGGTTGAAATGGCGGGTCACTAGGTTCCTGATCTCCGCCATTGACCGCTTCCGCCATCCGACGCCCGAGCTTCTGCTCCTCGCTGTCCTCCGACCCCCGGTCCCGCGGGTAGAAAGTCTCAGCCAACAGCTCGGCTGATCCCACGGCGTCCAAAATCCTCCCTCCCTTTTCCAGGGGCAGGTCCTCCTCCCTTCTGGTTGTCCTACCTATGACCCTGTATATTCCCTCCCACAGGCCTTCGGTGGTTTGCTTCTCACAGAAGTGCTTCCAGCTCTCGACCTGAGCTTTTGCCACTTCCTGCTCATATGTTTTCTTCTGTTTCAGGTACTCCTCGACGACTGCGGTTCTACGGACGGGTGCTGCACAACGGATCCTCCTCTTTTTGGTGGCGACGTCTTTCTTCAGTTTGGCTAGCTCCTCGGACCACCACGGCATTGTGAGTTTTTGCTTTGTGCGCTTTTTTGGTATGCTATTGTTTGCTGATTCTACTATTGCTTGTGTGTATGTGCTTATAACTTGTTCTAATTTACTGGTGCAATTTATTATTTCAATTTCTTCTAATTTTAACCTATTTGTTAGGAATTGGGACAGTTTCTCATGAAACTGCCTCCAATTGGCTTTTTTGGTATTGAAGATTCTAGTTGTTCTTTTAATGTTTTGCCCTTTCTGCTTCTCTATTCTGAGTTTGAACTCAATGCCGTTGTGATCCGACCCCGTCAGATCTTCGAGAACCCGCCAGTCGTCTACCACCGCTAACATATCCGCCGCGCAAGCAGTGACATCGACGCAACTAGTGTAGCGCCGGTGCCCCCTCACCACGTCAAAAGTCGGAGTTTCCCCTCGATTGAGGATTTGTAGTCCCAGCTGATCGAAAGCTCCAAGCACCTCCTCTCCTCTGTCGTCTGTCCTACTGCTTCCCCACCAGATGTTCCAGGCGTTTACATCGCCCGCCACGATGAGCCCTCCGGGACCCAGCTCGTTTTCTATGCCACGGAGGCGCTCCAGGTATGGCCCTAGGGGAGTTTCGGGTTCAAAATAGAGAGAGACCAGCGTTATCTTCCAGGCGTGGGTTTGGATTCCCACCACGACGATGTTCTGTGTGGTGAGTTGCGGGTACTGCGTGACATTTATATCTGCGTCGAAGACGGCTATTGCCGCTTTTACAGTCCCTCCTCCTGCATCAGCGCTCTGGAAGATCCTTACGCCTTGGTATCCTCGCATTCTCCTCTCTCGACCGACATAGGGCTCCTGAAGCAGAGCCACGGCACACCCGCGTTTGCTAGCCTCTATGAGGAGCTCACCTGTGGCCAGCTTGCTTCGCTGCAGGTTTGCCTGCAGCACTTTATATCCATTGGGAGCAGCAGAGATCACCTTAGCAATACGCCACCGAGGCCCGTGCCAATGCATCCCACTTTAGGCGGACTGGGCATTCTCCACTGAAGACGCTATGGTCCGTCTTTGTGTGTTTTGCCAAGTGGCAGTTACGGCATGTGACTGTTTTGCCCTCTGCATGGGCAGGGCAGTCCGCTTTCATGTGTGGTCCGCCACAGTGGTTGCACAAATCTACCGATTCCATGCAGTTTTTGCGTCCATGGCCGTAGGACAGACATCTGCTACATTGGACTAGCGGAGACTGGTCCGTCACTCTAACGTGCTGCAGGTCAATATAAAGCCTGCCGGCCGCCGTCAGCCGTTCCCACATCTTTGGTGAGACCTGAAGGATGACGTGGTTCTCGAGTGGGTTTCGCGCCCTCCTTCGGTATTTGATGACCACGGCCGATTCCTCGGGCGATAAACCCTCCAGCAGTCGCGCATTTTGGGTCTTTAGAGCAGCCTTTATATCCTCGTCTGTATTATAGGCCAGAAGGTCACGGACAATTACGAGCGGATTTCGGTGTCGTGCGCTTTCCACTCGCAACTGTCCGTCGGCTCTGAGTTGCGCTGCAGTCCTCTCCAGCTCTTCCTTGCTGCTGCAACTCAGGACTACCCGCTGGTCCTTGACTTTTCGGACCCGGTCTAATTTAAAGCCGCTCTTTTTCGCGTCCAGCGCCTGGCGGATTCGGCCCACTACGTCACCACTGGTATGCGATGTGTCACCGGAGGACACGATCACCGAGTGTTTTATATTCGCGATCCTTCTTTTGGGCTTCGACAGGACCTCTGCATACGAAGGCACTTCTGCTCTCAAGTCGGAGACCCGTCTTCCGATCTCCTGGGTTGTGGATTTGAGCTCCTGCATCTCTGCGAGAAGCTCCTGCCTACCGAGTCCCTCGACGACAGGCGCCGTAGCTGTGCTCCGTTGGTCAATTAATATTTCCCTCAGTTCTCCCATTTGTACGGTGGCTGCTTTTAGCAGCTCACCGTGCTCCGCCATTTTAGTGAGGAGGTCGTCTTCCGTGCCGATCATTTTGGGAGCAGCAGTTTCTAAGTTCACAATCCCTCCGCCCTCAGAGAGACTTTGGTGTTCTGACTCCTTCACTATCTGGTAGAGGCGCTCGATGGCCGATGCCACCTGGGTCCTGATCTCCGTTTTTAGGTTTCTTGCAAGGCCCAGTTGACGTTTGGCTTGTTTTAGCCAGTGTCGCGCCTCCACCGTGCGGTTCTCGAAGATTCGAGTAGGCGTAGGGGACTTCGGCGAGGGTGCGAGCTCAGGAGACTCGTAGTCTCGAGCTTCCGAGCTCTGTAGCATGCCTGTCGGAACCACACTGCGCTGTATTTTCGCAGGTGTAGTGGTGGTCTCGTAGACCAGCTTTCGGGTGGCGTGTTTGGAAGTCGCCAACGTTGCAGGACTGTGAAACATGTTGGAGAAATAGGGATTCTAATTTCAAAGAAATAGGAGCACCCGGTTTATAATAAATTGAACTGTATCCCTGTAAAAGGGGGATACAGGTGTCAATATTTTTCCCTGTAAAGAGGGGACTGTCTACTTATACTAAGAATAGATAATAAGGATAACTCCCTGTAAAGGGGGTAAACGTCAATAAATAAATAAATAAAAAGTTCAATTCCCAGATCCAGATCTGGTGTCAGGAAGTATGCAGGTCTAAGTCTGTCGAAAATATTCAGTATTGCGTCGAGACAATAAACTTTCACGCACTCACTTTTACTAAACAAATCAAATATCACTTAAAATTAATAATCACTAATAATAACCAAATCGGTTTAGGTTAGGTTTAGGTTAGGTTTAGGTTAGGTTTAGGTTAGGTTTAGGTTAGGTTTAGGTTAGGTTTAGGTTAGGTTTAGGTTAGGTTTAGGTTAGGTTTAGGTTAGGTTTAGGTTAGGTTTAGGTTAGGTTTAGGTTAGGTTAGGTTTAGGTTAGGTTTAGGTTAGGTTTAGGTTAGGTTTAGGTTAGGTTTAGGTTAGGTTTAGGTATTGTGATAAAAATAAAACTAATGAGTATACAAAAAAGTGTCTTTGGGAAAGTTCGTTTGTTATCATGAGTATAATCACGTATTTAAACATCTTTAACTAATTACCAGTTACCCTATATATTACAATAAAATATCTTTAATTTGCACTAATATAATTATTTGCACTATGGTAACTGAAAGTTTTATGATATAATCTGGATAGGCGGTAATAAAACTACGTCGTGTAAAAATGGTATTTTAATTTCAATAACCTTTAAGCTTGTAGATAAACAATATTCACATTTTAAAAATAGCTAAACATCTAAAAATTAACAACAAAGTTATAAATGTAATACATATTTGGTTTAAAGACTACCAGTACTTTATAATAAATGTCTTTTGTGTAAAAATGTTATAAAATGCTAGTTGCAGTCTATCGCGCACTACGAGTGCGAAGTCAAAGACATTGTCATTACACCTACAGTCTAAATGGCACAATGAACTCACGTTACTCGTACAACATGACTAAACAATTTGTGCCTGATTTTAAAGCAAACCAAAGCATAATCTCTAAATTCTTTGTATACGTTTCTAACGATGGCACTAAAGTAATTACAATACTATATTTACAGCTACTGTACAAATATACAAGTCCAGTAATAACACGGTCTTACCTTAACACGTAGATACTTATACACGCTAATAAAGCACCTATGGACAAACTTATAGTACTTGCACCTTGAGTGGGGTACGTGTGGACAGTCAACGCGTACGCTAACGAACTTAAACCTAAATCACTTGTGATTAGAACACTTTCTCTATTGATCATGTCTGCTATCTTCTCTGCTTCTAGAATACACACATTGAGCTGTAAGTCTGTCGGGTTCTCCAACATAGTTTCTACAGTCACAAATATTTCCATTTCAATGGTGAGGTACCCTCTAAGGGCACACTCGGCTATCTTCACATGTCTCTCTAGAGCTCTCAAAATGTTGTTCAGGTTTATAACTGAAGCTGAGATGTTGGTGCCGTATAAGGCTCTGTCGATTTGTTTCTTTGAGTAAAGGATTCTGAGCGCTCCCCCACATTTAGGGCAACAGGCCCCTGGAGCAGTGAACCCGAGGCAGTTTGGTTTCTTCAGAGGAGGGCAGATGATCCTGTCAATGAGGGCACACTTTGGTTCCATGAGGTCGGAGATCGGTCCTACAGCGAGACAAGGCCCCGCGTAGTCCACGCTCACGTACTCCGCCCAGGCAGCGCACTCTGAGATGTAAGATACTCCGTTCACACCGCACACTGGACCCGCCTGCAATATTAATGAAAATATCACCATTTTAGTGGTCATTACATTTTTTAGACATAGGTATATCACTAGGTGGTATAAAAGATTTTACTCAAGTAAATTTTTTTGAACTTATGTCTCCGAAATTAAAGAAATCTAACAAAACTGCTACTTAACCCACCTGTAACAGTTCCATAACTAAGTAAAATTTTCCTGTTAAACTCCCTTTTCCCCCTTTAGTATACTTATAAGGTAGTAAGGTAGGTACTTACAGGCGAGCAGCCCTGTAGACACGGTCCCCAGTACGCGAACTTCCTCCCACTCATGACGAGGTGGCACGGGTTACTGTGGGTGCGGCCGTCCGTGTCGCATACTGGCAGGCCTGGCTGGGCGTTGCAGTTCACTGTGCTTACTGGAACACATAATTAAAAATACTGAATAGATTTGTCATCACTTACCCCTACTCTTGCTTCTGGTGTCATAGGACCCAATTAAGAGACCACACATTAGACAGAAACTGGATAAACATCGCTCTCTATAGTTAATAAACCTAAATTTCTTTATTTGCAATCTTTAAGCATCGATATTATGACAAATTCTTATGTAGAGGAGGTCCATAGTCCAACAGTAGCCTAAGAGCGGTTGTCGATGATGGTGATATGTTCTAGGTGGTATTCTCAAGGGTCTGGATACACTCATGGGACAAGTCGTGAGGCTAGTTAAATACACAGTACAGTAGACTAACTGGACACTAACCGCAGTGGTACTGTGGACAAGACGTCTGTAGCCGCGACAGACACACGTTGGGCGCCGGCATACAAACATGGCGCCGCCCACACGATGCGCTTGCGCATGGAGAGCTCGTACCGAACTCTATCTCGCCGTCTGATGCTCCTGCGCATCTGTAACGAATAGAAGGAAATTATTAATACATGTTTTGATTTCAGACTTCTAAATACTTATTGTTAATACTAATTAGCGAATTTATCGTATCATAAGAGACATTTTAATAATTTAGGGTTTACGGTTTACTCGAACAACTGTTTGACAAGGTAACTCGATTTTTTGGCTACTCGCTCACTACGAAGTTTGTTGTGCAATGCTCCTGACCATAAGCCCTCGGCGCGACTCGAAACTAGTTGAATTACCTCGAGACTAAGTAGGTGCGCTTACTTGACTTTATATCCTGTGTCCCCTAAATGAAGCCGGGTAGAGATGGAAATAGGTCCACAGAAAATCTCGATTTTGAAACGACTTACATACGAAAATACAAATTGGCAAAAGTGTGTAAACTTAATGTGATGAGTAGATACTAACTTGGCGAGACAGGCGTTGGGATATGGCGCGTGCCTGGCGCGGACGGGCAGGTGGTGCGGCGGGCAGTAGCAGGGCAGCGCGGCCGCACGCACACACGCGCGCCGCGCGCACACACGCTCGCCGCCGCGACACGCGCACGCGTTGCACTCCATGTAGTACTTCTCGCCTGGACAATACGTGCTACAGATTTAACACATACAATACATACATAGCTCTTCTAATCTAAACCACCTCATACTAGTCCTCTCATATTTATGAGTTTCATCAGTTCGTTTGTATCCAATTGCATTAATAATATTTCTATTTATATAGAAATCACCATCATCGTGGCACAAAATCATCCACACCTTGATAGTTTTGGTTAACAAGGTTTACCAGTAGCAAGCAATTAATGCCCAATTATTAAATCTCTGTAAAGTCAAGACAAAGATGCTAAGGACAACTTAACCGTCAATGAAAATAGAGTTATGCTTTCTGATTTTTAAGCTGAAGGTGAAGTCAGCAAAAACATGTTATTTATTACACACCTTGCATAACTTCTCTGTCATGTAGCTGACAGTTCTCCATCTCCACACAGGGCAGAGGTTGGCAGTCCGTCAGTCCTTTATGTCCACAGCGACAGATCTTGAAACACGCCTTGTGTAGGGAGGACGGCATTGGAACCCGCACCCAAGAACCCACTGGTACTATTTGGGAAGAACTGTCGCCTGCGGAAAATAGTAGACTTGTTATTGTTCAGTTTGAAACAGTCAGGTAGGGTTGTTCATTATTTTTATTAGAATAGGTATAGACTACATGTAGAATCGACGGTTAATCGGTAAGTCAGAAGCAATCAAGCTCAATCGTCAAAACGCCAGAGGTTTAACCATGCGACAAAGCAAACTTTCAAACAAGCTCAAATTTTGTTAAGAACTAAGACATAAAAAAATTCAACTATAGTCGCATTATTAAATACTGGCCCAAAAAAAAAATCTAGTAACACAAACTCCTCACCAAGTGGACAGCCATCGACGCAATAGTACCGTTGACAGTTCCCGCCCTGTAGACAGTTCCTGTTGATGACGCATGTCTGTGGAGCGCTGCATGGAGACCCTGCACACGGTGACGTCACTACTTCCTTCGCAGAGAGCAGGGGAGCCTCCGTACCTATAATGTGGGAATGATATTATGTAATCTAAAGACATGAGAAATCTGGGAGTACTAAATATATATTATTACTTTCAATAATAGGGTAAGCTAAATATTTATTTTCTCGCAATACACTAGAATTGAATTCCCACAAAACAATGATTACTACTGCCGTTTACATTTCACAAAAGTTTTCCTGTGGACACTTCCTAAGGTCCACAGGAAAGTTTTACAAAAAATGTAGGTACGCTAGTCTCATTCTTAACATATTTCTTTACGTTTTTCTATTTCCATTAGGTTTTGGATCACTTACTGGGCGACATGAACTGGTGCAGTGGTACACAGGGCGCGTTGGGGTCGGTGGGCGTGAGGCGGGCGCAGAGTGCTCGCGCCGTCAGCGTGCCCGGCACGCGCGACCACTCCACGCACGACGACACCAGGCGCGCGCACTCCTCCGCGCAGAGAAGGCTGCTGTGGCCCTGCAACGTTATATGTAGTATTATTAGTGTAATTTATAAGGCATTATGGTAATGGAAAATAAGAAAGTACATATTATCACCACCCCTATTCTTCTCGCAGCTATCGTAAGAGACGCTCTAAGGGACTACACATTTAATAAACTTGACTTTTAAAACTCCGATTTCTAACTCAAGCGTAGAGATTATGGTAAAATTCTTATAAAGAGGAGACTAATATGATCATTTCAAGAAAATAACAACGAACAGAGACAATAATATCTTACAATAATAAATAAATCGAATTGATAGTCTGATAAGTAAAAAAAGATTCTCACCTTTGCCGTGCATGGTTTAACATGTAATGCACAAGCAACGCTCTTCCAAATGTCAATGGGACATTGAGTTGAATTCCTCAGGGGTAACTCCATACCGGATACCATTAGAACTCTGAAAAAAAACATAATCATCGTAATTTTCTTTCATTGAATTAAACCATCACCTTGCTTCTTTCTATATTAACACCTTTTACAAAGCTATGGGATAAAGTCGTGTTTAGAAATAAGGTTTTTAAAGTTGGCCTTAACTATTTCTATACAACCACATTTAATTTAATTTATTCGCCAGTGGTGCCATCTAACTATTGAAAATAATAGCACTTAAAATGTTTAGTCCTTTCGTTAGAGTTATTAATAGTTGGATACAACCTTACTTTACTTATTAGTGGTGCCATCTATTGTGCACAAAAAGGCGCTTTTATGGTAATTTTTCGAAAACTTCCTATGTAGAATTTACCGATTAATAAAATAAATAATTATCCTGTTTTTAAGATTACTCAAAACACAAAAAATCTGACAGCAAATCTCAGAGGCCACCAACAATAATTATGATGTTTCCTGAAGTCAGCTGTTGAAAATAGATGGCAGCACGTTACATGTCCAGCCGAATATTTCAATCGCGTAAGTTATGACTCAACGCCAACGCTAATCTGACTGATTGGGAAAATACCAAGATAAAGAAACAAAGCTACCTAATGTATCACTTATAAGCCTAGAAGTTACGTGTTTACAATAAGTTGATTAACTTAGGAATCTTACCCACTTCCCTTCTGCTCGGCGACGGCTAGATGAGCTTCAAGGTCTGCCTGCGCGGTGCACGAGCGAAACAGAGTGGTCGGCCGACTGTTCAACTGGCTGCAGTATGTTAGACCCGCGCAACCCAGGGAACAGGGGGCGTCCACTGGAAAGAGGAATAAATATCATAACAACGTCATTTCTTATTTTAATTATATAAAGTTACTTAACTTTTATTTAGGATAAATAAAAGTTGATTTTAGAATAAATAAAAGAGAAGTTGTAATAAACGTAAGGAGTTTTATAATTTGACTTAAATTCTTATATGTCCACAGAAGTCCTCCATCACGATTTTAGGGTTATATAAAAAAGTCAAATTTTCTTGGGATTTTGAACAAAAAAGAGATGTTATTTACTACCGGAGATGCTTCGTTAGGTGTGGGGTGTGCATTCACAAATACCGTCACATACCCGGAACAACAACATTGTTGAATATCTATTAGGTAGATTTCTGCACTAATTCCTGCATTATCATTAATTATCACACTCCCCACCTATTACTCTTTCGCCTCCGAATAAGGCACCGGTATTTCTCGCTGATGATGGCATTATTGTAAATCTGTTTAAAATACAAACAGCTAAATTACCGTAAGCACCGCTAATTAGAATGCCTTATTCTAGTCAGAGAGACTCATCTGCATGGTCGACGCATCGTCTCATCAAGCCGCGGGAATTCTACATTAATATGGATGCGAGCGATTTACCATGTTTTTCTACCCGTATACAAAGAGAACTATGGAGGAACTACCTAAATGTGTAAAATATTTATAAGCTGTTCGTTTTTTCTTATTTAGCTTGACAGTCCGTGGTATAATACTCGTATTAATTCCAAAGGTCGAGAATCAAATAAATATCCAACTCGAAATGTAGTGATAGCTTCAGTAACTACTGATTAGTAGATGCTAATCAAATCAGTTGATACTTGAACTCGAACTACAACATGTTCGCTTTCTAAAGATCAACATGTGATAGGGACTTGAATTTGTTTGAGAAGATGTGACAAGGTTTTATTTAATTTATACTCCACATTCAGCAGTTGAGAGAGGGACTAACTCATTTCATCAAAATCTATTTATTAGCAAACTTTTAACTATGTATACGTATACAAAAGATAGTAGTAGTAGGTAGTAGAGTACTTTCCACCCAAAAAAGAAGTCCCATAGGTGTACATTTTTCAATAGAACCTACCGTCGTCCATACATTCGGAGAGAGTGATCTCCTGGGGATCCCCCAAACAGTCCGAGTAAAACTTCTGCCAGTTAGTTTGCCAGCCAGTGTTGAACGTCTCGAAACATAGTCTCCGACAGTTTATTGTCACTGCCTGGAACAAAGTTTACTTCGTTTTACTTTCAGTAATACTTGTCTCGCTCATAATGTACTTCGTTTGCTAAAGAAATCACAACTTTGCGAGAATTTAGCGCAGACGAAGTTTGATCCCCTGTGGATCAAGGACGTGTAACGTTCGAAACAACTAAACGGAAAAAGTTTTTTTGTTATCCAACAGTGACAGGTTTTTTGGCAAAAAAAATACTGTTTGTTTAATGTTAGGATAAAGCTAAAAGTTGTTCTAAAAGCATAAATTGGAGTTTATACACGGAGGTCATGTTAAATTGAGGATAAAAATACACTAGAAATGGGTGAAAAAAAACAGCGGTTCATTTGTCATCATCTGCTTACCTTCTGACAGCAATGCAGTTTAGCAATATCATGAGGAATCAGATCCTTCGGTTCAGGTGGAGCATCTATCTTCAGGAAACATTGCCAGAAACCGTCAAGGATCAATGGAGCTCCACAGTCCACTTCCAGAGCTTCTACCATTTCTTGCAAAACGCTTTTAGTCCGCAGCACCCGCTCGCATGTTGGCTGACATTCTTGTTTATTTGATTCGCGACAACAAGGCAGATCTGCGTTGGAATACAAAAAGCGCTGTAGAAGTTTGTACGTTTAACGTATTGTTGTTATATAATATGTGTAAGTTTATTTATTTATTTACAAATTTACATATATGTATAACACCAATAAATTATTTTTCTATGTCTCTGAAAATAGTTATGCGGATAATGGAATTGATAAATTGATTTACTTACAATAACAGTAAACTCACAATATTAAGAAAAAAAACTAGATAATTAAATAAGACAAACACTATCGATCAGACAGTTGATTCAATGTTACCTACATTTAGCTGTATCAGTAGAAACGACGGAATCGGTGAGATCTCTGAGACACCTCATTAAATCAGGAGACTCTTCACACGCCTGCAGCGCTGTACTTCTGGCTTGCACATCCACCCGCGACTGTCCTAGCCGCCACAACGCTTTCTGGCACTCCTCGTGACAAGTCATGGATTGGGTCTGCGCTGCGGGAATATGGAAATACACATGTATTATTTATAGAATCTCTGCGTTTCCTTTGACAAAGGTTTTGAATGAAAAAACAGATCGGTACATGAAAGTGTCCTATAACGATCCCTTTGAATAACACACTAAAAACGTACCTAAAAGAATTTGGAACTAACAAATATTTTAGTCTGTTAGCAATGCAGTGGCATTATAATGTATTACTAATAAAATAATAATTTTCATGGTTTAAAGTAAGGACATGTTTTAACCCATGTCATCTGAATTATTCAGAACGTTCCAAGAAGTTTAAATAATGAAACACGCATCGACTTCTGACCCGTCGATGGAAACAATCAAAAACTCCAAAGTACTATATTTAACCAATTAACCCCAATAAAAATAACGTCTTTAAAATAATTTCTTCTCTTTATACTCACAACAACAATGCTGTGCCTCCTGCTGCCTTTGCACGCAGTCAAAGAAGGCGATCTCATCAGATCGACGACACGCGCCGGCACCGATCAGCGCGCTCTCGTTGGATGCCATAGCGCATGCATGCCGGCAGGACGTCAGTCTGCCAAGGGAGCAACATGCTCGACCCCACCAACCAGAACCAGATACCACTTCTGCATGTAAAGGAAACATTTACCAATGAATTCAACTCTGCACCTATTTAAAATATCTTCAGATACTAAGAGAGTAATTACTCTCTACTTCTAAGAAACAAACCAATATTACCTTGAATCGTTTTATTCATGCATATCCAAAACTCAATCTGGAACAAAAAAAGAACGACTAAAATTACCGCACATAATTATAGGAACCTATCATTTGTAAATCAAATTACGTCTTTTTATGTTTTCTTTTGTTATCTTCCATTGTTTGAAGTAACTCTATACACCGGGTTCTTCTTTGTTGAGGCAGGAAACTTTATACCCACCCCAATTACAATACAATACTGATAGGCGGTTTATTGACAAAAATGAATGAAGATTTATTTCAGAGAGTGGAGTGAATGGCGCATGGCGGCCTGAACTGTGATTGTCTGCTCGGATCGTATCGCCTTACCGCCTACGATCGGCACTTGATGCTAGTTTATTCATGGACTAATGTTTTTTGGTAAGTGCTTTCAAGTGGTTTGGCGTCATATCTTAGTTATTGGTTCATAGTATCTAAGAACTATACGCGCACTACTCTAAAATGTAAGCAAGATTCTCTATTAACAATGGATTCAAACTGCATTTTTCAATAAATCCTTTTATACTTACTAATCGAGGCGTACAGAATCTGTAGATGTTTGGTACCCATTGTTCAAACGTAGATGAATTTGATGCAATGTCTACAAGAGACATCTGAAACCAAAAAAAACATAATTAAAACAATAAATTCTTAATTACTGTGGTAGACACATCCTGTAATAAGAGCCAATCAATAAAATACAGTCCTACAAACATTTGAACTTGATTCGCCCTCAAATATCTGGTTTCCTCAGTGCAATAAACAAACGGCGTCACGCAATACATATCCACATCCTGGTAATTACATCGAATTGGTACTAACACGGAATAACATGTAATAAAAGTTGCGCAACTGCCGGCATACATGTTAGAGGTAAATAAACACGTGTTCCCTGCCAGGACGAACCACCATCACATAAGAACACACAGAAAGGTCCACCTGGAATTGCTTCACAAACGACCCAACTTTTTCCCACTAAACAGTAATAGCATAACATAGTATTACATCTTTTATTCCCCGAAGAGATGGACTGAGAAGCACATATTAGGAAGAGAACAATGCGATTACTGAGTTCTGAAACTTAAAGAGGTAATGACTTAATAGCAATACAAATTGCAGAGTATAAAAAGCATCAAAGCTGTACGTAGAGCTAAAGCTGAATTCCAGGCCGATGTAGAGCATAATTTCTTATTTTTCTGTTCTGCAATAAATCACGCAGTCTTGAAAAAAAGTATGTTTTCTGAGTCAATGTTGTGCTCGCACGTATTACACCCGCTTAATGACATTAATTGATGTCCGGACATCGCTACACGTTGCCCAACACCAACAGTCGCGGCGCGACCGCGTCCCTTTTAAAATATCCAATTACATTATCAATTTAGATGTCTCTCGTTACATTTATTAATTAAGACTTTGGGCAACCAGCAATACACTTGTTTGTAGCATTTTATCTTTAGAGGTTCAAGTTCATTGACTGTTTTGTTATTGTAGTCTCGTAAACCTATGCAGAATGTTTAATGTCGACCAAAATTTTTCAACTTTTAATTATTAGGTTATACCTACTATTCATAACAATTTTCTAACATACAATAAAATAAATTACGTTTCTTAACTATCCGTTTATTTAAGACAGCTAAGAAGACATATTGTAGTTTGTTTTGACATGCTGTTTAATCATAGCTCTGAGTCTGAAGTTATATTCACCCTGTCGCTCACGTACATTTTGAAAAGTTGTAACATGTTACGTTATATTACGATCATAAATAATCTTCCTGACAACATAACAACGTACAATATACGTGTTTTAAATAATGTTCCATTCCGTTGGGCCATCCATTATTAGTTTTGACGTGTCAACAAACAGCACTATTCGTCCACTTAATTCGAAGAAAACGTGTCGTGAACGTTATGTCAAAATTTATGGAAGCAATCACATTTATTAGATAACCCTATGATGCTTACGAAATCACAGCAATATGCATAAATAACTGAGATGTGCATCTGGTGGGCTGCGTTATCTGAGAGACGGCGCTATAGGGTTATCAGCGTCGCTCTAGAGGTGAGCGCACACTATATAAACACACACGATGTCTGCTGCTGATAAACATTGTTTAATTATTTTTCTAATACATCAACTTGTACACCAGTTCATAAAAGGTGAAACGACACGAGGTCGTTATAACAAAATCTGCTTATTATGAAACTTTTATACTTTCAAAACTTTATTTCGTATTCCAATAGCGGTAAAATTTATTTATTAAATAAAATAGATTTTAAAACATATTTAGGAGCATTAATGTAATTTGAAAATAGTCTGATGTTGATGTTGGTCTTATAAACAATTTTGTAAATGTCCACAATATATTTTTTCAAGAGAATTTCAGGAACATTAGAAATCAAATAACAATAATTATTATGCGACACAGTTCTGCAAAAAGAAACAGCCATCATTTAGAAGTTAATCGCCTGTGCTGACAATTTGGAGTGCATAATTTACGATATTTTTCTTAGTGACGAGAGGCAACGACGCGAGTGTTTAAAAATACGAACACGAAGACACGACCATAAAATAAAAGGTACCTATGCATTTTTTCTCAGCTATTAAGCTGTCACAAAAAGATCACAGAGTAAATATTAAGTTGTGAATGAACAACATTAAGATACCTTTGAGCTCAAAGGGCTTATGGGACATTAACGTTAATGTCTCTTACGTCTTAAAAGCGCCGGGATATCGAATAATGTCATCGATTAACCTATGGGCTCGGGCCTCGCACGAGAAGTGTCGGAACAATGATCATTGTATACAAATCAGATGGTGCCAACAAGACCAATTCAACCCACACTATCTGCAATCACGGTTTATACTTCGACAATCGACGAACTGCAAATTGGTATTCAACAACAAGTTGAATATTAATGTCATATTTTATTTTAAACATCATCAGTAAACAGACTGCGTGCCACTCGTAAAATACGCAGAAAGGATTGCATAGCTTTATTAATGAATTCCTGTTCTAGCTCATTACTATGCCAATTTAAATTAAGAGCCTTTCCTCTTTAGCGTCAGCGATTTCGTAATTTAAACGCCCACTTAAGAATTAAAGCTCTTTCGAGGTTCATCCTACAGCTCGCTGTATAGTAATTGATTTTTATTAATGCAAATGATGTAAATACTTAGTCTTAATCATAGTACCTCGGATCAGTAAATACTAGAGAAATGAGTATCTAACTACTAGGTAATCATAAAGGTACCTACTAGGTACTCTACCAAGTTTTCCCCCCATCTACAAAAACAAAGGTAGGTACACTACCACGTATATTTTCAGTCCTATATTTCTTTCATCCAAAATAATTATAATATGTTTATAATGTGAACTAATTAAGAACTACAAACGTTATTTTTAAGTGTCGGGATCGTTTTGTCCGGAGTGAGTCACGTTGAAGTCGGCAGACAACTTTTAACCGACATACTATGAGCGTTGGCAGCATTCACCGCCGTACTCCGATATAACTTCCTAATGCGACAGACACAATTAAACACTCGCAGAATAGACTCGAGAACTTCATTTCATTTACATTTCTACGTACCTACACAGTAGGTACAGATGTTACGGTCATTCCTAGAAATAGCACTAATTGAAAATGTCTTCAATAACATCTACAATTGAACTTGATCGATTGCTCCTAAGTCTGATCGAAGACAAATACTTTAAAGTCAGTGTAAGCCAGATATATTGCAGTTCCCACTCGCATGCCAAGACAAACGACACAAATGAACAGAATTAATTGTAACATGTCCACAGACTAGACGCAGACATTCACATACCTATATCACAAGTCACTCCCAAAAAATACACAATTAGTATTCAACCCACAAAAACAAATTTTATCAATCATGGCAGAGAATAAAAAGTCGTCGCTTATACAATAATACGAAGGTGGTCTCCCATGGTATTAACATGGAGACAATCGGATATGGTTGACATCATTGCGCTGGCATTGACGCCATGACAGTTGACACGTCCTGTGATATACGTGTTCGGAATGTAAGCTTTTATGCAAGTATTCGATCATCACCTGAATCAATGTGCTTCCTGGATATTTAACAATAAAAGTTATGTCATTCGTTAGATATGCAGCTATGATAATCCCGTAGATTACATTTTATTATTTTTCCAATTTACATTTTTTAATTCATAACTACTTACTAATAAATTCATAAGCATAAGAAAATTCATGTAATCCTACCTACTTAAAATTTCTGTCGTCGTGGTCGGTCATCATAAGCGTTATATTGTGACCATAAATCTACTGTCGCCTCGGAGTAGAAACAATTAACTTTGTTGTAAGTATTCTAAGCTCGGCGTCAACACGACCAACACCGCTCATCAGTTTCGTGCGGCCATGATAGCATTGCATCAAGAAATATATCTTGTAAACAGGAGTTGTCACCTTTCACTTAGTCGTGTACTTAGTTTGTTGGCTCTCGGTTAGTTCACAAATAGCCAGTACTCTGCATTCATACCGGTAGCTTGTTCCAAATGATCGCGGATGAAGAACTGATAACAGTGAGGTCCTCGACCTGTGTTCTGTGACAAATAGCACCATTAAGGAACCGCGAAGACAATGAATCTATTAGAATTCGGAACGCACACACGACCGCCATTCTGCATATACAACATAATAATAATAGCTCTAATAAAATTTAACTGCTCTCCGGTGCATTTTGCGGTGAATTCGCGCGTTACCCTGCTCGTGTTTGATTGGTTCCTGTTGATTACTGGAAGTTTTATCTGCATATTTATCTCTACGTATATGATCAATACTTCCGATTGCTGCTATAAATGAACTTTCTCTTACATTTAATTATACTCTACTCACTGAGAACCTACTCACTTTTCTACCTATTTACCTACGTAAGTATACAATCTCTATCTTACAATATTCATTAAGTAGCAGTGTACAGAAACGAACACTTTCGCCACTAAAATACTCCACAATTCAAGCGACACTTTAACGTCTATTGTCGAGATAAATCTTTAATTAATTCACAATGTTTCACCGAATGTTTGTTCTCAAGTACAAAGCTATTTAAATTAAGAGGAACCCCATTGATTTGGTTTTGGTCTACCGGACATGTCTAAATAAAATATATTCTTTGTACCTAATTTTAAAATAACTCTTAATATAAAACATTATGTTGTTTTGCATATAAATGCCCCGAGAACAGAGTTAGCACTGCCACCTGCGATATGTGAATTACCTTATGACGATGCATGCCTGATAATCACCAGATGTCAAGCATATATCATGGTGATTGAGCATTGATTGCTTAAGCAAACATATCCCAGAATACCGTCCTACAACTTTCTCTATACATTAAAATTAAGATGAGTACATTATACATACACCATTTAAATTCCTTTAACTATACAATTAGATCAATTGAATAGGTACTACCTACAGCTTCCAATAGTAATGTAAATTACCACAACACCTAGGTAATAAAAATGTCGAATACCATTTTAGAGCTAATTAAAACACAAAGGGTGTTCGGTTGACATAATAAAACGTCGCTGCCAGTATGCTCTGAACGACGCCCTAAATAGTTTAGCAACTACCCGCCTGTAATTATTGCCACGGGGAACCCGACGGCGCGTGGCGACCGGCTACTGATGTGCCCAGGGCTGTCACAAGTGCAATTGCCACGACATGTATGTTTCAATTGCGCTGCCATGTTCATCATGAACAAAAGCGTTCGAAGTATCGGGACATTTTTGTTTCGTATTGTTCCAATTTATCACCGTCACGCTACAACAAACAGCACCAAAATAGCAAACCCGGGACAAACTCGGCCAGTAATCAAAGGACGGAATCAAAACGGCGGCACCGCAACAGCTTTGATGTTTCTTTGTAAATTTGTTCTGATGCCATTCCTATGGCTTGATTTACATACCAACCTACACGATTCCTTTAGAAATAACTGACTTTGTATTGTTCTCAACTAGCAGTGGTTTTCTATTAAGAAACATAATATTTTTAAGTTTGTTATTAAAATATCGAAGCTTGGTGAATACGTAGACCATAATATCGACGTTTTATGTGTAAATTCTTATTTAAAAACATTTATGAGATGGAACGCGTATTAACACTACACTCTTTTGTTGGGGAAGCAATAAAGTTTGGCCAAAACGTTTGGAAACGTCAAGAGACCGACGAAAGCGCAGTGATTAACGAGCTGGTGACATTCCATTCCCTTCCTCTCCCAACCTCCCCCGTAAGATGTTCTTGTCTGATACAATAATAATGCGGTATTTTCCATTTCACAGCCATCCCGTTTTCCAAGGCAGCAAGTTTACTGTTCGATATCATATCTAAAAATGCTCTAAAACATCTTTTCTACGAGTATTTTTGATACTTATGGCACATCTTTCCCTATCGCAATCGCAATTTAGTAGATGTGACGGGCAACAGACACATTTCACAATGAAATGGTCGCTGAAATGAGTTTGTCTGGTTTTAATTGGAAAGCTGTTGCCGCAATACATTAATTTTAGTACCAGTACAGGTATACATAGGTCTCGTCCAACTTTGAAGTTAAGATTTCTAAAGCAATTTCATTAAAATGTGGAATAAGTTTATCATCAAGAACAAACGATTTAATTTCAGGTGCAGAATGACTGGCTCTCTTTAGGAGCTCAAATATGAGTGTCAATTTTAATAAGATATTACGTATCGTATTCCCAGAGTCGCGGTGTCGCGGACGTGGGACGGGCGGACAGACATGAAAGGATTTCAGACGAGTCTATTTTCACCCGCTTTGAACCATCGGACGTATTTGTATTCGCAACTTTCAAGTTGAAGGGGAATGCGCGACGGATTATGATATTGCTAACTTTAGGACAAATTTATTTCATAATTTATAGCGTGTCCTAACTATTTTTAGGTCGACAGGTCGACACTTAAAGGGTTAAGTTTACGATTCTAAGGAACTAATTCTGGATCCCCTTTTAGCCATTGGGATGTTGATTATATTAATAAAAACTAATAGAACTGAGTTGGTCGCTTGAAAATTGGATTTATAGAACTATTCATACTATAAAAACAATCCCAAAAGAATTTCTAAATAAGATCAGTTCCAAAAGTACTTTTGAAAGAAACATAACATTATTTGGACATCTGTTACAAATTATTCGAGCGGACAGGCAACGTGAATGTCGGGTAAACGCCACTAAAGTTGGGGGTACGTGATCGGCATCCAATAGATTCGGCCTCGGTCTCGGCATCCCGATCACGCTTAACAAATTCCCGATACTGCGGGACCGCGGCGTGATTGTCACGGTTGACGATCCCTGTAACGAAATGTCACGTGCATCCTACTCCCTACACACCATGTAAATGTGTGGACGAGTTGACTGCGACATGAGTAATCGTGAGCATTACTGCACAACTATGTTGAATATTTATTATAATCGGAATTTGTTAGTGTAAAGAAAGGCTTTATACATTATATACTATAGCCCGACCATGACGACTCATTCGTTTCTATCTAAATGAAAACATATAGCACTCACACATATATATAGTCGTGTAACTTGTAACGGAACAATGTTGGCGACACAACATAATAATACCATTACGGAAAACAAGGACTTTTTATATATTTGCCGGGTGTCTGACTCCATATGCCCTTACCATCAATTCACATTGACGTAATCCAGGACCGACAACTCGGTGACAGTTTTATGTCGGTGATAAATTATATTTCTGTTTCATTCTCATTTTCGCGTGTGTCGTCAAAATATTTATGGTGTACAAACAGATTTAAAAACGTTCGTGACAACCTGGGTCATTCGCAGCGCGAATCAAAGAAGCCGCTGTCTTTGATCTAGTCGACTGAAGCTGTTCTGTGCGCAGTATGTAGGAACAACTGAAAATATTATTGAAATGATTTTTCATTCAGTCAACGGACCATGTAGAGCAATCGTGTAATAGACGACATCAGTTTCAATGAATGCTAACAGTAACAAGTACAAGATTGCGCTTCGTGTATCTAATAAACTAGCTTGTTCACTGGTCGAGTAAACCATTACGTTGATAGGGTTGTCAAACACTACAGAACACAAAGATACGATCTACATGAACAACTTCATACAATATTCAATTTTATTTGGTTTACAAAATTACTTTCAGTTTTAGTAATTTCTCTTTAATTGTCCGTTTCGATACAACTATTTTGAATTTGATCGTGAAGCTGCTTCCATCGTGACATTTTTACTGAAAGCTTATTTTTTCTTAAATTCTTAACTAAAAACACTATAAAAATAACACAAGAATTTTGCCACAATTTGAACGTCGAAATGTTTTGCTCTAAAGTCTAAGCTCATTGTGTCGCGAGTGTGGTGGGTACACACGCTCGCTAGATTCATCACTGCCACACTATAAATTCCAGAGCATTTTATTAGATTGTAACATCTTAATAAACCCACCACATGTTCGTATACGCGGTACAATCGACAACATTATCACATAACATTACGCTACACCTTCTAATATAAATATAGGTAAGCAAAGGTGTATTAGGTACATCTTGTTGTATACTATACATATATTTTTCATTTCCCTTTTTGGAATCCGTGAATAGTTTTCACACTTATAAATTCTAAAACATTGAAATTCTCAAATCAAATATATCTGAATAATTTGTTTTATTCATCTTTTAATAGTGATATCCTGTGAGCACCGGATGGAATGCCGCCACAAATAAATTCTGAGGGTTACAAAAACATTTTTTGTTAAGAATTCTCCGTTTCCTTCAATTTAAGATTTTTGTGAAGAATGTGTAAACTTTAAACTAATAATGATGTACAGGCAACAAACGGATACTATTTCAAGGTATGTGTATACCTTGAAATAGTATCAGTTTGTTGCATTCAAGTGTTTGACTGCCTCTATAAATTCTGTTAATTTCTTTGCAGCTAATAAAATCCCTTCCCTGTCATCAGATCGCCGAGCCATCTGCATAAAAGTTTATAGGTTCATAACATTAACGTTAAATGTGTTCACTGTTTCAGGAAAAACCCCCATGAAATACTGCATAGGTTTTATTCCGGCTACTTTTTGATGTCATTACCCTGTCCACCCCCACAGTAAAATGGCTGACGCTGTTATTAAGCCATTATATTGGATAGCGGTGCCTTGTCATCTAGCACCAATTACACTCCTATTCGTGGTAAACAACATTTTCATGTCAAATTAGAGACCAGTGTATTTGTCAATTAATCATTTTTCTATTCATAGAAAGCATATTGTTTTATATCGGTTCAATTAATTGACAAAGCCCTTTTACTAGGGGTTAAGTACGTTTAATGGCTGGTTTAACGAGCAGCCACTTTATTTAGATTGTCTCCGTCTCGACCCCGCTTGGTTGTGACGTACAAAATCACCGGATGAATTAGGGTTGTAGCTTCATTATCGTATCGATTATCAACAAGGATAACAGCTGCCGAGTGACAACTAACTTTTAATGGAATCGAGGAAATGAACAGTTAGAATTTATCTCTAAGTCCCACTAAAACAACTCTTATTATATGTGTGTGTTTTAGTATTTATTGCTCGATTATATTGAATTTCTTGAGAATGCTTATAATAAAATTAAAGTTTATCGAAGACGTTTATGAATATAACAAAGTATCGATGGTGGCACGTAACTTATTCAAACAGTGTCGCGGGGGAGGAAGCGGCCGTCACGCGGTGTTCCCTAACAAGACGGAATTAAATACGAATGTATTAGTGCACGGTGTTCGTCTCTTCTTACACGTTTTAATAATTTAACTTTTATTCACTCGACGCGCTTTCTGGGAACGGACCGCGCTGTGACGCGATTCTTGATTAGAATCGACGCGTTGACTCGAATAATTTTCCTGGCATAATATTTCAATAACACAGGAAGACACACCACCGAGGAAATCATAGATGAATTCGTAGATGTCAACGTCTTCTTTATTTGTTTTAGATGAAACGTTACATCAAAGACGCGGACGGACACTATAAAAGGAATTCAAAGAGTCGCGTAGCTTTTGTGGTTTCTGTACACTACCATTATGTTGAACAAAATATTGAATGACCTCGACAGACGCGGATAAAAATATACGACGACCGAAAACTTTTGGGGAAGCGATAAATCTATTTAATTAGTCAATTTAGCTTTCGAGTGAAAACTTTGATTGGAAATCTTTGGGGATTAAGAATATTTAGCGGTTGAGTAGACAGCAGGTGCGGTGCGGAATATCCGTGGCCGCGTTAACGAAGGATTCCTACATGGTTAAGCGGTACGTGCCTGGTATGACACGGTCAGCGGCGCGCAAGGGGAAACGTAATCGATTGGATCGAAGCTTTAACATGCAGCACTACAACACTGGAAAATGCGGTCAAGTGATGAAGATTACCTACCTTCTCGCATACGCTGCGACACGTCCCCTCGGCTTTGTCACAGCAAGCTGTTATGTCTGGAACAAAATTAGAAACATGAATACAGAATGTTTTATAGCATGCAAGTTATTTGTATAGGCGAGGGATCAGTCGGCTGGAGCACAACAGCTGGTGCCAGACCACAATAAAGTAGCTGTGACAGTTACAGATGACGGTATAAAGCTTTTGATCTATTTCCTCTAACGACCGCTTTTATTCATATCACTCCCAGTTATTGCACGATTTAGATATCGAGATGAAAACGAACCTCAAACTAATGGACGTTCTTGACCTGAAAATTCTGATTCTCATGCTGATTCATCCAATGTTTGTACCCTTAATAGATTTCAATCTCTGAATAATATTTGAGCCTACTAAGTACTTAGTATCTCACAAGAAAAACACTTTGTTAAAAACACATTGTTATTACCAGTTTTCCAAACAATAAAGTGAAACAGGCGCACATTGAATAAATTCAGAATTATAATGCAAGCGTCTATATTTTGCTTGATACGAACGTAATTACTTTCAATAACAGAGAGAAAGCAGTAGATATTTACAAAGTTGTTGGCAAACCAGTTTAATAAGCCAATCCCCGAGAGCCCGATTTTGTTAGACCAAATTATAGGAAGCATACCGGATCTAGCATACCTACGTATAGTCAGGCCAGGTCTACACTATCGCGCTCTCGGATCTCAGTGCTCCTAGTACAAATATTGGAACGGACTATAATCAAATTTGATTCGGACGTTTCTGTGCTGCTTTACGGGTCTTGGAACCGAGTCCTATAACGATCTGCTTACTTTACAATAATATAATAACCCGTTATTCCTAGGCAATAGGTATCATCATGTTTCTAAAGCCCTTTTAACGTTTTAACGCTAAGTCGCTAAAATGTTAAGATTTATCTCTGACTGTATTCTACTTCGACTGCACAAACTCTCTAAACATTAAGCAAAAAAATTCTAGCAAAACTTGAGAATAAATACTTCTCTGAACTACCTAACTTATACCATGGACGATAGTGTACACCGACCGCTTTGAAGGGATAACTCAGTTCAGACCTGTGATTACACTGTCGCTAAACCGGATAATCGCATCATATTCTATACAGCTATGTCTTCACTATAACCTATATTACTAAAACCGTATAAGACACCGGTGTTGCCACTCAACGCAAAATATAGTTATAAGGGGCTATTAATAATTTCCTCTTCATGCCAGCAACGCGATAAGGATATTTACTGATCGAATTCCAAGCGAAATGCTTCTTGAAATTACGAGAAAAGTTAAGCCGGTGTACTGGAAGCTAAAGCACACTCAATACTGCAGTTTGGCGCCTTCCCGCCCTGCTTATGTCACAATTTAAACGTATGACGTCTCTGCTTTCAAAAAGAAATTAAGCTCTATTGAAATGAAATACAAACTTCTTTCATCGTATTCATTTTTTGAAATCTGTCTCAGTTGCTAGATTCTCATTTTTCTGTGACTGCTCGGTGTCTAGCGAAACTTTATTACGTATTTTTAAATTAAATCAACTTCTGTTAACTAATTGATTTAAGTATTTCTCTTTGTAGTACTTTAACTTTTCTCACAAGTACTGTGGAACTTTTCTCTCGGGCCAGAATTTTATTTGAAGAAGATTTATAGAAACATCTATTACTTTTACATTTTTCTATTGCAATGTTTTGGTGGAGAACCGTTTTAGTGCCTTAACAGAACATGTTAGTCGAGAGAGTAGAGAAAATTGCAATACAGAAAAGCATTTTACAGAGAAAATAACAGAAACAACTTACGTTGCGAATTTACACAGGCCAGTGTAACGAGCAGGAATATAAAGCTAGATTTAAGCATATCGTCCTGCCTTCTTCGAAATCTGCTGCAACTTTTAATGGTCTCGTCCATATTTTCCAATACAAGTGTCGCAATATTCTTCTACATCTGAAACATACAATTACTTTAACTTAGTGTAACGTGGAAACTTAAATAATGTATGATATTTTGTTATTTTCTGCAATATACGTATTACAAGATAAAATTTATATAGAAATATAAGCAAATGATTTCCATGATCTATCTACTTTCCCTATATTTAATTGAATACTTAGTTCATACATTATGCTCAATTTTCCAAGTACATATGTATTTACATTTAGTTAATGGATAAGTCATTCGACAGAAACCGATTGTTATAAATAGATGGGGTACTAAATACTGTGCAAACACAATACACCTACATTGAGTCATCGCAGATAGGATCACCAATAAAATCAATAGCATCAATAAATCAAGCAAACCCTACGTGATTGATGTCCGATTCAGTACACTCGCATCCACTATTGATAGTGATGAACACATTAAATTTTTATTACTGCAAACAATGATTTAAATCGACTATAAATGGAAAACAAGTGTCTACTGAAGCTAACTACAATGTCTCAGCATAATTAAAATAAACATAAAAATAATGAACCCTCGACATTTTGTGGGCCGTTAACAAATCATATTAGCGTCTAAACATAGTAGTTTATGGGCCCTACCGGCGTGTAATGTAAGCTTTTGATATCAAAGTCGGTGAGAGGAACAGTCGTTAATTTATCACATTACCGCCTTTATCGCCGTGTTGGGACTAATTAGAGCGCGTTCTCGTTTACAAGTACGACACGGCTGAGACTCGAACGTTGCACTTGATTAAATGTAATAGAGAACAGAGATATTTGGCAGTTTACATCGGCACGCGTAATTGAACATTTTACGAGTCTGTAAACGTTGTGTAAAGTGACGCCAAGTTTGTAAGTGGTCCTTCGAAACATTATTGCTTCTAATTAAATTGTCGTTAAAGAAAAAAGCAATTAAACATGTATAAATATAGGTTTGTTGCTTTTCCTGTATTCGGTTGCAGTTACTAAGCATACATAGGTGTTACTAACAAAGCGGACGTAATACAGACCGTGGCTGACATCAAGGAACACACCGGATAACGAAATCATTAGTAAATTAATGAACACCGACGGAAAAATATTTTCATTTTCCCGTCGAGCCGTCACCATTTGAAAAAGGAACGGGCGTTAATAAACTGCCACGATTTTTGGCTTCCCCTTATTTTGTTAGCATCTTTAAATTAATCAGGCAGCTATGCGACCTACATTCCAAATGTTAATTAAATAGTCGGCGTATCAAACAGTAGTCAGACGACGAATACAACAAATGTACGCGAACACATGTAACCGGCCACAATAACATGTGCTCACATTAATGTGTAGTACGTGCAACATTTGCGTTCACATTCGTCCCAACTTTTCGCACAAATCAAAGCAAAACCGTCGGACCATGAGAATCTACCAAACTAAAATAAAAATGCTTTATAGCTCTACGCGGACTCGACTTGAAGTAAACTTAGGCTTTTACGCCGTAAAGTGTTGTCTAGAAGTTTGTCTTTGAGAATGTTATAGCAACCTCCGTAAATATTTGAAAAGGAATTTAAACTTGGATTTCCCTAATGCAAATTAAAAAGTTTATGGTTGTGGCTGTAAGGAAATGGGGTCCGCACTCCGTAGCTGAGTTATTTGCAGGAGGACTATTGTAAAATGAGAAGGCTAGGTAAATCTTGTTGATGTCTCGTAGACTCGAAGGCTCGTAGATGAATCCCTATAGAGATACGTACTATTACTGGACCTACTAGACTTGCGTATAAAATGTGTTATCAGGTCAATTTTAAAAATGTCTGTCTGATTATCACTCAATTGAAACGTGATAATTTCTTGGTTGTTGCTCATGAGACATTTTCGACATTCCATATTATAGAGACGTGTCTATAATAGAGAACATCAACTTCTCTAGCGTTGAGCAAATGAGAATAATGTACGATATCCTATTGGATCTCGAGATGCTCGATAGGAACACCTAGCTTCACTGACAGACAGACTGACGGACAACTCAATTTGACGTTTCAAAAGTGCCTAATTGAGGATTTATTGAAATAAATGCTTTGACTTTGACTTTGATAGATACTTACTATGCAAAGCACCATATCCTACATTAGTAATAAAATTAGTTTAAAAGTATGATCCGACAATAAATCGCAGAAAATGTACCAAAAATCCGGCTTGTACATTATAACGATCAAAGTTGACGTTTTATTGCTCCCTAAGACACAACTAGTACTTCACTTGCCTCCATAAAAGAAGTAAGCTTATAAATAAATAATGTTAATAGCTATACTTTACAAGAAAATTTAATTGAAAACTTCATGGAATTCAGGTTGACATACATACTTTCTTGCTGTACGGTACTTTTTTAACACATGCTACAGAAAATGTCTGAAAAAGAATGACTACGGTAACTACGTAGGTAGTACTTTTGTCAGACATCATACAGTCACTATTTCGCTATCCATGCTACGCATAGGTGTACTAATATAAATCATTATTATGAGTATGTTACTTTTTACATGTGCAACAAATGCAAATCGTTAGTGAATCTTTCAATATAGGTACGTAAGGAATACACTAATACATAAGTATTAGTGATGATTATCGACACTAACTAAAATTCTCTCACACACGTAAATCAATGGCGAAAAGCTCTACTAGTTTCGAGTCACAGAGGGACTCTTCATGATGAGCAGCGTGTGCAGATGCGGTGACGTCGCGTAGCCTACTTAATTTACGTGAGTAAACCGTGATTTTTAGTTAATTTAGTATATCTCTCGATAGTTATTATAAAAAGATTATCAACATTTATTGTACAAGTATAGGGTGTCACCGACCTAAGTACCCACAAGTTACAACAGTTTCAGCAATCCATCGCAAGCACATCATGAATATGACATGTTACTATTACCACTATAAAATAAATTGAATATAATTTCCTGAAAATTGTTATAAATCTGTTACACCAGCAAAAGCGCTGAAAAAAGCAAATCTATACGTAGGTATTTAAATAGAAATGCAAATTATTTAAATAATGTTTTTTATTCTTATGAGTCATTTATGAGTACGCGCATATGTTTTGAAGTCCATAATTTAATTGAGTTACAATTACCTATTTTAATTTCTACTTAGAAAAACAAAGCTATAATTATTTTAGAACATAATAAATAAACGCCTAATTAAAGTCTTCTACTTATCACCTACTTTACATAGATACAAATTCCCAAGTCTTATTAGGTACTTTACGTACCAAAAATATGACAAATCAATGTTAAAAACATCAATGAAATACATATTTCATTTTTCTTATTAATGTTACAAATTAATTCAAAAATGTTAGATCTCACACCAGTCTTTATGTAAGTGTAATTTATTTAAATTTTTGTCGTTAAAACATCAAAGTGAAATTTTCTTTGGGAAATTAGATCACAGACACTCATTAGTAAGAGTTTTCAAATATTACAGAGCGATGTACAGATTATAAAGAACACGAAGTATTTTTATTTCTTTTGATATTTTAATTTATTTATTTGTTAATTACAAAAATAATGTTCATCAGTACTTACCCAAAATTGACAAAATTATATTGTAGATCCTTTTTTTTGCTCCAAATTATTTTTAGTCCATTTTATCTCACGTATCTTGAACAAGTCTCCGGACATACGTTATCTCGTTTGTTTGTTCTTAATCATGCTTCAGAATTTAACTTTTAATTACACACAACTCGTTACACACACCACATTTCGCGCGTAAACCAAAAACCATAAACAATAAAAGTCCGACAAAAATTTTAGTTCACTCTTTTTTAATTTCCACAGACACTATATTCCCGATAATATTATTCGCGCGCTTTTCGTTTATATTCCCAATGTAACCTCCCTCACAACCTTTCTCGCGCCAAATTGACGCGTTACTAAATAGACCGGCATAAATTCATTCAACTCCAGCTTCTACACGCTCCGTCCTTGTCTCTCGTGGGACTAAGTGCATATTGTTATCGCCTTCCAACGCTTCCGCCTGATGAACCCTATTGAGCTCGTTAGTCATTAATTAATTCTGCATAAGAAAATTACTTTTAATTTAAACAGTGCACAGATGTGACCAATTTTGTTCTGTTACAGAGCTGGGTAATAAACTATTTCAAGGATTTTTTTCAATTTATTTTTAGTTGTAATTTATGGTATTTTGAAGTTTTAAGAGATACAATTTTTATAACGAATGTTATTTATGTAAACACGCAATGATGTTATAAATAATAAATTATTTTTAAAGTTAATAAATATTTGGACACAATTTTTATCGAACTATTCTTATTGAGCGTTTAGTGGCACGGAACAATTGTTTTCGTACTCCGTTTTGTCAAAATAATATTTAATAAATTTTAATTTTTGGAGTCGAATGAACGACTACAATCCTTGTTAGCACCGCGCGACTACCTGCTGAAAGTCAAGTGCTATGAACGTGGGACAAACGGACAGAATCCACTTGAGCAGGAGTGGCGCCGGGCAACACGCCTCGATTTATACTAATGAAAAGGATTCACTTGTAAAGACAAATAAAAAAAGTCTCTTTAATTTACATGGTAAAGGTACAGAACCTTTTTTACAATACTATTATACTACATACTGTACTAAAATAATGAAAAATAATTGTAAAACAAGCTGCAAGAAGAAAGAAAAAATGTTTCAGCAGAAATTATGGGAACTTTGGATTAAAAAAATTGTTTTAATCACATAAAAAAGCACAAGTACAACTCGCACAAAATTTTACAAACATTATTCAAGATCTTCTTATTTCTTTCCTGAGATTAAAAATACCTAATTGGTTAAAGATCATTTTTACTAATTTCGTACTAACCCGCTATAAGTATGTATGCGCTATAACTGGGAACTCCATGAATATGGTCAGCACAGAAGCACCCTTAAAAACAAGTTTTTTAAGAATAAATAAGCATTTTTTCTCAATTTTATAAAAAAAAGCACAAAATATCCAACAAATTGCCTCAATACTTACAAAGTAACAAAAAAAATGTTTTATGCATTAATACACGTACTTACATGACATACAAAGACATTTTTTCATTGCAAAGATCTGTATCGATGCATAGGAACATAGTTTCATGAATAAATTTCCATGCGAGTCACGCAGACGTATCTCACGGCTTTCCGATAGAGCCCGGACTGCAACCAGCCAGTACACAAGCTTAGCTTAGGTGCCGTCTCGTGCATTCAAACGTAGAACTAATAAGAAATCATCGTACCTAGTACCTACTAATGTTTATTTATCGTTTCAATGTCTGCTTTTTGTTTCAAAAGTTTTTTACAAAATATGTGATTTATATCAAAGTTTGTAGAAGTGTTCAAACTTCAAGTGAGTTTGAAGAAAATACCGCGGGCATTGTATTTTTTTTTCTTAGTTAAAAACTGCTTCGTTATTCGAATAGAGCTAATACAACAGTACCTAACTATCGATACAATAAGATCTTTTTTTTCTTAGATAAAAGCTGCTTCACTATTCGAATAGAGCAACTGTCGATTCAGAAAGATCTTGGAATCGAATGCCGAATAATCGAATAAGCATTGACCAGTTTTTATTCTTATTAAGAATCAAAGTGATATTTTGTGACTCCTCAAAGTTTAATAAATAAATATAAGATTTTGAAATAATCCAACATTTTAAATTGTAATAAAAATAAGGTCATTGGTTGTTACCTTATATCGTTCTAACTTCAAGTGAGTTTGAGGAAAATACCGCGGGTATTGTATTTTTGTTTAAATGATAAATGATAAATGATAAATGATATTTATTTCTGTAAATAGATTATCTACTTACGAGCTTAAACTTATCAACAACATAGGGTACTTGAGTGGCTTTTACATGTTATCTACTTGGAATAAGTTCCAGGTGCGCTTCATGTTTTCTATCAATCCAAAATTAATATCGTGTGTAGATACACAAGGAGCATAATATTAAGATTAGATTTCTCCTATTAATATTATAAATGCGAAAGTTTGTGAGTATGAACGTTTGTAACTGTTTCACGCAAAAAGTACTGAAGAGATCTGGACGACATTTGGAATAGGAATAGATTATGAGCTGGAATAACACTTAGGCTACTTTGGAGCCCACTTATACGGATACGGGATACGGGAGAGCGGGTACATTAATTACAATTTTTTGTACCATAACTATAGTAAAACAAATATGTAGTAAAATTAATAGAACTTATAACTTGCTTAATGAGTGCTCATGATTATGAGCCCTTGTTGTAGCTTGAAACTAGTCCAGTACCATTGAAAAAGTGCATAATATTAAGATTAGATTTATCCTACTAATATTATAAATGCGAAAGTTTGTGATTATGAATATTTGGTACTATTTCACGCAAAAAGTACTGAAGAGATCTGGACGACATTTGGAATTGGAATAGATTACGATCTAACACTTAGGCTACTTTTTATACGGATACGGGATACGGGAGAGCGGGTACATTAATTACAATTTTTTGTACCATAACTATAGTAAAACAAATATGTAGTAAAATTAATAGAACTTATAACTGCGCGACTGACGTAACCTTGCATTATGATATCAGCCCCTGTCGTGGCTTGAAACTAGTCGAGCACCATTGAACATTTACGTGGATAAGCTGTAAAACTATCCTAATAACTTTTCTCGAATCAATCTTAACATATACCACCCTGTCCGTTTACCCTTTAAGTTAAACAAGTATATTGCAATACAAATTATAGACACCCAATATTAAACATTCAAGATTAATTAAAGTCAGTTAAACCACAAATTGCTAAACTGTTTCTAAAACATTCCTTTAATTGAACCACAGCATTCTCGAGTTTATCATAATTAATCACAAGGAACGAACAAATTACTAGGTACATAAGTCTGTGTGCGCCAAAGCTTCGCTGAAACGAATATGTACGGAATGTACTTACGTCTTAAGAAAAGGTGCAAATTCAATTTGTATTTCACTACTCTTCGCATTTCTATTTCAAAAGCAATATTGCTTATACAGATTCGAATTGAAATTGTATGTAGCTGAAACAGTCTTCAAAAAGTTCTTTTATTGAACTGCAATATAGAGTTTTATTTATTAAGTTGCTTTATGAAGATTGATAATCGTAACCAAAATTTTTAGGGCTTTCCTTTTGAGGGTTCCGTAGCCATATGGCAAAAAACGGAACCCTTATAGATTCGTCATTTCTGTCTGTTCGTCTAAATGAAAAATAATAAATTTAAAAATTAAAGGGGGCAATCCATACATATACAATGTTTTTTTTCAGCTAACCTATGCGTGATTCTTGTCTATGGATAGGGCTTTAAAAAAGACATTAAGATTCCTAAAACCATTATTCGTTAAAATCAATTGTTTGGAAGATATACGTTTCCAAAGTGCAAAAATGAGTGTCCTCTCTCTCCTTTCTAATTTTTAAAATATTTATTCTAACGACATCTTTAGATATTGTAATCTTTGTATCCAACTTGTTGACAGAATGTTAATAATATCTATACAATTTCTTAAGTAAAATGGGTGGCCCCATCCATATCCAAGACCACACATTAACACATTCTCATCCTCACATTTGAAACGTACAAGCAATGCAATTGAAACAAATGGCCGGGCGCGATACCAGGCTTGCATAAAAAGTTGGACAGTTACAAAGCGGGCAAAGCTCACATGTGTCGGAATCGCGAGGGACGACGACGCCGTTTTGTTTATTTGTCGTCTATTTGTCCCACTCGACGCGATTCCAGAATCGTGTTTACTGATATCGACACGTGTACCGCTTTTATTGTCCTTGTACGATCGTAACATTAAATAAGAATGGGAAATTAACGCGAACAAAATTGCTTCGTAATCTTTACGATCTTGCACATGGCAGATATTATCTAGGCACCTTTGAGAAATTAAATTAATAGGTATCTAAACAAGAATGCCTAGAAAACATTGTGTACAATATTGATTTCTGTGAACATAAATCGTCTACCCTGGACTTACGTTACAGACTTACAGTGAAAGCGCACATAAATGTTAAGTAAATGTAATTTATGCTATCATTAAATCTTAACTACCAATAACTGAGACATAAATGGTAAATACTACCTAGTCTAGGTACCCTATGAGATTCTTCACGTCTTATAATATTCACATTTCGCGCACAAGCACCAGGAAGCTAGGAACGCTTCATATTTCCATTTTCCATAATATTTCATAGTGCTGTACCTATAAGTTATTTTTATGCAAAAATATACCAAACAACGTGGTGGCGTGACATTGACGAATGAGCCCAACACGGTGGCTCAAATGGCGCCCGTCCACCGTTTCGCTCAATTTCCTATCCCACTCCATGGAATGGCGGCTTGGCGGTTATTTAATCTAATTAACGCTATCCGGTCCCAAATAAAACTTAGTATCAAAGAGCTAAATGTTTACCGAGATAACCACATGAAGAGATGGCGATCATTTTGATGTCGACATCATTTCATAATTTCATATGCGGTTTGTACGTAGTACGTGGATGTGTACAGATCTACCAACACTAATGTGTATTTATATAATCCTTTACATCGTTATTTTTATGGCATTCCTATAAGTGATTGACTTTTAAACAGCAAGCCGATGAAAGAAATTCACTAAAGTCCTGATCATTGACTTGGTAACGCGTTAGAAAGAGCCGAAAGTCGCTATATCTCTTTGTACCCATAGCATATTACAAAAGACGTATTCAAAACCGAAAAATAAAAATCATTATAAATTCTGATATTGATTGATATAATCAAATTAAATCACTTTAATGCATCCATAGTGTATAATGTGGTTTACAATTTTAATACAGTCATATGTTCTAACTATGGGCCCTTTTGGGCACCGCAACAGACATCTAAGAAACTTCAAACTTGCATTAGGTACAATACAACTGTCTCTATATTAGTTTTTTTTACAAGCAAATATCATCCAATGCCACTCCACATTCTCCCGCTTTGGCCCAGTCCATCTCCATGCGAGTAGAGTAGATGTTGATCTGTACCTAGGTAGGCACCGACCTACTACATAGTTGGTACATAAAGTATCACATACATACCTACATATAAAAGGCACGAAGATTTACGTTGTTTATGTACACAATAAGTAGCCCATAAATAGTAACGGAATCCCCATTCACGTCTGAGAGCACAAAGAAAATAGTTGTCAATACCAGAGTCAATGAATATTGAATGTATAAGTTCCAATGTATTGTCCATTTGACCTAAAATATTGGAACTATCGCAAACACAATCGTATTCTTGGAACTACACACTTGATAAGTGCTTACTTAATACTTGGGTATGTGCGGAACTTAGATTTATTGAATGTAAGTAGTGAAATACATAATTATCACGTCTAATGTCCCTTGATTGTCCCTATATCTTTACTACTGCACTTTACTATAATTATGTAAGTTTGATTTAGTGATCTCCAGAAATAACAAGGGGAATCGAATTCACCACACATTGCACAACATCGACCATTTTACTACTGCGTCATCGTCATAACCAATCTCAGCAAAATATCGAAGCTTTATAGATTTATCCACATAAAAGAAAACTTCATTTTTCGTCATGACACAATCAAAAGTACACTATTGTAGAAATCCTAGTAGTGGACTGAGCAATTTGATTCTTCATAAAACAGAATGGGAGAGAATTACAAGGCAGACGAAGCCGCAGGAGAATCGTTTGGAACAGGAGAATAAATATTTGCAGGCATTGATAGAACAGTCGCGGGCATGGATGAAAAATTGGCCAGACACCGTAGAAGTACGTAATGATCAGTTGTAACACAATCAATTCATAAAAGTGATTTATTCTCCCTGACACGCACCTAAAACAGCCAATGCTATTAGTTAAAAATAAAATATATTATTTAACTACTTTTAAGTTCTAAGATGTAAACAAATAATACTTACATTACATTTCATATTCCTAGGGTTGCATAGCAAAAGCAGAGAAGAAAAAGAAAAATCAACGGGCAAGAGAACTGGCCACAATCAAAGAGTTCGCAAATAGAAAGATCGTGAAAAACAACGAGGAAGTCATAGAACAGGCGAGACAACAGATCTTTGAAGGAAGCTGTTACGGAAACAAACTTGTGAGGTATTGAATAACAATGGAACAAAATATTAATTAGCATTCTTGATTCAAAAGATTCGAATACAAACGAGTCAATTCGTTTCATTTCAAAGGGCCATTGATATTTTACTGAACACCAATTTTATTTTTACATTTAGAGCGATTACCTATACAAACAAATCTTGTGATTGCGATCTAAGTAAGTACCTGTATAATACGTTTTTACTTTTAACTTATCTCCACTCACCCTTGGCTTTTTAGTGCACTTCATGAATCCAAGGACCAAGAAGAAAGAGAGGCACAAATCAATTTTAAAAAAGAAATAAAGCAGAAGGAAAAGGAACAAGAACAGAAGAAAACTAAAACGGTGACGTTCTGTACCTTCGACTTGGACAAAGACAGCGATATTATGAAGGAACAACGGAAATGTATTGAGGTTGAAAACTCTAAAACGAATAAAGAAATGTAATAAATTCTAGTACTAGTTGAATCAATAGTTTAGGATAAAATAACAAATTAATATATACTTAACAACAACAATGTCAATAGCCCACGATATCAATATTAGTCTATGACAATATTGGATCTTGTATCAATTCAAGATTTAGATTTAGATTTCAGCCATGCGATCGTCCTACCTAACCTCCTTCCATTCTTCTCCGCTTAAAGCTTTTCTTATTCATATAAAATAAAATATGAATAAGAATCGCAATAAACTATTAATGTGAATGGTCCTATTAAGTAGTTCCTCTATTCCTAAAGATGTATTGAAGAGTTTCAAATATGTACATAATACCTAAATAACTTTGTAATTTGTCATTCTTCTGTTTATGAAAGGTTTGAAAAACAAAAAGAAGAAGAAGCTAAGGCGAAGGAGAAACAGAAACAAGCAGATATTACTGACGCACAACTAATGAAGCGTCTTCTAGAACTTGAACATGAAGCCGAGGTACCGTAATCATTTAGAGAATTATTTTGTGGAGGACAAACAAGTTATTTGTGAAAGTAACAGCAGTGGACAAAATATTTGTCGCCACCCCTAATCTTCTTGTGATTGTCGTAAGAACAAACTATGAAACTTTTTAAATTGTGTTCTCCTAACCATGCATGAAGATTATAGCAAACCGTCTTATGAATGGAGTCTCATGATCCAGAACTGGACTATCACGAGCCATTGACGATGAGAGATGATGATTATGATTATATAAAAGTTGTGAAGCAAATAAAATCCCGAATTTCTTTTTTACCACTTCTTCACTTTTTACAGACCAAAATGAAACTTGTCGAAAAACAAGCTTTAGACCAATGTGCAACTGAATACAAAAAGACAAAAGACGAGCTGGCTAAATGGGAAGCTGACTATGTTGCAAAAATAGAAGCTTGTCGAAAGGAACAGGAACAACTGAACTGCCAAATCAAGCAAGTCCATGAACGGGTATGCTACACACCTTTATGGCTATCTAAGGTCTTACAGGTATAGATGCACCGTCAGATCCACTCCTCTAAAAAGATGACGCACCCTCGCTCCTAAAGTAGCGAATGGGGGCTGGCAGGGTTGGTAGTCTATGCCAACCAGGTGAACCAGGGACATTCCCACTAAGGTGTTCTGCCTGATTTTCTGGCTTAAACTGATGTGCGGGTTAAGCCCGTGGAGGCTACGCACGAAAGAGAAGTATAGAAGGTAGTATACAATAATAATTTGTAGTATTATAGAAGTAGGTTTATAAGTATCCCTTTATAACAACTTTATGATTTGTTTATCAATAGGTCATCAAAGAATATCGAGAATCATCAAAAATGAAAAATAACTTCGATGCCACAAAACAGTTGCAATTAGAAAAAAAGAAAATTTTCGATGACTTTCTCGCAAAATATATCAAGAGAGGAGAAGATAGGTAAATAGGGAAATTATATAAGTACCTACATACAATAGTATACTACTATTAAACTTACCTTTACCTCACCTACATTAAATTTATATAAACTAGTACATACCTTTTTTAAAAGTCACCTGATGGTAAGCGATCAGCGCCGCCAATGGACACCCGCAACACCTATTAAACTAGCCTTATCCATATATGAAATAATTATTAATCTTAATTCAATCCTTGGACTTATTTGATTCATTGGTTCATGGTGCAAGTAGTTAGTACTATTCAACTGCAAAAAAAATGTATGTAGATGGTTATATTGGCACTTATGATCAGTGATCGTGCTCTCATAGTAAAAATGACTAACACCTTCCCTTTCTAAATAGAGCTGCTAAAAAGGAACGCAAAAATGCCGAGAAGAAGAAACAAGACCGCAAAAACAACAAGACTATAGCTGATATCAACAAATCAATGGCGGAGGCTGTGAACCAACGACAAGGCGTCAACAAGTGCTACTGCGACCGACAATGTTATATTACGAAGTCGGAAAAGCCACGCATTATGAAGAAAGCAACTCGAGATGCTATTGAGCCGGAGGTTAGAGGTAAGGTGGTAGACAATATAGTCTGGCTGGTAGAGAATACCTGCGGCATTAAGCCCACGTTGTACAGATTTATGTACATGAAGAGCTAATATATAAATAAATAAAATAAATATAGCGAAGGGTTAACCGAAATTATAAAGTTTATAGATGTTATATAAACTATTTTGCCCACGATTATGCAAACTAACACAAAGAAGTCATCACTATCGTAGAAACTACAGAGCCCCATCTGCCTAATAAAATATCATAATGTTCTAGAAGATGCATGAAAGCATGTAATGCTCAGATATGATAGAATTCTAAGTTTTTAAACTAACATGGTCACTAGTAATATCATTAGAACTTGGACTTAGACATTATATCCTGTTTTAAGTTCTAATGATATGATAGGATTCTGTTTCTGGTCATACAACTACGACGGAAGAATTCCATTTAAAAAAAGTTTCAGCAGGAATGACGTCAGTATTTTGTTTCTACGTTCTATAACGGCAGTCCCATTAACTTTTATTACATTTTACTAATACAGCAGCCAAACCGCTTCCATACTTCGGGCCCCAGAGAAAGCTGCTGGCAGACCTGAGACGTCGCGAGAAGGAACCCAGTCCGTGGTCCGGCACAAATAGCATACATATGCTGTTCTTTAAGAATGCTGAAAAAACTTTAAACGAATGCAAGAACAAAATACCCGCGAGAAAAGTTATTGATGTTGGTATCACGTAATATTAATGTCATATTAATCATTTTTGTTGTATACAATTATACATTACTAGCAATCCCGGCGAACTCCGTTTCACCACCAATGATTTTCCCTGTTTTCCTGCTTTTCTCTTGAATTTTTCCTGAATTTGCTATAAACCTCACGGAGCCCGAGACCTTTCCAACGAATGCAAAACCGTGGAAATCGGTTCGTGCGTTCTAGAGTTATAGCGTCAGAAAGGAAAACCTGATTTATTTTTATATTATAGATTACTAATACGTACTGTTTATTGCAGGAATACAATAAATACAATGGATTGAACAGGACGACCTTCAATTATGATTAAACTATAGTTTTGTCTTGTTACTTTTTAATTAGTAGGTCCCCAAATATGTATAAAATTTTAGTGTTTAGTTTAAATAAAAAACGATTTCGACAATCATTATACTACATTTTATTTTATACTACAAACATTACTATTTACAAATATCTGTCCTTACATTCAAGTTACGAACGGTCACTTTTCTTCATTCCTTTACTACGGAGTACCATGAATAATTTAATATATTGAAATTTTATAATTGTTGAAACACTGTTATGCTTATCTATTAAATAACAAAATAAATAGCTACAAATCACAATGTACATGCGCAGTCGAAGTATCTAGTGATTAAATGTATCGAGTGAGGTACGGAGGTAACAAGGCCCTCGACCACGTAAAGTGCATTTCTGTAGTATTTTCCTCGTAAAAATGATTGCAGAAAGGCAAAATATAAATTTTATAATTACCCTAAAATACAACTTCATACGTTTGAGTTTTCTGCACTCACTCCCAAAAACGTAAAGTAAATTTTTCAACTTTACTAGTACCAAAAAAAGTTGTGTAAGTGTACAAAACTCAAACAACAAAAGCTGGGAATATATCTTAAAGATTTAATAAATTGTACGACACACGGAGCTCCAAGACAAGCAATTATAGTACGTATGTGTATACACAATAAGGTGATTACCGGAATCTTAAGAGGAGATAATACTCTCACGTTTAATACGAGATGTTTGTTTGTTCGTGTGTCGTACTCCTAAGTTGCTCGCCTAGTACTTGGACTGCTTTTGTTTGAGGACAGCCTGGACGCACTTGGCCATTGTGGGCGAGGCGCGACTGATCGTGTCGGTCATGAAGAAGTCTTCTAATTGCTTCAGCTGCACGTCCACCTTGCCGGACACTGGCTTCTGGAGACTCTGTACAGATAATTTTGCGTTAGGGGCTCTGTTTTTGCGTTGAGTAGATGGCGCTAGCGTAGCTTAAGATCCTGATCGTCTAATATTTGATTAAAATTTGGTATTTAGGAAAATAAAATAAGTTATATATTTTTTTAATTTAAATTCATTAAACGACTGAAAATCGTTTTGTTACTTATGTAAATTTTCTACTAATTTCAACTACACAATATCAACTACACAAAAGCATGAGGAACTATCAGAATCGTACCTGTGCAAGAGCCCGAGCCTGCGCGAAGTAATTGTTGTCCTCTACATTGCCGTAAGTGACTAGTGCGGGGCTGATCTGACTCAAGCGGTCGCGCACCTCGTCCAGGCTGTCGTACGGAAGACGCTCGCCAACGATCTCTGATAGAGCTCTGTGAAACAAATTAGTCGTTATTAGCATGAGGAATTATTATGTCTTTTATTCTTCCCGGTGTCAGGCACAGATAAGGGATAATTTACGCCCATTGTCCTACTCTAGGTACCATCCCAGACTACGTGGTCCTGCAAAGAGTTTTTCATTACCAACAAAAAAAAATGTCCCATCGACGGCACGTTGATTTGGCACTGTAACGCTCGGCAGCACGACATATTTTATGCGACGTTGTTCAAATGGTTACTGTTTATTACTAGTGTCATTCCTCCTAAGCCAGTATCACGTACCTGATGATCTTCCAGTCATCCCTAGCCTTGCCGGGCGGACTGACGGCGGCGAGAGTTTGTTGCGCGCGCCCCTCGGCGTTGACGTACGTCGCGCGCTTCTCCGTGTACGCCGCGCCCGGCAGGACTATGTCCGCCATCGCCGCGCCCACGTCGCCGTGGTGACCTGATACAGATGGTTGTTGGAAAATAAATATATGTAAATACTAAAGAAACTTGGAGATTTTGTTATAGGTCATTGAGTAGGGTTATCATAGAGTTAATAAAAACTTAAAGTCATTTTGTTATGTCAAATATATCAGACATACATAGCCATGATAATATCAGAACTTTAAACAAGGCCAACAACACTCGCAACCCGCAGCACCAAAGAAGTAACAAGTGAGTTGTCGTCCTTTTTGACGTGAGATTAGTTCTCCGGAAACATCACTCACTCGGTAAAACACAACGCAAACCACTCCGGTCGAGCCGACCCATAATGACCCACTCGTGCCGAAGTATAGCTCTCCCACGAGACAAAGTGAATATAACATACCTTGGTAGATAACAACGGCGTCTTTAGGCAGTTGGTCCCTGGATACGACTCCACTGTCGGCCCCCAGTAAGTACACGACCTTTGGCCCATCCTGTAGTACTGGTCCAACACCCGGTTTGTAACCAATGTCCAGTGCTGCCACCTGAGACGCTGTGCGCTGGAGAACGTTCAATACCTGGACAGAATATGATCGTTAAGAGTATGTTACGAAAAGGAAGCAAATTTCACCACATATCAACCTAAACTAGTAAAAGACTGGATTACTAAAGTGACGATATGACACAAGTGTACAACAACTAACCACAGGCCAGTGGTTAGTAGTTGTACACTTGTGTCTCCAGGGGCCATAGTCTGCTATTACAATTGTGTCAAAATGGTCGATCACTGATCAGTGCAAGAGGGACGGAGCTATACAACCTACATAGCTCCGTCACTGATCTCGACCATTTTGACACAATTGTAATAGCAGCCTAAGGCTCCTCCAACATACCTTCCAGCTCTTGTCCTCAAGTTTATCCTGCAGACGGAGAGCCAGCTCCTGAGTGTATGCGAGGATAGCGGCTCCTTCAGGAGTCTTCAGCTGGTCTGCGCCCAGGATCACCACGGGACGCTTAGCTGACTCCAAGCGCTTCATCACTTCGTGAGATGATGTCCCTGAAGCTAGGTCTTTCAGTATAGAAGCGGAGTCACCTACGTGCTGTAAACAAAACGTGACATAATTTTAATATATCCTGTAGAAATACCGGGATAAAAAATACGGTCGAATTGATAACCTCCTCCTTTTTTTAATTTAGTCGAAATGTAGCCTGTTATACTCTCTTGAAAAGTACACATTTCAATGATGAAGATTTTTTTTCAGTCATTTCGGAACATTTTCTGTACAAACAATTAAATGTCTCCTCTTTATATGATTAGCATGAAAAGTATAGTATAGATTTTCTCACCGTGTAATCGTAGGTGAGGTCCACTTTGGGTCCAATGAAGGCTACATCGGTGTCCTTGTGGATGTAAGCCTTACGGATACGAGCGTTCAACAGTGGTGCCTCGAAACGGGTGTTCGCGCCAATCAGAAGCACAAAGTCAGACTCCTCCACATCTAAGAATAATTATAAATTATGTAGAAATAGTAAGATTAAGATTGTATGTAAGATTCGTAGCAATTGGCGTTCCATTGTCTGCCATGATGGATTTTATTATTGCACAGATGAAAAATACATATGTATGTACTAAAAGTAGAAAAGTAGAGGTCCGTGTTCACCCGAAATACCGGAACTAATTCCAGGGACACATAACTGGTATATATCCCAATATTAACCTCTGGGTAGTTGAGAGTAATGCACCAATTTAAATAATATAATTAATTGACTCACTGGCGATCTTAGTGTTGCAGAGGTATGAGGACCGCAGATCGATGCCGGCGCCCTCTAGCGGGAAGTATTGCTCGGTGCACGTGTTCTCGGAGCCCAGCCTGTTCACTAGGTCCTTCAGAGCCACCAACGACTCCGCGTCAGCCAGATCACCGGCTACAGCCAAGAGCTGGTGATGAACAAAGAAAAATATACTTTATTACTAAGAGAATAAACAACTTAAAGACAATTTAGATCATTAAACGAACTTTTGCAAGTTATTAATAGAAAGGGAACATTCCGAAAATTCAACTGTTAAAGCTCACTTCAGTGTGGTTATTCAGAGGCCTTGGTTGTGTCATTTATTATTTGGAAACCGTTATGTGTGTTTCCCCACGCGAATCTGGTTGAACCTTACAGAAATCTTACAAAAACTTGCCTAAAAGTATATTATTATCTTGTTTAACACATACCTTGCCAGGCGGGCAGTCCTGCAGCGCCCTGGCGGCGGCGACCATAGCATCCTCCCACTCGACGGGCGTGAGGTTTCCGCGGCTGTCCTTCATCATCGGAGTCACCAGACGCTGTCTCTTCAGACCGTCGCATGCAAACCTAGACTTGTCTGATAGCCATTCCTCGTTGATCTCCTGCAAGAGAATATTATTTAAAGAGGATCTGAGTAAGTCAGGTGGACCTGGTACTCAAGAGGTACCTTAACCTCTTGGGGACTTAATTACTGAGTAATAAAGCTCCTTTTTTCAATAGTGCTCTTCATTTAGCTCTTTAGTCTCATGCAGACTAGATTTTGATGCACTGCTAAAGCGACGGAAGCCAAATGACGATCACAAAACAACCTTAAAAAGAGTTTGACTTTAATATTTTTAATAGTCAATCTTGTAAATAAAGAATATTACCTCATTGGTCCTCGGGAGAATACGCAGCACTTCATTAGTACGCGTCGCAACTACGATGTTGCTACCCAGAGGGTCTAAAACATCTACAGAGTCGATCTGAAACGTAAGTAAAAAAAAATTAGCATTAACTTGACTAGCTTACGAATTTAGAACAAACATAACACGTCAAACACGCCTTGCAGATCAGTTTAGGCAAAAACTCAATAACTAAATGTTGCGTTTTTACTGTTCGTCATCATACATATGATGCCCAGCTTGTGAATCATCCCGAGCAGTCGTCGTAGTAGTCGTTACTAAGTATTCGTAGTACTAAGTTGCGACTATCACTCGACAAACAGAATAGAATACAAAACCAACATCATCAAAAGAAAATATTCTTTATACATCTGAGTAACATTTCAACAACTTACCCTCCTGGTCTCCCAGGGTCGTGCAGCAAAGCTGTAGGGTTTGGAGGTGAGCGCGCCGACAGGGCACAGGTCAATGATGTTGCCAGACAACTCGGATAGGAACATCTTCTCCACATAGGTTCCAACCTGAGGACAAAAAATTTATTATTAAACCCTTTGTTTATGTATAAAACTAAAGAATTTACAATGTAAAAGTTAGTGTTAGCTATAGTCACTTAGACTAACATAAAACTAAACTGTTAACTACTATAATCAATCTTAAACTAACCTGCATGTCAGTGCCTCTACCAGTAGTACCGAAGTCATCAACACCGGCAACCTCTGATGCAAATCGGATGCACCTCGTGCAGTGGATGCACCGAGTCATAATGGTCTTGATCAAGGGACCCACATCTTTGTCTTCAACAGCACTATTAAAGAAAAAAATAAAAATAAAGAAATTTTATTTTTCTTTTATCCAGCTTGATTTTTTTTATGATTCTTAAACAAATTAAAAATAAATCTTTAATTTAATTACATTTAAAATATTCAAATTACTGAATCAATTTAACTGATTCCAATTAGTCTGATTAAACTATTATCATTCCTATCACAATATCACAGTACAATAAAAATTCAATAAACACTTACCGCTTGCCAGAGAAATGGATGTCAGTGAAGCGACTCCTGTCTGAACCAAAGGCCATGGACTGGTCTTGCAAGTCACACTCACCACCCTGATCACAGATAGGGCAGTCCAGAGGATGGTTCACAAGGAGGAACTCCATCACACCCTCACGGGCCTTCTTTGTCAAATCTGAGTTGGTCTTGACCCTCATTCCCTTCATCACAGGCATAGCGCAAGCCGCAGCTGGCTTAGGAGACTTCTCGATCTCCACCAGACACATACGGCAGTTACCAGCGACAGCGAGGCGCTCATGGTAGCAGAAACGGGGGATCTCTACTCCTACTAGGGCTGCTGCCTGTTTGTAGGAAAAAATTACAAATATTTCACAATTGCCTGTAATGTTCTCAATTCCCAGTTCTAATAATTCTCTTAGAAATTATGAGAAATTATATTTTAGCATATTTGAACATATTTGAACAACTTTCAAACCTAATGGTTTCCTTTATATACAGAAATTACTGAAATTAAACTTAGGTAAGTGAATATTTTTACTTGAATGTTTGAAGAACATAGTAGCATATTACACAAAACTCATTACTAAAAAAAAACAAGATTTTATCAAAACCATATTATCGTGGTGATATCACTTACTGATATTATTGTGGTGATACAAAATCACCACCATAATATTGTTAAGGCATGTAGAGGTAGAGGGTAAAATCAATATATTTGAATCAGTAAATAGTCAATTTTAATTAGAATGGCATGATAAAGATTATACTAACTTGTAAGATAGTGGTGCCAGGCTCTACTTGGACAGGTTTGTCGTCAATGAAGACTTCGAATTTTTCTGGTGCTGGGGGCTGTGCAGCGAAGGTGCGAGCAGCCAGTGGTGCTGCACGCGCCGGCGAGCTCAGCTTAAGCGCCCTAGTTAGCGGCTGGCGCAGCATTTTCTGCAGCAAACACCAATACGTTTACAACCAATGTCACGCTTATTGTATATCTTTTCACAGCTGTTTGCACTCGAAATTTATTTTACAGGTTTCTAAATGACACGATTGTATTTGTACAAGAAGACAATCCTCTTAAAACACATCAAATACAAGCAATTCTTCTGTTATTATTACATAAGAATCAACACCTAACCTAAATAATTATAGTGAATAATGGGTGCACAAATACTTAATTTTAAGTAAGTTGGCCTTTAAAACTACTAAAAATTATTACTTATTGGAATATACGTCGTATTTTCGTAAAATTCGTACCTAAAAATATGTATCGAAAATCTTTAGATAAGTGACAGATACAAGAACTGTCAAATTGTCAATAACTTCATCAGTAAGGCACGAGCAACTACTAGCTTATAATTCCGGTTTTCTTTTCTAATTAGACGATTTTATTACCTGAAATGTCTTAAAAGCTGTTTGAAGACATCACTATCCGTTCAAATTAGTTCAATTCATTCGTTCTTTGAAAGTCAATTTCATGGCAATGTCAATGTCAGATTTCTTTTTCATTCCTTCTTGCTCACATTGTGCCGGGGCGTGTGGCTATTACTCGAAAAAAACTACTTTTTTAAATAAAAATGGCAGTAGGAGACGTTAAAACCGCACAAGGCCTTAATGAGCTTAACAATTTCTTAGCTGATAAGAGTTATGTGTCAGGGTAAGTAAGATTTCTGATAGAGATTAGTTCCACGTCAACCTGATATTAGTTTGAACTCAATATAACCTCAAATCTTATAAGCCATGAATATTAATCCGGTCAGTAGGCCGTTAATTTCTAATAGACTAGTAATAATTAATTTATATGTCGTTTTATTATCTATTTGATCAATGACCTTGAAAAGCAGCTGTTTGTTACTTGTCCGCCATAATCAGATGTACCTACTTTGGTTATTTTTAGTTACACACCAACTCAAGCCGATTTCCAAGTGTTCCAACAAGTCGGCAAGGCCCCGAGCGCAAGCTTGCCCCACGCTCTCCGGTGGTACAACCAGATTGCCTCCTACAATGCCGAGGAGCGCAAATCCTGGGCGGCTGGAGCTAGCCCTCTGACCGCTGGCGGAAAGACCACCACAGCACCTGCACCCGCTGCTAAGGATGACGACGATGATGACGTCGACCTATTCGGATCTGGCGACGAGGAAGAGGTCAGTAACTTTTGACCCATATATTAATCATTTACAAATTTACAACTAAATCAATTCAAAAAATTTTATTTAATAGCATCAACTAAATGAAATATTCGTTTACAGGATGCAGAGGCCGCCAGAATTCGTGAAGAACGTCTGAAAGCTTATGCTGACAAAAAATCGAAGAAACCTGCTCTCATTGCTAAATCATCTATAATCCTTGACGTCAAGCCATGGGATGATGAAACAGACATGAAAGAAATGGAGAACCAGGTCCGCACCATCGAAATGGATGGTCTCCTCTGGGGAGCTTCCAAACTTGTACCTGTTGGATATGGTATCAACAAACTGCAGATCATGTGTGTCATTGAAGACGACAAAGTGTCTGTTGATCTCTTGACTGAAAAAATCCAGGAATTCGAAGACTTTGTCCAGTCTGTTGATATTGCTGCTTTCAACAAAATCTAAGATGTGCAGCCAATCTAATTTTAAGTTTACAATTCAATAAAATCAATGTTTTTCCACAAATATTGACTTTTATTTCACATTTAAAAAAGCTATGTACATAGACAATCTAACACCAGAACAGTAATCAGTCAAATAAACTGAGTGCAGCCAATGTGATGCATTACATTTACAATTCATTATTTGTTCCTTACTACATAGTGTCTTTTGAACAGTTAGACAATAAATATCACAATTCTTGAAAAATAAGTTATAATGCACTCTTATAGACATCCATACAATGAGATTACAAGATTAAATTCAATGATATTGTCACAATAGTTACTGTAATTATTATTTAAGAGAATCTTGAACTTGGTATTCTGTACAAACTAGCTAAGAGGTAACTGATAAAAAATTGAAGCATTCTGTACTTATCTAACATCATCAAATTGATGTATAAAATTGATGAAGCTCCTGCTAGGGCCTTTTGATTGTCCATATAACCCAGTACATAACAACTGTCTGGTTGAAAAAGTCGTGTATCACTGATATGCAGTCTTGTGGCTTGTCGCCTTTATTCTGTGACTAGCAGGTGATTCAATGTGATTAACACTCATTCAACATGAGTTTTGGGGATTGGAACACTGTCACCGACATTAGCCTGCAGGAACATGTTGGGGATATCACTACCAAAGTATATTTTGTTGTTCAACGCGAGAGCTTCGTATCGCTTCAGTTCTAAATACTCTCTCGTCAACAACATCTTGTTAGCTTCAGCCTGTTTCTTCAAGCTGTAGAATTCCGCTTCTGCTTTGGTTTGTTGCTTCGCTTTATGGATACTGTCTTCAATAAGCTCGATCTTCTGCAAAGACTCTTTCTCCATAATTTTCTGTTCATATTGAATTTTAGCGACTTGTGCCTCTTTTTCAGCTTCGATAACAGCCTTGCGTCTCGCTGTTTCTGCCTCTTTTTCCACAACCTGTAAATAGAAACATTGTTTTTTAAAGTTGTCCTGACTCCTGAGTAACAGTTGTAAGTTGTCCTGATGGCTAAGTAACTTTTCCAAATTCGATTCCCGGTTAAGCTTAATATTATAGCAAAGTTTTGTAACACACAAAAACCGAGTACTTAATAGAACTAGTAGTTTATCACTAATGACGAAGCGATATGACGTAGATACAATTAATTAATTACCTTCTGATGTTGTGCAGCAATAAGTAGTTTTGATTTCTCAGCTTCCATCAACTCGTAGTTCTTGCGGATTGACTCTGGTATCTTTGGTTTTGTTACTCTGACTGCTTGCACTCTGAGACCAGGTGCCATCTCATGCAAATCTCTTTGGAGCGCCTGTACAAAAATCATAAATAAATATTTAAATAATAATATGTACTGACTTAAGCATCAATAAACACAATATTTGCTAGAAAAATTACCGTTCGTAAATTTTCGTCGATCTGATCAAACAAATCAATATAAACTTCGTGTAGTGTGTGTGCGCTGCAGAACTGGTTCAGCTCGTGGTGCACCTTGTTGAATATTAACGTCTTGTCGTAGTCCGCCGTGAAGTTACGCACCATGTCGAGCACTGGCAGCCAGAAGAAATATTTTTAATAAATATAGTATAAAGTTAATTTAAAACATAATTACCTGTATAAGTATTATTTTTTAATAAAAATGTGGAATTCTTATAGAAATCAGTGGACCATTTTATCTTGAACCTTACCACTGACTGGTTCCAATTTGTTGACGACTTCTATCCGTTCGAAGTATATCATGACACCACCGCTCGTACCACACGGAACGTTCTTCACTTCATCAGTCTGGAGTGTTGTCTACAATGATAGAATAGAAAACTATTATGAAAATCGATTCACAACATTTCTTTTTAAAAAAATATACCTACATGTTGAATTCATCTATAAAATATAATTAATTATGCCACCGTTTTTAATAGGATAGTAATATCTAAAACAATATAGACCAATACTTATATAACAATAATTAATCACTTGGTAGCATTGTACAATACATTAGTAATTGATGGCCATTTCGGCTCACATCTTGCTCATGGCTAGAGATTACAATTACCAATTACTAAATTAAGGTTAACTACATTAGTCAATTGAATTTCTTATGAGCAAAGTCCTAAGATATTGGGAAGTTTAATGTGGCAAAATAAAAAACTACTTTCAGTGAAGAAAAAAAATTTGTCTTAAATAATGTTTTTTTTTTTGTATTCATTTAATTTACCTTAAATATTTTTTATAGTTAATTCTGGAGAAATAGGTATTATGTACTACATATTATGCTATTTGAGGCAAAAACCCTATAAAACAACACAAGAATTTAGAAAATAATTTAATTCTAATTGGAATGTACCTGTATTGATTTGTATGATGTTAGTAGTGGAATCATCATGTGAAACCCTGGTTGGCTGGTTACCGGGAGCAAAGCTCCTCCCTGCAAACATGAAAATAGTTTTATAATTTGGAAAATATAACTCTTACTCACCTAACTACCTCCTCAACTTATGATAAATTCATGCCGGCAGAGCATACTCATAGTAGGTATTTACTTGTTTATTACATTTTATTTTAATATTGGTTATTATGCAAAAGTATTGCATAACATATCATTTATCTACAAAATGATAATCCTTAAATACATTTGTTATCTTTCTTTAGATTCATGCATCATATTTTTACACCATTTTTTTAATAGTAACATTAAAGGTAGTTAAAATGGTTTAAACACAATACAACAGCAATATTATTTATTTCATGTAGGTTTGTAAGAACAAGAGGACAATAACAACACAAAATGCAGCTCAAATTAGAATTATGGTCATTTAGTGACTAAATGTGTTGACGACATAATGATCTGTTACTTTGTCCTTAATTGCTATTCTATTGTTTTGTTGATAACAAACATTCTGTTAACATTTTTATTTTTCGTTTAACAAAAACTGGTTAAATATTGTATGTTTTATTATTTTTTTGTGTGTCATAAAATCACTGTACTTGAGTTCCCCATGCCAGTACATATGAGCCGACTTATTAGTGGTATGACTAAAACTATGTATACCCACTGACCAAAGTTTTAAGATAAAAACCAAAAAATAAGGTCATGTTTGTAAAAGAATTCAATTTAACATTCTGCTCAAATAGACCTGGAGCAGAGCCAAGTAGTAATACAATTACATTCCCAAGCTACGTTCTAGCTTAACAATATTATGTGAGATATATATACACACGTATTGAATATTGATCGTTGTTACTTACCCGGTAATACACCCCTACATGTCCCTCCTCTACTTTGTGCAAAGAGAAGTGGACAGTTACCCCAACAGCCAATATAACTAAAGCTAACACCGACGATTGATCCGCCATAGCCGGACTGTGGAATCAACACGATTTGATAAGTTAATTAATTAAAAAATAACTGCATATACAGAAAGTGTTTGGAACCATTTTCACCTCCACAAATCCAAGTGGACACTCACGATTAGCGGTATGATGAATGAATAATAATATTTTATTTCAAAAAGAAGACTTTTTACTTAATTTAATAATATTCTGTGTGGTTTCATTCGATTAATAACAACTATATTACTATTTTATCTTAATGGATCGACAAATTACGATTTCGCACAAATAGCTGTTCTACGACACTGACAGAATGTTTGACATTATTGACATTCAGTTTTGACATCCATTGTATAGTTCAGAAACTTCATTAGAATCGTTTGTTTATTTTTTTTATACTCTACAGATATCGAAAACACTACTTTAATTCACTAATAATTATAATGACAATTTGTTAATTTACTTATAACATTATTATTTTGTACGTGAAAAATAATATTTCCATAAACCATGGTTACAGTTTGAAATTTGATAGTTTCTGAACGTCACGTACATAATGACTAGAAAATAAAGGATGAGCAGATAAGGCGGTCACAGTAGAATATAAATAAAAAGAAATATCTGTTGTAAGAATAGACACATTTATTGCGTTTCAGAGCCATTCGCTTCTGTGGGACCAACATAGCATTTTCCTTCAGCGTGTATAGCATCCAGCACACTACTCATCGTCGTTTTCAAAGCTCTATATTCTTCTAGGGCTTTAGCGCATAATTCACCTTCAGGGGAGTTGCCTGGCTCAATGAAAAGCATTTCTAAAGACCTCTTCAAATATTTCTCGGCTAACATTAATTCATCCTGTAACCAACCATATTTTTAGATTACACTGCGGATGAGTTAATCTAAATTTAACCACACACGTTAGGCTAACGAATTCTCACCATATACGCTGTGCCCGTAATTTCCCGACCATCAAAGAGCTTTTTCGCCAACTGTACCATTGCGGCATGAAGTTCGTAGAGTGTGATTGCTGCAATAGGTACGAAGATTAAAATTTAAACCATATAAAGAACAAGTAGATAATAAGATTCATTTTAATAAGTGAAAATTTTTTTTTTTTTTTTGGATGGTCCATTGACCTCACTCACTAACTAATGGAATCGGTTCTGAAGGGTTGGGACACTGTTCCTCCTTAGTCTTGAGAAAAGGACACTACCAGTGCCTTTTAGGTTAATAGCCAAAGTATTGACATGGTTAGATAATTTATCCTGATATTTGAGACTTCTCCTGGTTATTTCCTGCTTGACAGTTGGTAGCTTCAGGTCTTGTAGGATGTAATTGTTGCTTATACAGTTTGGGATGTTGAACATTTGTCTAAGTGAAAGAAGTGTACACAGTTGATTTATTATACCTTTGGTCCTAGATATTCCAGGGCAAAGAATTTCAAGTACAGGAAGTATTTCTTTGCAGAGTTCCATTTTACGCCTCATTAATTTCTTTGTGGGTCTTGGTTCTCTATTGATAGTGTCCCTCAGTACACCGGCAAGGCGTTGTTTGGCTTCAAGCAGGATGTAGTGATTAGGAGCAAGTATCAATGAAACGTTTCTAATATATTCCTCGAGCTCTTTCTCATCTTTCTTGTCTGTGAATGAATTAAATGAGTAATAAATATTAAAGCTATGACTGAATGTTACCAGAATAGGGACTTTCAAAATAAATTGCCAGATAACAAAACGATAACACACTTTTACAACTCAGCTCAGTTAACCGCTTATGGTACTAAGATAGATAGATATAGATACAAACATAGACATGTACCTAGGTACTTTTCTGGTAAAATGAAACTTTAAAGTATAGAATCTATTTTGGAGAACTCGTTATACATAGATACAGTCTAAAGCTAAACAGCAACAGTTTACTTACTTATAACTCCAAACTTATCCATGCAGCATTGAATCTTGAAGCCAATATTTGATTCCTCAAAAGTTTTGCTGCAGCTATTACAAGCCCATTCTTCAGGAGTACTGCGGGACACGTAGCCGGTCTTACATTCAGGACACATTACGGAGCTCAAGTAGGTCCCGATCTCTGTGGTGTCAGCACATCTACTGCAGTTGCATTTGAAATATTTGCCGATCAATAAATGCTGCTGGCGAATGGAAGTGCCCTAAAAAGAGAATAAAAAGTCTTACAGTTTCTGTAAGAGGAAATTCATACTCTTAAATCATGTTGGTCATGCATAGCATTTAGCACTAGACATCACCACTACTCAGAATTAAGGGTAGGTATGTAGGTCATTTACCTTCAAAGGATCCGTGTAATTGTAAAAAATGGGTTCTCCCTTATTTATATTAATGCTAGCGTGGCACACTAGCAGATTGTTATCGTTTATAGACATGTGTGTGTTGGCCACACAATCATGCGCAAGTAGCGCAGCCTTCAAGTAAACTCCGCGCAAAACTTCTGCGCATCCGAGAGCTGGAAGGGGCGGGCCGCGGACTTCGAAACTGTTCACATCAATGACTGCGCAGATCTTTTGGATTAGTTCTGAGTCCGGTATATCGTCCATGATGCTTAGAGACTGGATGAACTAAAACAAAATATGAGAAAACCTTAAAATGTACAGAAGGCGATAGTTAAGATAAGCTTGTTCATTTTATAATGTTTCACCTTGACTGTATTTTCTGAAAATTCCCAAACTTTAGTGCCCTTTCGTTCTTCCAAATGAGTTTCCATTTCCATAAACTCTTTCCAAGCAGCGGGATCAGAGGTTTTCTTCATGAAAGCGCGCAACGCTAGAAGAGATCCGACGTTTTGAACCATTGTCATCGGGTGTAATCCATTGGTCAATTTGATACTCCTAAAGAAATCGCATTCCATATCGGAGTGCCATTCTGAAAATCAAGAAACACATTTACTATTATATCTTTGATGTGACACCCTAATTTACCTTCTACTAAGATTGCAAGGTTCAGATTTGTTACAGTAATACAGGCACGGGAAGTTTATACCATAAGTTTTTGAGTTTCTACAGTCTACTAGTAGTATTTTTTTAAATTACCTATGTAACTATGCGAAGGGTTGGGGAGATAGGTATACATACTTTGGTGAAGTTGTTCAGGACAGCCCTCTCCGGGACATATCGGAGCGACTGCACATTTCTTACACACGACGAACTTGCTCAGTAGAGGCAGGTAGCAGTTGAAACATACGAGTGAACTGTCGCTGTTGGGTCCCAGAACAAACGGCTCATCCGAAAAGATTGTTTCGCCCGCCTTCAAATCTTTCGCGGCAACTATGTATCTATAAAAGATTAACATATTTCAACCTTTGAGAAAGAAATATTTGTCGAATACTTAATCCGTTGTTTACCAATGCGTTAATGAATTGGAAACATCTGTGAATCTGGGTAGTTAAATAAACATTTTTAAACAACGACTATTTTATGAATACAGACTGGTTTTATAAAAAATATTTCTGTTTAAACAGTAACGTACAACTTACTTAAAGTCATCGACCACTATTGAACTCGTGAATAATTTAAAAGTGATAGTACTGAGCTTAGTATGTACTAAACTGAAGAAAACTTCGTTTTAATTATGTTGAATAATAAAACCACGCCTGAGATTACTAGCTCATGAAATTGTCGACATGTGGGAGGTAGATTCAACAATCATTATGCCGATAGTCGTATATGCCAATGGCCTCATAGCCAAAAGCCTCAGCCGACACCTGGGTAGGCTAGGATCTGATGCATAAAGCAGTAGGTACTTCTGGACACGGCGCGCAATCGTGTAGGTATTATCCGGAAATTCCTCTCCCTTGAGCCTTGACCTTAGCTTGCATTTCTCTCGTTACTGTGGGTTACTGCTATTTATATTCTAATTTTTTTTTTTTTACTAAATATTTAGAATTCTTTAACTCTAAAAAATACAAAATCAAACAGAGCGTAACGTGATCATGATTCGTGTTTCATTAGTACCTAGATTGTCGGATATTTCTCGAACTGTGAGGAAAGTTCCCTACCTACTATAAATTCACGCCACGGGCGCTGCGGTATGTTATTGGGAGCATGCATATCATAAATTATACTGGACTTTATTATGGGCCCTGGAGATATTAACTGTAACATTAAATACGTAAAATACCAGACCAGTCCGACAAGGGACAACATGTAGGTATTTTAAAACAATGTTAAACTTTTACACTTGCAGCAGCAGTGTCTAAACAGTCCTACCTAAGTAAAGGTACAGCTAATCATATTTTTTTTATCAGACGTAGATTGAACTGGCAAAAGTATTTTTCAACAATGATAATAATTAGAATACCATGTGGAAAATTATACCAGGAAAGTTATGGAAATCCACCATACCAGTAACTTTAATCCTCATACCTGTATTCTAAATAAACTATAATCTGGTTCCAACTTACGTTGTTCACGCTAATCACCCAAAAAGAGTGTACTTACAATGTACAACTGGCCAGTACATTAGTTTTAGTATTGTCTCAGAATGGACCGGTCTAAATAAATCACAAATGTCGTCTTACGTCCGGGTTCGGATAGGTCAGTATTCTCCATTCTTCTAACACACAACATTATATTGTCGTCTTAAATTTATTCTACACACTAATTTGGATACCACATTTTTACACGCTTTTATTTAATGAGAGTAGTAGACAATTTCCCTCAAAGTAAATAATTAGATACATGCTAGGATTTGTTCACACCATATTAGTTCCTTGTAAGGACACACACCTGCCCAATTTGTCCGAAGTTCGCAGTTCGTACCGTGCGATCAGTGGCGCGGTCATGGTGTCGGCTCCGTACAATGAGACCGCAGGTGCGCACCGAACGGTAACACAGACGCGAGTAACTAAACACTCGCCGTATTTATAGCCGATACTCTATTTATAGCCCTCCTATTACTCTTCCTCGGCACAAAATTCTGACAGCCGATGCTTTGATTTCTTACTCAGTTCATTGTTTTATGTCCGCATAGATGTTCGGAAAGTATGGTGATTTTGAAACGTGTGTGTATCTTTCAGTGAATTGTAACAATAAAACACCAAAAATTAAAAGAAACATTACATTTATTACGGATATTTACAATTTACTACCTTAGCATAAAGGTAATGCTTATGACTAGTAAACTATTTATTTACACCAACATTATGTACATGTCTATAAAAACAATTATATAAAAATCTGAATTCTCTTAAATAATATTGTTTTAGTCCATACTTAGATGGATATTATTATTAAAAAAGTCCATAATTTTAATTGATGAATGAATCGCAAATATGTATTTACAACAGTCTTGTTAAAGCGATACAAGTGACCTTACCTAGTGGTTAGTTCATCATACTATTTATACAATTTTATATTATTCTATCGTCACAAATAACATTTGCCCTATAATATTCATCAAAGGATTGGAAACAACCAAACCATAGTCATTGTTTCGTTTTAAAAACGTAATCACACACTGAGATATTCTCCAAGTTGTGGGTGTATTTAATTTTTCTAACGTCAATATCTCATACACGTCATATCCAGACACCAATTTGTGAATCACTTAAAGAATCGAACCCGCGACATGTTGCACAAGAGCCAGGCTCCAAGCCAATGCGTGCAGTCTAAATTATTATTGTTTTCACTTGAGATTTGTCATCCAATGTATCTTTGAAAAGTCCACATCTTGCAAACTTGTACAAGTTACTGTATGCTATGCTGGCCCCTGGAAAATAAAAATATTTATTAATTTGGGAAATATAAAGTTAAAAGTTTCCAAAGAATCCGTCTATGCTTTAATTCACAATTTAATTATGAAATTACTACAACCAACAATAACAACAATGTTAACAGTAATGTTGTAGTAATTTCATTAATGAGAATGCTAGTAGTCATATAAATTTAGGTTTTGATATTGAAGATTATGTTTGCTTTCTAATTAAGACAGGGTACTTACATCGTCAAGTACAGAGAGCGAGGTAGACTGGTGGGATGCGCTGATAATGTCCTGCAGACAGCGTGCGAACTCCTCGATGACGTCACGCATGGGGTCAGGCTCTGGGCGGGGTTCCAGGCCGGCACCCGGCCCCGCCCCCGCGCTGCCATCGCCCGCGCCGCCGTCACCCTCCACGCCGGCCGCCAGGAGACACTGGCACACCGCCTCTATCACCTCCGACGTCATGAAGCTGCACGGTTGCCTGCCAAATATCAAATAACTATCATAATAATCCACGGAATCTTGTTGACCACTTCCAAGTACAAAGGCATACGACGAAATAATATAAAATTCGTATCTACAAGTAGTTGAAGGAGCAAGAACACTAGAAAAACAAAATATGAATATTTATACTGACTTGACTTGTCCGATGGCTGGTGGCCTGAACATGGGGTCGGAGAGTTTGTCCCTGAGCCGCATGGCGTCCCGTCGCCTCTCCAACGTCTCCTCCACGTTGCGACACCCCACACACTTGCACATCGACGTACACGCTATCTTTGCCTAAAGTAACAAATACGTTTTAGAAGACGCATTTTATAATTTAACTTTGATGAAAATGTACACCAATATTTTTTTAATGTTTGTCTCTTACCTCATAACATTCACAGTAGTTTTTGAGACAGCCACTTCTTTTACAGTTACACCCTTTGTTATGCCTCCTTATAATCTCTGGACCACCAGTTTTCGATTTACCTATCTTAGGCCTGTGGATGATAAAATTATAGTATTAAAAAACATACAAATAAATAAAATTGTATCACAATGCAGCACTTGGCAAAATATTGTAATCTAGGCATTTAGTAATGTAAAAGACTTGTTAGATATTTACCTAAAAGCATTAGGGTTCCTATCGAGACAGGCCCTGATGGCCTTTTGTCTGAGTTCCTCGTTCTCCAGGTTGTTGTGACAGTTGTTGCAGTTGCAGCGGTTGCAGAACTCGCCGTTAGCGAAACAGTCGCAGTACAACTTGAGACATTGCGACTTGGTGCAGTTACACGCCTTACGAGGCCTGAGCCCCAAGTCACCGGATACTAAATCTGACACAAAAAAATAGTTGAGTAATATTTAAGTTGGTTTTGTGAAGTCATCTCGAAAGATATCAGGATATATACTTCCTAATATAAAAATTATCAACTTACCACTTTCTGAGAGCGCTTGTGATGCCTTTGGTGAGAGATAAGGCAAGACTTCGTGTTCTATAGTGGTAAAACTCCTCTCCTCCTGTTAAACGAAATATGTCAAAATAACAACTTTCGTAACAATTTACGTTATGGTATTATAAGAATTCAATGAACTTTTTTTAAACATTGCCTCACACTAGGATTTTCTCCTGTGTCGTGGGTGCGTTTACAAACATACAAGTTCACATACACATGACACCCAGACTCGAAACAACAATTTGTGGATCACACAAAGAGTTGCTCCGTGCAGGAATCGAACCAGCTACCCGTTGCGCGGCAGCCAGTTGCCCAGCCACCGCACCAACCGTGCAGTCATTATATTATTATCTAATATCTTTGTTTTTTTTACTTCTTTGGGTGATTAAGTTTACGCATACTAATTTACAATACTTTGAGTTCATTTACTTAGCCTCTAAATTAAACTAAATTAGTAAAATATACAATTACCTTCATCTGCTTGTTAAAGCTAGAAGGTATGACGATGAGCGGATGTTCATCCGACCTGTGGCTACTGTCGTGGTCCATGCTATTCGTATTCTCATCTTCCGCTGAAGACTACAAAACAAAAATCATTGACATATTTAAAATTTTTAATGTTGTAGATGGAATGGGATTGAGCCTGCACTATTTATTAGTATTACTGACCAATATTTGGCTATCCTAATGAATAACGACAAAATATATTTTATATTATTGTTAGATGGATAAAATTAAACAAACCTGTTGTCTCTCAAAGTCAATTTCAATTTCGTGCACGCCGTGGTTGTCCTGTGAGTCTTCGCCCACGGTGTCGGCAATGAGAGCTCTCAGCGCGGCTTTAGACTCTCTCTCGTCCTCACTTCGATCAGCTTCTCGTTCAATTTCCCTTTCACCAGAATGCTCGGTCGCATCATTCCCTGACACGTCCGCTTCCTCATTGGCACTGCCACTTTCTAAAAGGTCTGTGACTTCGTCCAAGTTGTGTTCAGCCATTGGTGATAGTGGCGCCAGTAGGCTTTGTGACGAACGGGCCGACTGCTGCTGTAACTAAAAACGTACATTATATTGAGCCAGAACAAGATTATGTGAAAAGTTTTCCAATAAATCTGTGTACGATCTTACACACACTGTTGCATTGGCGTCTGAATGTAAGTTCTCATACTCTTTGATGTCAAATTGACACTAGCTACAGGCTAAAGTTTTTGGGTAAACTTAAAGTACATGAACAAGATAGAGGGCGACACAATGTTGGAAAATTGGATGAATAGTCTTGGTAGGTCTAATATAAAACTGCTATAATGTTTATGCGAATTTTTGCTATTCGCTATTGCGAATTCATTTGATGCTATGTTTAAGATATAAAATTGCACGTTTAATCGTTAATATTTTAGAAGATATATTTGGTTATTGCCTAAATTGTTGTCACGCCACGTTCTAAACTTAAGATAGGCAGTTTCCACATACCTGGACAGTTTGCGCGGGTTTCACAGTAACCGGAGCTATTCGCACCAACTTTTTCGGCTTCGTAGTCACTGCACAACAAATATAATATTATGTTAGCTCTCCCACAATCAGCAAACGAAACAGCTTCTGAGTTCTGACAACTGACTTATAATTTAAATTAATTCCAAACTAAGTTCCATGTTTAATAATTTTCAAAATGTTGTTTTAAATAGAGAAACATTTCGTAATTAGAGTTGTGTGTCAATATTATTTGAATTTTCCGTTTTCCAATTTCTAAAATTAATATTTTTTACAAGTGTCACACAGCTACACAGTGAAAACTGAATGAGAGAGTGAAACATAAGATTTTTCTTTTTATCTGTTATAATGATTGAATGGATTTACATTTTGCTGTCGTATTTCCTGTGAGTACCAGTGGGGGTGGCTGGCCAGTGCCCATTTTCTCTGCACTCATCTGGATAAAGTTACCTGCAATGAAAATGTTGCTTGTCTCTACTCTACTAAAATACTCTTCAGGATATTTTAAGAAAGTAAGAAAAATATAGTGTTATTGATAGATTACCTTTATTATCAGCTAGGACGAAACTTTTAGAGGGAGCAGCCACGGCAGAAGTCGATCCTTTTAAGAACTGTTTCTGTGTCGCGGCTGTGGGGTTGGTTATCAGTCGAATGTATTGGATCTGTTAAAACAAACACACATACTTTAAAATATTTGCAAATATACTCTCTCGTCAGTGTAAAGCGGAGATAGGCCCAAATGGCTGGCTACCCACTTGTGTTAGTTACCTCTGGTGTTTCGGGTATCCATACCCGGCGGCGGCAATTACTTACCATCAGGTGATCCGGTTTATACGATAAAAAGTACATTTTATACATAAAAAGTTGTCAAATAAACTTACGCCTTTCCCAGGAACATTGATTTGATGTATCTGCGATCGTTGACCTTGTATCACTACATTGCCATCCTTATTGATCTGGAAGAGAAAAGATTCGATCAGCAACTCTTGAATTGTAACTATTTATATTATTTTTTAAAGAAATCCTCGAATTAAACACGAGATAATGATAGTCAAGTGGATTTAACTGGTAAATTATTATGTCTAGAAATGTCTGTCATGATTTTTAATAGTTTATTCTACTACAATTTATTTTTTCATTAATTATTTCTCAGAAATACCACAAACCTGTGCTGTTTTCGGAGGTGCCGTAGTCTTCAGTATAACATTTTGACTTGGATTCGCCGTTATTACTACCTTCTTGGTAGTAGTAGCAACTGAAACGAGAAAACATATAGATATGCAAGATTTATAATATTTTTCCTTCTCCTAAAGTCGACAACAATTATGAGACAATAGAATATAACATAAAATCACACATTTTGCAACAAAACATCATATTGCGCCTATAATATGCGCACGCATAACTCAGTCTCTGTTTTTTCTTTACGCCTAAAGTACTGTACCGATTTGAATAAATATTTTTGTTTTGGATACTTAGTGCTTTTATCGAGAAAGGCTACAGTCTATATAACATCACGTTACAATTAATAGGTGTGGAGCAGTGCGGGTGAAACCGCGCGGGAGTAGCTAATATTGAATAGAATACCCACTTAAATCAACAGAATAATAAATAAAAAGGAAAATATAAAAGATTACCTTGTGTCGTCGCGGGCGCGATGGTAGACGAAGGAGACTTAATAGCTATTAGTTGTTTCTTAGCGAATTTCACTCCTTGTTCCGTTGGAGACGCCATTATGACCTGCAATTTGTAATGTTGTTAAAAATAAATACCTACTGTCAAAATAACTGTCTTTAAAATAAAAGTTATCGTTATTTTTCACTTCTAATTTCACACATTATATTTATTATAATAAATAAAAATAATAACTTCCATCACTTATTTATATGTATAAAAAATATATAAAAGTAATTTATAATGCATTGCTTGCCTACCTTATTAGTTCCTATAGAGATAGGCACAGTTTTCTGCTGCATGACGTATCGCGTCTGCATATTGGCAGCAGATGAGGAAGGTAGCAGCTTAGTTATCACAGCAGACTGGCTTGCAGGATCCGTGTTTCCTTGGCCTGCATAAATGAGCATTTTGTTAAAACCTTGTTAGAAAGTAAGTAAAGAGAATGGCAATATGTAAAGTATTTCAAAGAGTTGTATTGCAAGTGTCAAGAAATTAAATTTTCTTATGCGTGAGAGATAGCAGACGGAGAGACAAAGATCTACACAAGACATAATGTGTTACCTATTGTGTCTCATATACAATTACATACAACAGGTAAACTAGTGGGTATACATGTAAACTTTACATCCTCCAAAAACGTACCTTGAAGAATAACTTTGGCTAACACAGGCTTCTGAGTATTCCCACTGCTGACATTTTTAATAAGTTCAGCCTGGAAACAGAAACAACATTAATGTGATTAATGGAACATAGTTTTACAAACATTAAACAATAATTTAGCAAAAGTATTAATTATAATTGAGTTGTTATAATACCTGGTCACTACTGGCGCGTACATATTGCACTGGCAGTCCCGAGCCAGAAGTAACTAGTTTGATCTTCTGGCCACCACCTGCAGGAACCATTACCAGTTGCTTCCCTATTTGAGCTGCCATGAAAAAAATGAAGTTTTTAGTGTCTGTCTTATGGTGCTCCCACACAGCGGTTATATAACGTTATACAACAATATGTAACATTTATAACAGCATGTAACATACTCTACAACCACTGTTATAATTTGTTTAAACACAAATGTTATTGTTACACATTGTTGTATAACGTTATATAACCGCTGTGTGGGAGCACCATTACTTATTTTACTTCAGCCATTCATAAGTGAGTACTGAGTATTTTTACTGACAAAGATAAACTCAATTTTGGAACTTCAAAAGTAACTATTGATATCATTAAAAAGACAATTCCTACACCAATTCTATCCAGCATAAAATGCATTACATTTTATCATAAAAAAACTCACTTAAGAACGAGTTTCCAGTTTTCGCACCACCTTGTATAACACCAGAGAGTGACATTTTCTTCACGACATTGGCATTCTTTGTTGTGACGAGGGCAACGGGTTTTGGTGCTATTGCATATTGTTTCCCTGATGAGAAGGTGGCCGTGGACATTGGAAGAGATGAGGACACCAACTTGGGTGGCTTTGGAGCTATGGGGATTTGCCGTGGTGGGTTACTTGTGACCACCGTTTCATTCTTCTTCCGTGGTATTGCAGCCTGGAAAGATTTTTTATTAGCATTAAAGTTCTCTTATCATGATCCACTATTTCATGGTATTAAAAACATTGGTATAAGTTAGTTGCAAAATAAGTAAAACATTATTGGAGTAGCTATTTTAAATTAAAAAACCTATGCCGTTTTAAAAATGGGCTCAAAAACATACCTTAACAGCAATGTATTTAGGTTGAGTATGTATCATGGTAACTTCTTGTGTTATACTGTGAGGAATATCTGGCTCAAACTGCAAATCTATCATGGACTCCTCTTGTGCTTGCATTACATTTAGACCCTGGAAATGTTAAATAATTATTTTAGTATGCATTTTACAATAAAAGAATTCAATATTCAAAGTAAAATATGTATGTCAATGAATTGTCTTTAGCATGGGACCACAGACCCTTCAAAAGGCAAAAAACTCAAATTAAACTAAGGGTCACCAAACTATATTTTCTGTATTAACACGTTGACTGTCCCATCTATTTTGGATAATCTCATTGGTACGTTCAATGGAACTTAAAATATTCTACTGATAAAAAAAGTATAAAATTTCGATGGAACATTTAAGTCTTATTTATTCAAGTCTTTGTTCATACGTCCCTAGAAAATTCAAAGTTCGGGCTAACACGTCCCATCGCAGTAAAGACAGTTCAGTTGCCACTGATTAATGCATTATGTATAATGCACGGGCGTCACAGCCAGATCATATCATGCATTACATGTAATGCACGGACAGTCAATGTGTTAATAACAGTAGTGTATACTATACATACATGTACTTCATCCAATCCACTTGTTTCTGGGACAGAATCATCTTGCACGGAATACTCCTGCAATGTGTACTGGTCATTCATAAAATCTGAAACTGAAATAAAAAATAATGTTGAGTAAAAGGTCAGGAAAAGTTATGTTACTACTTAGAACACACAATTATAATATTTAATAAAATCAATTAAAATATTAACAAAAAGAATTGATGATTCACAATGCCCAGTAAAATCGATTTGTCGGTCAAAATCCTAGTTGTCTAGTAATAATAAATTATTTCATAGTTAAACACACATGTTATCAAATGATATTACATATACATAATCTCATGCATGATCATTGAGTTACCACATTGCATTATAATATGCATGAATTTTTAAACAAATCATCCTATTTCATACCAATGACATTTAACACTATCTGACCTTCAGACATAAGCCATTATTTAGAAACTATATCATATTCATTATTTCAATGTCAAGTGATTAGTTGATACATCCATCAGGTTTTCTGGTTCAAAAGGGAGTACGCAATCAATATCATTGGAAATGTTTTACACACATATTCAAACATAAAATGCTACAACACAACAAACACGGGCAATAGTGTCATTTTTATGAATGTGTGTAATGAGTAATTTTGTATGACGTTGTAAGTTAGTTTTATGCAAGAGTGATATGCAAATTAGTGAAATCTAGCACAATAAATGACTTGGGATAACACATAGGTTATCATACTTTTCATTCAGATAACGGTTTTTAATCTTCAACCAGGTAAGACATAATATAAATTGTAATATGACAGACATACAAAATTACCTATAATTTCTTCAGTGCCAGTGTCCATAAGCATCTGTTGTTCCTCAATACTCTCAAATTCCATAGGAATATCTGGTTCGTGACCAGTTGTTTCCAATGGTATGTCTTCTTGACTTACTACTCCAGCCTCATGGTCAAAGTCCATCTGAAAAATCATAAATTAGGGAATAGAATACTTAATCATATTAGAGAAAGTGACAAAATTAAGAAAATGTTGCAAGGACAAGCTTTAGTGACTCAGCAGAATCACTTGCATATTTTGGCTTTATCCCAATTATGTTGGAATCAGCGCTGAATCTTAACAACATGCATATTATACATTTTGTAGATGGTGTAACTGCCATCTATCTCTTCAGTACATTTTAGTCAGACCCAGTGTTAGACTGCTTGGACATCTGACTTGGTGTAGCAGAAGGTACTTAGTTTTATCGTTTATATACATTTCTGCCAGATGATATCAGAATAGTCAAAAAGACCAAGATATAACAATTTATGCAAAAATCATGAATTAATGTGAACTGTCTTAGTACTGTTAATACCTACATCCTTGTTTTGGAACCGAAAATTATTATAAGTTTTTATTAACCTTGAAAAAAAAATTATCCAAGTCTGTATTGACTTGAACATTAGAACATAATTTGGATGTGTGAAATATCAGATTAATATTACCAGGTACAGTCTTCATTTGTTGATACAAATTAGCTCTGAATACAATTAGCTTTGTAATTCATGCAATAACACTTTTTTGTGATTACATTTTGTGCAACTAATTTCTAAACTAATTAGTTAGTTCATCTAATCTCATCATGTTTCCCCACTTTGGTGTTACACTGCATTGACCTTAGCAAGATTTAGTAAGGTGAATGAAGATTTCTGTGGGCTCTAGATCAGACAATTAAAAAATTTGATGTGACAGTGCTTCTAATTATATTTACTTGATTTGTTTAGCTTCTTTGAAGGCACAAGCATAATTAAAGTGTAGAAAGATAACCAAACTTAGCAATCAATCGTTATAGAAAACTCAATGAATATTTGTTTTGAGTTGTTAGTTTCCACACTATTTCCCAAGTCATTAACATTAAAATACCATGAATTAACATGACAAAAACACAAATAGGGCATGAAACTGGTATACCGTGTGTTTCTAGTTTAAATTCGGGCTACTTTTTAATCTAATTCACAAGTAGTACAGTAAGATTAAGGTAAATAAACTAGGTAGTCTAAGAAAAACCTCTACTTACATTGCCCATAGCACTTTCCAAGTTTAAAGAGTCGTCCAAATTGTGTTCCATGGTAAGGCTGTGAGCACTAATGTTCTTCAATATTTCACACACAATAAAATGTATTTAAGCACTATTAAACTGGTTCAAAACTATCAAAAATATTTTGGAGTTCAAAAGAGGCCGCCATTTTATAAGTTGTCAAATTCTGCCGACAAGCCTTTCGAAGTCTCTCAAGTCGCCACGGTTGAAAACAAATCGACACAAACATATAACGATAATGGCGGGTAAAAGTCTTCCACATGAACTGTAACTATTTATTATAAACAAAGAAAACCAATAATTCTTCAGTTTGTAATGCTTTTTATGCGCCTAAAACAAAGAATTTTCCTTAGAAATGTAGTAAAAGCGAGAAAAATTCTAATGGCGCTTCTTTCAATTTTTTGATGTCACAATGTAGCCAACTATAGAAAACAAAAATTGATCGATTTGATGATTAATCGATTACAATATTACTAATTGCAATATTGTTATTTATAGTTTATTTATGACCAATTTAACAGTTAACATATAATTTTAAAACATTATACCTGAATATTTTTTTAATATTCTTACTTAATACATATTGTTTTCATGATTTAATAACATAAAATTAATGTATTCTAGTACTTCAAAAGAAGGAATTTATAGGCTACAATAACGTTACCTGATTTCCTGTGATCTGAAATGGGGATATTATGATTGTTCAATGTTTTCATCAAGTGTTCCATTCTATAATCAATCCAGACCCTGAAGTGGAATAATATTGATAATCGACTAAGCAAAAACCGGAAACTGACTAATTTCTACAGGTATAGAGAAGAATTTTATTTTTCTACCCAAATTACCTGTCAACTTGTCTAGTGTCACTGTCAATATTGTCAAATTTTATGCCGGAGTCTGATGATCTATTCTTGTTTCAGAAATAAATAAGAATAGTAAAAAATATCAACTAGACTTTCAAAATGCCGATTAACTTACAAGGAGTACGTCAATATTTAAGTGAATTAAGAAATTCTGGGGGCTTGCACAAAGACCAAGCTGAAAAGTAAGTGCAAATGCATTGTTTTACACTCTACATGTTTGACAAAAGAACTTACTTTTAACCAAAACAAGTGCAGCATAATGCCATGATAATCTTATATTTTTACATTTTAATTACAGGTACCGTAATGTTCTTATGGAAATACTAAAAAGTACAGAAACAGAATTGGCTGAATCATTAAAAGCTTTTGTAGAAGCAAGTAAGTCTGTTGTATACCTTTAAAAAACAAAAACGTTGTGTCTTTTTTATTTCAAGTTGTCACACACTTTTCCCTATAGTTTATACTAAACACATAATATAAACATTTGTCCTGTGCAGTGTCATGTGCCTGTTGGTAGTTGGGTAGTTACCACAAAATCTCATACAATATTTTCAAAAGTTACATCTTTTTTAGTAATAAAGAAAGCCTATCATTCATATTTATTTTCATATAGTAGATTCACTAATTTCCTGCTGCTACTTAACTCCTGCTTTGTACTTTTCAGTTGTAAATGAGAATGTAAGCCTGGTGATATCTCGTCAGCTCCTGACAGATGTGAGCACTCACTTGGCATTGCTGCCTGATCTCGTCTCCCAGGAAGTCTCACACTTTGCTCTTGATGTCATTCAGCCCCGAGTCATCTCTTTTGAAGAACAGGTAAATATAACCATCATATTTATATTTACAATAAGAAAATAGTTAGTATTGAATAACATAGTACTGTTATTTAATCAATTTTCTTTCCAATGAGGGTAGGCTGAACTGTACTGAGTATTGCTTGTTCATTGCTTATTTGCTCATCTTTCATCTAATGCATATAACTCGTCCTATAAGATGTCACACCTTATGTAGCCCCAGTTAAAACTAAGCCCTATAAAGCATGAAATAAATGGAAGCATTTACAAACTCCTTGATTGTCTTTTATGAGATACAGTAAAAGCTCCTTATTCGTGCTTCCTTCATTTGCGGTTTCACTATTCGCGGATTGACCCAATTCCTATATTCGCGGTCAAGATTTCTTTATTCGCGGATCGAATCGAAATATCGGTGCGTGCATGTACCTAAAAAAATACATTCGCTATCCTTTGTCAACGCGTCAGTAGAAGGATACAAAATATATAACCCCATACAAATTGCCATTCCATATTCACGGTTTCTGTATTCGCGGCATATTTATGGAATGCATACCCCGCGAATAAAGAGCTTCTACTGTAATAAAAAATACTTTAAACTATACTGTGTCTAGTGTTCTTATAGATATCAGATATGTATGATTTTTTCTACCCCCCAACTGATCTCTTTTATCAAAACACTAATTAAAAATATTAAATGTGATCATAATCAAATTCTCTTGTACAGTAGAACTCCAATTATCCGAACTCCGACTATCCGAATCGCCGATTATCCGAATCACAAAAATTGTCAAAAAAAGTCTAAGTGCGCTATTATTCTCCCCCCCCCCGCGAAGCCAGTGTTTGTCAAGTCTTGACTTGACTTATCTTAACTTGCCTTTGTGCCTACACTGACTTCCCCGCAATTTAATTCAATAAAAAATAGTGCAATATCAAAACGTAGCTTTTATTCTCTTCAATGGCAATTTTTTTGAAAAAATCCGATTATCCGAATATTTGATTATCCGAATGGGTCCCGGTCCCCATTAATTCGGATAATTGGAGTTCTACTGTACATAAATGTTAAAACCTTATTGAATCAATAATAATAAGTATAAACAAATCAATTTCAGGTGGCCAGTATCAGACAACATTTGGCAGATATTTATGAGAGGAATCAAAATTGGAAGGAAGCTGCCAATGTGCTGGTTGGGATACCACTGGAAACTGGACAGAAGTATGTTAATACATTTAAAACTGATTTGCAGTAATTATATTAAAGAACTACTAACAAAAGTGTTAAAATACATATTGAAATGCAAATCGTTAAAATAACTCAGGTTATAGCAGCCTTGTCAGAACATTTTTTTATTCAAAACTATAACAAAAGTATGGTACACACAAAAGTAGTGTCAATCATTTATTCATAGTCTTAAATATTTTTCTATTTTCCTAATTATAAGTAATGTATTCAGTTTACATAGTATCATTTTAATTTTGTTAATAATGCGATTTATTGTTTTCAGACAATATTCAGTAGATTATAAGCTAGAGACATATTTGAAGATTGCCCGACTGTACCTGGAGGTTGATGACCCCGTGCAGGCTGAGGCCTTCGTCAACAGAGCGTCACTCCTGCAGGCAGAGACAACTAATGAACAACTACAGATCTATTACAAAGTTTGCTATGCTAGAGTCTTGGATTACAGAAGGTAAGTTTAGATTGGACATGGACAAAATTATGACAGCTACTATTAAGAATTTTGCAATGGATAAATTGTATTTTAAGAAAATAGCAATTTAATACTAGTCTATCTAACGAATATTTACACACATTTTTTTTTTTTTATGGGACATGCCGGTAATCGAGCAGACGTATTACCTGATGGTAAGCAATCGCCGCCGCCCATGGACACTTGAAACACCAGAGGCTTTACAAGTGCGTTACCGGCTTTTTGGGAGTTAGGAGTTTAAGGGTTGTTGTTCGGGAATGGGGATGGGGAAGATTGGGAAGGGGGAATTGGGCCTCCGGTAACCTCACTCACACAACGAAACACAACGCAAGCGTTGTTTCATGTCGGTTTTCTGTGAGGCCGTGGTATTACTCCGGTCGAGCCGGCCCATTCGTGCCGAAGCATGGCTCTCCCACACTTAAAACCAGTGGCGTAGCGTAGTGGGGGCGGCAGGGGCGGCCCGCCCCGGGCGGCACTTTTTAGGGGGCGGCAAAATTAAACAATAAATATTATTTTTTTTGTAAATATTTCAACCATTTTATATGTTTTTCGCAACTAGAGAACGGAGAAAGTAGTGATAGTGGGGATGGAACCTTAAACGAGTGGTCCTGCCCCGAGAACTTCTAGACAGAATCGAGCCTTGGTTCCTAAAAAAGGCGATCGAACAAATCCGATAGCCATAACTTCCCTCTTCTCGAAAATAATGGAGTCCATTATCAACTGCCAGCTCTTGCGGTACCTAGAGGATCACCAGCTACTCAGTGACCAACAACACGGTTTTCGTAAAGGTCGGTGGGCTGGGGACCTTCTGGTTTACCTGACACACCGTTGGGCACAGGCGATCGAATCTAAGGGGGAAGCGTTGGTAGTTAGCTTGGACGTGGCGAAAGCCTTCGCCCGGGTTTGGCATAAAGCGTTTCTTTCGAAGCTTTCTTCCTATGGGCTTACCGAGAAATTGTGCGAATGGGTCTACTGCTTCCTTGTAAAACAGAAGCATTTGGGTCGTTGTCGACGGGGACTGCTCCGACTCTCTGTCTGTAAACGCAGGTGTCCCTCAAGGCTGCGTGCTATCACCTACCCTGTTCCTTATCCATATCAATGATATGTTGCAAATTTGCGGCATTCATTGTTATGCGGATGACAGTACATGTGATGCCTATTATACCGGCCGCGCTAACATTTCGTGAGAAAAAGTCAATGAGAACCGAAACAGACTTGTGTCTGAAATCGAGACTTCTTTGCGGAGAATCTCAGATTGGGGTGAACTTAATTTGTTCCAGTTTAACCCTACTAAGACACAGGTCTGCGTGTTTACCGTTAAGACTGCCGTTAAACTGCCGTTGGTCGTCTCACCTCAGTTTCAAAGTACCCCCTGACTGCCTCAGCCGGTATTGGAAATCGTCCTATGACTTTTCCCGCCTTTGGCGAGGCGAGAGGGAGTGCCAGACTCTTACCTACTGACTAAAAACCACCCCGTTTCTACTCCTGCTTTTCGAGCCGGATATTTGGGATACTTGGCATCAACATTTAGAGCGACGTCCAGTTCCGTGGCCATCTAGCGGATAAGGTTAAATTAGCCTCGAAAAAGCTTGGTGTGCTCAACAGATCAAGGCAGTATTTCACTCCATCCCATCGCCTGCTTCTATATAAGGCGCAGGTTCGGCCCCATATGGAATACTACTCATCTGTGGGCGAGGGCACCCCAGTACCAGGTTCATCTTCTGGACCGCGTTCAGCGGCGTGCGAATCGGATTGTTGAGTGTCAGGAAATTTAAAACCGACTTAACACTTTGGCAATGCGTAGATATGTAGCTTCGTTGTGCATTTTCTATCACCTATACCACGGGGAGTGCTCTGATTTATGACTGTTCTTGCCGAAAAGGTCTCTATTATGAATCCGTATCCGACTCCAGGAAGAGACTACGGGGCCAATCCAGTTGCGGAAGGGCGTGAGACAGGGAGACGTTATATCTCCGAAACTGTTCACGAACGCACTGGAGGACGTTTTTAAGCTCTTGAACTGGAGCGGACACGGCATCAACATTAATGGCGAATACATCACTCATCTCCGTTTCGCCGATGAGATAGTCGTAATGGCAGAGTCGCTGGAAGACCTGAACACCATGCTCAGCGACCTCAATACCGTTTCCCAACAGGTGGGCCTTAAAATGAACATAGACAAGACAAAAATCATGTCAAATGTCCATGATGCACCTGTACCGGTTATCGTTGGGAACGATATACTCGAAACTGTAGACCACTACACATATCTACAGATCATCCAGCTAGGTAGGTCCAACTTCGAGAAAGAGGTCGCCCGAAGAATCCAACTCGGATGGGCAGCGTTTGGGAAGTTACATGAAGTCTTCTCATCAAAAATCCCGCAGTGTCTGAAGACCAGGATGTACAACCAGTTTGTGTTGCCGGTGATGACTTACGGTACCGAGACATGGTCCCTAACTGCTGGCCTTTTAGAAAGGCTCAGAGTCGCCCAGCGCGCGATGGAGAGAGCTATGCTCGGAGTATCTTTGCGCGACAAAATCCGAAATATGGAAATTCGCCAAAGAACAAGAGTTTCAGACATAGCTCTCAAAATATGCAGGCTGAAGTGGCAATGGGCAGGCCACGTCGTTCGGAAGACTGATGGCCGCTGGGCCAGGAAGGTGACTGAGTGGCGACCGCGGACCGGAAGACGCAGCGTGGGCAGACCTCCCACTAGGTGGACCGACGACATCGTCAGAGTGGCGGGGAGCCAGTGGATGCAGGTGGCGGCTTGTCGTTCTACGTGGAGGACTAAGGGGAGGCCTTCGTTCAGCAGTGGACGTTTCTCGGCTGATGATGATGAATGTATAGTATACATTAAATTAAAATACCTAAATAAGGGGGCGGCAAAATTGTCTTCCGCCCCGGGCGGCCGACACTCACGCTACGCCACTGCTTAAAACACACATGTGTGACAATGTAGTGAAACTAATAAGAACTTAAAGTTATTCCATACTATCTGATGCCTGTGACTGGATGGACTTCATGACTAATTAAAGTAGTCTAAAACTACCTAGGATGTCCAATAAAAGTTCCGTCAAAATCAGTCCGGCCATTTCACAGATTAGCTTGAACAAACAGACAACAAAAATTTTAAAAAATATTATATTGTTGTATGTATCATAATGATGTATAGTCATAATTTCATATGTACATATGTAGTAAGGCAGTTATTTCAATATTACAAACAGACATCAATTTATTTATTAGCCTAGATAGTAATCTAGACTAATAAAAAAATTAAAAAAATCTAATTTGAATACAAGAGGTAATGAATGCTAATGTTGTTCAATATTTTATAGGAAATTCATAGAAGCGGCGCAGAGGTACAATGAGTTGTCGTACAGGAACATTATTCACGAAGACGAGAGGATGACGTGCTTGAGGAATGCTCTCATCTGTACTGTGTTGGCGTCGGCAGGTAATTGTTTTTTTTTTTTTTTAATGGTACACGTCGGTAAACGAGCTTACGTATCCCTGATGGAAAGCAAACGCAATCGCAGTTCGTAACCTAGAACTCTCACATGAGGTTTTACATGAATAAATTATAGTATGACTGCATGGTTGGCTCGGTGGCTGGGCAACTGGCTGCCGTGCATGTTCGATTTCCGCACGGAATAACTCTTTGTGTGATCCACAAGTTGAGGTTTCGGGTCTGGGTGTCATGTGCATGTGAACTTGTATGTTTGTAAACGCACCCACGACAGGAGAAAATCATAATGTGGGACAACATTTTTTTTTAAAAAAAAAGAACAAAAAAATTCTCAATGTGGTTTCTGATACCAGAATAAAATTCTTTCATTTTCTTTACAGGACAACAGCGTTCCAGAATGCTTGCTACCTTATTCAAAGATGAAAGATGTCAGCAGTTACCAGCGTATTCTATTTTGGAGAAAATGTACCTGGACCGGATCATCAGGCGTTCAGAATTGCACGAGTTCGAAGCTTTAATGCAAACGCATCAGAAGGTAACGCGTCATATTTATCATTCAGTATAGGCTAAATGGATATGACTAGCTCATGAAATCTGCAGTGTAGAGGCTATAAATAGCTTTTAGTCAACAACATCAAAATTAGTGATTCCCATCAAGTTGCATAATGAGATGCAATACAGCTACTTATTACCAGTTACGTATTGAAAGAACAAAGAACCCTTTTTAAACAGGAACCGAGGTTGAAACACTAAAACAAAATTTCCGACTCAGTACAAAATGCAAAAACTCTAATAATACTTTGGAATAAGAAACAAGCTGTAACAAAGCTATTTTCTGTTAATCCTAAGAAACAATGTTACTGTAGCACAATGTTGAATTATCACTAGAATAATATTCCTGAAATTCATACGAACAAAGGTTTCTAGTAATACGTTACGCGATGCTGCAAGCAACACAGTTGCGGATTGCGAAACTCTATTTACCATACACAAGGAAGTAGTATTTACGCATTATTTCACTTTTGCTTTTCTAGACACGTGTTAATTACGAGCAGTAGTAGTACGTTCTTGACCTTTTTATCAGTATTAGCACAAATAATCATTTTCACGAACAAACAAAAGATCAATCTCTCAATAGACCAAGCTTGTGAAATTTATCGATGCATCTTAGCGTTGGTGTAAACACACAATAAATCAAAAATTGCAGCTTTAAATATATATTTATATCTAAAGCAGTGCCGGCGTATAAGGGCCACTGACACTCCGGGCGAAAATATTATGGCGCCCCCCAGATTATGTCGCCCTGGGCCATCGGCCCAACTCAGCCCCCCCCCCCCTAACGCCGGCACTGGTCTATAGCACATTTTGATCTCTTTAATTTATCAATATTATGTATTTTTTAACAGGCTACTACATCAGATGGAACCACAATCTTGGACCGCGCAGTTTTCGAACATAATCTCCTGTCTGCTAGTAAATTGTACAATAATATAACCTTTGAAGAACTGGGCGCATTGTTAGAGACACCGCCCGCCAAGGCGGAGAGGATTGCTAGCCACATGATCAGTGAAGGCCGGATGAACGGATACATCGATCAAATCAGCTCTGTTGTACATTTTGAAAGTGAGTATATATTATGTCGAAAATATTATCATCAACTAGAATCAATAGATCTCTTCTAGAAATCGCATATCTACTAGGTAGGTCATTCATCTGCTTTCTACATTTTCAATCCTTTGATAAACGGGTAATCTGTTTTCAAAACATCGGATAAATAGATACAACGTTAATATAATCGATCAATATCAATCAACACATAGGCATAACGTAAATACCTACTTGAAGTGATATAAACGCGTGATGTATTTTCACTTGATAGTGAACAACAACAAGCGTACATTCCATTGACATAATGATAAGATATAAATAGCGAAGAGATTTGGTATGATTAGATATAGGTAGGCCTAACAAAATGCAAATATGTTCTGAATACCGAGGTCTTGGTTTAATACCTATGTCCTCACAATTTCGACGGGAACGTGGCGGTTTTTTATTGATTTGACTCGAGATTGACAATGAATATCATTATCTCTATGACTAGTTTCAGTTTTAGATGTGGAACCAGAGCAAACCCCTTTTTTTCATCATATCGTATTATCACGTTACAAAAAACAACTAACGCAAAAAGAGTTTCCTGTATGGAAAACCAATTCATAATACCGTAGTTTTTATCCAAGACTATTACAGTTCTTATTCGGGCGCTATACCTGTTTTAATTTAAAATTAGTAACTGCGTCGAGACGTCTGTCCGTCAATAAAAGAATTACAGTTTCGACCTTAAATGAAACACTGTTTCTTTAGTATTGCTATGTATGACAAAGCTGAAGCAGACGATACGGCGCTTGACGCAAATACCGCTTCACGTCATTGGCTAGATGTATAAATAACTGGTAGGATCGGCTGTAACAACTCTTCATAAATTGTTGTCATATATGTTTTCACTACATAAAAATACCTACGACTAGCTACCTTTCATTGAACGTATAACAATGAAGGTGTGTGCCAAACTTCGTCGTCAGAGTTAAAATAAACAATTATCGGTAGCTCTAGGGAGGTTGTTTCCTATCGCATAACCAACAAAAGATGACGTTACGCATTGTTTCCAGCTCGTGAGATTCTACCACAATGGGACAAGCAGATACAAAGCCTGTGTTACCAGGTGAACAGCTTGATCGAGAAGATAGCTGCTGCAGAGCCAGAGTGGATGGCTAAACTCATGGAGGAAGAAATGATTCAATAGCACTACTACTCACTGTATCTACTGTTTTTACTAATATAATATGCTCTTCAAAATATTTCTATTTTTTCTTAATTGCAATGCTACGATACAAAAATTGATCAGAAACATTTAAACAAAAATGCTTTATTAAAAAACTTGTGAACATAGTAAAAAAATATCAAATACCTATCCACATTGAAACACTTATAATAGAGGGACTTACATAAGGAAAGGAATAGATTCGGAAATATTTGTTGGTTTTGGTCTAATAAAACAAATACACACTGATTCCAACGGACTATTCATTTTTATTTCCATTCAATCAAGAGTACACCATAGGTGCTTATTTACAAGACAACTGGCGTGGTGACGATATACAGGTTCAATATTAGTAGTTAGTAAAACAGGGATGCTTATACGCCGCGTGCTAATACATAATAGTTACATTAAGAACTCTAATAATAACATTTCTAGGAAATAGCCGCCGTCTTGAAATAGAAAATATGGACAGACGGTGCTAACCCGCATTTACAATGATGAAGTAATTAGGTGTATGATAAATTTTATTGGAACGTTTTAAACGCTCATATACACTATACAGAGAACATTGACTTGAAGATACTGTTTAATAAATTGATTTTTCTAGTTACGCTTCTTTTTCTGTTATTATTACATAACAGTCAATGTGGCATTATGTATTATCTACAAGACTAAAAGCCGAAGCGCCTCTGAGTGCTTAGGGCTCGAGCTCAAGGGCGACGCCCACTTTGTGTCCGCCAGCGTTGAAGTTCTGGCCATCAATAGCCGCCGACAGCGTCAGCACCACGCCTGCAAATATGAGAACAACGTTATGTGATAAATCTCAACCGCCGCAGATTTTTCTTGATAAGATACGAGATAATGCATGTCACGCACATGGACAATGGTACAGATCATATGATCTGTCTCTACATTAGCTTGGAGCTTCATTTTCTATGTTGTTTCTGTGCATTTGTAAGATATCTATGAATACCAACAATAAAAAAAATAGTAATCTCATAATGCAATTGTATTAATTGTTACATCACTATAATGCATTAATTCGTTCTAGCTGTTAATGCTATATTGCTTTATCTGAGATTATCTTGGCAAGTTTATGATGTAATTATGAGGTTTATGTTACCATAGTTGTGGAATACTCAATGTTCAAAGCACTTCTATCAGATTTATCAATATTTCATAAGCTAAGTATTACCTGGGCGGAGTTTCTGTTGGTATCCCAGACCAATGAGAGATTTGTTGTTGATCTTGGCGTGCAGGGACGCGTCCGCGTCCAACGCGAACTTAGCGCCAACACCGAATAGCGTGTCGGCAGATCCTGCGGTCCACTTCATGCTGATACCGCATTCGATCTTCTCAGATACCTTCTGGTAGATGGAACCACCAAAGTCCTTTCCATTGTCACTGCATGTAACAAAACAAATTGTATTTTAATGTTCCAAAGTTTCAACATTTCAACATTCATTGTGCCAGATATTTAAGTCATAGTTAAACTAGTTAGGTAACAAATAGAAGCTACAGATCATACAAGACTCCTTCATAAATTATTCCCCATTCAACTGAATGATTGTACTCAGCTGGTAATAACTGGTTAGCATAACAAGAGAGATGACATCCTTGCTAAACTTCAACTAGGGCATGACTGCATGAGTTATGCAATCTTATAAAATCAATAGCAGTGACTCACTCAGATACTATCAAATGCCCTATAGACCTAGATTTAGGTTATTTCAAGTGAATTATTGATTTCCCTAACCCACTGTAAGTGTATCATTTGTCAGGTTTTATGATGTACATACCAAAACTTAAGATCATTCATTATGACCATAATCATGTGTTTTGTAGGTGGTAAAAATTTCTAAAATTATATTGTACTTACACATTGGTGTGTAGGTTGAAGTCCTTTGACTGGTAACCAAGGGCGAAGTTGTTCTTGGAGAACTTAGCCTTCTGGGAGTCGAACTGTCCGTGGACACCAGCGAGCCAGCCCTGGAAGCTCAGGACAGCAGCAACGTCCACAATGGGACCAGCCAAGTCCAAGTCCAAGTTGGTATTCACAGCAACAGTTTCATTAGCAAAAGAGGTCTTAAGTTTACCAGTCTTGCTTCTGCAAATAAAAATTAACTGATTTAAAATATATTTTCCTAAATAATCAGATTAAATAGATAGATTAAAGAATAGCAAGAAATAAACTATTTTCTGCCCCTTTCTTACCCGGTCTGTGGTGCGAAGGTTCCTTCAAGTGTTACTTTAAGACCAGCAGCAATTTTATCCTGAATGGTGATGTCAGTGGCGAGTGTGTTGTCTGTGTTCCATTTTTCAGTGAATGTAAGACCGTAATCCTTCACTGCATATTTCGATGAAAGGCTACCAAACACCTGAAAGATACAACATAATTAGTCCTCTGTTTAAGCCTGATTTATGTTATTTAATTTATTGAGATTGCATTCATGAATATAATTTACATATTTTATTTTCTTAAAGACCCCACTGTAATCTAACCACTGACCTTCGTAAATATTTATTATAGTAATAAATTTACTTTGTCATGTAATTTCTAGAAACAATAGTTATATAGAAATGTTTATATTGGTAATTTTGCCTACAACACATCCAGATTAACATAACATTCTTACCTTTCCACTTTCTTGGTTGGAGGTGATTCCACTGGAGAATTCAACACCGGTTTCGCTTTTAGTCTTCAGGTCAAGTTTGAACACACCAAAGTGGTAGCCTTTGCCGAAGACATCGTTGGCCTTCTTTCCAAGATCAGCATAGTATGGGGGAGACATTTCCTAAAGAACATTGAATTAATCATTAGATTTGAGCCCTACGAAAACGCTAGGTATGTACGTGTCCGGCGAGGTCATTAACCTTAAAATGGTACTATATTAGAAAACTGAAAATTAGACCCTTATCACATGAATCAAGGTGAAGCTTAACACGTTTAGCAAAGTCGCGAAATAGCAATCAGTGCCAGCTGTGTCAGGGTCGAAATCGGCTTAGTGACTTATTTACAAGCCACTTCTACACAAGGTATTACATAACGTCGATGCATTAGCCCTGAAGCTGTACTACTAAAACCTTACAGCTTCGTGAAAGACCATGAACATGAATAACTAACACAGAGTAGCTATATCTAGGAGGCCTTAAACTTGACCTTTGAGAAAAGGGCCGAAGTTGAGCTGAAATGCTCAAATCACATGCGTCAATTTAGCTTGTACCCCGGTGACGTTTTAGATCAGCAATAGGGGGACATTACATTACTTTTTGAGGGAAGAGTGGAGACCTTGAACTAAAAATGGCTTTTGAACACCTTTTAATTGAAAAGAATTACGAAAACCATTCAAAATTGTAAAATGACGTCGATATTTCCCCGTTATAACCGGCTGGCCCCACAAAACGTAACCTATTTACAAGGATACGAAATTCTTCTCGTTTCATCTAAAAACTAAACGTAAGACGGTTCTCTTGAATAATACTTACTGCGGCTTAAATTTATTCACAAATTGGAACTATTTCACACTGAATTCCAGGCAATTTGCCGAGAACAAGACCTCCTACACTACCACACCACAAGACAATTTCTATTTTGACAAAAAGTCGACAGAGGGCGTGACGGCCGGAACTAGCGTTATTGATATTCACTCCACTTTTACGTAAATATACGTAACAATTCAGTTAGAAACCAATTACTATACAAAATAAAATTTGATATTTTTTATACTTTAGTCCACGAATTATATTTTTAAATTATATTCATTAACTGCATTATATATTAAAAAGTAAACAATCGACTTTTGTTTTTAAGGAATGACGTACGTACGGCCAAGAATCTTACGATTTGTTATCCTAATAAACATTTCTTCATTCTATTTGCGTAGAATTATATTTTATAGTACGTATTAAACATTAAGTAAATTAAAAATATCTACTTCCTTTATTACATTTTTATATATTAATAATTGGTATTTTCTAGTAAAGACGCGCGTAATTCAAAAGAGTATATAGCAGAGGGATAAAGTTGGTAGGCGCTTGGAACTTTGATAATTAAAACATCTTTTTATTTATAAAGTCATTTTGTAATAATATAAATGATGAAGTTTCAATTTTATACTTACTATTGCTCTTAAATTTTCAATAAAGCATATAAAACCACATGATTTTTCTCCACCTTCTAGATCCCATACTTTATTCGGGCACTCTGGTTCTTGCTTTTTGCAGTCGTCGTCTTCGATGACTGAAACGTCCTATAAGAGATTTTTTTAAATACTAATATTTCAGACAAAATATGAATCTGGCAACTGATTTAATAAAAACCTATTTTTCTTTATATGAGAACCTAAATACTCTGTTAGGGTACAGCTTGCATAATGTTAATGTTAGGTAATATGGTGTAGAACTTACATCTGAAGTACATGGTGGGTTTTCTCCAAATATTGCGCCGACTGTTGGATATTTTAAGCTTTGCCAACAGTCCAATAAATCCTCAAAAATTGACATAATTAAGAAAAAATAATTAAAAATTACGATAATATTTAAACGAAAAATGTATGACAAGAGGGGACGTCTAGATCATTACGAATTTTGAACCAAATAAATCTACTAGGCTATTATGAGAATTAGATATAGGACTCACTGATTATCACTGAAACTTGAAAGCCTCGAGTTCAAATAAACTTTTAAGGGATAGTGGCTGGCCTTCTAGGTCTACTCATCCTCCATCATCTACAAAGAGAGATATGTTTAGTACTCACTTTATTAGTGGACGTTTATAGCTTAATGGGACTTATAACAGACATGGTGAGAAGTGGGTGTATATTGTAAAGCGACATTACGTGCCGTAATATACCCCTCTGCCTACCCCTTCAGGGATAAAAGTGTCGTGACGTTGCATTTTATTCATAATTTAAATAAAATTTCAATAATAGTAGTGAATATCTTTTTTAGTAATTTGCAATTAACTAAATCTAGAGAGAAACGCCTCATTGGTGTGAACGACCTAGTAGATCACCTTTCCTTATTACATGGACTGTACGTAGAAAGGATAACTAGGTATAATTTTATTGGCATTGCTCCACAGATGTTAGATCTTACATCTGCTAAGTGTTCACTTTATAGACATTCCTTTCCTCAAACTGTGCAGTCACAATCTATGTATATGGCTATATTGGCCTATGTCGCGTCTCATCGCAAGAACCAACAAAAAGTTTTGCTTTCCTGACAATTAGGTACTTAAATATCTGTTTATATGCGTTTGTCTTTATTGTTCATGACTGCTACTGCTACCCCCTTAGGGACTGAAAGGTATGGCGGGTGACAAAGCCTATAGATACCCACAAAAAGTGCCTACATGCCTAAAATAAAACAAATTACGTCTCGAAACAATCTCAGTGCTTCCGGCAGGGCTCCCTTAATTAGCGGCCATTCGCTTGATATTGAGTGGACTAGGATATTTTTAGCAATAGATGTTTACTCTCTTGACGCATATAAATATAGCAGACAATAGGTATTACTGAATGTAAACTTTATATCGTATCATATGGAAACGTTCCGAAAGTTCGAGCGGCCCAATTCTCGAATGGAACGAAGTTTATTTTAGACGCTAATCTTGTTCAGTGGGCATTTCAGCAAACAGTTTCAGTCGCTTCAATCTGTATCTGATCAATCCAAGGAGCACTTGTGTACCAATAAAATGGGTGACGACGTGTGTCATTATGAAGTACAACAAAACGATAAATATGGAAGGTATCTGGTGGCTAATAAAGATTTAGTGAGCGGCGAATTAATATTTACTGACACTCCATTCGCCTTTGGACCGAAACCAGGCAAGTGTACCTATCAGATCAATTTATTAGCACATAAAAGCGATTACTTCTAATTTTATTACTAATCACAGTGTTTAAGAAATCAAGAGCCTATTAATCTTGGAACTCAAAAGTCAATTAAGTATTAGAAAAACTAATCAATCAAGAATATTTCTGTCATAAAATTGTTAACTGCTCATTTGCCGAACTTTGTAGTTAAATTGATTACTGACATGGTAATTATTTAAAAACAAATTGCCTTGGTACATGGATATTATCCAAACAGGTACGAATATATTTAATCAATATTTTTTAAGTATTTTAAATAAATGTCATCGTCCACCATGACCTAGGTTTTCGGAGTAGTTAAACGTAGGTCTACGAGTATTTAGTGCGTAATGCTAATTAGGTGCTCAGGTATGCTGACCCGAGAATTGTGGTAACTTTATAGCCTTTTATTTGTAGCAGTTTACACGCAACATTTTTATACCTAAAATTATTTGTAACATTTTAACTTCCAGTTAATTAAGACATCATTATGGTTTTCTAAGGGCATATAGGTAGGTACCTAAATGAGTAGGTGGCATTAAATTGTATAATTAAGTAGGTTCTTAATTAGTGGTTCGTAGTTAGTACTAGACAAAAAAAGAGTGTGTTGGGTAACTTTATAAAGAAAGCAGTTCTACCCTTTCGGTGATTATAAGACGTGATAATTTTATTGACTCTATATTGTTAATTTGTTGCAGACACTCCACCATTATGCCTGGGTTGTTACTGTCCCGTGGAGAACACCCTATGCTCTGCTTGTGGTTGGCCGGTCTGCAGCGAGGAGTGTGGGAAGTCTGCCACACACGCTGGTGAATGTGAAGTCTTCTCCGCAGCCAAAGTGAAGTTCCAAACGGTCGAAGATTGGACTGTGAGCGCACCGCAGCTGGATTGCATTACGCCGTTAAGGTAAATATAACTAGTATACCTATATCTTTTTACTGCGAATAGGTATAGCTGATGTTCAAATTGTTCAATGCACCTTATTTTTAGATGGGTATCTATACCTACGACTATTGATTGTGTGGTCGCAAATCTCAGGTTCTATTTCCCGGCAAAATAGGTTGAGTGATTATTCGGTTTTTTAATGTTCTTAATAATGTAAAGCATTATGGAGCTGGTAATGGAACCTACTTGCCGCTTATATCCTTGTGTAAGACTTACTCATACATAACTGACGAAAATAAGTGAGTGTAGGTATATCTGTGCATTCTCTGCCCACTCTGTCGAAGATTAAGACATATTTTATGACGTTCGTTTATTAAATGTTGTTTGAAAATTTTTATTTTTACAATTTTTTTTTCTGTATAGAATACTTTTGGCGAAAGAAAAAGACCCAGATCGATGGCAACGCGAGTTGGAAGTGATGGAGACTCACACGAAGGAACGGAAGGAGAGGCCCACCTGGAGTGCTGACCAGGTCAACATCGCAGACTTCCTTGTGGACTACTGTAAACTTGGCGATAGATTTGATAAGGAGCTGGTGCAAAAAGTCTGCGGTATTCTTGAGGTGAGAATTTAAGCACTGAAGCCGATATTGCGTGATCGTAGCTACCTACTTCTTTTGTATTCATGTACCTAAAATATTTCTTATTTCACGCAGGTTAATTCTGTGGAAATCCCATCCCGCGGTGGCTTTAGCATAAGAGCTCTATATCCACAGTTAGCAATCACGGCGCACAACTGTGTTCCCAACATCGTTCACACAATACTACAAAATGATTACCAGTAAGTACCTACCTGTAAAGTAAAAAATGGTCCACACTGTCTAATCGGGTAAGGTTGAATCAACTAAAGTTTTTCTATGTGGCTTTAAATATTCTAAGGACATTTTCAGGAAATAATGATTTCTCCATCTTTACAGGGTGCAAGTTCGAGCTGCAGTTCCCATAAAACAGGGAGAAACTCTTCACTTATGCTACACGCACTCTCTGTCCCCTACGATTGTTCGTCGTGACTTCCTACTGGAGTCCAAGTTCTTCGAGTGTGACTGTGCACGATGCGCCGACCCTACGGAACTCGGGACACATCTCAGCACTCTCAAGTGCAGTAAATGTGATAATGGCGTTATTCTGACTACTAACCCTTTAGGTAGGTATGTGGTCGGAACCTATATCTTTATATATATAATTCTTCTGTAAGTGTGTATGTCACTGAACTTCTCTTAAACGACTGGACAGATTTTGATGAAATTTTTTGTGTGTGTTCAAGGGGATCTGAGAATGGTTTAGATTCACAATTTTGTCCGCTGGACCATATTTTTTTCAAATTTAAGATGTGTAGACAGGACGACGTCTGTCGGGTCCCCTATTGCCCGAAAGTGTAGGGTCTACTGGTCTAGGTACCTTCGGTTTTATTTCACATAGGTATTCTAGGTTTCCGAACCTGTACAGGTAAGCGCGGAAACCGTACCTGTTGCACGGCAGCAACGGGTCACTACGAAAAGTGCATTGGAAAGGCGACGTAACTTTAAACGCCTCGATTAGTAAATGACGAATCATAATTATTGTTGTACGAGATCAAATAACCTTAGCCGTCGACGATGACCTATTTGTTATGCTATTTTAAAATACGTAGACGGGAAAACTGTCGGTTTCATTAAATATGACCGACAGATGATAGACAGTCATTTAAGAAAAGATGTTTTAATTCTAAAGCTGCCAACTTTCTGACTATTCTTTAGAATCTAAATGTTTGTATAATTACAACCGTGCATATGTATGTGAATGCTCTTGAGTAACCTTCATAGATAGGTAGGTACCTACGTAAGTCGGAATCATAATCCAGATTACCTATATCCTTACTTTCTCGATCTTTCAGACAATGAGGCTCCATGGACGTGTACGGACAAAAACTGTGGATTCAAGACGTCGGGTGCCGCAATGCGTAAGATGTTGGCGGTGGTGCAATCTGAGATCGACCAGCTCGATATGATGGAGCCCGGCCCTGCCGCTATTGAGCAGAGGGAGGCTACAATCAATAAGGCAAGTAGTTCAAATTGAATTTACAGTTTTTAATTACCTACTAGGTAACTAGAAAACAAAACACGAAAATTGTAACCGCAACATAAACTAAGTAAATGCTGATATGAAACATAGCATCAGGACTTGCTTTCTAGAAGCAGGCAGAAGTGCTCATTTGGAATGTCTAAATCCATTTTTTTCGTCACAAGTTCCATGTCACAGAGGACAATAATAAAAAATTTGCTTAATCTGATCTGTGATAATTTTGTTTCAGTATAAATCAGTATTCCATCCTCGGCATTCGCTACTCTTGTCCTTAAAGCACACACTAGCTCAGCTGTACGGCCGAGTGGAAGGGTACGGCATCGATGAGCTGCCGGATCTCATGCTGGAGAGGAAAGCAGAGTTCTGCAGACTTGTTCTCAGCACTCTGGATGTTATCATGCCGGGAGAGACCCGAATGAGAGGTGAGTTAGAGTTGTAACTTCGTGCTTCGACATACCCGAGCAGGATCTATTAATTATTCCAGCTATATAATACATAATATTATGTATTTAAAACCATTTTTAATGGTTGCACAATGCACACTACACTTTGCAACTATTAAAAAAAATGTGACCATATTTGACGAAGGAAGCTCTATAGCTTATCACCAAGCGACAAATCGAGATGAGGTGATCTACCTAAAGGCACTTCTACGTGCATAAGAATAAGGTGCCTATGTGGCAAAAGACACCGTATACCAGAATTTATTACCATGCTTAACAGTCTACACTTGATTTTCCAGGTATGATGTTATACGAGTTACATGCACCTCTGATGTTCTTAGCAAGAAACGAGTTTAGCGCTGGCCTTATCACTCAAGAAAAGTTGAAAGAAAAATTACAAGAACCCATTGAATGCCTAGCTGAGGCTGCAAGGATTCTTACGAGGGAAGATCCACAAAGCCCTGAGGGAATAACTGGGCAAATCGCACAACAGTCTATGGAACAACTTAAAGCTAGTCTTGAGTGCTTATAAACTAGTAATAAATTACCATGTTATTACTAATACTGCATTCAATTAGTATGAAATAATTGTTTGAAATAATCATATTTTTTCACTTGTTTGATAATAATTCCACACTTCTATCTTGGTGTGGATGAATTCAAATCCACATTTGACCTAAGTTTCATTAACAACTATTTGTGTACACTGATATGTTATATGTATCTGTTATGTTAGGTGTAGATCACAGTGTAGGCGTAATTGTTCTAATACTTCTTGCAAAAGCTATGAAAAGACAATTTAACAATGATCTCCTCAAAATTCGTATTAACAAATTTATTTCTATGAATAAAATTATGTAGACTATATTACGATTGTTGTTTTATTTCATAATAACTTATGTAACAATTTAAAATTTAATTTTCTTGGGTTTCTTACTACTTGATTCCTCATACAACAATTTATTGCTTTGCTGCCCAACATCTTCAATATTTTCTGAACTGTTCAATGTATGTAGTTTCACTGTAGACTCCTCCTTTTTATCTGTCAGCTGGAAGTTAAGAGAAATGTTAATTAGTATTCAGACTTCATCATAAACGGAATGTTCAAAATCGATTACAAGAATAAACATGAAGTAGGTTGGCCTGTTAATGTGCTACTAATCTCCTTAGAGTAGACTTAAGCATTCCATTCCAGGAAATATTTACAAGATAAGTAGGGGCTACCAAGATTAGTTCTACAATGAGTCAGTAAGTATTTACTAGATAAAACTACATTACAATTTGTATTTAATAATACTCACAGTAGGACAATCTTTCCTGAGATGTGTGACATCACCACACAACTTGCATGAGCCACCATTTGGATACAATCCCTTGGGATTATCAGGACACTGTCTGGCTATATGTCCCTGTAAAATAATTATTTATTGCCATTAACTTACTAATTAAAGACAAGTATATAACCAAATAGTGATGTCAAAATATAAGAGTGTTTACTTACAGGCTCTTTGCAAATAAAGCATGTTGCAAATCTGAATTCCTTATCTCTTTGTACTTTGCATTCAAATTGTCTGTGTTCAGTGGACCCGCACTTGAAACACACGCCTTCTGCAGCATCAGCCGAAGGTATCTTTGACTTTAAGTCGGGGCACTCAGAGAGAACATGACCACCTTTCCTGCAGTTATAACAAACTTCCCTTTTCATTCTGGCCAGAGCTTTTTCAGCTCTCCTCCTTTCCAACTTCATAGTCCTTTGAACCTCACTCTTAGGAATGCCTTTCTTAATCATGTTATTCTTCAACTCTTGGAGCCTTTCAGCATCTTTTTTCATGACTGGGAAACCATCAAATCTGACCAATTCTACTTCCTTACCGTTAATTATGAGTTGGAAACTTTTGTCATTAATCTCTTTCCTGCGAACTGGTTTCCCATCTACTAACTTTTTGTTCTTTTTGTTTTTACCTTGTGGTTGTTGTTTATTACTATTATTATTCTTGTTCTGTACATTATTATCTTTGCTGTTATCTGTTGATGTATTTAAATTAGGTGCCTGTACCTCTGTAGAGTCAGTTGCTACTGTATTTTGTCCATTCTTCTTCTTTTTCTTATTTTTCTTAGAAGTAGGTGTAGTTTTGTTTCCTTCTGCAACAGGTTCTGCTACTTCTGTGGGACTTTCTTGAACCTGTGACTCAGTTACCTCTCCACTTTTTTTCTTCTTCTTTTTAAGTTTTTTCCCAGTAGTCTTTACATTATCAGTAACATCATTCTGGACTTCTGCATTAGCATTGCTGGTGTCAGGGTTCTCAGTCTCACTGGCTACCTTTTTCTTATTTTTCTTTTTGCTTTTCGCTGGTGGGCCGTTTGATTCTGATGAGTTGACTATTACTTTTGACTGTTTACTCTCAGAATCTGGAAAATCACACCAGGTTGCTTTTCGTTTTTGTACTTTATGTTCTTTGAGAAAGTTTTCATAGTTTTCTATGCGTTGCTGTTCAGCCTAGAAATTAAAGACAAAATTATTTAAATTGTGTGCTTACTTATAACATGTTATCACTAACAATGTAGAATACTGTTAATGAATAATCTAAGAAAAATACATAATAATATCGTACCTGTTGCCTCTTTTTAGATTCCTCACCCTCTTTTTTGGCTTGCAATAACTGTTCTTTCATAACCTCCCATGGCGTACTGTCTTCTGGAGCTCTTTCATTAGAAGATTTCGAGCCTTTGGCTCTAGCAAATCTAGTCATGATTTTAATTCTATATAACCTTTTAAAATTTATTTATTAAATGCACATGGGCAAAGCAAAAACATTGCAATGTGAATTATGACAGTTGACAGCGACAGATGACAGATCGTATGGACGCCACAGACAATCAGTTATAGTGAAGCCCAGCTTTCTTTCTTTACTACAACTTTCTTTTTGCAAAAGTACTATTATATAATTGACTATAAATTAATAAATGACTTGCTGACTTAAGCAAAAATAGATGACTGAATTTATACCACTTTTCTCTGCTCTACCTGATTAGCTTCGACATATACGGTTTATCGTTGGTTCTCCTCTAACGCCTGGCGGTAATGGATCAGAACTACTTGTCTATAGCCATACTCTATTATTGTAATTTGAGGTTATCCATGTAGCCATTTAGTAAACAATAATAAATATTGTCATCTTTCATTTAGATTCACTACTGAAAGATACTGTAATTGAAATACATTTACGGTGGTGTCGATCAAAGAAGATAAATGGAGACATATTATACTAAATAGCTTCAGTGTTCTACGAATATAAATCAACAGGTAATTTATCACAACGCATCCATACTTTATTAGTTTATTCCATTTAATTTACTTTTATCATTGTGCAGTGTAGAAGTGTTGAAAAATAGGTTAAATACTAAAATATATAAAATTATATTGTGCCAATGCATGCAATTCTCGAATCTAAACCCCGCGAATTTCAAATTTTGTATAATAAATATGTCATAACATTATTTAACAACAGCTGCTAGCTACTTTTACAATTTGTATGTTACATTAATAAGGTTGTACTTATTGTTTAATTTAAAAAACAAACATTTAATATATTTTGATTAGATGGAGTAGTTTGGATTATCGGTACAAAAGTAGGTAAATATCTCGTACTTATTTACTTTTAAGAAAGCACTAGGCTTAAATATCTGCCACGTAAAGAAAGAAATAACGTCTGTCTTACGTCTTAATGATGCGAAATAGCGCTATACTATTATGTATCAAGATACGAATGAACGCGGGACATGACAGACGACTCTCTAAAAATAGATGGGTAATAGGTATATAGATTCGGGTTACATTGAATGATAAATAAGCTTGTTCATTTCAAATGTAAATACGTATATTTTATTAAATAAAATCTAACAAAAGTACAAAAAATAACACAATACACAATGGAAAGTTGATTTCAGTTATTTAGGTGAAAACCTAGTAGCCTGTAAAATTCATTTTAAAAGGAAAAAATACCGCCCAAACTTATAATTTCACCTTTGTGCCTTAATTATGCTATTAATTGGAATGATACAGATCAAAAAGCTCAAAAACTATTTTGGAAAAAATATGGATAAAGGACATCGGGCGTTTTTTACCCGATTTTTTAAAAGTCGCGAACATAAACCAAAATATTTTTAAATGATAGTGTTTGCAATCATATTTAATATTGTGTAGTTATTTTGATTCACAATAATGGGAAAATGGAAATAATTAGTAAAATGAAAATGATATTTTAAGTTGACTATTTTTCCTAATTACTAAACGACCGCTCAGTAAGTTAAAATATCACTCCGTGGTATTTTTATAAACCCAATCAGACTAAATCCGTCAAGTTGATGTGCATATTTCGTTCTCACTCTCGCCCATAGTCTTAAAACTGGTATTATGTTGCGCTCGCGCAGGTAGCTAGCTTATCTTACTACATCGCAGTCCTTCGTCATCATCATCGCAGTCCTTCGCCAAAAGTTAAGAGAAAAATATGTTGTTTTAATTATTTTTGATTCCCTTTTTCCTCTTCAATTATTGCCCAAAAACATTTATAAATATTTTTTAAATGTCCAATTTCTCCTTATTGCCACGACCCACAGATATGGGAACTATACCATTGTGAACTAGATTTAATTGCCTATCCACCGTACCTAATTTTATTTTTGTTCGCCGTAGGTAAGTGTCCCATACAAAAATGCCCGATGTTCTTTGCCAAAATGTGGATACATTTTGGCAAATTTATCCATATTTTATTACCTTACCGTTAAATTAATAATTACATTACGCTTTGAAGCTACATGTTACGACTTAGAACATTCCTACTTTAATACGCTCTAGAACAAAGAGAGCAATAATTAATATAAAACGAAAATCAATATAGTTGAATAATGTAACAATTAATAAACTACTGACTACATGATTGCGATAGCAGCCCCTTTCGCTGCATCACCCCCTGAAGTAAATTCTAGTGGCAAACTGTAATAGTGCTCAACAGCTCTCTGCAATACAGCGTTTCTAGATAAACCAGAACCATTTCCGACAATGCGTTTTACATTCGCGTTTCGCAATATTTCCTTAGGCATCATGTGATGTAAATTTTGTATCAAGCTATCACAGAGAGATTTAAACACGCTCCCCAATTGGATGTTAGAAAGATCGATATTTTCCACTGAAGCTTTCGCAGTCGGTGCATGTCTTTCTCCTAACAAATGTGGAATTATTTGCATATTCGATGTTTTAGCTTCCAAACCCAAAGCAATTAGTTTTTCCCATACCTTGGACTGAGGAGTAGGAAAACCTAGCTCAAGCATCCATTGTTGAAGCATTTTCACGAAAGTAGCTAAAACATTGCCTCCATTTAGAGACGCGGCTACAACTAAGTGCGTGTTATTAAAATAAGGCAAGTGTTCGACTGTTTTACAGCCTAAATCTGATACGTCATCTACTACGAATGCTAACTGAGCAGACGTTGATATGTTTAGTACTGCATCATCTCTCGATTCAAGTGTAGCAATAATAGAGCACTGTAAGTCGCCCATAGCAACACTTACAGGTGTTCCCTCGGGAATGCCATTCCAAGCGGCGTTCAATTTTCCCGCAATTTCCCCACTTTTACTGATTTTAGGTAGAAGCTCCACTGGAAAATCGACTGATTTTAGAATATCGATGTTCCATTCGTTCTTTTCAGTATTAAAATATCCCCAACTCGCAGCATTTTGATCAGACATTACTGGGACGTCTAAATCGCAAAGCATAGTAACCACAAAATCTTGAACTGTTCCAGAATATTGAAAGTTTTTCAGCTTTTCAGGCTTGTGTTTAAGCATCCATAAGAGAGTCGCACATCCATATCCAGAGTAGCAATTTAGACGCGAATCAGGTTTAGGCAATGATTCCAGAAATTCAGGTTTACACCTAGTGTCCTGCCAAGTATACAATGCTGACATGTTTTCTCTCGTTGCTTCGAACCGCATCACTACTCCATCTTTTTCGACTTTCTCCCAGGCGCTGTAAATAAAATAATTCATGTATGTAAATATAATATTCTGTTTATTTTATACTTAAAATAAAAATGGTTTTGAACTTGAGATATCGACTGGATAAAACATACGGTAATTGGAACGCTTCTTGGATAATAAACTTAATGTACTTGTTTATGTTTAATGTCACATTATATACGTTGTAATAGAAACACAGTTTATTGAATGGGTTACTTGAAAATTCACGACCAAAAAGGAGATTTTAATTAAAAAGAAATGAAAATCTAGCCGGTTCTACAAAAACATAATTACAATATTCATTGAAAAATTTTTTATTTTAATGTAAACATACCCTTTCTTCCATAACAAGACTCCGTGCATTTGCCCACACACTCCAATTTTTGTTACACTTCGTAGTATATCCCTAGGAAGTCGCGAGATGCAGTAATGAATAGCTGATACTATTTTTGGCACATCTTGTTTGTTACCCTCTATACCTTGGTCGCTCGGTATGTTTGCCGCTGTATCCTTATTTTGTTTAGCAACAATTTCTTTTGTTTTTGGGTCGTAAACACAAACTTTTACTGAAGTCGTTCCAATGTCCATCCCCAATATAAAACTCTTGTCAGCCATTTTGCACTTAAACGAAATAAAAAGTTGGAAGTTAAAAATCACACACTCGATAAACAGCGAGACGACGCGACTCGTTGGGCAATTTGTTTCTATTGCTCGAACACGGCAGCCCGCATGAAAAGTGGGTGGCGGGTGGTCTCGTCTGGTGGCAATGCGCCCGCATTGACCTCGTGTAGACGCGTTGGTTATTACGTAAAAGTAGGTTTGTATTCCTTATCACTGTGAGTGCTCCATGTGTTTATCAAACACTTCAGCGATTCACTTACTTACGGCTAATAAATAACTTCAGTTGATATTACTTTTACGATAACAGGTACAAATTGTTTTTTTTATGTAAACATTTACCGTTTTACTCTATATATCAGATTTATGTCAAGTTAACATTTCCATATTAAATAGTATTTTTAAAACAAGACTTTCGATTAGACATCATTTTACGTACCTATTCTATAAACACCTGTATAATTAGAGACATTAAATTAATGGCAATATTACGTCGAATGACATAAATATTTTTTACCTATATTTTGCTTACTGGCCGTTACGACTTTAGGTTGCTCAGACATTTCGTGTGCCAAATCTAAAAATCGTTCGCCAGTATTGTAATAAGAAAAAAAAACAATGTTCTATCACATTCTACGTTCATGTTCAAAAATAATTGTTCATTTAATTATAAATAATTCTATTTACAATATTGTGTATAACATTTTGTTTACTGTTTTGCAACATTTGTTTTGTATCTACATATACGCATAATCTGGTACTTAATTATTCCGATTATCTGACAATTTTTTAATATTGCAGGTAATTTTATGTACTATATATAGGATCTGGTCTTACGTGGATATGCACTAACCCTGATTAGTATTATTTTAATCTTGATTTAATTGATGAACAACACTTGTTTTTTTTTTCAGGATAATGGGTAAGAGGAGCAAGTCGTCTAACGTCGCTGCTGAGGAAGTAGATGTAAGCGGTAAAAAAATGAAGAATAAAAGAATTAAGTTTGAATCAGACGAGACAGATGAACCGAAACCTAGCGAAACTAATGTGGATCCTAGTATTGAACAAGTTAAACGAAAAAAGAAAAATAAATCGCAAAGTAATAAAGGCGATGAGGAAAAGAAAAATAAGAAAATTATATTTAGAGAGGACGATGACGAACCAGTTGAAGTTGATGTTCCTACAACTACAAATCAACGGAAACGTACTAAAGAAGTTGTTCCTCAAGAGAATGAAGAAGATATTAAAGACGAAGACATTGATAAATTCTGTGATGAGTTAAATGATGAGGATAACGAACAGTTTGAGAGTTGGGTTAAATTAATAGAAGCTAAGCTTCATTCGAATAAAAAGAAACCTAAATGATAAAATGAATTTTTACTTTAAAAGACAACCATTAAAATGCCGATTGCAATAGGAGGCGCATTTAAAAGTTAAAACGTTTTTAAAGACGTTGAAGAATAATTTAACACATTTGGTCTTAGAAAGCCTTGAGTCGCGTTGCCATCTGGTTTATAACAACAGACGTTTATTTTCAGCGCTAATAAATTGAACAAAATCTGAAATCAGTTAGTATGTATCATTTGAGTTCTCTTTCCATACTATGGCCTTTATATAGACCGAGCAAAATTAGGAAGCGACCTGTTAAAGTTCCCCTCGCTCTGACGAAGTCTTACGATTCAAGTCGTGACAATTGCAATTACATGATTTGCAAACCTTGAGAGCTTGTGACTTATTTGTTTATTATCAGTTATCAAACATAATGCGATAGTGTAATCGTAATTGTTCAAATAAATCTAGAGTAATCACTCAATTAACGTTAATAACGTTTCTTAATTGATAGTTAAAAGTGTAATAAAAAATAGCAATTCCAGACCTGAAATACTACTAATAAACCAACGACCTTGTTAATGTCATGTTTGTTTGTATTATGGTCGTAGGCAAATTTTCACTTACTATCACTACAATAAGAAGGTTGATGACCCCTGACAAATTTATGATAAATACCCCTTCCCTAAGTTGGTTCTACTAAATATCAATTTGCAGAGATCTTATATCATGAAAGTATATAATTCATGTAGTACTTAGAAGGAAGTTTACATATATTTTTAAGTAATTTATATACTATACATAACATACGTATTTATTTTTAACGAATCTTGTAAATAATAAATTAACATTAAGGTACCTGTAGTCTTCAATACAATGTTTGAAATTGGAATTCTTTCCTAATTCTTAGGTCAAACTTCTGAAATGATAAAATGTTCAGTGTTATCTTAGGTGATGGTACTCTGATGCTGTGAGATTTGCTGTTGCTAGCTACAAATAGCCTACATTCAACCAATAGAAAACCTAAGTTTTAACCGGTTTTTTTCTAAAACCGATTCATGCAACACTACTCAACTATGGTCATCAAGACTACCGTAGACTGCGGGGCAGAAATTATTTTCTATTTGGCAACTAAATGACGTGATACACAAACATGACAAATGACACTTGACGCAATTGACTGACTTGACAGTTGACAGACGTATGAAATGAACGAGTTGTTTGCAAATCGGACTTAGATTTTGTGATTTCTCTCTGAATATCGGTCACCACCACCGTACAAAAAATAACGGGATTATGTGCAAACGGTTTTAATGTTTACCTACTTTGATGATGAAGATATCTAACATATCATTTAGAAAATGGTAATTTAAAAGAAGTGTTCAAGTTTCGATAAAATTTAAATTTCTATCTCTTTAAACATGGATACTAATAAGAAAAGTGAAGACATGGACATTCCAACCGTAGAAGGAAACCTGCTGCAGCAACCCAAAGAAGAAAAAACGCTAACTCGAAATCCACTAATGAAAGTGCGAACATATGTGCTTGCCTTGCGTCCTTGGTCGTTGAGTGCAAGTTTGTTACCGACTCTGCTGGGGGCTGCGCTTGCCTACCGTCTTCCCGGCGATAGTGGCTTTAGTTGGTGCACTTTATTGTTAACATTGTGCACTATCATTCCTGTTCATGGTGCTGGCAATGTGGTAAACACATACTTTGATTTCGTTAAAGGTATTGATAATCGTAAATCTGACGATCGAACTCTAGTTGACCATATTTTGAGTATAGATGAAGTTGTATCTCTTGGTGCTATATTATACCTTGCAGGATGTGCTTCCTTTGTCCCACTTGTAATATTATCACCAGCTCGTATGGAGCATTTGGCTCTGGTATACTTTGGAGGATTGTCTTCATCATTTTTGTATACTGGTGGTATAGGATTAAAATATATAGCTCTTGGTGATATTTTAGTTTTAGTTATATTTGGACCAGTATCAGTAGTTTTTGCCTTCTTAGCACAAACTGGTAGAGTGGACTGGCCAATAATTTACTATGCAATTCCACTTGCTCTGAACACTGAGGCTATTCTACACAGTAACAACACTAGAGACTTGGAGACAGATAGTAAAGCAGAAATTGTAACATTAGCAATATTGATTGGTAGAACAGCTTCATATTTGTTGTATGCATTTTTGTTATTCACACCTTACATTATGTTTGTGGTAGCTTCTGTGCGCTGTTCGTGGTGGTTCTTACTTCCAATGCTAACATTGCCAAGAGCTTTTGATATAGAAAGAAGGTTTAGAAGCCCTGACACAATGAGATATGTACCACGACAGACTGCTAGACTAAATTTCTATTTTGGCATGCTGTACATGATATCATGTCTCTTTGCCCATCGCCTTCCATTCCTTCTTCGGTAACAAGTTAACTGTACAAGAACAAAGATTTAAACTGTTGTTATTTGACTATAGTATAGGACTGACCATTTTTGTAAGTTTCTATAAAAGATGTTGTATATTTTTGTATTTTATGTAAGGTAAATAATGCTGAGGCGATAAGGATATCCTGTCTCAAATGAATAATAGCTTTAGTAAAATGGTAGATATTGTTGATTCAGTTTGTCTTTTCTGTTCTATATTCAATTTAAGCCTTTTGTATATGGTAAGAAAATTTGGATCTAGAAAAAATTCTATTAATTTATAGGGTCAAACTACTATAAATTTTGTAATCAAAAATGCAATGAAAGGCGGTGATATTGTATTTATATGTGCCTTAGGCCTACCACCTTTTTCTGGTCATTATAAATTTGCTAATAAGTTTATCTTACTGTTGATTTAATATTCGAGATCAACATATTTGTAAGTGTAATTTTGTAAGAATATATAATAATTATGTGCGAGGAGGAAAAGTTATGCTATATGTATTTAAGTGATCCATCATAAATCAACATAGAAAGCAAATTCAATGCTCAAGAGCGGAAATAGCATTTAAAGATTTTTTCTTATGATGGAACATGATAATCATGTAAATAGCTTTGTTAAGTTGTATGAGCGTCATTGTTGCATAAAGATGTAAAGGAATAGGTTGGTGACACTGAACTTCCTCTAACAAATATAATGGAGTCTGAATTTCAATGAATATTGTGTAGTCAATGAGATATTCATAACACATCTCGCTTTTGTGATTGCTTTAGTTATGTGTACACAAATTTAAAATATCATCTACCTCTATAATGTCTAAGAATTAATGTTTTCAAGATATTTACGTAAATAATGTTGTTTAGTACTTTTTGTAATTTCAATACAATGAAATCTCTTGATTGTAAACTGACAATAATTTATTTCATTAGCTAGTAAATTTAGCCCAATATAATGAATGTAAAAGTGAATACTAAAATTGTGATGACAAAAACAATGAATTTCATTTATTTATTTTATTGATATAATCAACGTAGGAGACCTCTATGATATATAATCTTCATAATATAATGATAAATTACAAGTCAAATTATCATACAAGTGAGACCATGTAATTTAAAGAAATGGATTTCCTTCAGGAATGCCTGTTCTAGAAACTACATTGGATATATTGGCAGTGACTGGAGATATATTAAAAGTTGAAATACACATTACAAACATACTATATTTCAATACAGTGTCTTCATAGTAGTCTACTTGAACTTATTTACTCACTGAAACATATTATGCATGTTTCAAGTTCGCCTTGTCTCCGCGAGTTTATCGTTCCGTTGGACTTTGACAGGCCGTGACCGATTATATTTATATTATTCGAATTAAGCTACTGATATTATATCGAATACTATTCCCTAATTCTCAAGTGAAAATCCATTTCAAATCATAACTAAAGTTATAAAGGAACAAATCACAATGTATTAAATGATAATACAAAAATCATGTTTGCTAACAAAGACTAACATAATATCACTATAATCAAGTAGAAATCAAATCCATAATATAATTAAATACATTTTTCTAATTTTCATTTTGCACAAAAATAAGAAGTCTTCAACATTCCATACAATTCCTATATGTTTCATATATTTATATCCTAATGTATAACCATTAGTTAGACTAATGCAGGACTAACCAATCTAAATCGAATTACACGCTCACGACGTTACAGAGATTTCCTATAAAATGCAGAAAGTTATCCAGCTCAACATGTTCCACATCAGACTACTCTATGTTGTGCTCATGTTACATAGTCATTTAAATTTGGGGTCGAGACGAAAGCACCTAGCTTACTCCACATGTCATGTTTCTTGTATCTTAGATTTAGGCCTTTACATACAACTACATGTGATGGTAATTTCATTTAATCCTTCTCTCTTAGCCTTCAACGCGCCAATAATACAGATGTTAATTTAAGTTTATTGAGAAATTCATGAAATTACACCAAGTACCGAGACTTACGTGCAATGCGTTAAAGCTAAAAATAGATGCCGATATTAATACTCCGTGACGTTAAAGCTTTAGTCTAGCCATAAAATATAAATTTAGTAGTGGTTAAGATAAAATTTGGTTCTTGTCACAATAGGTAATACTAATAATGGAAGAATTTTGTGACAATATGAAATTAATGCAATGATTAAATTAACACCTGTATGCAAATTGAAAATGATCCGTTAGGTCGTTCCTACACGTTACAATAACGTGGTTCCAACTTCACGAAACATCCGAACAGTTAAACATACATGGAATAATCTCACATTCACGCATACGGACAATAGTCCATCAAAGGCGGAAAAATCCGACCGGTAGTCTTTATATATGGGTTACGTTATATACATCAGACTTTATTGTTGGCCTTGCTTATGACGTCGACGCTTTCTTGTCACGCTGCCATTGGTCGATTCTCTCTTTCAGCTCAGTTGCTAAAAAATAAAACATAGATTAGATATGACATGAATGAGCTAAATATACTATTTTTTCTTATAAAACAATGTAAAATGTACCTGGACGAAGCTGATCTTCGGAAAGAGGTTGTCGGTTAAAGGGATCAGTAGCACTATTTAGCAAGTGGCGCAGAATCACAGATCGGTCCATTATCTGAAAAATAATGATAAAGATTATAAAGTTATCTAAGTAAATTCAAATATGCAATAGACGGGGATTTATTTTGTCATATAAGATAACAATACTTAGTCAAAACAAATTAAAGTTTAGTAGTGGGAGCAAATACGTCATTTCTACGTATAAAACGTACCTAGAAGTGACGTCACGCGATATTTCAAATCAATATATCTTCGAAAGTATTTGTTTCCGTAAGAAAATAAAAAATACGTATCTAATATTTTAAAATAATCTACAAGACGGACATTAAAAGAACAATTAGTCATCTACTTACTTTTCCGGAAGGTAGTAAGACTGGGTCGGTCATTAGTGTATCCATAAGTGGGTCCCTGAACTCTTCAGGAGCATCAGCATATTCGTCGCTTTTCTGTTGATTAGACACTGAAACAAATAATACAAGGTTAAATTATCATATAAAAAGTTTACGATCAAATAAGCCTCCGATCAGTAGGTACTAGGTACAGTTCGAGCTAATCGACGTTTCAATGTATAAATGTATTATATATTTATTGATACAACAAATATTATAGTATATAAGTATATGGAGGTACCTGCTATTTGATATGCATTATCAGCCAGCGCCTTGAACCGCTCTATTTCTGTGGGTGTCTTGATGCACGACTTAGCTAGCCTCACAGATGCTTCCTCGAATAACTCTTTGCGGAATGATCTCTGGAAACAGAATATTACATTTAAATATGAAGTATATTGTAAAACGTGCGAGATTATATCATATATGCTCTCGTGTACAGAAATTCGAAGTTATCCGACTAGTTTCGAACCACATCAGGGCCCATAATTATGGGCTGCACATCGCAGTGGCATGCGAAGCGGTAAAGTCGTGTAGATATTAATATTAGTTAGTTTACCTCGTCGGCGGCAAGTGCGGCGTGGAACTGTGGCGAGTCGAGATGTAGATAGATGTCTACTAGCTGACTGAGCAGTCGTCGCGGTTCCCAGCCATATTTCTCGGGTCGACGGACCTACGAATAGAAATAATAAACTATTTAGTAAATGGTGGCCTAAAATAGATGAACATTATAAATAATCAGCAACTTTAAAATGTCGGCGACAAAAAAGAAAAAAAAATCAGCAGTGATTGAAATTTAGTAAGTTAAATTCAATTTTACTATTATCAGGTAAAAGAATAAATAACTGGGCTAGTAAGTTTACCTTCAGGTTTTTACACTTAGGTCCGCAGAGCTGCTGTAGGTTGAAGTTTAACATCGATGCGAGTCGGTCCACCAGCTCGGCGCGCAAGAATGGCTCCTTGATCTCCACTGTCAAGTACTCCAACATGTCCACCGTTTCTCTGTAACAATAATATAACACATTCTAATACTTATGGTAACGTATTTTGTGGTAGAAAATTAGGTTCTACTTTTAACACTACTGTACAATTGTTATAAAGACAACTAAAAAGCTTTTATGTAGTTTTTATAAATGGATTAGCTTAGGTAATTTCAATAATCTATAACTAGCTACTTCTGCGCGGTTTCACCAGCTTTGCTCGGTTCATAATGATGTTTTATAGCCTATAGCCTTCCTTATCAAATTCACTAACCAACACAAAATGAATTATTCAAATCGGACCAATAGTTACGGAGATTAGCGTGTTCAAACAAACAAACTCTAGCTGTATGTATTTCGATTTTGTTCTCTACATCTACATAGGTTATTGAAACCGGCCGTAAATGAAAGAATCGTGAATAACAAGGATATTAGTAGTAATAACAGTAGTACGTACCTGGCGAGTGTGAGATATGAGCGACACTGCCTCTCGTCCTGTGCGAGTGCGCGTGCGCGTGCGTCGGCCGCGGCCCCGCCCGCGCCGCCCGCGCCCTCCTGCGCCTCGTGGATGCGCTTCAGGTACTATGGAAAGGAATAAATAGGTTAACTGATTTAAACATTGTCTTATGTTGGCTCTGGTCTTTTTGCAAGTTACATAAAACTTTTGGTCGACTATTACAGTCAAGAAATATACACATCATTACAAATGTTACAGTAACACATCAAGGTAAAGTATTAAGATGACATAAAATACATATTTTCTATTAAAATTTAATATGTAAACACTTACCGTTAAACACTCATCCAGGAGGAAGGTAGTATCGTTCATTAACATGTTGATGAATTTGACAAACTGATGTCCAGATCGCGACTCCTTTACGATAGCCTGCAACGACAAGATGAAGTGTTAGTAAGGAAACTTTCTCCAATGGAAACAATGCCTATAATATGTGTAATAGTTGACAATTAGTAAATATTGTGGTATATTGCACTCGCCTGTTTATGAATAGGTCGCTCCCACATTCCCTTCAAGATGATGCTAATATGGAACCGAATAGTGAACTTATCGTAAAACTCGGTGCTTTGTCCTGTAGTTTCTATATCCGTGTAGAATTTCATGAGAGCACTCGGTAGCGCAGTTTGCGACATCGGGTGGTCCATGAATTTCTCGTATACATTCTTCAATTTTAGTGGCACGGAGAGGTTGATTACGAAAAGTACTTCTACGATCTTAGCAACAAGATAAGGGTTCTTGAAGTGGCGCGAGTGACAGATTGCACTCAGTAGCCAAGTGATGATTGGGTCCTCGATGAAGTCCGCCACGATTTGTGGGACGTATCTGAAAATTGATAGTAATTAATTAGCATAAAAAAGACAACATAAATTATCTTTTCTATAAGATTTTAGGGAACAGAGAGTAAAGTTCTCTAAGAAAAGAAGGATCCTGCGACCAGGTGAGGTGATGGAGCCTGGCGGGTTTTCTGTTTGTTGGAATTTTCGATCCGATGTAAGATTTATGTCGCCATCCGTTAATTTTTCGTCGGTCGTCTAGATGGCCGACTTTTGTCATCTGTCACTTATCATGCCACGTGTCGCCAAATGATCATGATGTCAGTGAAACACAGCTCAAAAGCTAGTTAATTTGCTGAGCTAAAAATCATGTGTATGCATCGTCTATGGATGGCCTAACTACGTTTCCCAACTCACGCCATGCTCATTAACTTACTGGGACTTTACTCAGCAACGGACGTCTTTTAGTATATAAAAGTGTAATGGTACTCACTGCACAGCGAAGAGCATGAACTCAGCGATGTCCTCGACGTACCACTCCGGCGTGGCGGCGAATGCGTCGGCGTACGGCCCGATGCCCGCGTCCGCCGCCTCCAGCTGCATGGTCAGCAGCGAGCAGACCGACGAGTAGAACTGCAGGCTGCGCCGCATCAACTCCGTCTCTAGTAGCGCCGTCTCCGCACACTGCTTCGACCTGTACCATAATATGTATAAACGTCAGTATTTGATCACTGTCTAGACTGGTGAGCGCCAATATCGAGTAAACATTTTGAAAAGTCTAGCAAGGATTTTCAATGAAAATATATCGAACATGAAGCGTTATTTAGAAATACGATGATGGAAAAAATCGTATCTTATAAGGAGGAACCAGTACATTACCTGTGTAGTCTCTTAATCTGTCGTCGCCACCTCCGCAGCAGCTCCCTATTGCGCAGCGCCGAGAAACTGTTGCGCCATTGAGGCTCGGCCGCCATCAACTCTTCAATCACTTTTTGGAGATCACGGAATGCCCTGTAGAGAAACAAATAAATAATGAGGGTTCATAAAATGTATGGTGCACGTAATATAATGTTTTTAATTGCTCCTAAAACTATTCGCCGGCATAGTCTGTAGAAGCTATAAAGCTTCTGGATATAAAAGAAACAAAACAATCTGTTTAACTGTCTCGTGTGTCGTATTGTCTTAATTTTATTGAGCACGATTTTCACATTCAGCACGTAAGATTTTCAACTTTATGATCAAAAACATAAGATTGAAAATCAATCATTCTTAGTGTCTGTTAATATTTAATTAGAAGTTCACTCACCGAATTCGCCTCTGGTGCGTGTGTAAAGCCGGGATCAAAGCCACATGGTGCATATGAAGCGTTAAGAACCAGCACACTGTCTGGAACTTCGCTTCAGGCCACTTGTGGTTAGGATCCTTGTCTGAAAGGAGAAACGTTCTTGTAAATAAACATACATAAACATAATAATAATTAGATTACTTAGAGACTATAGTTGGTATCCTAATAGATTTTGGTAGATAGTGTTTAGTAGTTTGGTAGATGGTATAGTACCTAAGAGATGAGCCACCTTTGCAACTCCGTTTAATCCATGAGCTTTGTAACAATTTATTTATCGAAAGATACGCTGCAAAGCAGCCAGTTATACAGTCCCACACACACACACATCGCGCCAACCATGCAGTTACTTGAGAATTCAAAAATAGAAAATCGCACGATAGACAATAGAATTAAGAGTTAAAGGCATTTAATTGTTGCCATGAACTTGATTCTAGATACGAGTATAACGGTCTATTAAAACTAAATTGACTTGATGACGTGTTTTCATGTCAAATTAAGGGTCAATGAGCTTATTCATAGGTCATTACATTATGTTTCGTGTACACTACGCGGTAAGGATAATTTAATGTGTAGCATAACCATACATTAACTACACTATTAATTAAAATACCATACATATTAACTGACATGTCTTTGGGTTCCATACATTTTATTGCCAGTGTGATGCCAGTAGTGAGTATAAGGGTCTCATAGTTGGTTTTTGAATAGATATTTTTATTAGGTATTATGAATTTTAGAATAATAAGGTTTTAGTTAACACTGGCTCTTTCATTTTTATTGGTAACACAACTAGTTATCATTAGATGTAACTACATAAGTAAGTCATAATGACCTTCCCTAGAATAACAGAATAATAATTCATTACTTAGTTTACTTACACTTGGTAAGTCTTTTATCTGGCAACGCCTATCAATTAAACACATCATCATATGAATGCATTGAAATATCAAGAAATAGTATAAAATTATTGGGACTTATAACACAAATGGTGAAAAGTGGGTGTACATTGTATAGCGGCATTATGTGCCGTAATGTGCACCTCTGCCTATCCCTTCGGGGATAAAAGGCGTGACGTTGTGTGTGTGTGTGTAGTATAAAATTAATAATGAACTTACTGAGTGCGTCCAACCATTCCTGGGATTCCTGCGTGGTGAAGTAGAGCCTGGTCTCGTCTCGGATGTTGACCCAGGAGTCTGGCTGGAACGTGTACAGCGGGTACACGCGCTCCAGTTTGATGCGCACGGACAACAGTTGCAGTACTGAACACACGTTCAGCATGAACCCATCTCCTGTAATTGTTTTGTAACGTTCATTTGTATATTCATACAAGAGTTTTCCTGCTTGTGTCTTAAGACTACATATTTTTTGACGGAGAGCAATGCACTTTGATAAACGTTAACCTTTTAATCTGCGTTCTCCAAATCACTTGCCAAGTGTGAATATTATGGCAATATTTCTTATAAAGAAAGTGCACTGTCACGGGCAGTACCTAATACTTACATATTTTACGTCTTATATAAAATAATTTGTTCTGTTCTCCCAAGTTTATTATTATAGCAAACAGTTCAGGGTGCGAATGTGCATATCATCTATATTTTAACATACATAGATGCATTTACAAACTATGATTGTTTACAGAATTATAAGAACTCGAGTAAAAATAGTAATGACTGACAGTATTCATCTTTTCCTCGTATTTTGTTTATATTATTTCAGAAATGTTGGGGAAACAAACACGGAAGATGTTTACTGGAATTGTATCGTTGATTGCAAAGTGTTGTGTCGAGCCAACAAAATCTCGCAATTCACCGATACAGATAGTAATAACACATGTATCTGCGTCGTTGTGTCCACGAACGAAATCTGTTTGTCGCAAGTCGCAACCACCTGACGACGCGCGACGGTACAAACATAAATATTTACAGTAAACCGTCAACAAGTAGCGATTAACGTTTTGATCTGAATCTTGGAAAGTAAATGATTTGGACGAGTGCCAATACAAATTCGTCTAATAGACAACCCGAGTGAGCGACATTTGAACGAAATATGTACCAAGTACCTACCTAGCTAGTCTATTTTCGCAAGTCATTACTCGAAGGGAGCACCGCGCGATTCAATTTATTATAGCTGTTCTGATAAACTTGCAGTAATGTCTTTATCAATCAGCTACACGGAGACCGATCCGGGCACATCGTATCAACGCGGACTTGCCAGATATTTATAAATAAGAGAACAAAAGCAATTTTAAACATGGAACGTGTTTGTAGTTGATGTACCAAAATACACGATTTTGTACAGCCATAAAGGAAAATGCTCCAATTTGTTTGGCGCGTCTTCTTCGTCTTATTTATTGAGAGGCAGTCAAACGTTTTGAGCAACATATTTACTGTTTGCTTCTAAATAATTTGAACTAATCAGTTTGTAAACTCGTTGCATTGTTCCAACGAGTGTTGTGTTTTGATCGTCACCATTCTTACAAGATGAAAGTTTTGTTTATACAAGACAAATGTAAGCACTTCATAAAACATCCGTGGAAACGCTGCCGCAGGATTTCTATTAGAACAATGATGACATTACATACTAATTTTATTATGGTTAAAACATGAAACATAGTTTTGAAAACTAAGTCTGTTTTTTTAATTTTAAATTCGGTTATGTGAATACGAAAATAAAAAAGATAATAAAGTAGAGGTAACTGACCGGCCAATGATCTCTCGTCAGTCTGCAACTGCGCTCTGCGGTCATTCCTCTGCAGCAGAGCAGCGAAGTAGTTGAGTAGCGGCTCGCGGGCCTCGGGGCACAGCAGGATGTTGTGGCAGATGTTGTGCAACGTGTTGCGGCTCGCCTCCACCTCGCGCTGCAACGCGAACGCCAGGCTGCGGTCGCCCGACCCCGTCGCGAACAGGCGCTCCGCTAGTCGCGGGTTCTCCTCCGCGAACAGCGATATCTGCGGAGATATTTACATTGATATGATTGTCGATACAATTCCTGTGAAATTAAAACAGTAGTTAAATATAGGTACCGCAAAGAATGGTCCCAGGAAGCTGACGCGTGCGATCTCTCGTCCTGCAGCAGTGGTGACGGCGTCGGGACATAGTGAAGGCAGGCGCGCTATGAGCTCGGCGAGCGGGCGGCGCGAGTGTCGCGGGCCGGCGCGCAGCTCGCACAGCGCCCGCAGCGCGCGCAGGGCGCTGCCGCCGCCGCACGCGCCGCGCCCGCCCAGCGGGGACACCGCGCGCCGCATCTCCTCGCGGATACCCATCACCAGCGGCACGAACACCTGCACCCACACGCATTATTACATCTCAACTCATCTCACCATTTGAGAAGAACAGCTGCATAAGTCTAGGTCTCTTTCATTAGCATGTAACCATTTAAAATATTGAAATCAATAGATCACGATCGTCAATCACTCACCTCTTCGAAAACTTCCTTATTTGTGTAAGTAGCAAGTAATAGCTCTGGTATGAGGCCAGTCGGCGGGGACACTACTAGCATGTAGGGCAGTAGAGGAGACTTCCTGCACTTTTCCAATTCAAAGTTCCCCTGCAGCACTAGCACTAAGTGGTTCACTAGCAATGTTCTTAAACTTTGGAGCAAGTCGCTCAATGGCGGCTCCGAACTCTTCTTGGAGTATTCACGTTCATACGAATTAATATTCGAGTAGAATCTTATAATGTAGCTGACAGCCAGGCCTTGCGTGGGTATTGTCTTGGGTAGGGGTAGCGACGGCGCAGGGCAGTCCGCTTTGTCAGCTTCTGTCTCTGAACCGATTGGTCCACAAGTCAACATATCGTCTCCGCATTCGTCACTAGGTCTTTTAGTAGTTTCAGTAATCGCGATGAGTTTCTGGTTTAGAGGATCTGAGCCGTCCGCTATTTGCGTAATAACATCAATCAGAGCCTCTGAAGCCAGTTCTTCTAAACTTAGTTTTGGGTTATCGAGAAGTGATGCAGCTACAGACGGTACAAATATTCCTCCTGCAACAAATGGCTTCATGAAAAAATAATCTGATACTGACCTCTCAGAAAAATGTTAATAGTATATAGTGAAATGAAAAATATTTATTGCAAAGAACATTGTTATAATAATGTTTCTAGGTTAGTAATAGACCATAAAATAATGGAAATAAAATACCGGAAGGATTTTATGTGCAAGAAGGCCGCAAAACCGCGATTGCCTTTGCTAGTCTTTACTATTGATAAAATAAGTTTTATTTATATATTTTATTATATCTTCAAATGTTAGTTCTCTCATATGCTCGAAAGTAATAATTTTGTTCCAATAGAAAAAAATCAGAAAATATTTCCAGGTACTTATCATGAATATCATATAAAAGTAAATATGACAAACCTGCACTGTCTTCAGACCACGACACCTGTAGGATCTTGGCGACAATATTCCGAAGTTGCTCCTCAGTCAGCTCTGTACAGCTCACTGTACGCGACCGGTGTATCTTCCGGGCAGGAGACGCCGTCTGGGTGTCATTGTCGTCCACCTAGCACATAATGACATGTATATCTTTAAATATAATGTAAGCAACTGCTGTGTTGTCCCAACTGTATTTACAACTAACAAAATGTGTTGAGTATGTGTTATTATCATTAAACATATGGCAATCCTTACATGCATTGTGATGGGTATACTGTAAACTTGAGAGGTTTATTGAAAACTTGGTGATGTTGCACTGTCTTTGTATGATTGTGGATATAATAATATTCAGTCTATTTAAAATACTGTAATTCAGATTGGAAATGCAGAGTATGAACAATAAAACCAAATAAGCTCTAATTATAGCTTCGGCAAGCCTAAGGCCTAAGAAAGTGAAGTCGAAAATTGAGGCACTAAGGAACTCTTGGCCATATAAGCTAGGACTTGGCTTGAATCACTAACTTAACTACAAAAAGCTATGTGATACTGGACATTAGTGCTCCAATCTATTTATTGATGTGTTTTTGGGAATGAACATCCTATTAATTAAACTAAATACTACCAATGATACTCTTATTAGGGATTTAGTAAATTGCCATTAACATAATAGGTCATTATTGTATCTGTGAACTTAATGATCTTGTGTAACTAACAGATTATTACCAATTATATTCACATTAGGCGATAAACTGAATTTTTATACATTCCTTTTTATATTTATGTGAATTAAAATGTTTATCAAAAACATGATGGCTTTATGCTATTGTTGGAATGATGCATTTTATAAACTAAGAATAAAAATAGGCATCCATTGAATAAATTTTTACATTGAATTGAACAAAATCAGGATGTGATTAAACATAATTTAAATTTAGAACATATTTTTAGAGGCAATTGAATAGACATGATATCATATTATAAGAATAATGAAACAAATTGCTAATACAGGTAGTTGGAAAAAATGTGACTATTACTTCAATGACATTGCACACTGTAGTTGTGAGTAAAATGAATTGTAGATTGTAGTATTATGTAAGCTACTAACCTCCATAGGTTCCTCTTGTTTCTCTGATTGTGAATTCCGTTCTGACACATCATCCACTTCCATAGAGAGAGACCGTCGAGAGCAACTAGGTGAGGCATTACTGGGCCGAGGCCTTACTGGTGATGGCTCAACAAACTGTGCCGGAGATATTGACCGTGATGTGCTGTCTTCCCTGGTTGATGCTCCCTCTGATCCACCCACTGTAGACTGTGGTAAACTAGCCACTCTCACTGATCCACAACTCAACAATGTGTCATCACCCATAGAGTCAAAACTATTGTACTGTCTTGTTTGTGATAGATCTGTCATTTTGGTATCAGGCATTTCATCTAACAGGTTATTGTCTGTCTTCTCAGTAACAATTAACCCATCAGCTGGTATTTTGCTCTGGTCGTCCACTTCACTTTTAACTCCTTCTGAATAGTTTGGTTCTTTGTTTGTGTTGGCCACATCTGGGGTGGAGGGTTCTGTGGATCCTCGAGGGACTGGCGCAGGGGAGAAGCGCACTTGTGAGGAGGTCTGTAGATCTGGCGAGGGCATCGATGCGCCTGGTGTGACTGGAGGGCTGGCGGGCGATGGCGCTGAGCCTGCGCCACCAAGGGCAGCGAGACGCGCCAGGCGCCGTCTCCTTATCTGCAAGAAAACGACATGAGGTCCTGCAGCACATGTGACAACCTTCTGCGCGCGCCAACGTCAAACACCAACGCTTTGTTTTGTTACGAAATTAGATTGGCCATACGCATTATGCCAAGGTTCGTTTACAAAACAAATTTTCTACTTACCTCCTCCTGACTCAGCTCACTCATGGTTGAAAATTACTATTCTGCAGGTTGAGTAACAACTATCGAAACCACTATTCCTTTGAATTTAGTTTCAAAAATTTGGATAAGAAAGAAGAGCAAGCCACACAACGACGAGTCAGTCACCTCGCTCAGCTGTTTGACGTTTGTAGTTGGTACAATGACGAGAAAGTATTGAAAATACACGCGTCATCCTAGCCCGAACTCAACCCTAACAAAAGCTTGATATTGTCAGTCTCTTTCACTCATTCAATATTTCCATAAGAGTGAAAGAGATGGCGTTTGATATAGGTACAAAATATCTATATGTACAATATTATGTAAACCACCTAGAGTGTTGTTTATTATTTTAGGATATTTACGATTTAACTTAAATAAAATTAAAACTAATATAGATTTTAGAAAAAATGCATGTTATTTTTCAATAATATTTTCTGATCTGGATATTAAAAAAATTAAAAAGATCAGAGATAATTTCGTTCAACAATAAATTAAGTGACTCGTTTGTGTTTTCGTAGGCATTTTTAATAATTTTACAAAAATATTAAATTATACAGATTTTAAAAATAATAAAACAGAATATTCATGTTACAGCACATTTTTTTCTTGATAAATAAATTTTAAATGTTTTTGTACAATAACCGTAGCGTCAGTTTTTTATATTTTCGGACGAAATTTTTGTGGTCAATGGCCGCATGTATTGTTAATTTGTTTACGTTTAGATTGTTATAAATTTGCTGAAATACTATTTTCATGTTTAAATGAATTGCTTAAATAAACGTAAATTTATTCTAATCTTAAACTTAAACGCTTGAGGTGTAAGGAGCTACACATAAATTCGACAATGTGAAGTGCATTTGTTTGTCAATAATGTAATTTGTTTTAAGATCGGATTATCGGGTAATTGTTCGGTGTATTAAAATTGTGACTACTGTATATTTAACAAAATGACGAGTTTCCAAGTGTCCGATTTGGTGGCGGGGCTGAAGTCTCGTCATGCCGAGACGAGACATAAGGCCATTCGAGAATTGTTACACTTCACCAAAACAGACCTTCGGGAGATGTCCCAGGAGGCTTTGACTCAAGTACTCGATGACTTCAACCAACAAATACACGCACTCACCTCCAGCTACGACAACAACGAAAAGAAAGCAGGAATCCTAACCATAGGTGTGTACTTTATAGGTTATATTATTATGATTCACAGTAATCTCTCATCATTGTTATAGGGATATTACAATGTTATCCTTGTGTTATTTAGGTACAATATCCTCTATAGGTGGACTGTTACACATACTTCAATTTATAAGCGATGACTTGAATATTTTGTTGTTATTAATGTTATAATTTTCATTGCAGTCTGTTTAATTGGTGGAGACACTGAAACAACAAAATCCAGAAATATTCGCTATGCTTACTACCTCAGAAATGTTTTCCCAACAACTGATCTAAATGTCTTGGAACTGGGAGCTAAAACTATGGGTAGACTTGCAGTTACTCTTGGTATAAAGAGAGGGGAATATGTGGAGTCTGAGCTGAAGAGAGCATATGAGTGGCTAGCTGAAGAAAGAAATGAAGGGAAAAGACTTTCAGCTGTGATGATACTAAGAGAGTTGGCAATCTCTATGCCGTCATACTTCTTTCAACATGTCAATGGCTTCTTTAACTACATTATGATACCTTTAAGGGATCCTAAAGAACAGATCAGGGATGCTGCTGCAAAGGCACTGAGAGCAGCCTTAGTAGTCACTTCTCAGAGAGAGATCCCCGAGCAGAGTAACAAAGCTCATTGGTACATACAGTGCTATGAACAGTCCATGCTATCATTTGCTGAGCAGCCAGGCAGAGAGAGGGGATTAAGTAGAGATGACCATGTTCATGGAGCATTGTTAATACTAAATGAGTTACTAAGGTGTTCAAATGCCACATGGGAAAAGAAATACACAACACTAATGCAGAAACTTGATTCAGAACAAGATACATCTGATGATATGTCCTCACTAGGCTCAAAAGTACAGAATTCTTGGACAGCCCAAAACTTTCCCGATGAGAAAAGTCAAACTACTCTTGTTTATGAATCAAGTATTTGTAAAAAACTGATTGCAGAACATTATGAGAAGATATGTTTAGGTAAGTAGCTAATTAAAAATTTGATTTTGTATTGCAATTGTCAACAAATGTTTATGAATTATTTCTATTTAATCTGAAGTTAATCACACAGATTGTAATACACCAGTACAAAATTATGCGATGGTTTCCTACTATATAAACATATCTTGCTATCTTCTTTAATTTAATATGGTGCATTGTTTCTTTTTATTTACAGATGTGATGGCCCAACAAATATCAAGAGCACATAATGTTCATCAAATGCTTCTATTAATGATACCAAGGCTAGCTGCATTTAACAGAGAAGCATTTGCCAAGAGGCACCTCAAGTCCACTATAAACCATTTAATCACTTTCCTGCGTGGGCGAGAAAAGGAGAAAGCCATGGCATTCACCACATTAGGCCTTATTTGTGTAGCAGTAGAGTCAGATGTCCAACAGTATTTGGGTAGAATAATAGAGATTATAAAATTAACTTTACCACTTAAAGATACTCCAAAAAAGCGCAATGGCTCAGACACGCCATTATTTAATTGTGTTACTTTATTAGGGTTTGCTATGAAAGAAGATGTTGCCAATGAAGTTAAAGAGCTGCTGGACCCAATGTGCGCAACAGGTTTGAGTTCACAACTCACTACATGCTTCAAAGAACTCAGCCAAAATCTGCCATCTCTAAAGAAAGAAATCACTGACAGACTTCTCAACATGTTATCATTGATATTACGAAAGAAGCCATATGCTGCAAATAATGGAGAAAATCAAATAGTCCAAATGTTCACGACAGCAATGTTGGTGGAGCCGCATGACGCTTCCAAATTAGTTCTAGCGTTACGCACGCTGGGCTCGTTTGATTTCGAATGGAACAATACACTGATGTCGTTTATCAGGAGATGTACCGATCATTATCTCTTAAGTGAGCAACACGATATTAGAATAGAAGCAGTAAAAACTGCGTCAAAGTTGTTAATAAAAGCAGTCGAGAGATGCGCGCAGACTAATTCGCGGACTTTGACTGTCTTAGTTGATGAGTCGCTCGGTAAATTATTGTCAGTGGGTCGCTCCGACTTTGACCATGAAGTTCGCTACCGAGTACTGGAAATATTCACCAATCCTATATTCGATAGATATCTAGCTGTAGAAGAACATCTGAACTGCCTTTTTGTTGCAATTAATGATTCAAATAATGATGTTAGTGAATTAGCGTTGTGCTTGGTTGGGAGACTGAGTAACATAAACCCTAGTTACACTATACCGACTTTACGTCAGCTCTTTGTACAAGTACTCATGGAACTACAGCATTCTGAATCGACACGTAATAAAGAACAGGCACTTCGGATGGTGAACAACATCATTTCACATGCGCCGAGAATTACACGACAGTTCGTAGACACCATACTCGATGTTTTAGTTCCAAAATTAAAAGCAGAATCAGACAATCCTACAATGGTTTCAACAATATTGAAGGCTATAGGTGATTTAGCAGAAGTTAACGGCGGTGGTAATGCTCTGAATAGATGGTTGCCGGAACTCATGTCCATTCAGATTGATATCCTTTCGGATCCTAATCAACTTGAGAAGAGAAGTATAGCACTTTGGTCATTCGGACAAGTAGTTGGCGCCACAGGTCACGTCGTTTCTCCTTATATGGAATATCCGCATCTAATGGACATGTTGCTGAATTTTTTGAGGACAGAACAACAGCCAAGAGAGAGGAGGGAAACAATACGCGTTTTAGGTTTGCTGGGAGCACTTGATCCCTACAAACACAAAGTAAATCAGGGCTTAATAGACTTCCAAACTGTGTCTACTTTGATTCCTGTTTCTGACTCAACTTCTGAAAATATTGACGCAAATGTCAGTGAAATGGTAGTGAACATGTCACCGCTAATCCTTGATGAGTTCTACCCGGCCATTGTCCTCACGTCTCTGATGAGAATGCTCCGCGACCCGATGTTGACACAGCACCACACGAGTGTCGTACATTCAGTCACATTCATTTTTCAGTCTTTAGGCATCAAATGCGTACCCTACATATCGCGTGTGACGCCTAGTCTGCTTAACGTGATACGAACAACTGACAATAGCACCTTTAGAGAGTTTCTCTTAACTCAATTGGCACAACTTATATCTGTTGTTAAAATTCAAATCCGAAATTATTTAGAAGATATATTTGACATAATCAAGGAGTACTGGACACCAAATAGTCAACTACAGCCAACTTTAATAATGCTAGTGGAACACATAACCGTCGCCATCGGACCGGAGTTCAAGGTGTATCTGCGGAAAATTCTGCCAAATATACTACGAGTTTTAAAGTACGACAACAGTAAAGATAAAGTTTTGACTGAGAAGCTATTACTGACTATACAGAAGTTTGAAAATAATTTGGACGATGTGCTGTTGTCGATAGTACCCGCTGTGACTGCGCTCTTCGATGGCAGAAATATTCCTTTGTCAATTTCAAAGCTTGCTATGGAGACTATTGAGCACTTGTCGATGTATTTGTACTTCAGGCCGTACTCGGCGGTTATTATACAGGCACTCGCCAAAGTTTTGGACAACAATCCATCTTTACGACAGACCGCCATGAATACACTTTGCTCGTTGATTGTACAACTGGGGCGTGAATACATTGACTACATACCGTCCGTGGACAGAATACTGATGAAGCATAAAATACAATGCCCCAACTATATCGTACTGGTGACGAGGTTGCAAGCTATATCCACTCTAGCTTCGGATGATGATTACTTAGATGAGACTCGACTACGACTGCGGAATCAAAAGACCGACGTAAGTATTGTACTAAAGTCCAAATGTTATTTAAGTAAGTACTTTAAAGGAGAACCTGTTACTAAACGCAATTTATTTTTTAGGTGGTAGGCCCTGGTGACACTCAGACCATACAGAAATTGTCACTGAACGTGTCTAATTTACGAAAATGTTGGTCTATAAAGAACATAGTGTCCAAAGAAGATTGGATGGAATGGCTGAGACAACTCAGTGTGGCCTTCCTAACCGAATCAAACAGCCCGGCTATAAGGTAAGGAAACTCGTAAAATAGTGACATACATACCTTTCGGCCTTTTTAAGACACAAATAGATAACTTAATAATATTTTTATTTTTAGGGCATGTTCATCTCTTGCTCAGAACTATCCACAATTGGCCAGTGAGCTATTCAACGCAGCGTTTATGTCATGTTGGACAGAGCTAGATGACAAGTCGCGGAAAGAACTTGTACAATCTCTGGAACATGCTCTCACTGTCCCCGATACTCCAGAGCTGGCTCTCGCAGTTCTTAACCTGGCCGAGTTCTTAGAACATTGCGAGAAAGGTGCTTTGCCCATACCAATTAAACTGCTCGGCGACACAGCTATCAACTGCAGAGCTTATGCCAAAGCTTTATATTATAAGGTAAGATAAAAAAAAAAAACAAAAATCAAATACACATGCAGCTAAATTACATAGAATGTGTTCTAATTGTGCATACTTTTACAGGAACAAGAATACAAACGCAATCCCTCTAAACAAGTAATTGAAGCATTAATACATATAAATAACAAACTCCAAAGAAACGAGGCGAGTAATGGTTTGTTAGAGAAAGTTATTACACAAAAGAAGAATGGTGACTCTTCGCTAAATGTTCATGTTAGGTGGTACGAGAAACTGCATAACTGGGATCAGGCTCTGGAACTCTATAGTAAGAAGCTGGAAGTGGAACCGCAAGATGAAGACTCCAAACTAGGAATGATGCGGTGCCTCGAGGCTCTAGGAGAATGGAGAAAGATATATAACATCACCACAGAACAGTGGGACAGTATCACCGACGAAAACAGGAAAAAGTCAGCTAAAATAGCCGCTGCAGCATCCTGGGGCCTGCAGGAGTGGGATTCAATGCGCAAGTATGTCGAGTTTATATCAGAAGATAGCCAAGAAGGCGCCTTCTACCGAGCGATCCTCGCTATTCATGAAGGACAATGGCAGGAGTCGAGGCATTACATTGACTCTGCTAGAAGTGTATTGGATCTTGAGTTAAGTGCTGTAGTCGGTGAGAGCTACCAACGAGCATACGGAGCTCTTGTCAATGCTCAGCTTTTGACAGAGCTAGAGGAAGTTGTCACATACAAACTGGTAGAGGAAAGACGCAATCCTATTCGCAAATGTTGGTGGTTGCGATTACAAGGCGGCCAGCGGCTGGTGGACGATTGGAGAAAAATGCTGCAGATACGAAGTCTAGTCATGTCACCGAGAGAAGACTTCCAAACTTGGCTGAAGTTCGCTTCTCTTTGTAGGAAAACAGGTGCTATCAACCAAGCACATAAAATAGTTCTGTCCATATTAGGCTCTGATCCCATTACGAACCCTGACGTATTGCTTCGGATGCAGGATCCCAGAATAGTTTTAGCTTACAGTAAGAACTTGTGGGAAGCTGGGAACAAAAGATATGCGTACGATGTCTTACAGAGGTTCTTGGACAATACGGAACCAGACAATGAAGAGCACTGCAGGTTGTTAGCACGTTGCCATCTAAAATTAGGATCCTGGTGCGAGTCCCTCCAAGAAATTAATGAGTTGTCTATTCCTGAGATATTACGAAACTATGCAGCGGCGACGATCCTGGCGCCAGACTGGTACAAGGCGTGTCACGCGTGGGCTTGTATGAGTTTTGAAACAGTTCTCTTTTACAAACAGCAGGACAATATATCAGAGAGTAGTATAGCGGGAGGCTCTGGGGAGAAGAAAGTATCGAGGGCAGATTTTATAAACCCTCATACGATACCAGCTATTGAGGGATTCTTCAAGTCGATAAGTTTGTCGAATGGCAGTGCGCTGCAGGATACATTGAGACTGCTGACGTTGTGGTTTGACCATGGACATCACCCGGCAATATACGACGCGTTGTTCGAAGGGATCAGGCAAATAGATGTGAAGATATGGCTGCAGGTGATACCGCAGCTCATCGCTCGTATTGACTCCCCGCGGAGTTTGGTGGCCAAACTAGTCCATATACTCCTTATAGATATAGGCAAGTTACACCCACAAGCGTTGGTGTATCCACTGACAGTAGCGACAAAGTCCTCCTTCGTGACTAGAAAGACCGCCGCTAACTACATTCTGAAGACAATGTGTGCGCACTCTCAGAACTTGGTGAACGAAGCGGCCATTATATCAGAAGAACTTATCAAAGTCGCCATTTTATGGCACGATCAAGTATTCATTGCGCTGGATGAGGCTTCTAGGTAAATACTATCTATTTTACTACTATAATTTTGCCATCTTAACTAGATTTAGTTTGTCTTTTTAATGCTAATAACGACATTATTTTTAGATTATACTTCAGTGAAAAAGACTACCGAGGAATGTTTAAGACGTTGGACAAAATGCACGCGATGCTGGACCGGCCTCCAGAGACGTTGAAAGAAGTGTCCTTCCTACAAATGTATGGACGGGACCTGCAGGAGGCACATCGGTGGCTAGAACTATACAAGGTAAACTAAATTTAACAAAATAATTGTAAGCGACGTTGTTCATGTGCCTGCAATCATAGTAACAGTATTATTGTTCGTACAGACAGATTATTATTTTTATAATAGCTTTGTGCAATGCACCGTAACCTTATTTAATGTTGTGTAAAGATACGAGAGTGAATGTCTTATTCAATAATGCAGGTGAAGCCATTGCCAATGTTACATAATTAAATGGAGAAGTAGGGATACAAATTTTAGTAATCCACTTTACACCACAAAAATATGAAAAAGAAACCAAACTGAAATAATTAGAATGGTTCCGATAGTTTTATCTCAGTTTAAAAATCATTATTTTTTAGCAACTCTGTGCACAATAATAATTAATTACACAATGACCTCTGTTACGAATTATGCTTAATATTTTCTCATAAATCAAATAATTTAAAAAAAAAACATGAATAATTTATAAAACCTTGAATATTTTGATGCTTACCTACCTACTTCATGGGCATTTCATAGTTGACTGAAAAAACATTCTTATTCAAATGTATGGACTTAGGAAGCAAACAAAACTTACAACCTAGTACATTTTGCAGGAGTCTGGCGAGAATAGGTATTTGAATGAGGCATGGGACCTGTACTACCACGTGGTGCGTCGCATCGCGTCACAGTTCCGCTCGCTGACGTCCCTGGAACTGCAGTACGTTAGTAAGCGGCTGCACACCTGCAAGGACTACGAGCTAGCTGTGCCCGGGTCATACGTACCCAACGAGAAAGTCATCAGAATATCGCATATACATAGCCATTTACAAGTGAGTAGAACCAACCAGTAAAGCAAAAAGAGTAACGATGGAGTTTCTTGCTAGTTCCTCGTAAGGATATTCTACACTTTAAACAGAGTTAATAACTTATCTAACGAGCTAATAGACTTTTTGTCTAATTGATGTGACTGTCACTAACCATACAATCATTGTCATCAAGTTGTACGACCAATTATAGTGAAGAATAGAAATACCTTTTATCTCTTCCAGCTGAATTAACCATCTATCCATAGATTCTTAATTGTAAAAACGTTTCAGGTAATAAAATCAAAACAGCGTCCTCGGCGTCTAACAATCCAGGGATCAGACGGCAAACAGTACATGTTCCTGCTGAAGGGCCACGAGGACTTGCGGCAGGACGAGCGAGTGATGCAGCTGTTCGGTCTCGTCAATACTTTGTTGCAGGCTGATACAAACACGTACAGGCATGACCTGGCTATACAACGGTATGCGGTCATACCGCTGTCTCCAAACTCCGGCCTCATTGGCTGGGTGCCGCAGTGTGACACGCTATACAACCTCATCAGTGACTATAGAGATAAAAAGTCTAACAAAATGGCGCTCAGCACTGAACAGCAGATCATGTTGCGGATGGCCTCTGATTACCAGAAGCTTATGTTGAAGCATAAGGTGCGTCTACTTTTTGTGTTTTAGATTATGTTAGCGAGTTAAAGGATTCCTTTATTAAATACAATCAAAGATACATCATTTAACTTTGTTTTTAACAGCATTTTGTTAAACCAAAACTGGACTATCTGCAGATCTATTCTAATTTCCAGATTATGAGGAAGTATACTAATATAAAAACTTTATTTATCTTTATCATAGGTGGAGGTGTTTGAATACACCCTCTCTCAGACGCCCGGGAATGACTTGGCACGGCTCCTCTGGCTGAAGAGTCCTTCAGCGGAGGCTTGGTTCGAGCGTCGAACCAATTACACTCGGTCGTTGGCTGTCATGAGCATGGTGGGCTACATCCTGGGACTCGGCGACCGACATCCCTCCAACATCATGTTACACAGAGTCACCGGCAAAGTCCTACACATCGACTTCGGAGACTGCTTTGAAGTAACTCAATCAAGAGACAAATTCCCTGAAAAAATCCCCTTCAGATTGACGAGAATGCTCATTAGTGCTATGGAGGTAAGAATGGCTCATTCATTATTTTTTCTAATATTATATTGCCTTACACTTTGTCCTGTGTCATAGGCTTTACGAACATACAACTTATGCTCGCAACATAGATTATACACTCCAGACCCAGAACATTTAATATTTATGAATCACAAAAAGATTTTTTTTTCCTTGCGGCAATCGAACCTGCATTTCATTACATTTTGCACAGTAGCCTGTTGCCTAACTGCGCCAACCTTTCTTCTAATCTTTATCAATTTATTGATATCTCGATAGCTGTCACAATTGTATCTAAATCTATTACATATTAGCGTTGCATTTTCGATAGATATTTAGTGTTGCAATGCGCAACGATAAGATAATATGTGAATGCGATTGCAAGCAGGATCTACTACGTCAGCTAACATTTTCAACGCATATAAAAATTGATGATATTTGCATGGTAACAATATATTGTTCAGCAATAAAATACATCATCACAATAAACTACTGACCTAAATTTTCAAGAGTTATGTCACCATGAAAACTATGTTAGCTACGTTATAAAAGCGTATCATACGCAAATAATGTGTATGACGCTATGAAAAATTGCGAGCATAGAGCTCTAATAGACATAAATAAGTTTTACATTTAA